>NC_133620.1:470383570-470983570 GCF_048593235.1 Sminthopsis crassicaudata | reverse complement strand
ATTTGACTTTCTTGGATTTGGCCTTTCTTTTCTCATATAATTTATTGAAGCCAGATTCTTTCTCTCATCAGCCACTCATCTATAGTATCTGCTATTTTGTCAAGTCCATGATCCACTCCTTTATCCAAGTGATGGAGGAAAATGGGAAATAGCACAGCTTTTCCAGCACACATCCATCATCCTTCTAGGCTGCACCTTCATGGTTGAAATTGAGCCACTAATTAATCATTAATTAATCATTGTCGGGGTCAGCCTTTTGTGTAATAGTAAGACCCTTGAAACCCTATCTTTTCTGTAAGAATAGCATGAAGGAGTGTATTAAATGCTTATTTCAACTCCAGAAAAACTAAATCTACAATGTGAGTTTCTTTTGCCAATGTAATCTCTATCAAAGGCAACTGAGTTTAATCTGACATGAGTAGAAGTTCATGTCATCATCTTGGGGACGTTTTCCCAGAATTCAAGTCAAGATCATTGACTTCCAGCTTGTAAGATCCATTCTCTAGCCTTTTTTGAAAGTTAGACAAGATTTGCCCTCCACTTCTTGGGCCTCTCTCCCACCCTCTGCAGTCATTCAGCTATCACCACAGTGACTCAGCCATTTCCGTCATATATCCTTGGATGTATTAGTTCTTCAGAACTTGGGGAGCTAACCTGATCAAAGGTAGTTAGTGACCTCTACCCTCTCCCTACTTATCTTGGGCATCGTTTCCTGTTAGCCATTTTTGTTCACTTGTCTCAAGATGACTCTATATAATCAATTACCTCTTAGAAAACCTATTTCTTGAATAGTTTCCTTAAGAGATTTTCCATTTTGTTATTTCAAAATTGGTGTAATTTTTCTTGATATTTATATTATAAATTTATTTCTTAGAAAATAATTTATAATATAAATTTATTATGATATTTATAAAAAGTAAGTGACTTACATTAGTTGCTTTTTTTAAATAAGAAATGATCCTAGGAATTTAATACATCATAGATTTATAAACAGAAAGGACTTCAGGGTCCATCTAGTTTAACCCACCCATTTGACAGAGGAGGAAACTGAACCCCAGAGAGAAGCAGAATGGTTGCTTCTGGTTATATAGGTAGCAAGTTTCAGAGGCAAGTCCCTAATTCCAACACTAGGATGCTTTCCCCAATGCACTTTAATTAAATCTCTTTACTATTAAGGAAATGGCCACACTGATTCCACTTCTGGGAAATTAGCAGGGCATAGCACACAAAAACTTGATATTCTTTTACCTTCCATCTAGGTACATTAACCTTTTTTTTCCCCTGAGGCAATTGGGGTTAAGTGACTTGCCCAGGGTCACACAGGTAGGAGGTATTAAGTGCCTGAAAGCATATTAAAACTCAGGTCCTCCTGACTTCAGGGCTGGTGCTCTATCCACTACCCCACCCAGCTACCCCCTACATTAACCTTTTCTGTTTCTTTCTCTTTGGCCAGAAGGTGGGAGAGAGGAGGGTTTTATTGTTAGTTCTTATTTGTCCACTGCATCTGGGGGACCCTGCCCCTCTTCTGACCTGCTTTATTATCTCCCCCGGTACTCCTGACAGTCCCAGGCAGAGCTGGACTATGCCGGCGCCTACCCCGTGGTGAGAGTCCGAATGAGTTCCTGTGTGTGAATTATAACCCACTTGTGAGGCATGTGACTAACATCACTCACTTGGCGTCTCTCCCGGTGATTTAGAGACACAAAGGGAGCTCAACCAGAGGGTCTAGGCCTAATGTAGTGGCAGGAGCCTCAGAGCCAGATAGTACAACCCCCTTCATTCATTATTTAAGGACCCAGAGGGAGGCAGGATCTGAACCCAAGCCCTCTGGCTCCAGAGCCGAGGTGCTTTTCACTTTTAGGCTGCTAAGTGGTAGAACGTATTTTCCTACCACATTTCATAGAAGAGTTTGATTTAACATGGGTCTCAAAGCTCAGTAGCAAAAGAGTACATTGGGCTGGCAGCTGCTCTGGGTAGAATTGGGATTTCCATTTGAGGCTGCTTTTTCCCTCTGTCAAAACTGGAATTGACGGGGACTCCCACGGCCTTCCTAGTTGCTCATTGGTGTCCTTCATTTTCTACCACGCTCCTTCGATTTCCATTAAGATTATCACATGTGCCTTCTCAATGATAGGGGAGGGTGGGGAGAGAATCTGGAACTCAAAGTTTTAAAAACCAATGTTAAAAATTGTTTTACATGTAGCTGAGGGAAAATAAAAAGCCATATTTTAAAAATTAAAAAAGAATTATCTATCTTTTGGCTCAATCACTAACATTATTTTTTTTTAATCACTAACATTAATAATCAAATAAAAAGTAAATGATTAGCATGGACATGGCTGCTGGAAGTTGAACACTAAAAACTATGCATGGTGGCCTGGGTTTGTTGTGCTTTTTGAGATGTTAACCCAGGGATTATTCTTTTGACAGTACTGCAATCCTCGTGCCTTAATTCCTTTTTTATAAAAACCATGGTTTGTGAAGGCCTTTTTCTATTCCTTGTTCTGTTAAGATGTTTATGGATTTGAAAGCGATTTTCATGTGATTTTTCTTGTTTCCATGTTGAAATCTTTTTATAATGAAATAGCAATTTTAAAATGAAGTCTTTATTACCAAGATATTTTCATGCTCAGATATACATGACTCTGGGAGAATGGTGCTTTGTTGATATGATCACGCCTTCTGTAAATTGAATAATCTTCCTTTAATGAACAAATGAGTGAATGAATAAATGAAAAAAAGCTGTTACTGTAAGGCTAAGCACTGGAGACATACCTAGCACAAAGCAAGACAATCTGTACTCTGTAGGAACTCACTCTAATTAAGAGAAGATAGCACAAAACTGTAGAGTACATGGAAGGATCGAGGAAATCCTAAGGGTGCAGCAGAGGGGCAGCTGGCAAGGAGCTCCTTCTTTTCTGGGGCAATGACTTTCTATAATCCAGTGGTCCTCAAACTTTTTAACTAGGGGGCCAGTTCACTGTCCCTCAGACTGTTGTAAGCCAGACTATAGTAAAAACAAAAGCTCACACTCTGTCTCCATCCTTCAGCCCATTTGCCATAACCCGGCAGGCGCGTAAACGTCCTCAGCAGGCGCATCTGGCCGTAGTTTGAGAACCCCTGCATAATCATTTAACTTGGTAGTATTTTCTTTGTACTGTCTGCATTTAAAAAGAAGAATAAAATTATAGGATTTAAAATCATAAGCAAAATCTTTGCTCATATCAGCCAAGCCTCCTCATGGCATAAATCTGGATGCTGAATTCTCAAGAGGTCAAATGATTTGCCCCCAAGTAGATGAAGCAAGATTCCAGGTAAGATGAAACTTTGTCAATCCTTTTGTCTCTCCATCAAGTGACGACCACCTGCCATCATCCTTTCTTACCAGCCGCTCGAGTAAACGCAGCCATTGATGCACATAGGACAAAGAATAATGCAGGCTGGAAACCTTCTTTCATCAGAATTTAAAGGGCTTCTCCTCAGTTGCTAGATTCACTGAAGAGAATCATCGACTCCGTTTCCTCTAGATGCCCTGGATTTCAAACTCTAGAATGTGATTTCCAAACCCATTTGTTGAAAAGTCCCATTAGCCTGGAAGGATGAGCCAGTCCAGTGGAGCTTCAGAAGCAGAGAGGGAAGGGGTGAGGAAAGCAAGAATTCCTCTTATATCTATTACCACAGACCAGATTAGAAAATGGGGAGCTCCAAAGCCCAAGAAGAGGTGAGCCAAGAGGCTTCATTTTATAGGGAACTTGTTGTCTCTGTTTTGGTGAGAATCGAAAGACCTAAAGTTAGATTTCTTTTGGCTTCCACATGTAATAATTCACTTCTCTCTGAGGCTATTTTGTTTATTGAAGAGATAACAAGGGAGGATGGTTAAAGTCTGCAATGTGCAAATACTAGTGACATATTCCAGCCCCAGATAATCCTCCCTGAGCAGAGATGAACATGAAAAATAGTCCCCCAAAACTCCTGCCGGTTGCCAATAGTTTTATCATTAAATCTTTGATTTTGGAGACTGTCTTAAAAGCTTTTTTGGCTTTCTGTTAGAATTACTCTGAAAGTTCTTCACCAGGATTCTTGTTTAACAAAACATTGAAAAGAGAAAGCACCAGGGCCTGTGATTTTTTCTGTATAGGAACACTTAGAGAAGGAGGCTTCCTACCAGTGCCTTCTGGGAATTGATGGTCTTGGATTGCTGCCTAGGGGAGGAATCGTGTCCGGAGTCCCACAGCCAGGATGGAGAGGCCTCGAACGCAGGTGCTCATGGCTCCTAGGCAGAATCTCATACTTCACCATGTAGTCTCTCTACTTTAGAAAGTGGCTTCCAGGGGCAGTTAGGTGGCGCAGTGGATAGAGCACCAGCCTTGAATTCAGGAGGACCTGAGTTCAAATCTGCTCTCAGACACTTAACACTTCCTAGTTATGTGACCCTGGGCAAATCACTTAACCCCAGCCTCAGAAAAAGAAAAAAAAAAGAAAAAGAAAGTGGCTTCCAAATCATTTGGTTTTTAATATAAGAATAAAGCAGGGTTTGCCATGGAGGAAGCTGTGATACTTCTGGGTTTGGGAATTGATCTGCCTTCATCTATCCCTTCAGTCTACAATTCTAGTAGTTATTGATTGCTGGCTGTGTGCAAAGATTTGTACTGGTCTTTTTAAAAAAGACCCTTGGGATAGTTTTGATTGCCAACTCCTGCTCACATTTCCTCCCCGTTTATAAATCATTGTGTTAAAGCTATAGGGACCTTTGAAACATCTAATGCAATGCTGGTGGTCCTTCCACTTTGGCAATGGTGGAGAAGAGCATCAGCATCATCTCTCTGCCCTAAGAATTGCTAATCCTCTCAATGTGAAATCAATGCCCAGTGACCAGCGAAGGGACACACACAGGAAGTGCCTCGGAGCAATCCTGCCCTTCTTCTTATAAAGGAAAGTGGAAGGTGGAAGGAAGTTCCATGTAAAGAGAAGAGATGGAAGCTCCCGGGTTCTCCTGGGAAGAGTAGGAAAGAGTTGGTATTCTAGGTTTTACTGTGCATAAAAAGGCAGCAAGAAGCCATGGTTTCAGGGAACATTTGGTCACCTCCTGTTACCTTATTCATGATGAAGAAGTGTTGGAGAAAGATAATTATAAAAACAACATGAGGCTGAAGGACCAACATTCGTTACAGAGAGTGGAGAGGAGAAAGTCTGTGAAGAACGATCCCCCTCACATGAAGTCAGCATATTCTTTGATGGCTTTAGGAGCACGATCAGAAATAGGCACGGATGGGAGGAATGTGAATCACGAACGCGGAAAGAGAAAGGAAAGGAAGGACAAAGACTTGTGAGCTTCCCTTCACTGAATCCTCGGGCCTCTAAGCCATAAATATTTGATTTGGGAAAAGAATGAGAAGATCCAGAGTGTAGCAAGCTCCAAATAACAAGAAAAAGCAGACAGGAAATGACTCAGTACTGATAATGAAGTCATTCTCCACAAAAGGAACAGCAATGGGAAAAGCAGCTGGACTAGACCAAATGTACATATTGGGCAGAGTCAGACTGCCTTAAGGGAGAAGACTAAAATGAAGATAAAGCTATAAGAGTAAAGATGTGAAGAGGCTAGGGCAGGCAATTAAGACAACTCCAACTTGACCTATTGAAATAGATTGGTGATGCTGAGAAATGAAATACGGACAAAGGAAAGGACATTGACACTAATTTAAATATTTTCATACAGAAGTTTAACCAATGCAATCGGTTGCCATAATGACGTGTCCCAAAGAGCCGATAAATCACGTGGTTAACACTCAACTTATTTACAAAGTGGAGAGAGATGGGAAAATATTGGTCTAAGATCCAAGTTACTTGGAAATTTTAACTGAGAATGATAGTGGAAAGATATGGATGGCATTTTGCTCAAAGCAGAAACAAATGATGGAAGGTGAAAACCAGTTTAAAGAAAGCTTGGCTAGAGTCTCAATTAAACAGTCTTCGAGAAGGCCTTTAACCATGAAACTGAAAGAGGAAAATCAAAGAAGTAAAAGAAACCATCTTTAAAGGTTGAATTTTAACTAATTCTTTTGATCATTAATGATCCTGGAGCCCTCACACGTGAATTGCACAGTTCTGGGAAAAGAAATTGTACTAGATTAAATATAATAATAATAATAATAATAATAATAGCAGCTAACAATTACTTAATATCTCCTCTTAAAAACCATAGCTTAAAAAGGCCAAGGTCTCCCACTGCATCCAGGGCCATCTACAGTCATACTGATCTCTATCTGGCCACTGGGGGAAAATGAGGCAGGTGACCTTGCACAGCCCTGCCTCCCTTAAATCCAGCTCACTTGTCTCTCATCATCCTCTTCCAGGACAAAGAACAAATAGCAACTTCTTATATACCAGAAAATCATACTCATTTTAAATTATTACCTGTAGATGAGTTCTGTTATTATTCCCATTTTACAGTTGAGGAAACTGAGGCAGAGTGGTTCTGCTGAGAAAATCCCAAATGGCACAACAGAGTCAGACACTGAACAGTTGTGTGTGTGCATGCATGCCTTTGTGTGTTCACTTGTGTGTGTGTGTGTACATTTGTGTGTCTTGATACAAAATTGCTCTTACCAGCAGCCGCGCTTCTTTCTGCTAGGTTGAGGCCGGCCTCTGCTTGTTCTAACCTCCAAGGCCGACTTTGTTCTTTCCTTGTTCTTCAGAAGCTCTGTCTGATCTGTGGCAACTTTTCCTCTCTTCTCTCTCCCAGCAGATGAACGGTCACGATGGCGACTTATATGGATCCTCGTCCCTGAATAGAAAACCTAACAGGGTCAGTAGATCACTTGTCAGTGACATCCTAGCAGGGCAAGTGCGGGACTTTTCTTAAATGTTGGTAAATTTAGGCTCTTAGGCCCAGCATCTGCTGTACGATGTATCTTCCAATCCCCTTTCTTTGTCCCCTAGCCAGGCTAGATGAGTACAGTGAAAAGCTGCCCCCTCAATCCCTTGTGAGAAGTCCACCTGACATGGGGGTTAGAAACACTTTTGAAAGTAAAGCTAAGCAGAGCTGTGGTTTCCCCTACCATCAGCAAGCATTTGTTGAGCACCTACTGTTTACCTAGCACATTTTAACAATTTTCAACATTTCTAATTTCATTCATTCATTCATTCATGCATTAATTCTCTAAACACTTGGGGCACGCCTGTTAGGTGCAGAATGATGAATTGGAGCTAGGCCAACTAGAAAGTTAAAGTTAAGCAACTCGTGACTGCCTTCTAGAAACTTAGAACCAAGTGAGCTGTGATGTATGTGCCCGGTTTTTAAGCCTATTGTCTGTGTAATTCATTTTGCTCAATAAATATTCACAAGCAAGCATACTACCTGGAAGGCTCTCCTAGGGGTAGCTTAGAGCTTGGCTTTCTATTTTTAATTCACTTTATTCAATAAATGTTCAATTTATTTATGAAGTTTATAGTCAGCCCTTCCTCCTGTGACTAGCTTAGAGCTCTATTTTTAATTTACTTTACTCAATAAATATTCATTTTATTTAGAAAGCTTCCAGCCTGGTATTGTCCCATATGGCCACCTTTGAGCTCCAAAGCCTCCTTTGTGTTTCCTCCCATTTATTAAAAGACTACGTATCTCTCTAAAGGAAGTCAAGAGAGAAGAGCAGAGGCTGATGGCCCCAGCTGGCCCCAGGCTCGAACCCATAGCTCTTGCAGTGACACTAGGAGGCATCTAGCATCTGTTCATTCTTACATATGAGGAAACTGAGGCACAGCTAAGTCCGATGTCTTGTCTGAGGTCACAGAAAAAGGTCACAAAGCCAAGCCACCTGACTCCACGTCCTCCAGCCCCCTTTGTGTCGTGCTGGGTAGAGGCCTCTTCATGCTTTAATCCTTTTTGATTAGAATTGGCCTCGGAGGCTGATGGAAAAGGAAAGGAAAGAAGGAATTGTCAAATGTGAGATCCTGGGAGTTCCCCAATCTAATTTTTCAGATAGGGAAACTGAGACCTGAGAAGTCAGATTAGTTCTAGCCTGAAATCACCCAGATTCTGTACTGTTCAGGGACTGCTGTAGATTTTAGCAGATCATATGAGAAAGTCTCGTTCTGTTATGTGACCTCAAGAGGAGGATTCTGGGTATTTGAAACTATGCAAATAGCTGGACCCCACATCTCCAATTAATCACGGAACCGGCATTTGTCTGGCCGAGCCCCTCCTTCTGGGGAGACAGCACAGACACAAATAGACAAACAGCAAACAAAAAGAAAGGGAGAAGGGGACACGCATTGGTTAAATGCCTGCTGTGTGCCAAGCATTTTACAAAGATTGTCTCGAGTGCTAGCAGCTAGAGGCAGCCGGAGAAGCTTCGGGTCTTCCCATGCTGGGGTTTTGGAGCTGGAGCTGGAAGGAACCTCAGAATTCATCTAGTCCATCCCCCTCCTTCCTTAGATGGCTGCAAAACCTCCCAACGCCCTACCCAGCTTGCCCTGGGCCAGGGACTGATTGAATCGTCAAGTGCTTGAGCCAAAGACTTCATGAGCAGGAAATTAGCGGGAGGGGGGATGTGAGCATCTGAGCCAAGTCAGAGTGAGTCAGAGTCATTAACCTGGGGACCTTTGACTAGACAAGGTAGGGAAGGGCAGAGGGCAGAGTGCAGGGCTTCTCTAAAATGAGCTCAGCCCCTTGCGCTGATACCGAGTCAATCTTAAATCTTCCTGGGCCCTTAGATCTCTTCTCTTATTAAGCAGATTCAGAGGCTCTCTTTATATAAGCAGCTAGATAGATAGCAGTGGATAAAGCCATGGAGGGATCTGAATTCAAATTCTATTTCAGATACTAGCTGACTTTGTGGCCCTGGGCAAGTCACATAACTATATCAGCCTCAGTTTCCTCATCCGTTAAAAATGAAGATAATAATGGAACTATTTGTCAGGGTGGGTTGTGAGGACCAAATGAGATAATATTTGTAAAGCACTTTGAAAACTTTAAAGTGCTACACATGTTAGCTCTTAGTATCATGTGACCATATTTCTATTCCATTAATAATAACTAATATTTGTATTATCGAACAGCTCGATGCCTGTAAAGGGAGTGTCGGGTCTGGAGTCGGGATGACTCGTCTTCCTGAGTTCAAATCCAGCCTCAGATATTTACTGGGTGTGTGATCCCAATTAAGTCCCGTTTCTCTCAGTTTCCTCATCTGTCAAAGGAGCTGGAGCAGGAAATGGCAAACCACTTCATTGTCTTTGCCAGGAAAACCCTAAATGTGGTCAGGGAATTGGACCTGGCTGATATGTATCAACAGTGATAACAAACTTATATTATGCTTTAAGGTTGGCAAAGCACCTTACAAACATCATTGCTGCTAATCCTCACAGCAATCCGGAGAGGTAGTGAGTCAGCTGAAGTGGGCAGAGGTTAAATGATTTACCAGCCAGAAAGCGTCCGAGGCTCTTCCTGACATGCAGGACTCTGCCCGCTTTGCCACCTAGCTGCCTACTAGAACACAAGTTTTTCTCTCTCTTCCTTTGATTAGATGTTAGGATTCTTACAAGGTAATGTCCTTGGTTCACACCTTTATACCTTTAATATTATATTACAGTTAGATCCAGTCTATTTAAAATAATTTTTTCAATTCACTTTATCAGGAACAGCATTTAATTTGGGGACTCCTAGCTATAGATTTGTCGATAGAAACTGAGAGGGCTGCCCCACAGAGAAGAGCTCATTACTGTGGAGAAGACTCTCCAACCCCTTGTTCTGGGAGAAGACCCCTCCCTCCCTCATCCCAATAGGCATTGAGAAGAAAGGGTGAGGGGACAAGCGGGGAACCATAGCAAAGCACCAGGAGCTCTGGGAGGTGATCATTTTGTATCTGTGTGAACATGAGCAAATTAAATCTTTGTGCTCCTCGGTCTAATTCTTCAGCTGTAAAGTGAGATGAAAATTGTAAAAGAGACGAAGTCCGAGGTGTCTTCCAGTTCCAGAGTCCTAGAAACTTAGACCCTAAAGCAAATAGTAATTGTTTCATCTCCCAAATAGAAGCAAGAAGTTAAAGGGAAGTATCTGGTTCAGATGCTACATGTGTATCATTTCACCTCTTGTAACAAACTGACTCATGGTATCATCGGCTGATTTGTATCCTTTCACCCTTTCAGAATTTTGTGTTTCTAACATCTAGTGGGATTTGAAAAGAACGCCCATTTCTTTTAATCAATTTTGGCTGATTGTATATTTACGTGAAGATCTGTAGCTTCCCGAATGGCCAGGATGATGCCTTGGGTTACTTACTACAGATTCTCACATCTCTCATAAGCTTTCTTTTTCTTTGATGCTTCAGACTTCCAGATCGAGCAAGGAAAGCAAAGTGCCCAGCAGATTGTCATCCAGGGAGGAGAAGTTGGTTGGTTTCCATTTAATTTCTCACATCCTCTCTCCAAGCTGCAGGTTTTGTGGCGTGCACCTGATGTCTCCCTTACTTATTTCCATTTGCATTCATTTGCCAGACGTAGCAACTATCGGCAGGGCCGGAGTGGTTCAAATTGATCTCCTTTTCTGTAATGGGAATTCAGTCGTGTTAATGAGTGTGTGAGACTTAGACCAGAGGCACCCATATTCTTTGGTAATAAGCCACATCATCAGAAATCCCTCCACTTTGAGGCTCCGTATATTTATCATGCAGTTAATTAATGACATTCAGTTTCCAGTTTGGCTTCCAATGGCAATTACTAATGGATCAAAAATCAACATCACACATGGCAGTAGTCAAATGCATAATCGATGGGCAGGGAATTGGGCCCTGTAGATTTGTTTGCTCATTAAATATAGATATTAGAGCTGTACTTTCAGTGCTAGGGAAAACTCATAGATGGCAAAGCACCAAACACCAATGTAGGTTGGTACCTTTTCTGCAACTTACAAGTTTAGAGGTGCCAGGAGCCCTAGGAGGGGCCAGGAGTCCAGAGTGGTGCCAGGAGCCCAGAGAGGTGACTTCACTTGTAAGCAGCCCAGTCTTTGTGGCTTCACAATCAGTTTGCCATCCACCATACTCTGCTGCCTCTCAACCCTTAATCTGGGCTAATTAAGTACACTTGTTTTTTGTTTTTGTTTTTGTTTTTTGCTAGAAAGCTTAGGAGGGTCAAGTGGGACATCCATCGGCTCTCTGTCAGGAAATATATTCAAAGGAGAATTGGGAGCTCTTGGCTTCTTTCTAAGTAGCATGCAGAGATAGTAGCCGGATTGATACAGAGACCATTACTGCCCTCCCTAACTCTGCCTTGAGATTATGGATTAGACTTGATAAAGAGGGCAGAGCTTGGATAAGGAAGGTCACGGTGGATGCTGCTGGTCCTCTGGGGCTCAGGATATGGGCTCAATTCTGATACTGCCTTATCTCCTCTATTGTTTAAGAAGTAGCTTTGGGTGATTCGTTAGAGAGCAGAGAACTCTGGGTTGGAGTCAGGCCAGTTATACATCCTCTCAGGAGCCAATGAGAGGCTACTCAAGCTTCCAGCTCTAAAACCTAGGATCTTTAATCTGGCCTTTCGGGGTACAGGAGAATGGGTTTAATTTCAACCATATGAGAAACTCCCAGTGTGAAAATTCACTCCCCCAGTACAGTCAGCAGCTCCTCTCAGGGTCATAGATCCAGACCTGGAAGGAGCTTCAGGCTCCGGTTTATCCAGCTTCCACCACCTTCCCTTCTCCCTCCTTAGTGCTTGAGCATTGTCCAGGCACTAACAAGTGAGAAATTTGCACGGTCAGATTTGTGTCAGAGCCAGAATTTTTGTCTCAGGGTTCACTGACTGTTTATAGATACCTTTTAGAAGCATCTAATAGATATAAACAATTGATAAAACTAGCTTACATTTCAATCAATCATTCAAGAAACATTAAGCCATTAACCAACCCTTTTAGATTTCCAAATATTGTCTCGTTTGTTCCTCTTGACAGCCCTGCAGAATTTAGGATCCCCATTTTAGAGATGAGATAACAGAGACTGAGAGGTTAAGGGACTTAGAGCTTGTGAGTGCCTAAGACTGGACTTGACTTCGGGTCATTCTGATTTCAAATCCAAGACTCTTATCTCCTGAATCACCTCATCCTAGTCTTAGCTATTTATGGAGATTCTCTGTTAGGTTCCAGTCATATCTAGTTACTTATTGTGCTTGGCCATAAGCTCGATTTCCTTAACATCTTCTTGTTATTCAGAGCTTTCAAAAAATTAGACTACCCTGAAGCTGAATTAGTGAGACTTTATTAGATATAAAAGTAGCTCCAGAGTGAGGAGATGATCAGTTATCCCATGCCCTGAAAGGTTTCACAGCACAGTCATTCCCATGCAACATAATCACCCTCTCTTTTTTTTCCTATTTTTTATTATTAATTTTTATAATTATAACATTTTTTGACAGTACATATACATAGGTAATTTTTTTTTTACAACATTATCCCTTGTACTCTCTTCTGTTCCAAATTTTTCCCCTTCTTCCCTCCACCCCCTCCCCCAGATGGCAGGCATTCCCATACATATTAAATATCTTATAGTATATCCTAGGTACAATATATATGGGCAGAACCGAATTTTGTTGTTGTTGTGGCAAAGGAAGAATTGTATTCGCAAGGTAAAAATAATCTGGGAAGAAAAAAACAAACAAACAAACAAAAAAAAAAAGAAACAGCTCACAGTTTACACTCATTTCCCAGTGTTCCTTTTCTGGATGTAACTGATTCTGTCCATCATTGATCAATTGGAATTGGCATAATCCCCCTCTCTGAGGAGATTGAATGTTCATTGTGTGACCTTGTTCCTCCTCTGTTTGTACCTTCTGTTCAGTTGGTGGAATTGTTCCTTCCTGGGAGTTCTCTTGAGTTTAGTAGCCCTTGAGATCTTGGCTGAAGAATACATTTTCATGAGTTGTTGATTGCCCCCCCCCCAAAAAATTGCCTTTTTCACCCCACTCCACTCCCCACCCAGTTTGATTTCCCAAAATAGAATGAGAGAATTCTTGGACTGTAGAAATGTTGTTATCAAAAGATGAGATGGTAGGAAACAGCTCAAAGGAAGATAGAATTTTCTTAAAGATGTTATTTAGTCTTATTAGACTGGATCTCATGCAGTAAGTCACAAATAATTGACACTGGAGTTTATGACATAGAAATCTGAAGTAGAGATTTAGCAAAGGCCCCTTGATTTATTTCAAACATATTCTAGTTAATGGCTCCAATGTAAAATGTTCTCTTAAGGTTGCAGTAGTTATAGAAAAGTGTCCCTTAATTTAATATGTAATCTTCCTGTGCTATATTTACATACATACCTAAGAACTGAAATAATAAAGACAATCAAGTCGATTTATAGGACATAAAGTAGAGACTTTATAATATAGTTAGATTCAATTAATGGATTTTTTCCCCCTGCAAACCATATATTTTAGCAAAATTATAATAATGGGGATAGATGGAACATGTGGGGTTTCAGGAGGAAATATTTCTTTGCGATCAGGGTCACAAGTTCCAAACTGGTACCCCAAAGTGAAACCACTGCTATTGATGCAAGACAAGTTTGGGTTGGATTGGGTTGTGTAGATCATAGCATTTGTCAATTAGCTAACACCTTTATTCATTTCTGATCACGCCTCTCTGTTTCCTTAAGCTGATTCAGCTAGTTAGCAATCCCTTAATATTTGTGCTAAGGAAATGATTTTAACAAAAAGGAATTAAAGCATCTATGTGTTTTAATAAAATGAAGTTCTGAGGGTTGTTTTTTTTCTTTTCTTTCTCATTTCCCCACTTTTCTTTGATTCCAGGGCTCCTACTATTCTGACCTCGGGCTTTCCTGCAACAGCCTTCCCTCTAGACCCCCGTCGGCTTCCCAAAATGGAGCTCGGGTCTGTCATCTTCCTTCTCCCCGCTCCCTCTTGCAGTGTTGCTTTCCATTTAATTATCTGAAAAATTAACCCAATTTACTTGGACACTTCAACCTCATTGATCTCTGGAGAACCAGGACACCGTCAAAATAGTGGCCATTTCTATAAGCCATACAGGTATAGCTTGTGGGCTCTGTAGATATGCGACTAAGCCTGCCTCATTGTCAAGATTTCCCCCTACCTTTTTTTATTTAAAGAAAAGTATTAATAATTTTAGTGTGTGCCCCCTGCCAAAAACAAATGCTGTTTTGTATTCATCTTTTTCAAACCTCAAACATGTAGAATTCATTTCTTGGGCTTCCCTTCCCTTTCCGGCAGTTGTCGCCCATTTATTGTCCCATTTGTTTTTTTTAAACATTTTTCTCTCATAAATGTATCCAGGAAGAAATCTGGAAAGCCCTTTATGTAATCAGAGTTGTTCATCTCTGAGAAGTGGGGAGAAGGAGTTCATTTTTTTGGATCACTCCTCTCAATATGTTTCCTGTTTTCTGAGAGTTTGGAATTCTGCTCCAGTCCCTAAGGTGTGATTTTTTTTTTTTTTTTAATTTTAGCTCTGTTTTGTTTAAGATGTGTTTTCTGTTCTGGAAGAATTATGATTAAAAAAAAATTTTTTTTTAATTGAGAGAACAACTTGGAGGTTGAAGTGTCCATGTTCTATGCATGCAGTTTTAGTGTTTGAGTGATTCAAGATGGTGGCAGGGTCCAAACCAGGCCTTCTTATATTCCCAGATGCTGGGTCTATTTGCTGCCTGTAAAGGTATTACTGGCATGGTCCTCCCTTTGAGACAGCAATTCACTTTGAACTGTAGTATTGTAGGCTGGCTTTTACACAGGCTGTCCCAAAAGTTTTAGTGCCATTCAATAATAGTTTTAACGACATAATCGCTTAGAACTGCGCCAAGACTTTGGGACACCTCCATTTCAAGTACTGAAGAGAATCCATCGGGAACATTTTCAGTATCCTCATTTTTTTTTTTCCTGAGGCTGGGGTTAAGTGACTTGCCCAGGGTCACACAACTAGGAAGTGTTAAGTGTCTGAGACCAGATTTGAACTTGGCTCCTCCTGAATTCAGGACTGCGCCACCTAGCTGCTCCCAGTATCCTCATTTTAATGGAACAATAACTGACAGCTACTATCTTTTCGTTAATATTGTTCCTGCCATTTCTCTAAGCAAATTGGGCTTGTCAAATTCAGATTGGGGCCTTCATAGCTCCTTTTTTCACTCTTGTGTCTAAGGGTTTCTTAGCATTCATAACTGAGGGTTATCAGTGGCCATGATTCTATATAGTTCTGGTTTCCCTGCACTTCTCCATCCATCTGGAAATACATTCGGTTATTAACTCACAAAAGCATTTTCTTTGACTGTCACTAGGGAAGGGGGGGGGGGATTTTAAGCCCAGATAATCACATGTTTTTAGGATGCTTTTCTTCCTTCCTCATTCTTCCATTATTAGAAAGACAGAAACTTCTACTGGCTCTAGATGCTTTCTTTCCAGCAGAGACATGTGTATAAATTATATGTGTGTGAATTAAAACATATTTCAAATATTCCACAGAAACTTCCTTCAAGCCATGCTTGGTTGGAGGGTTCCTTTTTTCTAGAGAAGGAAAAATGAGGAAAAAACCTCTCATTTGTTTTGGGTGAATTTTTGATTTTTCACTTACTAGAATACTAATGAAAGAGGGAGTGTGATGATATGTAAAGATCGCTGGTTACCTCTAGAATTAGTACTTGTGTGATCTTGAACAAATACTAGCCATGTGCCTTAATTTCCTCATCTAATAAATTAGAGGGCTGGACTCACTTCTAACTCCAGATCCGTGGTCTGTCAGCTTTCTTTCCTTTTTTCCCCCAATTGTAACATAACTTAAATGTCATAACTTCACACCCCACGATTCAATACTTTGATGAATGTCAATGTTTTGTCATTGTCCAAATTATTGAAACCATAAATGTACTTCTCTCCTCTAGTCTTTCTTTCTTTACAGCAACGTGAAAGCTGCCTGGCGCTTTGGGGTTGGTGTGCTCGCTTGCCCTTAATTACTTTAATATGAACATTTGCACTTTGTCACATAACACGGGAGCATTTCTTGGGTGTCACAGTCCATTCCGTATTGCACGTGTGCACCAGGACATTGCCATCATTGTTTGATCCACTGAGTTGTAATGAATTTTATCCATTCACATATATATCAATGCTCCTGAGTAGCTGTGAATTTTGTATCTCTTGAACTTTGGCCGAGCAAGTAATAGGAGCTGCTTCCTGAATTCTAAATCTGTCCCGTATTCCATTCTGAGATATTTCCTAGAAAACTGTTAGATAAGAAAGGGGCAACATTGACCCCCAGCAAGGAGAAAGATTATTTACAGTACCTTGAGAAGGCCCTTTGAGACATCTGTGATTTCTATTCATTTGAAGATTGGCCCTTTAGACAACTTTCTTTTGTTGTTAGACTTACTTTAGGGTCTTACTTATCAATCTTGTGCTAAGCTAAGCTGATAAAACAAAACTATCATAAGTGAACTATTGAATAGTTCTCCAGAATTCTCCCTGATATCATCTGATTCACTGATGATTCACAGCCTTATCCAGGATTACAAATAACTAGTTAAAGCAACCAAATGTTCCTGAAAGGGAAATAGCCAACAATGCAGTTATTTGAAATACATCAGCAGTTAATAGTGTTTATTTCAAAACTACAGGAAACTCCCATTTATGCAGAATATTTCATAGAATCACAGAGCTAAAGGAGATACCTCACATTCACTTCAGTCATTAAACATTGTCAGTCACCCAATGTCAATCAGTCATTAAACATTAGGCACATACTATGTGCATAATTCTGTGGCCTAGTACTGGGATACAAAAAGAATTAAAAAAATAAAATAAAAAGTATCCCCCCACCCTCAGGGAACTTTTAATCTAATGGGGGAAACAACCTAACCAATTAAGACAAAGACAGCCTAACCTATATAGACCAAGCAAAAAATGTACCAGATGTAAAAGAAGTCTTGGTAATCATGGAAACACAAGGCTCTCCCCACCCCCAGGCCATGAGGCTACATTCTCTTAGAATAGGTTGAGATTAGTATTGACTATTTAATATAATAAAGGTCCATTTTAAACTATGGAACTTCATGGAATGTTTGAGTCCAAATTGAACATCCTGCATATTCTCCTAGTACGCCATCAGGGTGAATCCCCCAATGTGTGAATGCATATTATGCAGTATGTATTATTGCCTCTTACACTGACATCAAAATTCTGATGATTGGTATTTCCTGGCTACTTAGATTCTAGATAAAGAGAGATTTCCTGTAGAGGGGATTGATGGTGTGTTTGTTTGTTTGTTTTTAAATTTGAAGCATCCAAAATGGAAATGCCAGTGTTTGGTTGATGGAATCTCCCTTTGGACTTCTGCATGTCCCTTTGATTGGTTGCACAATTTGGGGAAGTGGAAATGCCGTTTCCGTGCTAACCTTGCATGTCATTGATAACAGATTTAGAAGCGATGCTCCCATCATTTCTCAGTTTCCTCACCTCCTTTCCTGCTTGTGTGTCGGTTCTGCACCCTAGTGTCTATCTCTCTGTGGTTTGGACCCAGAGAAGGCTGTTCCTGTCCTGAAGTTCTGTTTTAATTGTAGGCGTCCCTATATGATGAGAGCATATACAGTGGGAGCCGACGATTTAGTGCCTCCACTTCACATCCTGTAAGACGTTTCGTGTTCCTCTGCCGGCCCACCTGCCCTCTCTGTTTGTTGTCTGCTTTCTGATACCCTGACACTCCTGGTGAACACCCCCCTCTCTGGCTGATCAGTGATGATCAATAATTTGTCATTGACTCATTGGCTCGTTAGTAGCTATCCCTGATCTCCCAGCTGCCAATCACAAAGCTCAGCTATCTTGCCCATTGAGCTTTTGATGAGAGCAAAATAGTCACTGGTTTTGAGTGTTAGGAGGTGGCTTTGGCAGCCAACCAAGGCTGGATTGGAGTGGGGAAGGCCGGGAACGGGGAAGCTTTTCATTTCTCCCTCCCTCTCAGGTGCCACTGATCCTCCCTCTGCTTCTGCTTGTAACTTTATTTGGAGGATTCATGTCCTGAAGTTCTGGCCTCCTGCATCTGTGGAAAAGCTTGGCTCGAGACTCAGTCGTTTCTTTCTGAAATAAACAGCCACAGAAATAGGCTTCCCTATTTAATGTCCTTTTAGTGTTGGGGGGAAAAAAGCACTCTCTGACAGGTAGCTTTGACAAGAGGAGGCAATGTGGTAGAGTGGAGAGGGGTCTGCACAGAAAACTTGGCTTCATAGTCCACCTCAGGTACTCAATCACTTCTCCAGTTCTAAAGTGCCTCTGAAGTCAGTCAAGCAGCATTTAGTAAGCTGTGTTCCAGGTCATGTGCTAAACATAAAGAAAGGCAAAAAACAAACAGTCCCTACTCCAACATGCAGTCTGCTTAGAACTCCAGATCTTTTTTGAATGATTACCAAACTCCTTGTACTTGCACAATTGCTTTCTGTACCCAATCTGAGAGTTGTTTTCTTTACTAAATTTCTTATTGGATTTTTGCCCTGGGTCCTAAATTGTCGATGTGTTTTTGGCTCCTGCTTCCCATTCAGGCTATTAGCTCTCACTTTCAGCTTCGTGTTATTTCTAGATTTGAAAAGCGAGCTTGCTCCCAGCTTTACTCAAGTCATTGGTAAAAACATTCAATGGAATAAGACCCCATTGAGATCCTTGGGGCACTCCACTCAAGACCTTTCTTGGGACCAGTGATCATGATGGCTCTTGGGGATCTGGCTAGTCATCCTATTCCAGATTTAAATAGCTCACCAGAGTCAATTTCTTTTTCTCAATTTAAGGCATAAGATATAGAACCCTGGAGTTTGCCATCTGGAAGCTCTGAGTTTTAATCCTGCCTCCTTCCACTTGTTAGCTAAGTGATTATGAATAATTCATTTTACCTCAGTTTCTTCATCTATAAATTGGGAATAATATTTTTATGATCTTGCTTAAAAGTCGCTGAAACTCAGTGAAGAAACTGTTGAAGAGCATTCTTTGGGTACCAAGCCCTTTTTATTGTTGCCGGAAATTATTTCCTCATATTTGTTACTAGTAAAAACAAGTTTCTAATCTTTTAATTTCTTCTAAATAAAAGTTTAAATCTTATCTCAGTTATTTCCTCTCTGGTCATTTTACTTAATTGACCCTGTTTCCCATATGCAAAGAGAGGGGCTGATTAGATGGTATCTCTGGGCCCTTGGGTACCTCTGTGGTTGTGCAATAGAAACAGCCCAGGCCCGAGATCCATTTTTCTACTCTTTGTTGTTGTTATAAAAGAAGAAGCTGAAAAACAGGGAGTTTTCTAGTATAGAATCATGTGTAGAATTTGAACTCCGATCTTTTGGAGCCAGAACCGGTGCTTCTGCTACTGTATCACAGTCCAAGCTACCAGAGGAAATTCTGCTTAGCATCCCTAATGCTTCCAGTGGAGATGTCATCTCTAGAAATCAACTAGTATTTTTATATACAAGTATCTCAAGTAGCTTTAGAATGGCTAAAAATAAGAGCTAGCATCTGTATGATGCTCATCGTGTACTAAGCATTTTATAATTATCATCTCTTGATCCTGGGAGGTAGTTGTTATTATTATCCCCATTTTTACAGATTGGGAAACTGAGTCAAACAGGTTCAGTGACTTGGCCAAGATCACACAGCTAGTAAGGAGATTGGATCTAAAGTTGGCTCTTCCAGACCCCAGGCCCAGTGTTCTGTCCACTGCATCAACTGGCTGATCTTGAGGACTTTTTTCATCAGGAAAAGATAAACCATAATATTCATTTAGTGGAATAAAACTCAGGGCCTCTTTGTCCAAAGGCTCATTCCTTCACAAAATCTGCAAACAATTTAAGTACCTACTTAATCCCAGGGCCCTGGCACTTCAATGCTTTGTTGATTGTAAGTACTAGAATAATAATAAATAAATAAGAGGTCCCTGCCCTCATGCTGGTATTGATTAAATCCTATATTGAGTAAATGAATCAAGATCTGGGGTTTTTGTGGATTGAATATGAGAAAAATCACTGTCTTAAGTACTGGGGTCCATATTAAAATCTAAGTCTAATTTGTTCCTGTTCCCTGGTCAGTAGAAAGTAATGATGGGAGAGATGGAAGCTGATGGGGTCAGGCCATTATCCCAGTGGAGCCTTTGGTCTGGATGGCTCTGGGCCTTTGGTTCTCTGTATCCACTTTCTTGTGACCACCCAGTGTAAAGAAGAGAGGGTGAGCAGTTCCTAACCACTTAAGGTTGATTGGCTGCCTCTTGCCATCTGATTTAACCTTTTTTTGCTTGGAGGTTCATTAGATCAGCCTGCCCCTGCCTGCCGTTTTGAAGTGAAAAGTCTCACATTTTCTCTGTCCTGTGTGTGTTCCTCTCCTCCCTGGAGCTGCTGCTTCTCCTCCTGTCTTTAACTGGCCTCCTTTATTTCTCTCCCTTGTGTTGTGGGGTGCGTGTGGGTAGCCCTCCGATTTCAGCGGCTACCTGGGCTCCGGATCCCGGGCGTCCTCCAGAGCCAGCTCAGCTCGTGCAAGTCCAGTGGTGAGCACGTTTTTATTACTCTCTACACCTGATTTCTCATCTTTTCTCTCTTCCTTTCCTTTCCCGTGGCCTGTGGGGCAAGGGCTTTGGAGAGCATCATTTTCATCCCCGTTTTTGATATTAGCAGAAGAGATGTAAGATCCTTGAAGGCAAGAACTGGGTTTTATCAACATTGTTTATGACTCCAAGGTTTACACAGAGCCCATGCAGTTGGTGTGTGTGTTTTCTAAGAGGTGATTCTGTTTCTAAGCTGTGTGACCTTGGAGAAATAAAAGAACCTCTCTGTTTTCCTCAACAGAGTTGGACTGGTTCCCCTGTCACCTCAAAAAATGTTGAGATTCTCCTGGTTTTCACCAACTCCATCTAGTCCGCCATCACAAATCTGATATTGCTGAACATTTTGTGGCTTTTTTGAGATTCATTTTTGATTGCAATTCAAACACAGACAGTTCTCAATTGGTGATTTCTCTTTTGTCTCCCGGATCCATTTGCAGGCCAGGGTAATTGGTGGTCCAAACAAGCAGTGTTCCTGGAAAGGATTCTGTATATTGTGTGATATTGAGAGAAAGACGTGTTTTTGATATTTTAGTGGATTTCCTTAAAAATAGTTGACATCAAAAAGCATTGGCTTTGGGGCAGCTAGGTGGTGCAGGGGATAGAGCACCAGCCCTGAAGTCAGAGGACCTGAGTTCAAATCCTGCCTCAGACACTTAACATTTCCTGGCTGTGTGACCCTGGGCAAGTCATTTAACCCCAATTGCCTCAGGAAAAAAAAAAGCATTGGCATTGAAAGAGTTGACCTATAGGTATTCTGAAAACTTACCTGTTGGCACTTCACATATTTCATGTATTTTTTGAGGCAGTTTGGGTTAAGTGACATACCAAGGGTCATACAGCTAGTGAGTATCTGAGGTCAAATTTGAAATTCAGAGCTGATACTCTAACCACTGAGCCACCTAGCTGCCCCTCACCTCATTCCTTTTTGAGCCACTCTGTATAATCTAGATCTAGATCTAGGGTTTGGCATTGAAAGGACTTCAGAGATCATTTAGTTAGAACCCCTCATTTTAGAGATGAAGAAATGGTACCTACGCAGATTAAGTGACTTGCCCAAGATCACACAGAACTCAGAGGCAGGATTTGAACCCTCATCCGTTGATTCCAGAGCCAGGGCTCTTTCCTTTGGGACATACTTTCTCTCAGCTTGGGTAAAAGCAACTATCATTTTTAAGAGAAAAGAAGGGGGGGGGGAAATCCTTATCTGAAATATTCAATAACAAGCTGTGTTCTTTGACAAGAAGCTAGGTGAAATCATGGTGCACAAAATGCTGGAGTCAAGACCTCAGTTCAAATGCAGCCTGAAACACTTAATTAGCTATATGATCTTGGGCAAGATACTTGGCTCTTTTGCCTCAGTTTCCCCATCTGTGAAATGATGATCATAGCAGTTCCCACTTCCTGCGGATCAAATGAATGCTATTCTCATTCTTTGTGTGTGTGTGTGTGTGTGTGTGTGTGTGTGTGTGTGTGTGTGTAAATGTTAGTGATCACTATTATTTGACAATAAGATGAAGACAACTCTACGTGTCCTGTATCTCATTTCCTGAAATGATTTCTAAAATCAACGCAAACCAGTCCCAGGCCATATCTTAAGGGCAATGCTCAAAGATCTCTTAATAGATTGGAGCTATTCCTTTGCTGTATTCCTCCCACAAACAAGGTTATGCTGTGGATATCTGTGTGTTCTGGGTCATTCCCAAATGTTTAGGAAAGGGAGAGAGGCATATCTGCTAGAAGTCTGATAATGGGAAACCTTAGTGGACCTTCTACATTTAAATCTAAAGATATAAGATATTTGCATTAGTCGAAAAGCAAACACCGCTTATTAAGTATTCATTTCTAAAGGGCTCGCGTCAATGACTGCTTTGGAAATAAGGTTTGCATGAGTGTACATCTATCCTGTTTGGATAAAATGTCAGTAGAAATAATATCAGCTGATTTTTATATAATTATACTTTAAGCTTGGCAGTGCATTATTATCTCATCTGATCTTCCCAACAACCATCTTGTAGGGTTGTCATTATGCCTATTTTACAGATGAGGAAACCGAGGCTGAAGGTGACTTAATTATTTATCTGGTGAATGTCCGAGGCAGGACCGAGCTGGAGGGAAAGGACCTCAGAAACCACTTCCAGTCCAATCCATAAGTGAAAGAATTTACAATATGCCTGATAAGTATGTTCACTCACTGTTTGCTTGAAGACTTCCGTTGAGGGGAAATTCACTACTCCCCAGACAACACTTGCAATGTTAGCAAGTATTCCACAGGCTCCGCCTCTGACTCTTCGACTGCATTCCCTGTCCCTAATCTTACTCTGGGGCTACAAATCAAGCCTTCTCTGACTGCCAGCCCAGCCTCTCTCCTCTCCAGGAAGCACTCAGGCTCCTAGTCCCACTCACCATAAGACCCAGGGATCTCTCTCCCTTTCCTAAACTTTGGGAATGACCCAGAACACACAGAATCCTACAGCATAACATTGTTTGTGGGAGGAATACAGCAAAGGAATAGCTCTAAACCCAATGTCTCCCTTCGGCCTCCAGGAGCAACTACCAAATGCTGCGTTTTGGCCTTAAATGGGTAGATCGACCCCCTCCAGCAATAACTCCTATGACCTAATTTACCTTTTCCCCTTGTCCCAAAAGCTAATTTTGGTCCAACACAAACCTGCCACCTAGCGTTTGAATTTGGAACAGAGATTGTTTGAGAAGATGAGACTGATGGAGGTTCATAGGTTGGTTCGGACTTCGCTCTGTCCCATGCAGCGGCATGGAGTCATTTTCAGAAATGTGTTCTAGAGAGAGCCAAGTGACCTTTGGGCGTGGGAGTATCCAAAAAGGAGCTCACGCTGTAATAAGGTGACTCACATTTACCGAGCACTCAGTGAAGGAGGGATCGGCTACCCACTCATTTACAGCCGGGTGTGGTAGGAGGCATCCATGAGCTTATGGAGTACAGATTCTGGGCCCTTTCGGAGGACATGGAGGGCCCAGGGGGAGCAGAGATTCTTTTAATCGCAGTATTTGTCAGACTGCCCTCATTCCTGGGTCTGCCCTCCTCTGTCCCCGAAAAGTTGAACTCTTCTTATTCCTAAAGGAAAAAGAAAAACCTTTTCTATGCTTGAAATAGCAAAATGGGTAGATGCTGACTCAGATTATGAGAATTGGGACATTTGTCTGGACAAGTACTGGTCTCTGCCCAGCCCTCCTTCCCGTCCGGGATGCCAGCCATTCCTCTGGACGCTTTGTTTTCTCTGGCTCGGCCATGTGTGCCCACAGGGACTGGCGGGCACACGCAAGGATGGCAGAACTTTAAACCGTATCATCTAAAGGCTCCATCCCCAGGCCCCAGTCCTGAACCTCCTCCGCTGCCTCTTCACGGCAAACTGGGGGCAGGAAGCAGAGCCCCGTCGTTGTGGATTTCCAGAAAAGGGAAAAGCTTGATCAAACACTGGAGAAGATCGAAGCTCTCCGAGGCTGATAAATGTCTCCTTCCTGGCCACGGCTCCTGGCCCCGGCTCCACGCTAGGCGCTGTCCAGCCAGTGAACCGAGTCCCTCAGTGTGTTTAGTGCTCACATCTATCAGAAGTTAAAAGCACAGTTAACAAGAGTTCCATCGGTTGCTTAGAAAGTTTGGCCAGAGCCAGCATGATTGAATAAAGTTTAGGCTCCAGGTTTAGTTGTTTTAGCTTTTTTGATAAGTAGAACTAACGTCCCTTTTGATTGAATATTGAATAAACATTTGCCTTCCAAAATTCAGTTCCCTGGATGTGCACCCAGGAATATGTCTGAGATGGAAGGCGATGGAATGGGGAGGACAGAGGGGATGAAGGGGATTTTCAGGAAGCTCACCTCGGCAGCGGGATGCAGGGGTTTGACGGATTCATGAGACTCAACATAAAAGAATGATTGGCCTGTCAGAGAACCAGATTATGATCATTCTGGCCTTCCTGCTCTATTTCTCAGACATCAGTTCCTGCCGTCATTTCCTCCCTCCATATTTTTGCCCTGTGTGACCTCCAGGCCAGGAATTATTTCTCTGCTTCCCTTCAAGACTCAGTACAAATCCTTCCTTGTGCAGGAGGCCTTTCATGTCTTTTCCCAGAACTTACTCCCAGAGTCCTTTCCCCTCCCAAAGTACCTTCCATTTACTATATAGCAATCATCTGTCCAGAGGTTTCCATGTCGTCTCTCCCATTAGAACATAGGTGCCTAAGGTCAGGAGATATTGTCCATCCTTGTTTTATCATCCCCAGTGTCTCACACAGAGCCCGGCTGGCACACAGTAAGCACTTAATAAATGTTTGTTGATCGACTCAATTAAACTTTCATTTGGCCTGCCAGGGAAGTCTCTCCACAGTTCTAAACCAGCAATATTTCAAAGGACGGGGGTTCACAGGGAATCCTTTGGGGATGTTTGTTGTATATGAGCCTTAAGAAAGAAAATCCTCATTTTTCAGTTATAGCTTAGTAAAAAGTGAACTTGTGATTTTTTTTCCAAATCAATGTCATGAACTCCCTGGGATCTTTTCCCAATCCTTGGACTCCAGGTTAAGACCCTTGATTTAGTATCTGAGCTTCCTGTGGCTCATTTGGGTGGGAGATGTCTGACAAGAAGCAGAATCAGAGAGAGACAGAGACAGAGACAGAGAGACAGAGAGAAGGAGAAGGAGAAGAAAAGAAGAAGAAGAAGAAGAAGAAGAAGAAGAAGAAGAAGAAGAAGAAGAAGAAGAAGAAGAAGAAGAAGAAGAAGAAGAAGAAGAAGAAGAAGAAGAAGAAGAAGAAGAAAAGAAGGAGAAAAGAAGAAGAAGGAGAAAAGAAGAAGAGGAGGAGGAGGAGAAAAGAAGAAGGAGGAGGAAAGAAGGAGGAGGAGGAGGAAGAAGAGAAAAGAAGAAGAAGAAGGAGAAAAGAAGAGAAGAGAGAGAGATGGGTGTGACACTCAGAGAGGTAGAGATGGAGAGATTGACAGCTGGGTTTTGTTGGTCATTTCTTAGGACAACCATATTAAAGGCACCTGTCCCATCTACAATGGAAATGTCTGAAGTTAGCTCATTCATAATAACTAGTATTCATACAATACTTAAAGGCTTATAGAGCACTTTCCATCCACTGTGTGATATGACAGGCAGATGGCACAGTGAATAGAGTGCCAGCCCTGGAGTCAGGAGGACCTGAGTTCAAATGTAGCCTCAGATATATAATAGGTGGGTAACTTTGGGCAAGTCACTTAACCCTGTGACTTAACCTCCATTTCCTCACTTATAAAAGGCACTGGAGAAGGAAATGGCAAAGCACCCGAGTATCTGCTAAAAAACAAGAACCCAAAAAGGGCCATAAACAGACATGATGGAAACGAGCCTGCAGCAATCTCATTTGCTCTCCACCACAAGCCTGTGAAGAAGATACGATTACTCCTCCTTTCTTAGACGATTACTGTGTTCCTGGAACTGTGGAGGGCGCCAGAAATACAAATTCGAGCGAGGCGTTCCCAGCCCTCAAAGCGCTTACATTCTACTGGGAGAAATGGCACCAAAAGAGAAGGGAGAGGGGCACACTGGGGTGTGCATCTCTCCTAGGAAGGGAGAATTTAGGAACGAGTCAGCTGGTGATCAGATGAGGGGGAATGTATTAAAATTCAGTTGATTGGCCCTCTCCCCATTTGTCCTTCTGTTATTAGGGTCTAATGAGAAATAAAAATTGTTTCCCGTTCCATCTTCCACAGTTTTGTGCCTCTATAGCGGGTCAAGCCTTAAAAATGATGGCTTTCAGTCATTTGGGTACAATGTAAATCGGCATTTATGAACATCGATGTGTTTGTTGGCCCTGGGAGGCAGAAGGTTACTTAGAAATCTCATCTACAAAATGAGTTTAATAACACTAATCAATTAACTAACATTTCTAGAATGCTAAGATCTGCAAAATATTGTCATGGGACAGCAGGGGCCTAAGTGCTGTTAAATTTGCATTTTATAAATGGAGAGCCTGGCAGCAGAGGCGAGATGACTTGGTCCCGTAGAAAGGGTCCGAGACTTGAACTCAGGTCGTCCTGAGAAAATCTACCGCTCTACTCTTTGTGACACGTGCTTGCCTCGGCTAAGGGAACCCAGCAGATATACACCTGTTATTGCTTTAAAATGGTTAATATTTGTCTATTACATTCTCTTTTTTTTTTTTTTTGGACAGGTTGAAGAGAGGCCAGAAAAGGACTTTGCTGAGAAGGTGAGTAGGTTCTAGTGATATTTTTACCTTTCCTTTTAAAAAAAATTATAGCTTTATAGCTTTCAAAATTCACAAATGAAATGGACAAGAAAAAACCCATCTGATTTCCAGGGATTGGGGGGAGAGGCGAGATGGGGTTGCTGTGGGAAACCCAAGTCTAACAAGCTTCCCAGCATCCCACTGCAAATTTCTTTCCCGGGTGGGCGGGAGGGGTAGAGAGAAGCCTTGGGATGGGACCGCCATCTTGCTACTGGCCACTGCCGCCTAACTTCCAGTTTCCGGGCTTGGAACTCACAGTAAAGGGCTGGGACATGTTTATAAAACCCACGTGGACTCAGAGACTGCTTGGATCCAGTGGCTGTAGAAGACAGTTTTCAGTCCTGAACATGCTCTCTTGAATTATTTCAGGGCTCTCGTAACATGCCCAGCCTATCAGCAGCCACGCTGGCTTCCCTGGGTGGGACCTCTTCTCGGAGGGGCAGCGGGGACACCTCCATCTCTGTGGACACCGAGGCCTCCATGAGGGAAATCAAGGTAAAATTGAATATTTTCTGACTTGACACTGCCTTGATGCAGGTGGTGCAGTGGTTAGAGCACCAGTCCTGAAGTCAGGAGGACCTGAGTTCAAATCTGGCCTCAGACACTTAACACTTCCTGGCTGTGTGACCCTGGGCAAGTCACTTAACCCCGATTTCCTCAGCAAAAAAAAAAAAGAAAGAAAGAAACTGCCTTTGATGAAAACCTGCCGTGGAGAATAAGGAAGCATTTTTTTTCTCTCTGCTTCCCACCATGCTTCTATTACTGCATTTATCCAGTCCCAAATCCATAATCAGAAATAAACTGGGATTTGGCCCTTGCTCCCAGCTTCATCCTTACCTTTGTGCCAGGCAGTTCCATAGGAGCCTCTCCATATTTCCCAGAATCCTGAAAAACCACGTGCATCCTCACTCCCGGGCTCACAGCATCATCTAAATTACTTTTGTATGTTTTGCCCTTGGGGAAACTGGAAGCCGGAACTTCTCCCTGTGCAGGGAAGGCCTGGACCATGAGCCCGGCAGCCCGAGTGTTGTCGGTAATCCTTGTCGTTCTGTCCCGTGATGTCCTTTCCTTTTCTTGCTATCTTTCTCAGGAAATCAATGAGTTAAAGGACCAGATTCAGGACGTAGAAGGCAAATACATGCAGGGCCTGAAAGAAATGAAGGTATCCGTTGGCCGCCTGGCGGCCATGTGTGATGTATTAACCAGCCTAACTCTGTCAGAATTAAGCGAGTCTCCGCGTTCTTCACCAAAAACACACTGAGAATTTTCCCTAAAATCCTCCTGTGGGGAGCTGGGGCCGCCCCCCACCAGATCATCGGCTCCCATCAGAATGAAGTGATGGGAACGGTCACTAACATGCTCACTGGTGCATGCTGGGGGACCCTTTGAGGATGGAGGTCATAGTTCTGTGTTTCTGCATGTTTGTCGGGGCCCGCACCTTTCCATTGCATTTATAGACAGGTGACATACCAGCTTTTGTTAGTCACATGATGAGCAGGACCCTGGCCAGACTATGGGCATGTTGGGGTCCAGGGATCTCGATGGATCCACCTGGGGCTTTCTGCCCCTTAACCCCGTGGGACTGAGGGCTCTCGGCAAGCCCCAGAGGGGAGCATTTTAGACAGAACTGTTGCCCACAAGCCTAAGCTGAGGCTCTCACCACTTCTTTGGTTCATGTGAGTCCCACAAAAAGACATTTTTCCTTACAAAAGGTTAAGTGCATTAGTGGTAGTTCCTTCCCTAGCGGGTCAGGAATTGGCAATGGATCAGCCCAGAATCCAAGCGCCCCTGAATTTGTCTGAGGGCATTTCAGCATCCGCCTGCAAAGTCAGGTGAGAATGTTGGTAAGGTCTCACATGAATTGGACTTTCCTTTCTCCCACACACTCACCCTTCATGACTTGATCTGAGGAAAGGACAAAGTACATGCTTTTCAGTAACAGTTTGAACATCAAGGGGAAGTGAATTTAGCCAAGAGAAGTCACTGAGCAGATTTTCTAGGATCAGAACCTTGGCAAGGGACCAATCAGATGAGCGTCTCCATCCCATAACCTCATCCAGAGGTTATCTGGAAAGTGTATTAGATATAGATTATGGCCCGATTCCATTTTGTTATTTTGATTTATTTTTCTGATTCTATTTTTGGTTCAGTTTTTTTAGGTGATTAACTTGGGGTGTCCGTGACCCAGCGATAGTTTGTAAGTCATTGGATCATAGGAGTGAGACCTGAAAGGGATCTGGGAAGTCATTGAGTCCTGTCCTCTCATTTTGTAGATGAAGGAAATGAACATGGAAGTATCTGAGGCTGGATTTGAACTCAGATTTTCCCAGGTTTCTATCCACAATGCCCCATCGGTCTCTCGGTCTCTTCCCTTTTCTCACCCTCTCCTCAGGAAAGAACAGTGGAGCAAGTAGCCACGTCCGGCAAGGCAGGGGAGGGAAGCAGAGGGAGTTCAGTAAAACACATATGGCCAGCCGTCACTTACACAATTATCCCTCTGGAGCCCAGGTCAAATCCGATCTCAAGGACAGGACACTGAGGAATAAGACCTATTGGTCTCTTCAAGGACAATGTTCTGGACCCAGGGATTAGTTGGCTCAGGGGCCATTCCAGACCCTGGACTCCTCTTCTTCCCTGATTTCTATTCTGGGTGTTAAATGGTATTAGTTCTGCAGTAGCAGGCTCACTCCCTTGTTTGTTCCAGCCATTCTTGGAATATTCCTGTGGGAGAGAGGGAGGGAAGGTGGTAACTCATCGGAATTCTCCTCCCTTAAATTAAATAAAGGCTCACTCCGGGCCAGGTGCTGTGCAAAGTGCTAGGGACAAGATGTTCCCGGTGTCAGGCTTTTAGGAGGAACAGTAGAATTGGCAAAATGTCTCATAGTGCCCTTACAGTGTGAGCTAGAGGTAGGTGCTGTTGTTATTCCCATGTTACAGATGGATTAAGTGAGGCTCAGAAAGATGAAGTCACTTATCCAAAAATCAGACAACTAATGATTATCAGAGGCGAGATTAAAAGCCACTTGGCTGCTCCTGGCTCTGCCTTAGAACACATAACCCAATCCCCCCCAAAGAAGATGAAAAACAGCCCCTTGCTGCCCTCAAGTCCAGTCTTCCGGGGATCCCATTATTCCCTTCATGTCCTCCCACAATCAAACTGAGCTCTCCTCCTCTTCACGGACGGCCTCAGCCTCCAGGAGTCACATACTGAGCTGGCCCTGAGTGTTCCCCCCAGTCATGGTGGTTCACAGGCCAGAAGTTGGGTTGTTGTATCCAGAACCCATTGGGCATTTAAAGTGGATGTCAGTGACACTGTGGAGTTGTGATGGCCGGATGTAAGGTTCTTCCTATGCTGTCATTTCAGTGAAGATATTTCACAAATTGATAAATGTCTTCATTTCTATCAAGCAGATCCTGAAGGATCTTGGGATCTTAGATTTTGTCCCAGCTCCTTCATTTGACAAATAAGGGAAACAGGCCCAGAGAGGTTGGGTGATTTGCCTTAAAATCCCATGGTGAGAGGTGGCAAAATTGGAGCTGTGTTCTCCGACTCTGCAGGGTTCTTATCTAGACCATTCTTACTACTCCTCTCTTGGAAATATAGTGAAGAGTAAGGTTTAATTCCAACGGTGAGCATCTTTGGGTGCTAAATCGGGAAGACCCTGCAGCAGTGTGTGGTGCTAGCAGAAGAGCATGAGGCTTCAGATATTGCATATGGTGGGATCCCTTTGTTTTCCAAGCCGACGTAGCCGCCGGGGGATCGGGAGATCTTTCCATTTCGTAGTTGTCCGCCATCTTGATGAATGTGTGAACCATTTTCATCTCCAGACCCCGGGTTATTAATAACTAAGTCACTAACCGGTAGGATATTAGTCCTGGTATACCACAAGAAAAAGCAGGAAACCACAATCTTCAAATTACTATTTGTGGTAGATTCCCTTTCAGAAATAGGGTCTGAATTTGAGACCCGATTAAGATGGCTGCTATTTCAAATTCCTTTTCCCCCCTAGAGAGGTTTACTTCTTCATTGAATAATGATTAGAGGTCTCATGTCATTACATTTTAATGTAATTTTCTTTCTTTTCAGTTAACAGATTAAAGATCTAACCAGGGGTAGCCTCCCTTCTCTTCCCCCCAAAGATTAACTCCCTAAGAAATATTAAATGAATGACAATCTTTTCGTTTCATCTCTCACTTTGGTTTTCTAATTATGGGGTGATTCCCACAGGACTCCCTCGCTGAGGTCGAGGAGAAATACAAGAAGGCCATGGTTTCGAATGCCCAATTAGACAATGAGAAGATGAACTTCATGTACCAGGTTGACACCCTAAAGGATGCATTGTTAGAACTGGAAGAACAACTGGCTGAATCCCGAAGGCAATACGAAGAAAAAAACAAAGTAAGTGAGGCGCCATCCTCCACGGCTGGGGTGTCTGTCACCAGTGGACTCTCGTCAAAGGAGAAAAGGGGAAAAGGAGGATGGGATTAGCTTGTATAGAGTTTGAAAGTCCATGGCCAAATCATGGCTATTTGTTCTACAAATAAAACCCAACAAGACCCTGGCCCTTCCCCTTACCTCTCCCCCACCACAACCCAATCCAACTGAACACAGAGATTTCTGGGAAACGTCGTTAGTTATACTTCAACTCAAATCAGATCTTCCACAAGAACACTATGGATCTTTTTGTAATTGTGAAATCGTTTTTCAAGGGCAAATAGGACTTTCTTACGGCATTGCTTTCCCTCTCTTTTATCACATTGTTACAGAGCTAAGTTAGAGAGTCCATCCCAAACGTTCACAAGGATTGTTTGTGTCCGACCTGTGGCAGAGCCTTCCAAGCTCCTATTGGTCCTATCAGCCACAGTCGGACACGCCAAATCCACTCGACGAGTTGATTCTGCAACAACCCCCCACCAGCCCTGTCCCTGTTGCGCAGCCCAGTGATATCAGTGAACTCCTTCTCAGAGAAATGTTTTTAAGGGCATAACACAACAAAAGAAGAAAAATAATAAGATAACCATTAATAAAATAATAGATAGAACTTTACAGAGGACACCAGTGATACTGAAACCCAACTCCCCACATGGTTTTTTAACAAGTTCATGGAGCTCAGATGAAGAGTCATTTTTTTCTCAAGCACTTTTGTCACTAGAATCCTTATTCAGCCAGTTTTTTTTAAGCACCTACTGTGTGCTAGGCCTTGGGGCCATTGACACTGACCAGAACCATCCCTGCTTCCGTGAGTTCACCTTTCTCTCCTCTTCATGTGTTTGTCCTTTACAGGAGTTCGAAAGGCAGAAGCACGCTCACAGCGTGCTACAATTCCAGTTTGCTGAAGCAAAAGAGGCCTTAAAACAAAGAGAGGAGATGCTGGCGGTAAGTGGCTCGGTTGAACCCCTTCATCCTCTGGCTCCAGGTCACCTGTAAGGGTGAAGGTTTGGGGAGAAACGAAGAATCTGGACTCGTTTCAAGCCCTCATCCCGTAGACATCTTTGAAAGAGATTCCAGAGTTGGGAGGTTTTGTTTTTAAATTCTTATTGATATTTTTGGTAATTGTTTATTATGAATCATTTTATTTTTAATTAATCTTGGTTTTCATTTACTCAAATTTACTTCTTTATCAAGACACTAAGTTTTTAGTCTGTAAATGCTCATTTACTGGTTACAATGCATGTTTGCAGTCCAAGCAGCCGCTGCTTCCCAGGCTTCCTATCAGCCCTGGGGAGGAGGAAGATGGGAAAAGAGATTGCTGGGAATGGGCTCATCGGCCCAGCTCACCATGAGCCCAGAACAAGGCACTTTCTAAAGTCTAGTTGAGCTGAACAACTTTAACCTGGTTATGAGAAGGTGGGAATCTCCCCATCTCACCCACCCTGCAAGTACAGCAGCCTGAGACTTCTGCTGCTCCATTTCAGACATGGGCCACCTCAGGAGGTTATCCCGGTGGCCACCATTCCCCCAGGCTCACCCTCCTGGTGGCAGATTTGGGGCAGTGACCTGATGAGCTCAGAAGTCCCTTGGTCAAGAAATCTGCCAGCCTGAGCCTCCCCAGTGGTTAGAATTAGGGGGATTACAGGAACTGTGTGGGATACTCCTCGTGCGATGGAGAAATCAGATTATATTGGGGAAGGACCCACTGTCACCTCTGAAGGGGCTTTCTCTCTCTCCTGCTCCCCGGGGGCCCACCAGGACCCTGAATCTTTTCTTTCTACCTGTTTAACCATTAATCTGCTTTCTGTCTTCTCTGCTCCTGTCCCTCAGGAAATCCGACAACTGCAGCAGAAACAGGAGAGTTATATCAGGGAGGTTTCTGATCTTCAGGAAACAATAGAATGGAAAGACAAAAAGATAGGGGTAGGAACTTCTCAAGTCTTTGGGAATGTGTTTGAACAAACCGCCTGCTTTAAAAAAAAATGACTTTCTTTTAAAGGCAACCTCTATAGGCACTCACTGAGTCCATGTTATTCAATAATTGACTCTGTGCATGAATGAACTTCCAGAATTCACCTTAAATCAGAATGTAAAATAACTGCAGGAAAGCTTTGAAGGCCTCTTTTTGCTTCGGCATGAAGACTTAACATGGCATTCGGAGTCACAGGACCTGGGCTTAAATGTGCCTTCTTCATTGGGCCTCAGCTTCCTTTTCTGTAAAAGGGACTAGATCACCTATAGGGTCCCTTAATACCCTTGTCTTTAAAGCACTGTGCTATGACCCACATGTTACTCTAGACAGCTGATGTGGGTCCCCAAGGGGTGTGGGGGTGCTTGCAAGTGGAAGGGAGCTCACCAGCCCTGGAAGCATCCGGGCTTGGCTATTTGGTGGGGGCCTTTTTTGGTTTTTTTGGTTCAGATATTGGGTTGGATCAGCCGGTTTCTGAGGTCCCCCAAGAAGATTGCCTTCTCCACAGTATTTCCTTTACTTCTGCATTATACCAGCTGATAATAACAGCAATAAAATAGCTAATACTTATAGCCATTAATTTATAGAACTTAATGTAAATTTTATAGCTGTTCATTAATAGATTTTTAGCTTAAAAGTGCATATATGCTGGAATAGGTAGCTAGATGATAGATCAATAGAAAGAGAGCATCATGGGTGAATAAGTGAGAGAGCACACAATGTCTTGTGCATATATACATATATGTCCACGTAGATAATGTTTGTGGGCATGTGTATGTGTATACTGAGTATACAGAGACTTCCCAAACTGACACCGGCTTAAGTACTTGAGTCTTCCAGACTAATTCTCGAGTGCTTCCATCAGGGGCTAGGAACCTTCCTTTGGCCCAGATCCCTTGGGAACCCTTCTCAGGATGTTTTTAAACACACAAAATGTGCAGAATGACAAAAGAAGCCGGATGTATTGAAATCTAGTTATCCAAACATCCTTTTTTAAATTCCCAGTTCCCAGGTGGAGAGCCCCCACTGATAGCCGTCATTCTCTGTTATTGGCCAGGTAGCCAGGGGCGTGGCTCCCACCATCGCTCATCTCCGGGGATGGGAGAAAGCCGCTCAGTGTGAGGGGTAGGAAATGGAGGCGATCCTATTGCTTTAGAGCACTCTTTCTGCCAGTGCAGACGTTTCTGCGACATTGTATACAGTCTCAGGAACAGCCCAGAACACTAAGATCAAGTGGCCTGCCCGGGGTCACCAGCCAGAATGGGCCTCCCTCACTTGGAAGCCAGCTCTCTGTCCACTCCAGCAGCCGCCCCCAGCCCAAGTAAAGATGACCAAGACCCATCCTCTGCTCCCTGTGTCCCTGAGAAGGATTACTGTAGGAGCTGTAGGGCCCCTCCCTTCTCTGTCCCCTTTCCCTTTGCCCGCCCTAGGCTGAATGCCCGCTTACCTACATCTGTATTTTTCACCTGCCCTGTCCGGTAGCTCGGTGCTTTAGACTCTCTTAGTCTCTGAGCCGGCTTCTGCTCTTGCTCATATTTCTGAAATCGTCTCTGCTTGTCTCCACCTTCCTCTTGTCTGTGCCTTCTCTCCGGGCCCCCCAACCGCCTCAGGCGTTAGAGAGGCAGAAAGAGTACTTTGATTCCATAAGGAGTGAACGGGATGACCTTCGGGCTGAAGCGATCCTGCTGAAGGAGGAACTGAAGGTACGGAGCCCAGACCCGGCAGCATTTGCAGCCAAGGGCCTGGATCGCCCTGGCAGATGGAGGGCCCCCCCCCGGGGCTCATGGAGGTCCCTCTAGGGGGTCAGCTGAGATGCACAAACTCTACCCAGTAGTGTCGGTGTGAAACATAATTTCCAAAGTTTTTCCAGGACAGTGATCTGTGAAATAAAGGGGTATATTTGATGGCTTCTGGTTCCGTCCAGCTCTGAATAAATAAGCCAGAGACAGCTGCTGACAGAGAGTGGATAGACCGCCGGGCCTAGTAACCAGAAAATCCAGATTCAAATGTGTGACCCTGTGACGCTTAACTCTGTCTGCCTTGATTTCCTCAGCTATAAAATGAGGAATCATAACAGCACCTACCTCCCAGGGCCATTATGAGAATCAAATGAGATAATGATTATAAAGCACTTAACACAGTGCCTGGCGCATAGTAGGTGCGATTGTTGTCATTTCAGTAGTATCCATCTCTCTGCGACCCCATTTGGGGTTTTCTCAGCAGAGATAGTGGAGGGGTTTGCCATTTCCTTCTGCAGCTCATTTTTTACAGAGAGGGAAACTGAGGCAAACAAGGTTAGGGATATGCCCAGAGTCACACAGTTGGTAAGTATCTGAGCCAGGATTTGAACTCATGATGATGAATCTTCCTGACTCTAGACCTAGCTGCCTACAGTAGGTGCTATATAAACGCTTTTTAATCTCTTGTAAATTTCCTGAGGGTCACCAACCTCTCACCTGTTGTTCCTCGTGACTCAGTTTGCCCCGGAATCTCTCTCCTTAGCCCAGAATTCAAAGCCTTTCTAAGATTTACCTTAACCCCCTCCTGCCTGTCCCAGGCTTCTGTCCGCTGTGGTGCCCTGAAATTTCTAGCCTACATGCCTTTGCTTATACCATACCCTAAAATTGCTGTCCCCACTTCTTTCTCCTCTTGAAGCCCAGCCTATTTTTTGAAGCCTAATGTGTGTCCCTTGATCATTAATCGTTTTTAGCCTTCGTTTTATTGGAATATGGAGGATTGCCTAGAATCCAAATTTGTAGAATGGGCTAAAGTACCCGGTTTAAGGAACTGTCAGTGTGGGGTCCGGTTGGCTGGCCCAACTGGACCACACCCAATGACAAAATGAACAATCCTGTGAATAAACCAGTCGGTAGAAATTTATGAGTAAGTGACATCTAATGGTCAAGTTTGGTACTGGAACCCAGATCAACTAGACATTATAAATCCCTCAGCAAATGGAGGCGATGGAGTGCTCAGTTCTAGACTTTGTCTAGCTGAGGAGTTTTCCCAACACTAGAAAAATAGCCACAATGGAGATCAAGGGATGAATGCATGAAAATGGCGGCAAGGTCCTGGCGTTAAAAAAATCCAGCAGTTCTGAAAATGACAGGCAAAGTCCCACTTACATAGGGCTGTGCTTATGTAGAGATCTACCCCCATTTTAAATCCTTTCTTTTAGGAGTTGAGGACTGGATGGGTTTGTTTGGGTTTTTAAATACAGCTAAGACTGAATCTCCTGAAATGGCTGTATTCAAATTTGCATGCTTCAGCCTTTCTAATATATAAGATATGGCTATTTGTTCCAGTCCAAGGGAATCATGGCAGTAAAAATGCAAATAATAGGACCACTTCAGGGGATTTGTTATGAGATCTTTGCAATGGTATATTTTTTATTTATTTACTTTGATGATACATTTTTTAATGGATGGCAAGGGGAAAGTACATTCATTTTATATCAGTTTTCTGAGTAGCAAGATTTGCCAAAACAGAATTAATTCCATATGCAAAGGAATACCTCAATGTCAACAATACCTCATGGACATGATTAGACCTGGTTTGAAGGCTTAAAGTTAAATGGAATGATCTATTTGGCAGATCCATACAAAGGGACCACATCCCAGAACAGTTTGCAAATGCTAAAAGAATTTTTTTTTTTGCATTTTAAGATATTTTCCCATAACCAACCCTTTCATATGAGCAGTCTCTTTAGAGAGCACCCTCTTCAGATTTTTCTAGAATAATATTTCTTACAATGATCCTGTCTTGTCCACAGAAACATGGAATCATCCTGAATTCCGAAATCACCACCAATGGAGAACCTCTAGATCACCTAAGTCATGTGAGCCACCTGGGATCTCCCAAGGTGCCACAAGAAGAAACAAATGCCCTGAAGTCATCCAGCGACGGCACCCTTGGTAAGAACTTGCTGCCTTCTGGGCCTTTTTCTCTTTCTAGTCATCTTTTATTCACCTTCTGTGCTTGATCAGAATTGAAGCCATCCATCATCACACGGTCAGTTCACTAATCACACTGCATGTCACCGTGTCCTGTCACTTCCTGTGCATTCTGCCGCTAAATAGTTCTGATTACTTGCATATGTTGTCATGCAACGTTTTTCACTAGCAATCATGGATGGCCTAAGTGTACATTTCCCCTGTTCGTCAAGCAAGACTGAGAAGCAAGGGACCAAAAACTCCCAGTCGAAAGTGCAGTTGGATATAGACATCTCTAACATTGAAGTTTTCTTTAACTAACTTATCTCTAGTTCATAAGGCAGACTAGTGATGATAGAGACATCAAACAAGGTCATTCACCAGATTTTCTCGTCTAAAATGCTAGAGTAAAATGTATTGTAAAAGTCTAAGATATTTCTTAATCAGTCAGGTAAGGTAAAGAATACCTGACCATTCCAAACATCCATATGTAGGTGCTCCCAAAGGTCCCAGCTGGCACTGAGATTTTGTGGCTGTGAGTCTGAGTTTCCATCATGGGGCCAGCATATTGGCCATGCTCCTCAGGAAGTGATGATTGGAATAAGTCTGCATGCAGTGTTCTCCCTTCTTTGCCAAATTGACATTTTTATACCCATGATACTTTGCCTTCTGGAAGGGGTGTGAAGCTGTGAGAGTTTAACACAGTTTATACAATCTAAGGCTGTTGGATGACTCATGTTCCACTGGTCACTGACTGAGCTCTCCCCTGAATGTATATGCCCTTTGGAGTCTGGGTAATCATCTTATCATGGCAGCCAGCAGGGCGCGGTGGTGTCCAACTCATAGAAACAGGAAGCCTTAAAACATACAAAACGATCCCTGCGAGCTGCTACTGATTTTACTTTCAAATATAATATTTTATATTATTTTATTAAATATTTCCCCATTACATTTCAATCTGGTTCTGGCCACACCCGGGAGTGTTACAGACCATGATGAATAAAGCACTGGACTTAGAGTGAGACCTGAGTTCAGATTGTGCTTACGACACTTAACTGGGTAGAACACTTCATTCCTCTGTGCCTCAGTTTCCTCATCTGTAAAAATGAGGGGGGCCATACTCCATGGCCTATAAGATCCTTTCTATGTCTAAATCAATGATCCTTTTATTTTAATTTTTCACTTAGTATTTTTCACCTCCTTTTTGTTTCAATTCTGGAAACGTAAAAGCCCAAAGACAAAAAGAATAGAGATTCTAAACACATGTCCAGCTAGAAAGAAACGAATCTGGAGTTTCTGAGTTTTTGAAGAAGATAGAGATTGGCAAAGGCGGCTGAACGCCATCTTTCCTCCTCCCTTATTGAAGGCAATGACCAGTCAAGGGAGAAATGGGGTATCTTTTGTCTGAAAAAGCATTTGATGAATCTCTTAGAGCAGGTGACTTGCTAGAAAGGCTCAGTGAGGAGAGGAGCACTTGTAAGCAACAAGGGCTTGAAGAATCTTTGGGTTTTTACGAATCAGGTTTATTTGTCTTTTCAAAGCCTCCGAGGATGAATACCTCACCACTCCTGCTCAAGGCGGGATCGTGGAGCTGGAGGCCTCGGACCGTTTCCTGCTCAAGTCCCTCATGCAGAGTGCCCTAGACAGAGCTCCACTCTCTTCCCCCTTTCCTTAGAGAGTCAGAAATTTAAGAACAGAAATTAAGGAAAGAAAAACAGAAAGTGGATGAAAAAAAGAATAATCTCTCCATGGGCTTTAATAGGCTGGTTGACCAAAAGCCATTTTAAGTAGGATAGATGAATTTAAGGATGAATTTCTTCCAAGAGGTTGAAGGATTTTCTTTTTTTTGGGGGGGGGGGAGGATTCATAGGCCTTAGAAGACTATATGCCATGCCCTGTACTTGACTCCCAATAAAATCAGAGTGTTTTAACCAAATCTGCAGTCTAGAAATAAGCAAGGCAGACTTAGTCTCCAAACTTGATCCTTCGCTAAATATGATTGTCGGGAAGGACATCGGGCTGCTTGCTCCAAAGCTTGTTTTAATTGTGAAAATCTGAACTGGACTTGCAAAAGCCAAGTCCCCCAGAACCCCCTTTGTCTCTCAGCTGGTGGTGGGCTTCACTGTCCCGATGATTTACTAATTCAGTCGCTGCTGTGCCTCACGGAATTGGCAAAGGCTGATGATCTCTTATTAACGGGGATTCTTGGATGGTTCTCTCTCCTTGGGAAAGGGGGTTGGGCGAGAGTTAACCTAAGTGGTTGCCACATCACGTGGTCCCTTCAATTTTCTCAATGGTCTTTTAGGAAGAGCCAGTGCAGTGGAGGTGGCGAGTGAGAATGTGGCCAAAGTGGGGGAAAGCGCGGTCTTGCAGAGTCCCGAGCGTGAGCGGCCCCAGGCGGATTCTGCCGAGGCAGGTGTGGACACAAAGGCCTTATCTCCTGATGGGAATGCAGAGGCAGAAAACCCCCCGCAAGACCGGGTCATGGTGCCAGAGATATTAGCCAAGGATCCAGCCCATGTGCTAGAGACTCGTTCTGTCCCTGGCAATACCAACGAGCAGGCTGAACCCAGTGAGGATGGAAGTGGACTGGGGGCTAGTGTAGACTCCAGTCACCCCGATGATTTAAAGAGTAATAATGTGGATCAGAATCAGGAAATAGAAGAGAGCCCTCGCTTTCCAGGGGGTGGGATTAGCCAGGTCAGGTGCAGTTCCCTAGATGTGCAAAATGAAAAGAAAGACTTAGGTCAGCCAGAGGAAGAGGACGGCAGGAAATTAGCTCAAGGGACCCCAGATGCTGAAAGGCTAGACACAGAGACCGAGGAATTAAGCGAAAGCCATGCAGAAAGCCTGCTTGAAGGAGCAGAAGCCAAAGACGGGACACAGGTAGATCCAAAAGCAGACAGCAAAAGGGCCCAAGAGGGAGTAGTTAGTGGGGAGGAAAAAGGTACAAATCTCACAAAAGTGGAACAAAATAAGGAGGAGGAAAATGAGTTCACAAAGGAGGAAGTGATCCAGACAATCCCACCTTCTCCAAAACTCAAGAGCAATCAGCCAGAAAAAATGGACCAGAAGGTCCCAGCTGGTGAAAATGGATGCTCAGGCCAGAATGTGCCCTCAGGAGAAAGAGATGGCCAGAAGGGGGAGATGTGTGACTCCCCAGCCAAAAAGTCCAAGAATAAGAAGAAGAAAAACAAGAAGAAGAAAGCACCCCATGTGGACTCTCCCGAAGACGTTAAGAAAGAGCTGGTCTTGCAAAACACGGAGGAGGAGGAAGAGGAGGAAGTGAAGTTGGAGGCCAAGAGTCAACCCCTTGGTGAGGGGGTTCAAGGGGAGAAGCCGGAAACCAGGACGGATCTTGAGGAATATGTGGATTGTCCAGAGGAAGCCAAAGCTAACCCGGATGACAAACCAAACCAGGAAGGTGATAAAGCGAAGAAACCCGAAGAAGGCGAAGGTGAAGAGCTTGACAGTGATACGGCCCATCCATCGGGAACCGGTGGCGAGGGAGAGGTCGGTCTCTTGGAGGCGGCCGAAGCTGGAAGCATCAAAGAGTCCGCCCCAAGTGATAGTCCTGCCAGGAGAGCAACAGAGGAGAATAAAGGAGCAGACAGCAGTGGGCCTGAAGACCAAGACGCACCATTGTCCCCTTGTGAGGGACCTCCCACCGAGACCATGGAGGAAAACAGCCAGTCAGAGGAGCAGCCAGAGACGGCCGAGGAAGCGTTAGAAAGCAACAGTCTAGACGGTGATGATCCCAAAAACCCGGTGGGCAGCTTCAAGGCAGAAGGCAAAGAGGATGCTCAGGGGAGAAGCAGTAAGGGGAGAGATAAAAACAAGGAAGAGTGCACCATGTCGTGAGTGGAGGCAGGAGGCTCCCAGCAGCAGGTGGGGGGGAGACAGCTGGAAGGAAGAAATGCACTTTGCAGAATATCGTATCCCATATTATAGGAAAACGTAGGGGTTTCTCTCCTGGTGACAGCCCTAGCATGTGGCAATCAGTGACCCTAAGTCAGTTATTGAATCAGCCTATTGAATCTCAGCTTCAGGCAATCCAAGTGTTTGTCCCGAGATTGTTTAAAAGGGGACGTGGCTATATTACGGCGAGCTCAGGATGATCAGAGAACCAAATAACTATCATTAACAGTCCTTGCTTTAGTTTCCAGTTCCACGTCAAGGCGGCCTCAACTCCTGCTCTAAGCCTGTGTAGACACATGTCCGCACATGACGCCATTTTATTGTAAAGACCAAACAGCCCTCTACCCGGAACTGATTGATTCTCACTTGGGTTTGTCTCTGATTGCCGGGCCTTCTCTTTATCCCTGATATATTTATTTTAATGGGCACATTGTGACAGATTGCACAGATGATTTCCAGGCAATAACGAGCTGCCGAATGATATTTAGGTCACTGAGTGATAAAGTTTGTGCCTTATGGAAATGAGAGTTCATTTAGACAATGAAGCTCATCGCCTTCAAGACCTAGAGAAGGCTTGAGGTCAGATTATACCCGGTCTTGGTGATCTAGGCAAGATCTCTTACTCTAGATCAAGTCTTGGGGACCATATTATCAATCATTCCTTGATACGTAGATATATTTTTGTTTGTTTGCTGGGGAAATTATTTTATTTTATGTGCACATTACCCATCTTATATATTTTATATACAATGCTACCAAGAAAAAATTGTGTTTCTCTAAAAATAGCTATGTGTTTAAATTAGCCTCGTATTTTTCATTTCTATCAAGAGCACACTTTAAAAATGATGGCTTCCCTTGAAAATACCCTTTATTTATCCTTTTGGCTAATCCTTCTTGAGTGTTTAACCTTCATTAACAAGTACTCTATCAAAAGTCCCCGTGCAGATTCCTAACTCCTAATGACCAAGAACAGTTGCAGACAGTTGAATGCTTTTTGACTGTCACCTGCACTATCGATCCAGTTTTGCTGGTACGTTCTGAAACCGGCCTGCACGCAGGCCCCTGTGCGTTTGCTGCATAATGAAGTGTTCCTTTTAAATGTTTTAAAATATTAAAATCAAAGTGTACGCACATGAATGTCATTGCCATTTAGGTGGACATGTTATGTGGTTTTTCTAGCTGTTACAAAATCATTGAATACAACCAGACCAAAGTTTTATGAATCTTTGAGGTGTATATGATAAATGTTGTATATAATTGAAATAAAGGCATTTTATAATTTTAAAAAGCTGTTGATGCACAATCTTTGCAACATGTATAATCCTCCTAGGACTAATACTGGCTCCCCTGCTTCTGCTGTCGCCTCCCACATTCACCTTGTCTTTATTAAAAACGGACTCATTTGGAAGCCGATCCCTTCTGAACCCTTATTGTTTTGTGGGTGTGCCATCAAGGAAGGTGTCTGTGACCATTTGGGCATCTGGAGGGGGGATGGGAAGGGTTTTATCTCTATTTCAAATGACTCAATGTCTGTGAAAGTAGTTTGTAGACTAGAAGCGTTATAGAAATGTTAGTTACCCATAGCTCTGATGGGAGGATATTGAGGAAATTAGTGAGAGGGAGGGTGAATCTGGGTCTTTTCCTAAAGTCAAAATGAGAGAAACACTTTATTGGCTCAACAGACTCATGGGACTGTGAAAGGCCATGACATGATTTTTGGAGAGCTAGCTGTGTTTGAGCCATTCCTAGAAAGCAAACCTACTTCTCTTTTAGGGGCTCCCTCCCCCCGATTTTTAAAACATTTTATTGAAGTGCTTTGTTTTCATATTATACCCATTTAAAGATTATTGCTGCTTTCACGATGAAGTAAAACTAACATTACAGTGACCTAAGTTATATGCTATTCCATATCTATAGCATCTTCCCAGTTCTAGTTTAATGGTTTCATTAATTTATAGAAATTTTCTCTTTCTCCCATTGACGCCTCCATTCCACCCCATTTAAAGAAAAATAAATTCCCTCAATGGATGTGTACAGTAATATATATATGTCTCATTCTGTAACCCTAATCTGTCTGCTCTCCATCAAGAGATGGATAGTATGCTTCATCACATCATTCTGGAATCACTGACCTGTAGGTGGGGTATGGCCATTCAAGAAAGGGGTGCAGCAGTTTAGTGATGGGTAAAGCAGAGAAAGGGTCAGGAAGATGCAGCTTTGGGGAAACATCGGTAGTCCATTTGTCCTGGACGCCGGGTGTGTGAAGAGAGAGATAGCACGAGATAACACCAGAAAGATAGAAAAGGATCCAGTTATGGCGGGCCGCAAGTACTGGCCGGGCTCTTGGACCTGATTCAGGGGGCCACAGAGAAGTCCTGATGGCCTCTGACCATCAGGATACATGAACAGAGTCGGGTTAAGAAGATTAATCCAGCCAGAACAATTAGAGAACACTGGAAAAGAGAGATGACCAAAGGGGCTGTTGCCATAACCCAAGCAAGAAGGCCAGAGCCTGAAACTAGGAACTGTCCATGGTTATAGAAGGGCCGGAAGTTAAAAGAGTCAATGGGAAAAAATCAAAGGGACAGGGCAGGCTACTGTGACCATGACTCCAATAGGAAGGGAGAGAAGGAGTGAGAGAAGCTATAATGTCTCCAAGGTGGAAGGACCTTAGACCCCATCAGTCAAATGATTAACTTAGTCAAATGAGCTTCTGGTTGTAAAGTACTTAGCACAGTGCCTGGCACACAGCAGGTGCTTAATATTTATTCTCTTCTTCCTCCTCCGTCTATTTTCCCTTAGACCTTAATAAAAATCCCCTCTATCATATTCCCCAACAAGTAAATCAGTTCTGGCACAGGTAACTGGCCGAATGGTGGTGTTGGGAACGGAAATAGGGGATCAGAAACAAGAGCCCCCTCTGAGGACGAGAGGAGGAGGTCAGTTTTGAGTGAGTGTTGACAGCAGGAAGGGAGCCTGGTGAGCACAGAAGCAGTGTCCAGTGGGGGCAATCAGGAGCTGTCCACATCCAAAGGATCTGTGATCCTGTAAGGCAAGGATTCTTGGGGTCTACGGGCAAGTGCATAGTTTATTTATAATTGGAAAACTACTTCAGCCAGTCAGTCAGTAGTCTAAAGAGGTGTCCGAAATTTCTTGATTAAAATCCAAGTATTGTATGGTAGCTTTTTGAAGGCAGGTGCTTTCACTTTTGTCTTTCTCTCCTTTGTGCTCTACATACAGCAGGTACTTAATAAATGCTGATCCCTCTGGGTGTGTTGGCACTTTACACACTTTTCTAAAAACTCCCCTGATTACAGATTAGGAACATCCCATTGCTGGGAAGGGAGCTCCAAGCTGGGGATCACAGAGTCCGGGCCCCCTCAGGGGGGCATCTCTGTAGCCACTGGCTTTCTGAACTTGAGACAGCCTACTTTAATTTTTGTGAAATGTGATTGTCATCCTAATTCAACACGATTTTATACTTATTTTCAATTTTTCTCCTTCCCTTCTCCCCCCCTCCCCAACTCCAATATATGTTAAAACATGTACAATTCTTCTATCCATATTTCCACTTTAAATGCCAGAGCCCCATACCCAAGAGCACAGGTGGGGCCACACTCACCCGCTGCGGAATCCTGAGTCACTTTGCCCTTGAGCCTCCATTTTCACGCACCCCGCCCCACCCCATGAGAGTCACCCTGACTCTCTCCAGTCCCAAGGTGATCCTGAATCTACAGAAAAGGGAAAGCATGTCCCAGGTTTGGATTTTCTATTTCTATTATCAACTTCACCTTCCTTCCTTAAGCTGAGAGAAAGAATTCACTTTGGGCCCCCACTCTATTCCAGTCAGAATTAATCAGTTGGATAGAATCATAGCAGAGTTCTGTATCTAAGGTCCCAGAGAGTGAGCTGCAGATTCGAAGTTCCCTTGCTTAACTTTAGGAAATTAGCTACAGGCCCTCCCCCCATCGTTTTGCCTTGCCCCTGTGACCAAGCCCAGTTTGGCAGAGGTGACTCCAGGGAAAGGCCCCCAAATATTTCAGGGACCAATTCTCTGTCCAACGGGAGCAGATCACCATCTTATGACCACTTGGGTCGCTGATTGTGAAGGCCGTACCACTTCCTCCTGCCCAAATTGAGGAGAAGTCTGTCCATCTTAGTGGAGATAATCCTCCAACTAATAATCATCCAACTTGTGACCCTACTGACATATTGCTTCTTCAGTGGAATTACTCTATATTTGGTAGCGCTTTTTAGGAATGATTGGACCTCTAGACCCATAAAAATAAGGCCCTAGAAGGTGGAGGTCTTTCAGATGGCAAGGAAGATTTGAAATCCATTTCATTGAAGGCGACCATGGACCCTTTAATAAAGCTCAGACTTCTGCCTCAGGCTCTCTTATTGTTGGGGGAATGATTTAATCTTCACCATGCCAGGAGACCCTTGGGATCATTTACTGGGCCTAAAGAAACCCCCAAGTCTTATTCTCTATGAACCCCACCCCCATCCTACTATCTACACCCTATTACCCAAAAGAGTTTGGCCAGGTTTTCCCCTTGTCCCCAACTAATGCTTCTTCCTTGAGTCCCCAACATTTTTCTACCTAAAGATTTGCCAAATATTTCTTATAATGATCTCATTTGAAACACACAGCCTTGGGAAGGAGTTGTTCATTATCTCCATTTTACAATGCAGTCTCGCCATGGTATAAACAGTCAGGAAAAAGTGAGTTCATGTCCTGGCACGAGGCTATTTATTGGTGGGGGGATAACTTCACCTGTCTGAGCCTTAATGTCCTTAGCTATAAAACTGGGGAGTTGGGATCCATAGCCTCTGATGTCCCTTCCACCATTAAGTCTGTGACTCTGATTCGATTATTTGTCCAGGATCACAGGTAGGAAATCAAGGTTTGTCCGGCTCTTTCTGGACATAGAAAAGAGCCGTCAGCTATTGTCCAAGATCTGCCCGGCCTCTCACTCCCTGAATGTTGTGGGCATTTAATAAATGTCTTGTGAATTGAATAGACTGGAAGACAGATCCAGATTTATACTCTGCCTCCAGAGACAGATGAGAGCTGGGTAATTATGCTCTCAGTGGCGCCCATGGATGTGTTCATCAGAAATTCAAGTGAGGAAGCGTGGGAAAACCCATTATTGGTTCAAGTTCAATGCTATTAATGTCTGTTCTCGCTACCAAATGGAGGGCAGTCTGAACAATCCAGGTGATGGATTAGCCAGAGACCATTTGCTGAACATGGGTCCTTCTCAGGCTCATGGGAGTCACTGACAGTCACACTCAGAGCGTCACACAGGGGCTCTCGAAACATTTCTTTCCCTGCTTGGGTTTTCTGTCACCTCGTTTCCAGAGAGTTGGAAGCTACCGGTGAATTATTGGTGAGAAAGAGATTCCCTGTCTAAGGATGGGGTTCCCCCAGGTTTCCTCATTTCTTGTTTCCATATCTAGGCCCCAAGAGGCCATTTCTCCAGGTGGGAGAACTTGCCAGGGTTTGCATAAGTATGGCAGCCCAGGGTGGGGTGTGGGGAAGCTGACCTGGAGAAGTGAGAGCCAGGCAGGTTTATTTCCTCCCACTTGGAAATGAGGAGGACTGCCCTGCCCACTTCACAGGGCTGTTGTGAGGGGGGATGCTCAAGGTAAAATTTTAATGCGCCATAGGTGAGATTATTCTTATAGAGAGCCGGACGCTGCTATTCTCCTGTTCAAATTCACTGGGTTCTTGGGTGGCCGGGGGATAGAAAGCCAGCCTTGAATCCTGGAAGTCTAGGGTCCAGTTTCAGCTTCCACACATCCGGGCTGTGCGACCCTCAATGCTGCTGGCTGATGAGAAGGTGTCAGCCCCCAGCCATGAAATCCCAACTCGCTGGCCCAAATAGCAAAGACATCCCAAAAGCTCTAATTATCGTGTGAGAGAGAGGCTGATGGGAGAGAACAGCCGCTCGAGGGGGCCCAGCTGGGATCCGAAGGGCGTTTTCTCCTTTCCTAATGACATTAAACCATGAAGCTTGTGAGATTTTGTGTTGCAGTTGTGTCTGGCCCTAGAATACTTGCATGCTAACCCTAACGTAGAAGACTAGCCTGTGTGCTGCAGCTGGATGCTGCCCCGCGTGTCCAGCATGTTCGGGGACGTGCGCGCCCCCCCATCCTGTCTGTGACTCCATTCACCGTGGTACGTGCACCCGTAACTCCTTTATCATAGTCGCTAACTGCATGCTCACTCTTTCCCATTTTTGCCTTCTCTGTGCCCAGCGAGGCTGACTCGGCATTGACACCTGTGGTTTTTCCCTCTTCCTTTTTAGACATTAGGCTGAAAAACCTTGTTGATGAACGAGAATGCTTATTAGAACAGGTAACCCGGCATTTTCTGTTACTCCATGTGTTTCTCGCCCCCCCGTCTCTCTCCCCTCCTCACCCCAAACAGAGATCAATAACCCCCATCGGGTGGAATAGAACTGGCCAGCTTCTGCTTCCTGGAGTAAGTATTTCCAGAAATGTATCCCCAACATTCTGCAGTCTGAAAGCCTGAGTGATGTCATCCATTGGCAGGTCCAGGCGGCGCTTCTGAGGCTGCCCATTGGCTCTAGACGAGTGCCCAGAAGGGCTGCCCCCTTTTGGACAACCCTGGGTGTCCCCATTGGCCCATTGGGCTCAAACAGCCTTATTCTGAACCCAGACAGATGGTTTTCTTCCTAATAAAAGATTGACAGGAGGAAATTTCAGAATCTCCCCCAAACAATTCACTCCGGTGATTAAAACCCTTCACTCTCAGAAATTCTGTGTGTGTACATGTGTGAGTGTGTGTGTGCACATGTGTGTATCTGTGTGTACATGTGTGAGTGTGTGTGTGCATGTGTGAATTAAGATGGAACTCGGCGCCCCTCTCTCCAATGGCCAAAGTAAGACTCTACACAAAAGGGCAAAGGTCTCTTCCCTAAATATTATCGAAGGTGTCCTTAAGTGACCCATCTAATTTAGCAGCAGATTTCTTTGAGGAAGCTGTGATTTCTACCGAGGGATCATAGTTAATGCAAGGTGTACATATATGTGTGTAAATAGTGTGTGTGTGAATGTCTACACCCACGTATATGTATATCATGATTAGACACGTTATCTACAGGGGTGGAGGCTCAAAGGGCCCATTTCATGGTCCTCTGCTTAATAAATAAAAGTGCTTGGCAGAGAGATAACCCCTCAGTGTCACAGGCAAACCAGACTATTTTATTCACTCTTCAATTTATGAGAATTTCATTCAATCAGCTTTGCTAATAGGCTCCCCCAGAGTGAGTCATCTGTGGCCAGAGACTCAGAGAGCAAATTTAATTTGTTGTACCGAATCTTAAGGAGAGTATCGATTGGCTGTTTATAAAAGAGAAATTCTGGGCCTATATTTATTTATAGTTTTCCCAAGCTTGTAGCATATTAGATTGAACTGAGTTCCATGAAATCTGGCAGCAGAACTAGTTATTAAGTCATATCCTAGCAAGATTGACCAATTTGGCTCTGGATTGGATACGCTAAACTTATTTATCATTTTTATTGAATTCCAAGTGCGTTGATTGAATGTTGATATGAAAAAAATTAATGGATGGATTTGGGGTTTTTCAGATTAAAAAACTAAAAGGGCAGCTGGAGGAGAGACAGAAGAACGGCAAGCTGGAAAATGTGAGGTCTGAAGAAGACATCTTGGAAAATGGGACAGATATCCACGTACTTGATCTACAAAGTAAATAGCGGTTTTTCTTTAGCTAAATCCTTGTCTATGGCATCGGGTTGCTCTTGGGCTCTAGGAAGTTTTAAAGGAGAGTTCTGGGCCCCTCAAAAAAGGCCCAGCAGTGGAGAAAGAATACCAAGAGGAGGGTGACTGACTTAGTTAAAGCCAAACTTGGATGGGCCTTGTTTTACAAGAAATTTTCCAGGCCCTGGGCGTGTTCTTGGGGTACCGCCATGTGAACAAAAAGTAATCAGATTAACCCGTTCAGCAAATCCAGGAGGGTGACCCTGCAGACTGTCACTCACAAACACTCCCAAGGAAAATCTCTCCTTGGACAGTGGGAGGGCGTGGTCCCTACAACATGTTCAGTGTCGGCTACCAGAGCCTCCCAGACTGGGAAAGTCCTTTGAGCTTTCTTCATAATGAGTCCCAATTTTTATTTTGGAAAAGAAGACCATTCTGCCTATAGATCCATTTGGTGTTCTCACCTTTTCCTGAGAAGACAGGGAGAGCGTGTTCACACCTTTTTCTGACTTCTCAGGAAGGGGGAGAACACCAAAGGGAGGTGGGGAGCCAAACCAGACATTGTCAGCAGGTTCCCTCTGGGCTGAAGGGTCATGTACCTTACCCAGAGTTCCCCCACTATCTGCAGCCTGCTACACAAAGCCCCAAAACAGTGTCACAGAGAGTCACCAAAACAACTGAACAACAAAAAATAGTATAATGGAGGGAGGGCCTGACTTAGAATCAGCAAGTCCCAGATTCACATGGTGCCTGCAAGGTGCATCACTTCCCTGCCCCTAGAGGCCCCTGGGGTCACCAACATCCAGCCCCCGTATTAGCACCCACTGATTCTAGAATCAGAGGTCAACACCAGATTGTCAGAGTGACCCAGAAACAAACGTGGGCCCCCTGGGAAGAAGGGGGGCCGACCAATTATAAGTTCTATGGGGTTAACACAGTTTCTTTCTCTTCCCACAGGGGATGCCAACAGACAGATCAGTGACCTCAAATTTAAACTTGCCAAGTCTGAGCAGGAGATAACTGCGTTGGAGCAGAACGTACGTGTGTGTGCAGAGCGGGACGGTCGGACCGGCTCTGGCCTCCATCGGCCTCAAAGAGCTGAGAAAATAGGACTGGTTTTCCTTTTGTGAAAATATATTTTTGCCAAAAATACATCTTCAAGAGGTGGAGGTCCAGGAGCCGGGACCTCTGGGGGAGGACGGTCACAATTAGTCCCCATTGGAGTCCAGGGAGCAAATCCCCATTCAGCAGAGCCACCAGAGGACGATCTGGCCCCACCACAGCTGGCTACAGGGATGGGGCTAGAGGGGTGGCCCCCGTCCCACTCTGTCCAGTTAGTGGGAGAAGGCACAAGTTCCAGCCAGACAAACTTCCAAAGGGCTTTTACTAACAAAACGAATAGGAAACAGCTAGGAGATGTTTACAGAGTCCAAGTTTCTAATCCACACAACATCAAGCCATAGATGGAGATGGCTGGAACATTCAAAGGTTACGCCGGGTGCTCAGCCCCGTTATCTGAGGGATGTTGCTCTCCAACACACACACACACACACACACACACACACACATACACACAATCTCTCTGCCTCTTGTCTCTGTCTTCTTCTGTCTGTCCCTGTCTCTATCTCTGTCTGTGTCTCTCTCTGTCTCTCTCTGCCTCTTGTCTTTCTCTGTGTCTCTGTTTCTCTTGATCTTGCCTTCCCCCTACCAGGCTCAGTTACTCGAAGGCAAACATGAGGGAGACCTGTCTAAAATGTGGGCACCAGTCAGGATGCAGGGGCCTCAGGCAAAGTCTACAGTCTAAAACCCACCCAGAATAAATGGAGCTCCCACCTATGTGCCTTGCTACCTCAGGGTGATTTTTCCTCCCTCAGGTCATACGGTTAGAGGGTCAAGTGTCACGCTACAAGTCCGCTGCTGAGAATGCAGAGCGAGTGGAGGATGAGCTGAAAGCGGAGAAACGCAAACTCCAAAGAGAGGTGAGAGCCTTGGGAGGGCCTGAGCTTCTGGGGGGGCCCTTCCGAGAGGGCTCCTCTTGGAACACAATTATCACAACGTATTAATGTCATTCTGGACTTTACAAGGAAAGCAGAGCCCTCATGCAGCCCAGGGAGGCCTTAATGCTTGCTGACTGAGGCAGGAAGAGATCCAGGAAGGATGTATCTAGTACATGACCAATGTGTAACTGGGGATGGGAGAGAGGGACACCAGACTTGTAATTTGATCAGGGTAGGCGCCCCCTATCGGCCAATGTAGGCCATTGATTGTTCTGCAACATCTCTTGGTTACCGGGGCCTATCCAGGGCCACATGGTCACCATGGGTCAGAAGCAAGACTTGAACCAGGCCTCCTTGTCTCGATGTATGGAAATATTAAGTGAAAAATGGACGCTGGAGGTAAGCTCTGATTCTTGCTGAGAAGGTGCTTTGAGGGCCTGCAAATAAAATCCACCTCATGACCTCCAGGCAGAGTGAAAGGTTCTGTGCTGGGATCAAAGCACCAGCAGTTCTCAAGGGCTGTTCTGGGCCAGGTTCTGGGGCTAGAGAGACAAAAGCGACCCAGGCCTTGCAACAGAGACCACGCATGCGCAGGTTAGTTTGCACAGGCCCCAAGGTGAGATCATGCGGGAGGTAATGCTTAAACCTAGGCTTCCAGGAAGCCCAGGATTCCCAGATGAGCTGGGGCCCTGAAGGTTCCCGAGGACCAGAAAGGGGGCCAACCTGCCTGAGGCAGAGAGTAAGTGGATGGGAAGATGGCTTAATGGAGTGCAGGATTAATTTAGAAGCTAGTGAGAGATTATGCAGAATTTTACCTACCAGTGGAGGGTTTTATATTCAACCCTGGAGGTGATAGGGAGCCCAGGGAGTTTTATCTGGGGAGTATCACTAGGTCAGATCTTCCATCAGGAAAATCTCTTTAGAGGCTGAGAGGAGGATGGACTAGAGAGGGGAAGAGTGGTGAGGCAGGCCCCCCAGCAACTCTGGCCACAGCCCAGGCGTGAGGTGACAAGGGTCCGAATCATGTGGATGAAGCTGCATGGAGATAACCTCTGGACACCTGGGAAAACCACCAGCCAGGAGCCAATAGGGCTTCCCTAGCACTGAAGGGGACCCATCTCCCCCAGCAGGGAAGAACATCATCCCACTGAGCTCATAAGGTGACAGATCTAAGTTGGGCAGCTCTTGCAAAAATCTGTTCATGATCAAAGGGACACGTGTCTGCATTTACTTATATCTGGGAATATGCAAAAAAGCTGGACATCTGTGAAGACATCAGCGTTGACTGCGGGTCCCCTGTATCTTGTAGAGGTATTAGAATGAGAGGGAAACAGATGCAGAGGTGCCAGAAAGGAGGGAGGGAGGAGGAAGAGAGCATGGATTAGATAAAGTGCTTGCTCTGTGCTGGACATTCCTGCTAATAACTGGAATACCCGTAAGCCCTCAAGGAGTTACCTTCTAATGGAGGAATTGGAAGGGGGTGGGGGTGGGGGGGTAGAGAAGGGCCTGAGTGGAGACACTGGAGGGGAGGCGGCCACGTGGCCCGCACCCGGAGAGTCCCTGTCCACAGCTGGAGGCACTTGAGCCTCAAGGCTCCACAATAAAACGTCACGGGGAATGTGGACGCCGATGTGCCCCAAACGCACGCCGGCGCCCACGTTCATTAGACGGACGAGGCCCGCGAGCCGAGGAGATTCTCCCGGCCGGTTCCACTTTGCGAAGGAGCCAGGTTTGGCCGACCCCAGATCCGCCCTCCTGGTGTCCTCCGCCTCCCCAGCGGGTTGGGACGTCTGGGCTCCGTCCTGGCTTGACATCGCGAGAACGGGCGAGCTTGGCCACAGCGGCCCCACCCCCACCCCCAGGTGCAGACCACCTGCCGGGCCCTCCCGCCCCAGCATCTTGTGCTCTTTTTCAGCTTCGCTCCGCACTCGACAAAACGGAGGAGCTGGAGGTGAGCAACGGCCACTTAGTGAAGCGCCTGGAGAAGATGAAGGCCAACCGCAGCGCGCTCTTGTCCCAGCAGTGAGCCGGGCCGACCCAGCCCGCCCAGGTCCCGCCGCAGGCGCTCTCCTCCGAGATGCTGCTTCCTCCCGGCCTTCCCGAGGAGAAAACTCCCCCCTCCCGCACACGCACATGCGCACTCGCACCCACAAACGCTCCTTGGTTCCGCGAGGCCAGATGCGGGGCCAGCTGCGGCTCCCGCCATCTGACCCGGGAGTTCTCACAAGCACATGTAGGGGGCGCTGGGGAGGCGCAGCGGCCCCTGGCCGCCATGGCGTGGCAAGGGAAGATCGAGACTTGACTTTTTTATTGCATCTTGCTGAAAATTCGGGGGGAGGGAAGGACGGCCGATAATCTCCGAGGAGAGTGACTTGAGTAGTATTAGCCTAATTCTACGCTTTTCATACACAAAGCACTGTGGAGCCATAAGCCATTACCCAGCAACTCCTTCACTGGAAACGAGAAGATGGTCATCGTCCAAGCAAAAGTGACCTTACGAGACTCTTCACAGACAACAAAGGAAGGCTTTCGAAAGGATTTTTTTTTTTTGCATCAGTTCAATCATAAGAATATTTTATTTCAGAGTAAATGGGCAATAGCTTCACTGAAGATGATAGCTTTTTATTTGTATTATTTAATCCTTATATTGGGAATTGAAGTTCACTTCTTTTAAAGGATGTAATGTTGCAAAAAAAATTTACAAAAGGGAATTGCAATGTTCAAAATAAACCAATACGGTATTTATATTATTTTCACTTTGTTCGCCAATTTTCAAGACTAAACACTGGATGGTGGCTTAAGAGGAATCGACACCGATTTTTGAAACCATACTCGAAATAAACTTTCACATTCAAACAAAACGTCACAGCAACAGGGACTCTTGACAATATTTAGTTCGTTAAAGCTGTCGCTTCTCTTCCATTGCTTTTGAATGTTAAAAAGATGTATGAATTTGATAGTTGGTGATTTTAAAAAAATGATTTAAAGGAGCAAAGCTGCTTGCTGGTTAGAGCACCAGACTTGCATCCAGGAAGAGACAGTTCAGTTCCAACCTTCAGACATTGGCTAGTCATGAATCATTCAATTTGTTAGATTTGAATAAGTCACTTAGTCTCTGCCTATCTTTTTCTGAAAAATGAGGCTGTGGAACCTGTTCCTCAAGCTTTTTAAAAAAGGGCCAGTTCACTGTCCCTCAGACTGTAGAGGGCTGGACTAGATTAAAAACAAAAACTCTGTCTCCGCCCCTCAGCCCATTTGCCATACCCTGGCAGGCCGCATCTGGCCCATGCCGTAGGTTGAGGACCCTTGTCTTAAGTCCTTTCCAGCTAGGAATCTCTCATCCTAAGATTGTGTTCACTAAAGTGGTCTCCCCCCCCCACTCCATAACTGAATAGTTTAACTGCATTTTATCCTTTCATCTGAGGCAGCATGATGTGGGACCCGGATCCCAATCCTATCTCCGAGACCTCCCTAGCTTTATGGCCATTAGAAGTTCTGTGCCTTCAGCTGGTCTCTTGGGACCAGTTTACCTACAAGTCAGAGAGAGGTATTAGCATCTGTGTTGGCCGAGAGAGTTCCTCCATCGAGGGTTTTACTACTCCTACTCCTACTAAGATTGGAGGGTTTTAAACGTCTCTCTCTTCACAGTGCTGCCAAAATATTCTTGACTATTTCAAACTGTCAACAAAATCACGAGCCAATAGAAGCCAAAAAACAGGGCCCAAAAAAGACCCGATTCCCATAGCTTCCAACAAGGCAGAATAGCCGACATAAACAAGAATTGAATCCTGAGATGTCAAGCTGGGAGGGACCTTAGAGATTGACTCCAAGTGCCTCATTTTACTGCTGAGGAAACAGGGGCTGAGGGAAACCAAGGGATCTGGCTAGGGTCCTACAGCCGTATGGGGCAGAGCAAGAATTCACACTCAGATTCTCATATCCCAAATCCACTGTACTTCCCACTGGATCGTACTGCCTCAGCGTTGTCCTCCTGGGACAGGATTGAAGAAAGCTTTTTTCCTCAGAGCCCTGCCAATCTTGGACCAAGCCTTTTAAAAATGCTTTTTGACATTTTAGTGGATTATAAAATAGTATCTTAAGATATGTTTTTCTGATTCTCCTCCAAAGTTCTTTTTAAATAAAAATATTTAATGATCAAAAGAACATTTAAACAGGGAAGAGAATTAAGCACTTATGTGCCTAGGTAAGTGTGCTAAGAGCCTTTTTACAAATATTCTCTCCTTTTAGCCTCACAACCACCCTGGGAAGTGTAGGTGCTATAATTATCCCTATTTTACAGTGGAAGAAACTGAGGCTAGAGCCACAGAGTAAGCATTAGGGGCTAGATTTGCACTTCCCCCTGCATCGCCACTTGCTTTGAGGATAGTGAATTTGTTTCTTCAGTTGCAAACTTTCCATATGTCTCAGCATGTAGGGAAAGGATAGCTTTGCCAAAGAGCAGCCTGGAAAAAGTCAGCATTTCCCCCATTGTCCTTTAGGAAAACCCAGTCTCTAATCCCAGCTAGGACAGAGAATTGTCTCCTTCAGACACCTTTAAACACCCACCGACCATGGACCCTGGACCCAAGGACTCGGTTGGAAGGTGGGCAATACATCAACAAAACCATTCCTGCCTATGGGGAGCTTGCCTTCTACAGGAAGGAAATCACAGCGTGACAATTCAATTTAAAACTACATAAAACATATGAAGCAAGTGGAGGAAGGGAATAGGATGCCCATAACCTGAGGGAGGGGAGCGACAACAGCCACAAGGCAGGCCTCACAGGAGCTCCAAGCTGAAGGGAGCCTCTGGGGAAGGAGGGAGAAGGAATATGTAAATGAGAAATGCTCAATGGGGAATTTCAGAGAATATTGGACTGTGGGCAGGAGAGAGGCTACAAATGTAGAGTTAGATGCAGCCCTGGTCGTCTATAGCCCAACCCCCTTCATTTTACAGAGGAGATTCGGCTAAACCAAGGCCATTGAGTCAGAAGAACCAGTGTTCAAACCCAATGCTCAAGATCATGGCACTCTCACCATGTGCCTCTAGAAGCAGATGCCTCGGCCCTGCCCAGGACGCTCGCTCAAGGCCTGGCTCTGGCAGCCACCGGGCGGTCAGAGTGAACCTGGCTGGAGAGACCCGGCTCTGTCCTCTGGACAGTCAGTCTCCTCCTCCTCCTCCTCCTTAAACGTGGTTCCACCGCCCTGTGCCTTGGTCAGACCCACAACTGAGAAATATCTGTCCCTTTAACTACCTTGTTGAAAGTGAAGGGAGAAGAGGTCAAGGGCAAGAAACCTGAGACACTGTAACAGTGATGGCGAGTGGGGGAGGGGGACTGCCCCAGAGAAAGGGCTTTGGAAATGGGGGAGGCAGACACAGCCACCCTGGTCTGATGAATGACTGGATTTCAGCCTAACCCCCGCTCCTCCATCTCCTCCTTCCTCAGAAGCTTGGTTAGTAACCCCGTCACAAAAGGAAACGAGGCGCCGCGAGCTACTCTTCCCAACCGCCATTTCCTTCCTAGATGTTCCCCGCGGCCTCCGTGCCAGAGTTCTCCCAGCCACGGAAGTCCGGCCCAGGGGCCCGCGGTCTGCAGACTGTTCTCTTCCTTTTTCTCAAGGAAAAGGCTTTGGCCAGCCTCCGGCACTTCACCAGTGGCCACCACCTCTCCTCACCCTTCACAATGATTGATAGCAGCCAGTTCTAGGCCGAAGTACGGCATCCTTCTGGACCAGGTGCCCCGGGATCATCCGGGGAAGCGGGATGTCCCCTCACGCCGTCTCCGGCAGCTCCCTGGGAACCTTTCCTGTTCCAGTGCAGACGCCATTCTTTATTGGAGAAAACAAAGAAAATGAGAAAAAGCAGCTCCGTCCTCCCTGCTGCCCAGTGTCACTCCATCCACCTCCAGCAAAGGTTCCAGCTCCTCGGATTCTTTCCCCCCCATTTTGGCTTAGAAAGATGAAAAAGTATCCCTGGTTTCCCTTACCCCTCCCCCACCTCCTCCGTCTCAGCTCGTGCTGAGCGTTAGCGCTCCCAGCATTCATTTTTACACCCTTAGATCCTTCTCTGTACATTTTGGGGGCGGGGCTGAGGCAGCGGGGGTTCTGAGAAGTCCCGGCTTTAGGTCTGGCGCTCCATCCCCGCGTCCTCTAGCCGCCCCCACACGGTTTTGAGTTCCCGCCATCCATCGCTCTCCGCACATTTCTCCTCCTCCCCCTCGGTCCCTTTTTGTCCAGATCGCCCTCGAACTCCTTAGGGACTGAGGACGAGGGACATTTGGGCAGGGACTGGAAGGCGGAGGGGAGGGCCCGGGCCCGCCTCCAGCACCACGCCGGGCTGGAGCTGAGCCTTGCAAATAAATCTCGTTTTCACACAGTCTGGTAGCTCTCCTCCTCCATCACAAGCCACGTGTCGGGCCCTCTAACAAAGCGGGGCCCCGCTACTTCTGCGCCTGCGCTCTCTCAGCGGGTTCCGGCGGGAGCCACGCTCCCTACGACTGCGCAGGCGCCGCCCGAGCCGTTCACGGCACTTGACGATTGGCGCTTACCTCAGCCAATCGTGGGGTCGCGACTCCCTCCTGGCTACCAATGGAGGCTCGCTCTAGGTCTAGGGGGCGTGGTCGACGGCCCACGCTTTCTAGCAGCCAAGAGCCGGGACGAAGGCGGCGGCGGGAAGTGGCGGCCGCGGCTGCGGCGGTCGCCGAGCAAGCTTCGCGGGCGCGGGCGCCGGCGCCGGGTGAGTGCGCCGGGCGGTGAAGGAGACAAGGCGGCAGAGGTGCCCCGCGAGCCACCCCCCGAGGCCCCTCCGGGCCTCCTCTCTCCCAGTATCCGACCCCTTCGCCGCAGCCTCCACCCACTGAATGCCCCCAGTATTCGAAACCTCTTTAACGGTAGTGCTACCAGGCCCCAGTAACCTCTCAGAAACCGGTACCCCAATTCCCAGCATCCCCCAGGAACCCCGCCAGTCGCTTTCCAACTTCTTCCCAGCAGCCAACGCCCCCAGAACCCCCCTGGTAATTGGCGGGGCCCCCAGCTTCTCTATCAGAAGAAAAACTCTCCCAAGCTGCCCCCTTCAAAATCCCCCCAGGATCCAGCCTGCCCAAGTGCTGCCCCGGTAGAACTCCAGGGAGTCCCTGGAACCTCCTGTAACGGCTGCCCGCCCATCCCCCCCCCCCTGCTCAACGGACATTGCCCCTCCCCCATCAGAAGGGTCCCGCCTCCTCCCTCCTCATTGCCCCTCCCAACCCTTTAGGTTGGAGCGCAGCCACTTCCGACCCCATCCCTTCTCCAGGCCAGGTGGGCCCGCTGTGGGTGCTGGACCAAGTGTCCAGGTGTCCAGGGATCTTGGCCTTTACCTCCTCTTCTCCTTGTCCGGCTGCTTGAGATCCCTCCAGATTTGGAGGCATGGAAATTAATAGAGGTAACCTTCTCTGGGCAGAGTCAGGATGGATCCACATGTTGGAGCTGCTTCTGTTTGGGGTGACGGGGTCCAGGAATCAGGCATTTCAGGAGTTCTTGACGTGGGTTTCCTGAATGAGGGGAAAATTGTCCTTATTTTCACTTTTATTCCCCCACACTCCAACCTCCTCCCTACTTGAGAGCATAAATGTGTATGCAGAAACAAATTTCCCCATTGACCATGTCCAGAACATTTCTCCCTTTGAACTCCGAGCCCTTCATAGTGTTTCCTTATGACCAAAACAGTGATCCCAGGGACTCATTCTCACACACTTCTTGTCTTGCAAGGTGTCGCTGAAGCCCCTCCATCATTTCTTATTCGCAAAGTAGTATTCCATCACATTATATACTTCATGCATTCAATCATTAAAGTTTATGAAAAACCTGGCACTGTAAAAAGCACTGGGAATGCAAAAAGAGGCCCAGAGACAGTGCCTTACCTCAAGAAACTCACACTCTAACATGGGAGAATACATGCAAACAAATATACACAAAGCAAGTTTCTGGGAAATGATAAATGAATAGGAAATAATTTACAGAGGGAAGGCACTAGAATTAAAAGATGAGGTGGAATTTTAATTATGACATAAAGGAAGCCAGGGAGGTCATCAATTGGAACTGAAGAGGGAGAGCGTAGGAAGCAGGGAAAACAGCCAGAGGTGGACCAGCCAGGAAGGAGGAAGAGGACATGTCCGGGAATAAGGTGCAAGAAGACTGGAGAGATAGGAGGGGCAGGTTAGAAAATATTTAGAATATGAAAGCACTTAGTCTTTGCTCCTGCAGGCAATTGAGTAGGGGGTAACATGGCCAGTCCTGGAGGATAGGGAGTCCGGAAGAGACTGAGGGCCAACAGACCCACCCCCAGGCTATTTCAGTAATCAAGGTGTGAGGTGACCAAGGGCTACAGTAGGGTAGGGACAGTGTCAGAGGAAGGAAAGGCCTTACAGGAGAGAAAGAAATAAAGAGGTGAAATCTCTAGAGATGTGGTAGAGGTGAAATCCTCTAGAGATGTGAAATCCACTGGAGATACAACAGAGGTGAAATCTTCTAGAGATGTAGCAGAGGTTGTAAGGGTCCAAAGAAAGGTCAGGCAAGCACAACTGAGATGTAAGTGGACCAATGGTCTTTATCCCCAGATATGCTTAAGAGTTGAGTATTTAGGGACTTCTTTCAGGGGTGGAAATCTAGATCTAGCTCTAAAGTCTTGGTCAAGTTCAGGATGTAGACTTCATCATTGATTGGCTTGTGTCTGTGACCTCATTTACTCTATTTAAGCTCAGGACAAGGAGGGCCCTTCCTCTCTTTCTCTTTTCCCTTCTTACTACCACCTGGAGGTATGTGCAGGAGGTCATAGGGTAGATGTGATTTACAGGAATAAAGTTTAAGATTGCTGCTCATTTAAACTTGGGTGCTCTCTTATGCTTCAACTACTTTCTATGAGATAGTAGCCAGAGGATTCTGAGGACCTCAAAATAGAGGTGAGATTGATATTATATTTACCAGATTTTCTCTGATAGGCCTAGGAATAAGGACAGATTAGCTTTAGATAGGGAGAGTAATAAACCCTAACAAGAGGTGAACTCCACTGCAGATACAATAGATAAAATCCACTTGAGATGCAGCAGAGGTGAAATCCTCTAGAGATGTAACAGAGGTGAAATCCACTGGAGATATAGCAGAGGTGAAATGCAATTGAGATGTGGCAGAGGTGAAATCCACTGGAGATGTAGCAGAGGTGAAATGCACTTGAGATGTAGCAGAGGTGAAATCCTCTAGAGATGTGGCAGAGGTGAAATCCACTGGAGATGTGGCAGAGGCGAAATCCACTGGAGATGTAGCAGAGGCGAAATCCACTGGAGATGTAGCAGAGGCGAAATCCACTGGAGATGTAGCAGAGGCGAAATCCACTGGAGATGTAGCAGAGGCGAAATCCACTGGAGATGTAGCAGAGGTAAAATGCACTTGAAATGTGGCAGAGGTAAAATCCTCTAGAGATGTGGCAGAGGTGAAATCCACTGGAGATGTGGCAGAGGCGAAATCCACTGGAGATGTAGCAGAGGCGAAATCCACTGGAGATGTAGCAGAGGCGAAATCCACTGGAGATGTAGCAGAGGCGAAATCCACTGGAGATGTAGCAGAGGCGAAATCCACTGGAGATGTAGCAGAGGTAAAATGCACTTGAAATGTGGCAGAGGTAAAATCCTCTAGAGATGTGGCAGAGGTGAAATCCACTGGAGATGTGGCAGAGGTGAAATGCACTTGAGATGTAGCAGAGGTGAAATCCTCTAGAGATGTGGCAGAGGTGAAATCCACTGGAGATGTGGCAGAGTGAAATCCTCTAGAGATGTGGCAGAGGTGAAATCCACTGGAGATGTAGCAGAGGCGAAATCCACTGGAGATGTAGCAGAGGCGAAATCCACTGGAGATGTAGCAGAGGCGAAATCCACTGGAGATGTAGCAGAGGCGAAATCCACTGGAGATGTAGCAGAGGCGAAATCCACTGGAGATGTAGCAGAGGTAAAATGCACTTGAGATGTGGCAGAGGTAAAATCCTCTAGAGATGTGGCAGAGGTGAAATCCACTGGAGATGTGGCAGAGGTGAAATGCACTTGAGATGTAGCAGAGGTGAAATCCTCTAGAGATGTGGCAGAGGTGAAATCCACTGGAGATATAGCAGAGGTGAAATGCAATTGAGATGTGGCAGAGGTGAAATCCTCTAGAGATGTAACAGAGGTGAAATCCACTGGAGATATAGCAGAGGTGAAATGCACTTGAGATGTAGCAGAGGTAAAATCCTCTAGAGATGTAACAGAGGTGAAATCCACTGGAGAAATAGCAGAGGTGAAATGCACTTGAGATGTAGCAGAGGTAAAATCCTCTAGAGATGTAACAGAGGTGAAATCCACTGGAGATATAGCAGAGGTGAAATGCACTTGAGATGTAGCAGAGGTGAAATCCTCTAGAGATGTGGCAGAGGTGAAATCCACTGGAGATGTAGCAGAGGCGAAATCCACTGGAGATGTAGCAGAGGCGAAATCCACTGGAGATGTAGCAGAGGCGAAATCCACTGGAGATGTAGCAGAGGTGAAATTCATTTGAGATGTAGCAGAGGTAAAATCCTCTAGAGATGTGGCAGAGGCGAAATCCACTGGAGATGTAGCAGAGGCGAAATCCACTGGAAAGGCAAAATCCACTGGAGACATAGCAGAGGCAAAATCCACTGGAGACATAGCAGAGGCAAAATCCTCTAGAGACGTAGCAGAGGCGAAATCCACTGGAGACGTAGCAGAGGCGAAATCCACTGGAAAGGCAAAATCCACTGGAGACATAGCAGAGGCAAAATCCACTGGAGACATAGCAGAGGCAAAATCCTCTAGAGACGTAGCAGAGGCGAAATCCACTGGAGACGTAGCAGAGGCGAAATCCACTGGAGACGTAGCAGAGGCGAAATCCACTGGAGACGTAGCAGAGGCGAAATCCACTGGAGACGTAGCAGAGGCGAAATCCACTGGAGACGTAGCAGAGGCGAAATCCACTGGAGACGTAGCAGAGGCGAAATCCACTGGAGACGTAGCAGAGGCGAAATCCACTGGAGACGTAGCAGAGGCGAAATCCACTGGAGACGTAGCAGAGGCGAAATCCACTGGAGACGTAGCAGAGGCGAAATCCCCTGGAGACGTAGCAGAGGCGAAATCCACTGGAGACGTAGCAGAGGCGAAATCCACTGGAGACGTAGCAGAGGCGAAATCCACTGGAGACGTAGCAGAGGTGAAATCCACTGGAGATGTAGCAGAGGTGAAATCCACTGGAGATGTAGCAGAGGTGAAATCCTCTAGAGATGTAGCAGAGGTGAAATTCACTGGAGATGTGGCAAAGTTTTACAGACTATGGCAACAACTTGCACACGGGTTAGGGTGAGAGAGAGTGGGGAGGTCCAAAATAACTTCTAGATTGAGAGTCTGAGGGCCTGGTAGGAAGGTGTTTCCCTCCACGAAAATAGGAAGAAAATGAGTTCTGCTTTGGACCTGTTGAGTTTAAGATGTCAGCTGGATATCCAGTTTGAGGTGTCTGAAAGATAGTAGAGACGGGAGATTTGAGGTCAGCAGAAAGATTGGGGCAGAAAAGATAGATTTGAGAATCCTCAGCACAAAGATGGTAGTCAAATTCAGGGTGACCAAAGAGATTACTCAGTCAAGTAGTGAGAGAGAGAGAAGAGGGCCCAGGCCAGGGTTCTGGGGAACACCTACAGCTACCATTAGAGTTGTGATCTAGAGGGGGATCCAGCTGGGAGGAGAACCAGGAGATAGGGTTGAGAGAAGAAAGTATATTAGCAGGAGGAAATGATCAGCCCCATTGCTAGATTTATAAAATAGTGGTGAAAAGGCTTGAAGAAAACCCCAGGGCAGGATGGCAGCTTTTGAAAGGGGAGTGTCCTGGCTCCAGCCCAATGCTGGTCGGCCCCCAACAATGTGGAAGAAGGGCCTCCTCCAGCAGTAAGGTCCCCCAAGCTTTGCTCCATGCTTTGGAGCAATTTAGAGTTGAGTTTGGCATGTGACTGGAAGCTTGAGCTCTTGAAAAAGAAAGAATTACTAATTTTAGTTTAGACCTTATTGATTTGCCAAGGCCAGGAGTGCTCTGGAGCAGAAGAATTCTGATGGACTTTTATGACGGGATAGGGTCCTCTGCTTCTGTGATTCTGCCTTGAGGCTCAAAGGGAGCTGAGTTAGGTTTCCGAGCCAGAACCCTCCTGCCCAAACCAGGGCCAGAGATATAGAGGCGAGATTGGTCTGTGTGTGTGTCCAGGGCAGCCAGACTCTGTGTCGCTTCTGCCTAGCCAAAGACTGCCACTACAGAATATTAATCATATTTATTTCTGCAATTATTGATACTACTGTTCCTTTCTGAGCATTACATATTACTATTCACTTATTTTTTTATATATAGATACAGATATATGTATAGATATATAGATATACACGTCTTAAAACCATTTTTCCTGATGCCATAGTTCCATTTTCCCAGTCGTTTGTTTAGAGGGCCTTTTATATCTAGTTTCATTTGATGCTAATTATGACATGTAAGAAGCTGGTCTGAATCTCAACTCCCACCATACTGCTTTTCATTTTGCTTTATGCAATAGGGAGTCTCTGTTATCAAGTACTTCCTGGGTCACAGGAGCTTGAGTCTTGTCTAAGCATTTAAGTACTGCTCCTCCAGGCCATGCACTGTACTGATATGGCAGATAGTGAGACAAAAATAAAACTATTCCCAGCCCCAAGAAGGGGGAGGCAACCTGTCCATATAGAAGGATAGACAGAATAAATGCAAGGTCATGCCATGCAGCTGGGGGAGTAGGGAAGGATCATGTAACCAAAAAAACCAGTATCAGAATTGAGGAAAATGAGGGCTTCTCAGAATTGGATTTGAGGAGGAAGGGAGTTCTGGCCTTGGTGATGCCTGTTCTGCAGTGTAGTGATGGACCATCCCATGCGAGAAGCCGCAGAAAAGCCCAGAACATGTGAAGGATTGTCAGGATTAATCTCTTTGAAAAGTCGGCAGGAGCCAGTGGGTAAAGAGATGAAATGCAAATCAGTTTTCCCATTGTTTATGTTGTACCAGATATTCTGGAGATTGTGGCTTCATAAAACAGGCTGAGGGGTCTAGTGACCATGATGGCTTTCCTCCTCCCACATTTCTGCTTTTTTAAAGATTTGAGTTGGGGAAGGTCTAGTCACTAGTAATTAGTAAAAGATCTTTCCCGGAAAATAATCCACCCACCACCGAGAGTGTTCAGAAGTGGGATGGGTCTCTTTGAAAGCCAGCATGGACCCCAAAACCTGCCTGCCTTTTGAATAGAGACTCTTGTCTAAAGGCACATTTTAACCCTGCACTTGTTTTGCTTTCAGATGAGCCATCAAGTCCCAAGAGAAAACATTTCTTCCTGGCCTCTCGTTATTATGATGAAAATGTCACTGGTGAAAGTCTGTTGACTATTTCTCGTGATCACTGCAACTTCTTAGTCTTGGAGCACTTGGATAAAGACAACATGAGCCTCTTGGACAAAGGAGAGATGTCGGAGCTGGCCTTCTCAGGGAGCCCCCCAGCCTCTCTTGACAGAGCTCCCTATCAGCTGAGTGAGCTCTCGAGCATAGCCGATTATGCTCTCTTGAATGATACCTATTCCATCCATATCTCCGACTCGGATTCTAAACTGAAAGAACATTTGACCTATCTAAGTTCAGAGGCAGATCTCGAAATGCAAAAAGAAGAGCAATTTTTTGATATATTGAAAGATGAAAGCAAGACTTCTACTGTTTTGGATGATATCTGCAGAAATCTAGATGGTGATTGTAAGGAGATTATTAGTAGTGATATTCAAAAGTGTGATCTAGATGAAGATTCCCAGCAGGAATATCACAGTGCTGAAGAGCAAGATTACTCGAGTTACCATTTAGATTTTGACCAAATAAAGACGCTGTGTACTCCCAATTCAGAAGTCATAGAGTTGGGAAATTCTGATTATGAAATTAAGTGTGCTAATGGTCTGGGACAGAATCATGTGAAGAAATTGGAAGGTAGCACCTTTTTCTCCTATGAAACCACTCACATCCATACCCAGGAAGATGTGGCCCAGGCGCCCAAGCTTCATGATTACTTGTCTCTAACCGAGTATCATGGCCAGAAGTACTGGAGGTGCCAAGAGCAAGAGACGAGTTTCACCAACCAGAGCTTGTTGGACAGCATCGCACAAGCGAGCGACGCCGAGGATGGGCAGGACGCGGCCCTCGGGCACACGCCACCCACGGGAAGCAGTCTGGAGAAGGCTCCAAAGACCCTGAAAGCCGGCATTTCCTCTGACAGGAGGAAGTCTCCACGGACCGAAAAGAAGGATGTCTGTGGGGAAGCGGGCGAGAAAAGCCTTCTGAAGGGCATGGAAAAGCCCGCTTTGTTCCTGGAAAGAGCGTCAGCGGTATCACGGCAGCCCAGCAAGGGCTTTCAGAGTACTGCTGCTTGTGTCTTTAATGAATCGGACGTTTCTGCCTATGACCAGTCATGCTATAAATTCATCCAGAGCACCGCCAAGCCAGACTTAGATTTTCCCCTGACTCTGCCGAAGGTTCCAGCCAAGGAGAGCCATTTGGCGGAAGGAGATAACCCGCCAGAAGTGGCCCGTGCGGGCGTCCTGAACAAAACACACTTTATCAGCGTGGAGTCAAAGCATCCTCAGCATTTGATGGCTTCAAACTGTGACTGCCTTGTGACCGTGAACCAGACAATCGACGCCAGCTCGGATTTCAGGGCCTGCTTCACGACAAGCCGGGCCACAAGCGCCAGGTCCTCAGTAGCCTCTAGGTCGAGCAATACGGAGATAACCATGATGAACAAGATGCGGCCTAGCGAGTGGGCACCCGAGAAGCAAAAGAGCATCGCCTGTAACACGGACTGGTCCTCTCTGCAGGACTGGGCAGGGGAGGAGGGCCGCCTGCCAGGGCCTGCGCCCAGAGGCCTAGACAAAGCCTTTCCAGCTGAGAATTCAAAAGCTAATGATGATTTGTTTATTAAGGTAACAGCCAGCTTTTCTGTTGTTTCTGCCTCTCATGACGCCTCCCCAGTTTCCTTCACTAAAATTATGCCGGGTAGGATTGATTGGAAAAGTGTGTAAGAGACTACATTTGGTATACCTATGGGGGATTCCTGGTAATGGCTTGTGGGGCGGCTTGATTTCCATTGCTGAAAGTTTCTAATTGTTTGTCGAAATGTTTTCAGGATTACCTGGAACTGAAAAATAAATATGATATCAAAGACTTAAAGAAAAACCCTGAGAGGTATGTCATATAGTTTATATAATGTTGTTACAATCAATTGTGAGTGACAAGTTCCCTCCCATCTTCTCCAGTGCCAGCAGGTAAATGAGAAATCCTTACTATAATAATATCTAACTTAGAAAAAAGGGTGAATTATTAATGTCTTATTTTTTAAAATAACAAAATTATCTTTAATTCCCCAATTCTTTTCTAATAAAGGTTACTGCAAAATTTTGATCACTTGTAGATAATTGATTTAAGAGAAAACTCTCAAAAACAAATAATTTGCTCTTAATGTTACATAGACTTATTTTGAATTTTAACCTAATTCTGCTCTTTGTTTTAAAGTCAGTTTCAATCTTCTAAAGAAGTGGAGAAGAATTTTTCATCCAAATGTTGTCAGAAAACATTGCAGAGAGCTATAAAAGCAGAGTTGCAGCTTTTAAGAGCCCATTATCAGATGTGTCATCAACATTGTTGGAAAATTTACAGACTTATAATGGAAGAAAAGGAAAGCTTTACTAGGCATGTATTGATTGCTTTTAAAATATCTGTCCAAATCACATCAGAAAGAAATATTAGCATGTTACAAAATTAATATTCATGAATTTGATGTCTAAAACTGTTTTGTTAAGCTTCGAAGGGTGGAGTATCATAACTGATGCTAGTCTGGGCAAGATTGTTAGCCCCAGAGCAAATGTACCTTTAAATGCCTCCTTCTCGGGGGTAGTGGGAATGAGTTAGTCAGGGCCAGCCTCTCTGAAGGTTCCTGCTGGGAGTGGGCTGCCAAGGCCATGAACATGTCAACCTTCCCTAGTGTTTGCCTTAGAAAGGCAGTCCTACTAATTGTTTCATTATTCTTTTGATTCTAGTAGAAATCGGCCTCTGTCTGTTTTGTACAATGTAATGTATAAAAAGTTTGAGAGACAGTTTCTGGATAATAAATCATTTTATTAATTATGCTATTAAGTGATAACAGAGGCCAGGGATACTCTCGAATGCCAAAGAACTCTCATGGGACCCACTCTGGACTTAGGTGTCTTTGGAAGAGGGTAGAAATAAACTGTGATTGCCTAACAAAAGGGAATAATTAAAGGCTGGGGGAGGAGGGATCTGATCACCCATTCTTGGATATTTCTCTCTTATCAGACTACCCAACAAGGGTAGTCTAGTCCAGCTTCTTAAACGGGTGACCCCGTATGGGATCTCGTAATTGAATGTGAGGGAGTCACAACATTTTTTTAATTTTATAATTTTATCATCTTATTTTTTATTTTATTATTATCAAATATTTGATTAGATACCTATATACCTGAGGTTCCATAAAAATTTCTTGGGTGAAAAGAGATTGCAAGAACCCCTGATCTAAACAAGAGGGATCTACCTCTACTGACACCTGACTAACCAAAATCCAGTGGACAGGATTTCATTCGATTGGAATCTCTTTATCTTTTGATCAGGTCTACATTTTCCCAATGGGATCCATCTGCCCAAGATTTCATCATATCAGCCTTGCCCTTCAAAGGCTGACCAAACAGCCTACAGAAAATAAAGAAATACAAGAGAAAAAACCTTCATCTTAATTCAGTTATTGGTTATTAATATAAGAAATCATTTCTCTCAATGATAGTAATACGTTTGTGTGTATAAAAGCCCAGGCTACAAAAAATTATAATTATAAAATTAATAAAAAAATTTGCTTGGGGAAAAAAAAAAGATCAGGCTACAAAGGGGTATGTACTCATCTATTTTTTTATGGCTTAACAGGAATTTTGCAAGTGATTTTGCTAAAACAGAATTGGAATCTACATTACTGTCCCTTTTTGGAGATCTGAAATTTAAATATTTGAGTATGAGAGAAAAAATAATAAAGGGAATACCGTTGGATGAATTGCCTCCGCTGTCTGTAGAGTCCAAATTATCGTCTTTCTTTTCCACTTTTAATCCTTCCAAGGTAGGTGATTCAGTAAAGTGGGTGGGTTTTTTTTTAATATGTATTTTCTGCAGAAAAGAGTCATGTTCTAATGGACTTCTTCCCTGTCTCTTCCTCCAGATAATAAAGGAAGACTCTCATATGTAAGTTATGTTTTTCCTAATTCAGATAAGCATCAGCAAGCTCTGACAATAAACGTTATAACTCTTTTCCCTGTCTGTGTTCTACATTTGGTTCTTACTCAGAAATGTGATCTTTTTTCTTTCGTGTCCTGTTTGCGCATGAGAGTAATCTGCGTCTCTTTCATTCTAGCCTTTCAGGACCAAACTCGTCCCCTGATGTTCCTGCTGCACACAGTGCTGACCTCGGTGCTGCCCATTTGAAAGGGACCCTCTCTCAAGTGAGTTTTGGGGCCCTTCCCAGTGGGGACGCCCCCTGGGACAGTGCTGGTACCCCTCCTGGCTCGGCCATGGGGCAGGCCCCGGGATGCTCCAGCTGGTCCTTCTGCCTCAGGTGCAAAGTGAGATGTCCTACTCATTCCCCTTTGCCCATGCACATCATATATCCCCCCCACCCAGCTGGAAGTGAAAATCACTCATTATAATCATGGTTCTTTTATGGGATGCTTTACACCATCCCCCACCCCGACAACCCTTTGAGGTGAGAACAAGTATGGGTTCTAAATGGAGAGACCCCAGCCTCACCCCTTCCCCAGGCCTTCCTCCCTGCCTTTGGGCTCTTGCCTTTTAATTTCACGTAGAAGGTAGCTCAGATGTTGGGTAAGGACCCAGTCTAGGCTTTCAAGTGCCACATAGTCATAGATGGACCCCTGGAAGAGCCAGGGAAGGCTTGCCCAGGAGCTTGGGGATGTCTGCTTAGAGTAAGGGAGGGGGCCTGTGAAGGAAGCATGGCCGCTGTAAGGAGACATGGGAGACCACCAAGGCTCTGGAACAGGACAGCGCCTGGAGTCTCTGGAAGTTTGTTCTGACCTCTGTCTCCAGACTGGAGAACCTTGCCAGGGGGGACCGCTCACTGAGGAGTGGGAGATGGTGAGGGCTAGTGGGGGACACAGAGAGGAGACCCTGGCTGCCTAGGGGGCAGGGGAAGGATGCCCCCAAAGGGCTTGAGCCAGACCCGAGCCAGAAATAGGAAACAGGTCTGAGGGACCCATGGGAGGGCTTCTATGTTGTGCTTAAAGTTCTGTTTGGACCAGGATGTCAGGGGCCTAACAAGGGGCTCTTTAGGCAGCCGTGGGCAGGAAAGCCTGGCTAGTGTGGGACCAGCGGCAGGGCCAGTCTTGTGCTTCTCCCCACTCCTACCTCAGCTCCCTCTGCTAAGGTACGGCTTCCTTATCCTTCATACAAAGATGTGATGTATTTGGTGCCATTTGTGATGGCACATGTCACCTATTGCTCGTGCAGACATTTTGGAACTGGGTGGGGGGGCAGGGGACAAGACATAATGTGTGTATTCTTCTGATTCCTCCTCAGACCCTTCACATGCCCGAGAACAGTCATCCCAGACAAGAAGCCGCCTCCAAGAACGACAGCAGGAAGACCCGGGATCTGAATGTCGGCTTCCGAAATCTGAAACTGGATGATGAAAGTAAGTGTCACAGCCCACTGTGACTCGAGTGATGGGGGGAGGAGGGGAGTGTTCACCCCCCATCTAAACCAGCATCCAGGGGAAGAGGGTCATAGAGTCCCAGGCCAGGTTAGGATGGGGCCTGAGACCCTTCCCAGTTCTATGACTGGACCCATCCCCCTTTTAGCCTGAGTTTCCTCAGCAATCAAATATCTACAATAGCTGCTCACACCCTCCACTTCTATAGGACTGTTGAGAGGATCAACTGGCCCCCAGTAGCACCAGAAGGTGCTTAATAAATGCTTGGGGCCCTCCTTGCCAGTCTGCACGTTATTCAATGGTTTTTAGTTCCAAATTGAGAAATCTGGCCTTCTGTCATGATCTGGACCTGGAAAGCATAGAAAGGCTTTGTCCAGGCGACCCGATTCAGAGGGCCCAGCCCTTGGAGTCCTGGCGCCAAAGGCCCTCGGCTCTTGGGCTCCGAGAAGGGCCGGGCTCCCCCGAGCTGCCCATCCTGGGGAATGGCTGCAGGTCACTGCGGCTGAGGCTCCCTGGGGCCTTCATTTTTTCCAGATTACCCAAAACGTCAGGAAAAAAGTGAAGCCTGGTTTGAAGCCAAAGAAAACGTGATGGGGACCGAGTGCTTAGAAATAGCAAATCCTCAGCCGGAGCCGGAGCAGAGGAGCTCCGAGGTCGCGGCAGGTGAATTCTCCTCGGCTCGGGGAGAGGGGCTCAAGGAGGAGCATTCCCTTGGCTCTGGTCCCGGACTCCCCCCACATTATCCTGGGTACTCCCATCCCTTTCCCACCCCCCGCCCCTTAGGTCTGCTGGCCCCCTGGCCTGGCAAGAAAGGCGGCTCCTCCTTGCAGGAGGCCCCACTGAAGCTGCCTCGTGCACGACTCCCCCAGCTTGTGGAGCAGCTGCAGCTTTGTGTCCCTTTTGAGTTGGTGGGTTCTGTGCTACAGAACCTATAGAGGTTCTGAGGAGTGTTCATGCTAATGGATCCAGCCAGTGGGCTGTCCCTCCCCCTCTCCATGCATTAGACATCCCTCAGGGACTTAGGGGGTGATTTTCCTGGGTCGATTGATGAGCCCAGCTTTCTTGGGTGGTCCTGAGCCATATGCCGGGGCTCCAGGTTCCTCCTGGTCCAGAGTAGGACCTTCCCTTGTGTAGACAGCATTCTCCCTAACACAGTCAGCAGTTCGGGCCATCCTGGAGTTCCCAGCACTGATGACTTGGAAAGGGCCTTGGTTACCCCTGTTACTTCATAGGCCTCCGTGAGCAACCTGCAAGGGCTTTACCTGAAAAGGGGGCCTGATATCAAGGCTGAGGTTTACTCTGTTGCTTTGCTCACATGAGTTTTCAAAACTATTTTTTATTTCTTTTTCCCATTACATGTTATTTTTAACTTTTTTTTATTTTTAACATTTTGAGTTCCAAATTCTACCTCCTTCCCTGAGACGGTAAGCAAGCAGCTAGGGGTTATACACGTGCAACCGTGTGAAACATTTCCATGTTAGTCATTTTGGACAAGAGACAAGTACGAGGAAAAGAGAGAGGGAGCATGAGCATGTCTGTACTCGAGCAGCATCAGTTCTTTCTCCGGAGGTAGATCCCGGGCGTCCTTGTGAGAGTCCTTTGAGATTGCAGGCTGTGTGTGCAGCGAGCGCCTCCCAAGCTCCAGGCACAGCCAGAACCAGATGAAAACGTCACAGGAAAACATTGCACAAAATCAGGCACAAAGCCGGACCACGGAGTCCGTGGCCACAGGCGGCCTCCGAGTCTGCTGACCTCGGGTGCTCTGGCCAGTGCCTCCGGCGCCTTGCAGACAATGGCCTGTTGTGGTCACTGGGGACTGGAACTTGGGGAGATTACGCAGTTTGACTTAAGCCAAAGTGGATGTTCCTTTCCTTTGAAAAGCACATCAGACTTAAATAATTGTCATGTTCTTTCCTCACGCAGAGAAGAAGATTTCTGAACCTTCCCGTAGGGAGCCGAACAAAAGCTATCTCATTCACGTTGGCAGCTTGGGCCCTTCAGTGTCCGAGGTACAGGGGCCCCGGGCTGCCTCTTGAGACGGTTGCCACAAGTCTTTTTAGACTGGCTACACTTGGATTTGTCACATGGGAGCTGGGGGGCTTTTAAGAAGTGGTCGTGTGTCTTTTTCTTTCTAGACTGACTTAATGTCTCATTTCCAGAAGTATCAAGTTTCTGAAGTTTCCATTTGCACTTCTTCTCATAACTACAGGTAAATAGCATATACGGGGTAAAAAGTCTCCCATTGACCCAGAATTGGCTTTTTTTTTTTTTTTTTTTTTTTTTTTTTTTTTTTGTAATGTTGAAATCCAGTTAAGTGAGTCCTGTGACCTATAGTCCAGCCTTGCAGCCCTGACCCCGCTTTAAGTCGGGTAGGTGACCCCGGGCACAGTAACCGTGTGCCCAGAGGGGTGGTCAGGAAGCTCTGACTGGTATGATGGACTTGGGTGCTACGTGTGCCTTCAGGATTGAAGGGGACACGGGAGAGATGAGTCCCTTCAGAAGGTCTGAGCCGGGGGACCTCCCTCAGCGGGCAGAGCCTCCCAGGTCCGGGGGCTGCCAGCAGGGGCAGTCAAAGGAGGCGGTAAAGGAGCAGGCGTGGGAGGGATGAGAAGCTATGGAGCCCAGGCGCAGGAGGCGTTTGTGGAGAGTCATTTGTGGCCCAGGTGGTTAAAAATCCCTGGTCACATGCACTGAATTAAGACCAGAGACTGAGAGCTGCAAGGCCTGTTAGAGATGACCTCATCTACCTCTTCCAAGGGTCAGTTGGGGCAGGGGCTTCCTCAGGGTCACCCCAGAAGCTGCAAACAGAGCCTGGACTAAGCCCCTTCAGGCCAAGTGACACGAGGCAGAAAGTCAGAGCTGCCTCCAGGCCGGCCGGGGCTATGTCACCGTCTCAGGCCAGGTTTGTCTGCACACTGAATATGACTTTCCCAGCAGTGCAGCTAATCAATCTCATTTTCCAGAGGAGACATTGGGGCTTTGAAGCAGGGCCGGCTCCCTTTTTTGTCCTGGGCCTCTGAGGAAGCCTCCAGACACCTGAGAATCATGTTACTTAAGCATAAACACAAAGGAAAGGATCCTTTTCCTTCCATTTGTCCTGTTCTAGTTTTTAATGAGTGATTTTCTGAGTTACCTTTTGTGTATTTTTTTCCATTTGGTTTACTCTACTGTTTAAGGAGGTTTTTTTGTTTGTTTGTTTTTTTCCAGACAGTTTTTCCCTTTCTTTTCCAAGCTGTCAACTCTCTCATGCATAGCGCTCACTTCTTTTCTCATTTGTTCTTCTCCCTCCCTCATTTGCCTTTTGGAGTCTTCTATGAGCATTTCCCAGAAGCCTCTTTGGGCCTGAGACCAACTTGTTTCACTCTTTGAGATTTCCTGTGTCCTGTGGACATTCTGTCCTCATCCTGGTGTATGTATTGGTCTGCCGTCACCATAGTAGCTTTCTTCGCTCAAGGTTCTGTTTTTGGTTTTTGCTTATTTTTTTAACTTTTCTTCTGGCATTTCCTCTTTTTTACTTTAAGGTGGATCTCTGCTCCCAGGGTAAAGGAGGCGCGTCCCAAGCTTCCTGGGCAGCTCTGAGCCTCAGCTTTGAGCATGGGGCTCCTTGGGTTCGGAAACCCAGGAAAAAGCCTGGCTTCCCAGAGTTGGCTCCCTGAGCTGGGCCTGGGAACTGCCCTACTGCTGTGCTCCTCTGCTGAGCCAGGACCGAGGGTACCTCAGCTGCTGATCTGCTGTGATCAAGACCCTCTCACCTGCTTTCCCAGAGTCTGTCTGAGCTAGAGAATGGTTTCATTCCATCAGACCCCGTTCAGAGACTCGGTCTTATGTGGGTTTTTGAGGGAAACTGGGAGCGCTTGAGCAACATCCTAACTATTCCACCATCTTGGTTCCACCCCCAGAACTCCTCAGCAGAAGGGGAAAGTCCCTATCTGCTAAGTCTTCCTGGCTGAGTAGTGGAAGCGCCTTCCAGGGCCCAACCATGATCGGGGTGAGGTCACCCCCAGGCCTTGGGAGGGCCTTGCCACCCCCTGGAAGGCTGGCACTCCCCATTTCCCCTGCTGTGTCTTTGAGAGAACAGGGAGCAGTTTTGACATTTAGGAAAGAGTCATGTTGGGGTTTTGTTTGGAGGAATCCAGTGCTTTTTCCACACTTGGCCAATGGGAATGACAAGAGTCCCCTGTTCTCTCCTCGCACCCTAGCAGGGAAGGCGCCTTTGGCCAGCAGAGCTGTCTCGATTCAGCGTGCATCTTCAGCTCTCATCCTTCATGGCTTTTTGTTGGTTAAGTGGCCCATGGTCTTCATCGTGCCATTTTTTAATTGCTGTTATTTTTTACTTCTTACTCATACCCTGCAAAGACAGTGGTCTGACTGTACAAGCAGCTGATCCAGGGATTATCCAGAATGAATCTTTTCCTGCCTTATCAAAAGGCCGCCTCTCATTTTCTGTCACATTATTAGCTGTTTGCCATGTCTGGCTCCTTTCCATCCATTTCTTGAAGAATGTGCTGATGTTATAAAGAGGTCAGGGGGTGAGGGCCGGAGAGGGTGTCGTGCCTTCTTCCCCTCTTGTTTCTTGAACGAATGAGCTCTAAGAGAAAAAGACAGAGCCTGAGACAGTTGTGTGATCTTGGATGGGGGCCCTGCCCTCCTAGAGAGCCTCAGTTTCCTTCTGTGTGAAATGAGTCTGCCAGACTCGATGGCTTCTGAAGTTCCCTTCAGCTCTGAATCGAGATCCTGTGATTCTGTGTGAAATGCCATTTTCTCTTTTTTTAAGCCAGTGAGAACAGATGCCGCTTTTGGATTTCCCCAGACACGGTGGGTTGGGGAAAGAGCACTTGCTTGAGAATCAAGACCCGCCCGCTCAGGGCTCCTCCATCTTGTCCACATTTAATCCCTTGACTCTGTAGAGCCTCGATTGCCTCCTCCTTCTAAAATCAGTGGGTGCGCTCACGTGGTCTCAAACGCCACTGCGTGCTCTAAATCTGATGGACATGTGGCCAGCCAGTGTGGCCAGAGCAACAGCCGCCTCAGTAGAGAGTGCATGGAAGTACAATTTTCATTTTTAACCAATTCTTAGTCGATGCATAAATGTTTAAAAATATTGTTCGTTTTTAACAAGCTTTTGTAATTTGGTTAGCTGGCAAGTTGATTTATGTTTAAAATGAAATATAATTCCTTATAGTCGGGCTTTAAGACATCTCGTCCCTTTGTATTTCAGGTATGCATCTCTTGTTTTTAAAAAAGCTAACAAGGCAAAAATGGCCGTGGAAGAAATGAATGGGAAAGAAATCAATGGGAAGTCAGTCAATGTTCGTCTGGTCAAAACCCCCATAGAAAACGTCCCACCCCTGTCCTTCAGGAACGAAAGCAGGCTTGCTCTCGGTGGTTCGGAGAAGACGCTGGACAGCAAAGGCTCTGCCTCAGCCCCATTGCCTTCTAAGATACCGGCTCACGTGCTGAGGCCTCCGGCACCCGAGCAAGAAAGTGTTTCTCTTTCAGCCGACCAGAAGGTGAGGATTTGGGGGCGGCTTTTCTCTGGGACGGGGCAGAGGCTGAGAAGCAGCAGGGTCCTCCTGCTGTGTCCTCCCTGAGCCACTTGAGCTGTCGCCTGGACCTCATCTTTCTTCTCTTAACCGAGCATTGAGGACCTGGAATGTTCTGATGGGCCCCATCCTGCCTATGCCACCACTTCATTCCCCTTAAGGTTTTCAAGCTTTTGCTCCTCCACATGACCATCTCCCTGTTTCCTCCTTTGGAGTTGGGACTGGAGGACCACCATTTTTATTCTCTTGGAGCCTCCCCTGTGAGACGTTGATGTCCACTCATCTCGATCTCTCTTGAGTTCTGTCAGGCGTGGTCTAGAGCTCTTATTTCCAGAACTCCTTCCTGGCCCTGGAAATTAGCTCGCAAATGCTTTGACGTATTCTGGAGTGATTTTAAATACTTCTCTTTCCAATTTCTTTGTTTTGGGATTTGTTGATAGGTTCAGAAAAGCGAGTGATTTGTGTGACTTTGTTTTATATCCTGCTACTTTCCTGACATTATTATTTAATTTAATTGTTAAGTCTCTGAGGTTCTCTAAGCAGACCATCAGTGGCATCTGGAAAGATTGATGAGTGCACTTTCCTACCTTCTGTCCCCATTCCTTCCCTTTCTTTGTCTTACCTGATCGCTGTAGCTTCAGAGTGTGCCTGCTCCCTTATGAAATAATAATGGCCATCTTGGACCTCCTACTTTTGGACCCAGATCTTCCTGGAAAAGCTTCTGCTTTGTCTCCATTCCATTTATATTAACTCTTGGCTATGGATGAGGCAGTGTTTGGCATTGTGACAAAAAGGCCCACGACTCCTGCGCCTTTTGGGGTTTTTAATAGAAGTGGGTATTGCATTAAGTTAAAAGCCCTTTTTGCATTTATTAATAGAATCCCATAGAGTGAGCTCGATGGTGCAGCCAGTAGGGCCCTAGATCTGGAGTCAGCAAATCCAGCTTCAGACACAGCGAGAACAACCCTCAAATCTGAAATAATTCTAGAAAGAAACGTGGGAGGGGGTCATTTGGGAGAGAGTGAGCTGGACAGAAGCAGGGCCGGGAAGGGAGGCCTCCTCTCCCAGGATTTTGGGAGGCTTCATTCTGTAGAGTTCAGACACAGATAAGAGCGTCCACCGGCCTCCCTGGGCGTCTTGGAGGGCAGCTTGGCTTCCACAGTAAGTCCCTGGGTTCAGTCCAGCCTTAGGAAACTAGATTCAGACAATATCAGCAAACGGTCAGTAATAACTACACTTTGTAGCTGTGTGATCATGATCAAGTCACTTGACTTCTCTGCCTCAGTTTCCTCATCTACAAACTGGGGATAACAATTACCTCTCAGGGTCAAGGTGAGGATCAAATGAGGTCATATTTGTAAAGAGCTTTGCAGACCTTCAAACATGTAGCAGTTATTATTATGTGATTTTCATTTTTTCATTAACATCATTTTAGACTTATTTCAAAATTAGTTTTTTTTCCTTGCATTACATAATTTTTCTTTACAAAAATGTCCATCTTTCTCTCCAAACTTTCCCTCTAGAGTGGCAAAAAAGGTTTAAAACAGAATAAACCTGTGAAGTTGTTGCCTGAAACGCCTGTTCCCTACATCCCTCCAAATACCTTGAACCTGGGGAGCTTCACCAAACTTCTGAGGAAGCTTGAAGCTCTGCACCCCGATGTCAGCAGGTAACCCAAGCTGCTTTCCTTGGGTCAGGGTTCGGAAAACGGGGAAGTCAAAGGACCGGCCTGTTGGGGCCATCTCCATTTTGTTTCTCCCTTTGTCCCTGTCCAGAGACACCATCATCGATGCCCTCCAAGAGGTGAGGACCAATAACAAGGGTTTTCTGAGTGGCCTCTCCCTGACCACCATCGTCGAGATGACGACCTCCGTCCTGAGGAACTCGGCCTTCAAGAAGGAGGAGAAGAAGTATCGAGAGGTGAGCAGTTTGTGTGCCTCAGCACTGAAGGCACTGCAGCTGGGGAGGTGATGGCTGCAATGGTGGGGGACCTTGTGGGGAAAGAGGGGACCTAGTGCTTAGAATCTGGTCCAACAGGCCTGTGAAGAGATGCTCTGAATCCGTGTTGATCAGAGAAATGCAAATGGGAGCACCGCTGGGGTTCCACCTCCCCCCTCTCCGAATGGCCAGTCTGACAAAAATGGAAAACGCTGGGTGCGGAGAGTGTGGGGAAATTGGGCCGGTAACAGCTTGTTGGTGGAGTTGTGAAGCAATCCGACCATTCTGGAGAGCGATGGAGCTGTGCCCAAAGGGCTGCTGAACAGGGCAGTGTCCCCAGTGGGTCTGGATCCCAAAGAGATTTAAAAAAAAAAAAAAAAAAGGAAAAAAAGGAAAAAAGGTTTAGAGCCTTGCACTTGTAGTGGCAGAGGAGTGGAAAGCCAGGCTGCGCCATCACTTGGGGAATGGCTGAACAAGCTGTGGTACCCGATTGGGATAGAACGCCGTCGTGCTCTGGGAAATGACGAGAATGGATGCAGGCCAGGAAGGCGCCATTGGCCAGAAAAAGAGAAAGCCTTAGCCCCTCTCAGCTGTGCAGCGATGGCAGAGGGAAGACCCCGTCTGTCTCTGGAGAGAATCTGGTGGAGGACAAGTACAGATGGAAACAGATTCTCCCCTCCCCCCCCCTTTTTAAACAATTTTTTAAACAAATGTTTCCTTCTCAGTGGCCGAGGGAGGGGGGAGAAGGAGAGAGAATTTGCAACTCAGAATAAAGAAAAGAGGTTTTAATCATTAAAGGCCTTTTTTTAAGGAACCTGGCCCACTTGTTTTAGAGATAAGAAAACTGAGGGCCTGAAAAGGGAAGAGATTTGTTCAGTCTCACATATATGTCTTGCGTAAGATTCTTACTTTTTAAAATTAGCTGATACAAGGTTTTTTGCAAGGGTCAATGTTGAAAATTTCTGCAGGCGCATGCGTTGAAAAATAAAACAAAATTCATTGATAAAATGCTTTTTTGTGTTTCAAGGAAATATTCAAAGTTGGAATTCATTAGACTTCCCTGTTTCTGCACATGAGGTGAGCTGTCTCAGCGGGATGTCTGATACCTTTGCAAAGTAAGTTTTGGAGAGTTCTGGGAAAATGGCAGAGAAACCAGAAGCTAGCCTAGCCCCTTCCCCCTCTCAGCTGAGACAGAGACAAAGAGACAGAGGGAAGCTTACAGAGAGACAAAGATATGAGCGGCCAGCACCGCCTGAAGGCCCCCCCTTGGCTGGCGGAGACGCCCAGGCAGGAGAACCTGCTCTGCCCAGGCGGAGGTGCGGCAGGCGCCGTGCCCTCTGGGGGTATCCAGGAAGGCCCAAATCAGCTGTTCCCTTCTCAGTCTTTGTCAAGGCCCCCTTGTTAGAGGCAGCCTGACCTGACCACTGCCAGTTGTCCAGCTGGGGAAGTAAAGTCCCTGGACCCTTCTCTCTGGGAGTGTTCCTCTCAGGGAGTCCAGATCCAGCCTTAGGAAATCGAGTCATTTGGAGGTGACACAAAGCCGGGGAACACTGTGTCACAGAGTCGGGATTTGACTGTGAAGGGATCAAGCATTTATAGAGCACCTACTGTGTGCCATCACTGTACAAATAATACCTCATGGCATCCTCACAACTCTGTGAAGAAGGTGCTTTGATGATCCCCATTTTACAGGTGAGGAAACCAAGGCAAGCAGATCCATAGCCAGTCAGTATCTGAAGCAGTATTTGAATTCAGACCATCCTAACATCAAAACAAGTGTGCTCCTCAGACTGGCTGGCATCCTGGGCTCTGTGAAATCAGTTGAAATATAATAGGATTTTATATTTGGCTTAAAGAAAATGGATTTGACAGTCAAATGGGCAAGTGTGGTGGTTTATGATCCGGGGGTCTGAGTGACCCATGAGCTCAGTGGGGGAAGAGGAGCCAGGAGCTTGATTCTTAGGTGGTCATGGGGTTGAAGCCGGTGTCTTATGGCTGGGGGATTGGGGGGAATGCTCGTCATGCAGAGTGACTGGCCTTCGCTCTGCTTCATTGGCTGAGGGCCCCTGGCTCAGGCAGAAGTAGCTGCATTACACAGGGCCTTTCAGTTGGCACCCAGGATAGCCCAGTGACCAAATTCATAGCCCAGGAAATGAGCCAGCCTTGAGGGCTGCCAAGAGTGACATCCCAGTTGTTAAACGTGGACCCCCCACCCCATCCCAGATGTTGGGTGGGTTCCCCTGCCCTGTCCCAGCTGTTGGGTGGGACCCCCTGCCCCATCCCAGATGTTGAGTTTCCCCTGAGGGCCCTTTTCCCTTCTCCAGACCAGCTGGCTCCTGGGCCAGACCCGGGCACAGGAATCGTTACTTCTGACTTGTTCTTTCCCTTCTCGTTCCTCAGACTCCCCCAGCATTTTGCCGAAGCCTTCTCTCCCAGGAAATTCTCAGAAGAAAGTTGAAGATAATTATGAAAGCCCATGTGAGAGATGGGGCTGCGGAGGCCAGCCCAGAGCCGGCCAGCGAGCACTCAGCTGCCTTCCTGTCCAGCTGGACTTAGAGTGGTCGCTCACTTTGCGTCTGGTGCGATCCCAGCAAGAGAGCTCCTTCTTTAAAGCCCCGAGCCCTCCGAGGCTCAAGGAGGCTGGTTCCAGCGACGGGGCGGCCAGTGTAGATGCGGCTTATCCCGGCAGCATGTTTGGCAGTCCCGAGGGCTCGAGGTGTGTTTGGGGTTGATTTGGTTGCTTTGGGTTTTCAGGCATGCTGCTGGGGCTCTGGGGCACTGTTGGAAGGTCACCGAAGAGTGTTGCATTTAGTTTTCAGGTGTCATTTGCTACATTAAAAGTAGACCTTGATCATTCATGTTTGGTGTGTTGTGGGTCACTTCTGAGACTCTGTTCTCTTTTAGAATATAAATTAACTTACCAGCATTTGAGGGAACATCTGAAACTCCTCCTGCCTGCCGGAGTAGAGATGGGCCGCTTGAGCCAGTACAATGACCTCCTCCTGGGAATTTCCGGGCAGGCCAGTCTGGCCTCTTCACCACTAGCTTGAAGCTCCTTCAGGTGTGGCACCATGAGCAACGGTGAGATCGAGGCTGTGGCTGTGAGAATGGCTGCTCTTGCCCAGGCAGACCCTGAGCCTTCTCCCGTTGTTCTCATGTGCTATTTTCTCCTGGACCCAGAACAGCCGGTTAGATCTTGGCGTGACTGATGAGAAGGAATCTTCTATTTCACTGGCAGTGGCAGGAAGGCGCTGATGCACTTCCTCCTGGGGGTTGGGGCTTCCCATTCGGTCCCAACAAGGCCAAATGCTACATCTGATGAAGGTGGGAATGGTGAGAGCTCAGCAGTGGGAGAAAGGCCAGCTTCTTGGTGGGACCAGAAGAGCATGAGAGGTTCTGGAGGTTCCAGAGCAAATTTTTACCTACTTGTTCCTTGGGGAGGTTGGATGAGAATTGGAAGAGCCAGTCAGTGCTCTAGAGTCTAGTCCTGGGTCCTCATCATTGAGGACTGACCTACCAAGTTCTGAAACAACTCTGAAAGAGTGGCCTGAGGCCCCCAGAGGTCAGTTAGCCAGGCCTCCACCACTGGGCCACATGGCCTTTCTTCTCTGGGGCGTCACAGTTTGTCCCTGAGACAAATTGAGCTTGTGGGCTTCAAGCAATAATTTGTGGATAATAAAAGATGGTCCTCTCCACAATAACCAATGAACAGTAGATGACTTGGTGATTTTAAAGAAATCTAGTCATAATTACTTGAGGAAAATCCCAGTCCAGTTGGGGAGATGGCCGAGCTCTTGAGGATGGTGCTTCACCTTCCTGATTTTCCATGCAGAAGCTCAGGTCTATTTTTCTCAGATCAGGGAAGAGGCCCCAGAAGGTTGGACCTTGTTCACAGACACCAAAGTAGTGCAGGGGATAAGATGGGACTCCTACACAGCTTTCCAGAAGCCATCCCTGCTGCATTTCTCCCCAGATGGTTCTCTTGGAGCTCCTCAGAATACCTGTTACTTGACCAAAAGAATAAGCCATTTGGGATCAGTTAAAGGCTAATATCAGCAGCCTCAACTTCTTTTTCTTATTGCTAAGGTTAGCATTTCTAGTATAATTACTGAATAATTATTATTGAATAATGGGCATCCTTTTTATTACAGCTTTTTATTTACCAGATATATACATAGGTAATTTTTCAGCATTGACCCTTGCAAATCCTTTTGTTCCAATTTTTCCCCTCCTTCCCCCCACTCCTTTCCCCAGATGGCAGGTTAACCAATACATGTTAAACATGTTAAAGTATAAGTTAAATACAATATATGTATACATGTCCAAACAGTTATTTTGCTGTACAAAAAGAATCGGACTTTGAAATAGTATACAATTAGCCTGTGAAGGAAATCAAAAGTACAGGCAAACAAAATTAGAGGGATTGGGAATTCTATGTAGTGGTTAATACTCATCTCCCAGAGTGCTTTCGCTGGGTGTCGCTGGTTCAGTTCATTGCTGCTCTATTGGAACTGATTTGGTTCATCTCATTGTTGAAGAGGGCCATGTCCATCAGAACTGATCATCATATAGTATTGGTGTTAAAGTATATAATGATTTCCTGGTCCTGTTCAAATAATGGGCATCCTTTTTTTCACCCCTGTTCTTAATGAGAATGCTTCTAGCTTTTCTCCATTACATATAATAGTTACTTTTAGATAGATGCTGCTTGTCAGTTTAAGGAAAACTCCATTTAATCCTTTGCTCTCTAGTGTTTCTAGGAATGGGTGCTGTATTTTGTCAAAACTTTTTTCTGGGAGCAGCTAGGTGGTGCAGTGGTGCCTTGAATTCAGGAGGACCCGAGTTCAAATTTGATCTCCAACACTTAACACTTCCTAGCTGTGTGACCCTGGGCAAGTCACTTAACCCCAGCCTCAAAAGAAAAAACAAAAAAAAAACACTTTTTTCTGCACCCATTGAGATCATCATCTGATTTCTGTTAGTTGGGTTATTGACATGGTCCACTCTGCCAGTAATTTTCCTGATGTTGAACCAGCCCTGCATTCCTAAAAATCCCATTTGGTCATTGTGTATTTGGTCATTGTGTATTACCCCAAAGAGAGATCGTAATCTCTCTGCTGTTATTTTATTTAAAACTTTTGCATCAGTATTCATTAAGGAAATTGGTCTGTAGTTTTCTTTCTCTGTTTTGGCTCTTCCTGGTTTAGGCATCAGCACCATATCTTTTAGAGAAGGAATTTGGCAGGGATCCTTCTCCTACTTTTCCAAATACTTATAAGTATTGGGATTGTTTTTTAAATGTTTAATAGAATTCACTAAGTCCAGCACTTAGTTTTTTTTCTCAGGGAGTTCATTGATGGCTTGTTCAATTTATTTTTCTAAAATGGGATTTTATTTTGAGCATTCTATTACTTCCTCTTCTATTAATCTGGGCAATCTTAGTTTTAGGCCTGTTGCCTTGAACACAGAAAAAGGGCTGTTCCCCTCCAGGGGAGGAACACAACCACCACACATGAAAAGGCCCTTGGGGTTAGTGCCCAGTGTTCATGTACACTTGGAACTTGCTGCTTCTACTGACTTGAGCGTCCCTGGGCCAGGCACTGCTGCTCACTAGACTCGGTCTCATCATTGGGGAAATGAAAGAATGCCCCATGATTTAAAGAGTGATCCGAGTTCTCTCCTAAAATTTCAGCAACAACCTGGGGGGAGGCGCCTCAGTGGGGTCAGTGTGTGAAAGTCATGGGCGTTTTGAGGAGCTCTTCCCCATTTAGAGCCATCCTGGGAGGCCCCCCTGCCTAGAGACTTGGATTGGTCACTGTGACTCATGGATGTTCTCTCTTATCAGCTTTTAATCGGCTCCTAGCAACATCCTTTCAGGCCAAGGAAGAAGGGGAGGGTGGGAGCTCCCAAGTAGGCGCCTCATCTTGGAAGTTCCCTTAAGCCGACAACAGATGGCAGCAAGCCTTTGGGCAGGTCAGCCAAGACCCATTAGGAGCAGCTCCAGCCTTGTGGGGACTGAAGGGCGCTTGGAACCCCAAAGCAGCATCTCTGCCGAGGAGGAGGAGGGGTCGAGGGAAGGGGGAACCAGGAGGAATCCAAAGCCAGGGGGAGGGGGAGAAGGGGAGGGATGGCCACGTGACACAAGCCTGCTGGGTGATGAGCCCACCCTAGCTCACAGATCGCAGCAGCTCTTTACCTAGAAGGTTGGAGTGGGGGTGGAAGTGGGACGAGGAAGGATGACAAGGTATGGAGCTGAAGAGCCAGGACTTGCGGCTGCCCTTACCTCTGCTGGGGATTGTCTCCAGCTTAGCTGAGGCTGTTTGCATGAGAAGGGTCAAGGGCATAGCTCCACCCAGTCAGGGGAAATGTGGGGTCTGTGTCTACAAGGGCAGAAAAATCACCGAATGAATTCAGCAAGCAGCCAGCTAAGCATCTGCCGGGCACAAGCAGAGACACGGAGAAATGATGCCTTTCCCCTTGAGGAGCTCGGATGAAGTGAACAAGTGGGCAGAGGGGAGAACAAGCAGGTAGCTGAGAGACACCCCCACAGCAAGTGCCCCAACATCAACTTGGGGCTGGAATCAGGGGCCTTTCCAGGCAGAGTGCCGCCACGTTGCCTGCTGACCCTCCGCGGGTGCTGGCCCCTAGCACTGGGTCTTCAGTAATCTCTCCAGGCTGCCCTGTCTGTGCCTCCAAACAAAAGGGCTGGCTGAGGGTGAGCCATTCCTGACTAGATCGGAGGTCAGTGAAGCATTTCAAGTCCTACATGTGTCAGGCATTGTAAGCACTGGGGGTCCAGAGCCAAGGCAAAGGTAAAGGCCACATAAAAATGAACTAGAGAAGGAAATAGGAAACCATTCCTGTATCTTTGCCAAGAAAATCCCGTGGACAGCATGGTCCATGGGCTCGCCACCGAGCAAAATATCCACAGAGGGAATAGGGGGGGTCGTCTCGGAGGAAAATGAAATGCCCAGAATGGGTGGTTGTAGCTTCATTTTTAGAAGGAAGCCGGGAAGCAGAGGAGGAAGAGCATTCTAGCTATGGGAGAAGCCAGTGAAAATACACAGAGTTGGGAGATGGATTTCATGACAGGACTTAAAAGGTCCCATTTGGTCCCAGTCTCTCTGCTGACATCTGCTCTCACCTTTTCACAGCTGCCTTTCAGACAACTCGGACATGTCCAACTTACATCTTAAACTCGGAGGCATGTCCAAAACAAACTCGATCCCCCCCAAAACTCTCCCTTCTTCCTACCTTCCCCAAAGGACTTCCCTTCCGTCCAGTCCCTCAGGCTCCCAACCAGTGATTCATCCTGGACTCGCCATTCTTTCTCATCCCACAAATTTAATATGCTAAGGCCTGTTGATTTCATCTCTGCAATCTTTGTTGATTTCTTTATTGATTTCACCTCTGCAACATCTCATGATTTTGCATCTGCAATCTTTTGATTTCACTTCTGTAACATTTCTTGTTGATTTCACCTCTGCAACATCTCTTAATTTCACTTCTGCAACATTTCTTGTTTTCACCTCTGCAACATCTCTTGTTGATTTCACCTTTGCAACATTTGTTTTCACATCTGCAATCTTTTGATTTCACTTTTGTAGCATCTCTGGTTTTCACCTCTGTAACATTTCTTGTTGATTTCACCTCTGCAACATCTCTTAATTTCACTTCTGCAACATTTCTTGTTTTCACTTCTGCAACATCTCTTGTTGATTTCACCTTTGCAACATTTGTTTTCACATCGGCAATCTTTTGATTTCACCTTTGCAACATTTCTTGTTTTCACCTCTGCAGCAGCTCTCCAGCCTTTTGTCCTCTGACCCTGCCCCACCCGAGTGCACAGCCTTCCTCATTGACTATTGCAATAGCTGCTGGAAGGTTTGCAGGCCTCCAGCCTCAAATCACCCCAGTCCATCCTCCATTCAGCCACTCATTACTCCATTTAGTAAGCTTTTCATCACGAAGCCCCTCCTGCTCCCCAGTCTTCTATACTTTATTTCCTGGCACTGCTCTGGTGACCCCGGCCTCCTCTGGCTATCCCCCATTCCAGGAAAACTCTCCCTACTCAGCTCTGACTAGTGAGCTACCTGGCTTCTAAGTTTAAATTAAAATCTCAACTCCCAGAGACGCCATCCCTCTATTTCCTGTTTTTCCTGTATATAACGTTTGCTTGTTTCCATTAAACGCTCTTTGAGGGCAGGGCCGTCTCTTGAGGGGTGTTTGGGTTTGTTTGTTTGTTTGTTTGTTTTTGTATCCCCAGAACTTAGCCCGGGAGGCACTTAACTGTTTATTGTTGAAGGGCTTGGAAAGGCCGAGTTGACTTTGGATATTCACCCTGGAGGGCAGGAGAGCCTAGGGCTGGTGTCTTCCTTGTGGAAGGAAGCTCAGCCTGGATACCCCAAGGAACCCGGAGCCTCATTCAGACCAATAAACAGTCAATCAACGATCCAGCTCCGGGCCTGAGAAGCTCCCAGCGCTGGGTGTGGGGGGCGGGGCCGACTCGGGCTAGTCCCGAACCTTCCGTGCGGGGTAAGGGACGCTCCCAGCTCCTGGGGGTGAGGGACTCCGGTACTTGACGGCACCTCAGCCTGGAGGGAAGCGGAAGGGCAGCGGGCCCGAGCGTCCGGGGGCCAGCCTCGCCCCTCGGGCCGCAGCCCCACGCTCGCCCCTCCAGGGGATGCCCATTTTGCCTAAGCCGTCCCGCCCTCCCTTCTTCCCGCCCCCCCCCCCCTTCCCATCCCGGGCTATTTTGGGAAACTCAGGTTCCTCTTTAAACTTAGACACAGCCCTAGAAACTAAGTGCGAGCTCCCCTCCCCCAGCTCAGCCCCGGGAGCCTAGGAGGAGAGGGTCCTGCGGCGGGAGCCCCCGGCGCGGGCCCAGGTGGCTTGCACGTCCGTTGCCGTCCCCTCCTCCGCCCTCTCCTCCCCGCCAGGCCCGCCCGGGCTGCTCCCGGCGGAGCCCTCCAGCCCGAGCCGGTGGTTGGCTCGCGGGGCTGTCAGGCTCCCCTCCGGCCCCTTCTCGGGCTGCTTTCGATTGCTTCCCCCTCCCCCTGCCCCGCCCTCTCCCCCCCCCCCCACTTTTCCCTCCTTCTTTTTCCCTCCTCCCTCCTGCGGACCGACAGGCGGGCGGCTGCTGCGGTCGCTGTTGCTGCTGCCGCGGAGACTGCCAGAGGTTGCGGGAGCCGAGCTCTGTCGGTTTAGCCAGAGGGTCTCGCCCCAGTCATGGCTCTGCCGCGGGGGACCCTGGGTCGGCCTCTGGTCGGCTTCATCTGCTTGGTCCTGGGTAAGTGGGAGCCACAGCCACCCGGCGCCGCAGGAATCCCGGGCTCTGGGAAGGGCTGGCTGCTGGGGGCGAGGCAGGGAGCGGGGAAGGCAGAGTTCTGGGCACTGAGGCTGGAACCCCCTGTGGGAGTTCTGTTTTTCCATTGCCAAGCTGTGGGACCTTAGTCAAGTCACTGCCCCATTGTAGTTGCAGTTTTCTAACCTGTTCCGTGTGATTATGTGGGAGGAGGAGTGATGGAGAACGCTGGGCTTCGCCCTTAGGAGATGGCGGGGAAAGTGAGGAAAACGCCTTGGACCCCAGGAGGCTGGCTCATTTTCCAGAGGATTTTGCCCTCTTTCCCTCCTCCACAGTCTGGGCAGCCCTGGGAGCCGAGGAGCGGGCAGATCTTGGGCTCTCCCTGCTGGACTCCCCTCCTCCACTCCTCCCTGCCTCGACCCCCTCCTCCATTCCTTCCTGCCTCTCCTTTATTCCCTTCCTCCCTCTCTCCTTCCCTCCTCTCCCTCCGGTGATTCCACCTGAGTCTCATTCTCCTGCCTGGGGGTGGGGGTGGGGAAGATTGTTCCCCGCTGCCTCCTCCAGGGCCTCCCCCTCCTTGAGAATTCGGGCGCTCCCAGGCTTGGGGGGATGCTGGACCCCAAGGTTCCCAGACTGAGCGCCGCCCATGGCCTGGGGGAGGGAGACTGGGCCACCTCATGGTGCGGAGGGCTTAATCCAGGTGGGAGGGAAGCAGCTGCAGCCAGATGTGCCAGGGCAAGCCTCCCCAGGGCGGCTCCAGGCTACCTCTGCTGGCGCTTTCCTCAGTCTTCTTCACGCCCTCGCTATGTTGGGGGCCGAGTGACCTAGTTAGGGAAGCGGCCTCCGCCCCCCTGGGTCCACAGACCTCCAGAGCCCAGGCGAGGGCAGGGGGTCCTTGGACTTGAATGGGGGTGACATCTATGGGGAGGATGGAAGGGGGCGACATCTATGTGGGAGGGGGGTGATATCTATGGGGGGACGGAAGGGGGCGACATCTATGTGGGAGGGGGTGACATCTATATTCATCCACTTCGGGCGGAGATCAGTGGTTCCTCAATGGGATTCTGAACAGGGAGTCGTGCCCCCCACCCCCACCCCGCCCCTTGCCAAAGAGGTCCCCCGACAGGGCCGGTGCTTCGGGCTCGCGGGAACGGGCCCTGTCTCGCTCGCTTTCTGGGGAGGGAGAGAAGGTGAGAGGGAAAGAAGCCAGATCTCAGATGAAAAACAACCCCCCCAAACCTCCAGGGACGGCGCCCGCCCCCAACTGGTCTCTCATCATCCAAGAAGCACGCATTGGGCTCACGTGTTTATATGGCACTCCCCTCCCCCTGCAGCAAGTGCTCCCCCACCCCCACAGACTCCAGGAGGGCAGGGAGGGCTCCTTTCGAGGCTATATTGGCAGCGCCAGCTGGCCCCCTATGGGGCAGGACCTTGGTTCCACCCTTAAGCCTTTTTTGGGGAACGGGACCGATGGGACGGGTGGGGGATGGGCCCGCCGAGGTTCTCTCCTGAGACCCGGATGGGGAGGGAGAGGCGGCAGGTGGGCTACAGGGGGAGCAGGTGGGGCCGGGGCGTTCCCACGGTGAGCCGGGACTGGGGGGGGGGCACATCTGTCCGCGTGGGGAGCTTCGGCCCCGCATTGGCTCCTGTGGGGCTCTCCAGGGCTCCGTGGGAGCGGCCGCGCAGGGCGGGGTCCACCCTGCTCTCCGTGCGGCGGTAGACCTTGATTTCGGGGCTCCGGGATGCAGCGGCGGCGCGTTAGGTGGGAGAGCGGTGGGCGGGGTTGCTATTGGCCAGCCGAGCTGTCTGTAGAGGGCCCCCTGGAGCAGCTGGGCGGGGCGAAGGCCGGGCCGCCCTCTGGTTGGCGGCTGGGGATGCGGGATGCGGCACGGATGGCGCCGCGGTAGCCGGCGCCGCGGTAGCCGCCGCCGCAGTAGCCGCGGTAGCCACCTTTGCAAGGGCGGAGCCCTCCCCGCGCCAGGCCGGAGGGACGCCGGCGGGACTGCGGGGAGGGCGGCCGCGGGCCTCGGGCCGTCTCCGAGCCTCAGTCTCCCTGTCAGTCCGATTGCGGCGGACTCACCTGCCCAGGGAAGGGGCTCTCGGGCGTCCTCCCGAAAAGGGGTTAAGCTTTGTTCAGGCCTCCACGTGGCAGCTCCCGCGTCCCGAGCGTTCCAGGCCGCTCTCCCCTTCCGTCTGTGGGATGCTGTTGGCCGGCCCTTCCATCTGTGTTTGAACGAGAAGGGCCCCGCGGGTCCTGCCTCAGGCCCAGAAAATGGGGCGGGCCTGGCTGGCCTCCGGCTGGGGAAGCGGATGGCGGAACATCCTCGGCGGAGGCCCCTGGGGCGGGGGTCATCCGAGCAGATGAAATACAGACCCCAGCCTCCCCCCAAAAAAACAATGGGAAGAATTTGCCCTATCCCCCCCCCAAATGTCTGTCAGGCAAAATGCCCTTGTGTAAACAGCGATGGAGGCTCCCCTCCCCCTCCTTTTGTCCTCCCCAGCAGTTAGCCACTTCTAGCTACTTCTTGGGAAGTTGAGGGGCTGGGATGGCGAGCCTTGATTCAGATCCTACTTCAGGCTAAATGTGTGATCCTACTTTTGAGCCTCAGTTTCTTTATCTGCAAAATAGGATTTTAATTCATTTCCTTTTTTAAAAAATTTATTTTTTGCTGAGGCAATTGGGGTTCAGTGACTTGCCCACGGTCACACAGCTAGGCAGTGTTAAGCGTCTGGGGTCAAATTTGAACTCAGTTCCTTCTCCCTTCGGGACTGGTGCTCTCTCCACTTTCCCAACTGGCTGCCCTGAGAGCACAATTTGATTCCCTTGTGTGTGGTATTGTCTTGTAAATTCATCCCCTTTTATTTTATTTGAACACCTTCTAGAATGTCCTGGGGCTGCGCTGGACTCTATAGGTGCCAAGAGAAAATGAAACAGTCCCTTCCTCCAGGGACTGGCCTTTTTTCCCCCCATTAGTATTTTATTTTTCTAAATTCATGCAAAGAGAGTTTCCAATATTCCCTTTTGCAAAACTTCCCGTCCCCAATTTTTCTTGCTCCTTCCCTTCTTCCCCCTCCCTTACAGAGGGCATATTTTAGCATATCTCCATGCCCACCAGGGCATCCTTTTTAAAACAAGCAAAACCCCAAACCAGTCTGACGGTGCCTTTTATCTGTGTATCAGCAGTGAGACTGGGACTAAGGGCTCCCAAGTCTAAAATTATAATTTGTATGGAAGGTGTGCATTGGTGGAGGGACTTTCCTCCCCCGGAAGTTCTCTGTACTAATGAACTCACAGTTGGGGTCCCTGCCTCTATTTCCTGCCTCTCCATGTCCATGATTCTCGAAACTGAGAAATGAAGGACATTCTGATTGGCCCAAGGAGCTCTTACTTTGGATCCTTTGATTTGAATAGGATCCAAGGTTTGCAAAGCTCTTTCCAGAAATGATCCTCTTGGATTAGGAAGGGAGATGCTATCCTTGGGAACATTTAACAGAGGGGGAAACTGTAGGGTTATGGTACCTCACCGAGTACAGCTCAGGGCTCCAATGGCTCGAGGGTCAGCTCTGGAGTCAGGAACACTTCCCCAGTTCAAATCTATCCTCAAGCACTTCGAAGCTATGTGACCTTGGGCAAGTCACTTAACTCAGTTTGCCTCAGTTTCCTCATCTGTAAAAATGAGCTTGAGAAGGAAATGACCAACCGCTCTGGTATCAAGTCAAGAAAATCCCAAGTGAGACCATAAAGAGTTGAATATAATTGCACACAAGTGAACAACACTAACACAAATACTGCTCTCCTTCAATTTTGGTCTGAAATTTCATTTGCTCTATGGGACTCCCACTGTGGAAACTCTCCTCCCTAATACAGATCCACTAGATATCTATAAAATAATAATTTTGGAGTGCTCTCTAGGGCTTGCGTTCCCCAGGGTCCCATAGCTCCCAGGTGTCTGCGGCACATCTTGGATGCAGTTAGGTCTTCCTGCCTCCAAAGCTAGCTATCTACTTAAACGCTGCCCCTCACAAATGTTCATCTTCCCAATTTACAAATGAGCAAACTGAGGCTGGAGATATGACATGACTTGTCATTCAAAAGTGAATTTTTAAAAGATGATTGATGATAGAATTAGAGCTAGAATTCACTCTATGTAACCCACTTTATTATTTTTATTATTATTTTATTGTGAGGCAATTAGAGTTAAGTGATTTGTCCAACATCAAACGGCTATTCAGTGGGTAAGGTGATTTGCTATCACCCCTTGGGAATGCCCCTTTGGCCTCCATTCCATGAGGCACCGGGCCTCCACGCTTGCCTCTCTGCCCAACCTCCTGGCCCTCTGCCCCTGTGCCATTTCCCCTTGGGAATGCCCCTTTGGGCTCCGTTCCATGAGGCACCGGGCCTCCACGCTTGCCTCTCTGCCCATCCTCCTGGCCCTCTGCCCCTGTGCCATCTCCCCTTGGGAATGCCCCTTTGGCCTCCATTCCATGAGTCACCGGGCCTCCACGCTTGCCTCTCTGCCCATCCTCCTGGCCCTCTGCCCCTGTGCCATTTCCCCTTGGGAATGCCCCTTTGGCCTCCATTCCATGAGGCACCGGGCCTCCACGCTTGCCTCTCTGCCCATCCTCCTGGCCCTCTGCCCCTGTGCCATTTCCCCTTGGGAATGCCCCTTTGGGCTCCGTTCCATGAGGCACCGGGCCTCCATGCTCACCTCTCTGCCCATCCTCCTGGCCCTCTGCCCCTGTGCCATTTCCCCTTGGGAATGCCCCTTTGGCCTCCATTCCATGAGGCACCGGGCCTCCACGCTTGCCTCTCTGCCCATCCTCCTGGCCCTCTGCCCCGTGGCACCTCCTCAATTGCCAAGTTTCAGGACCTTTCTCCCAGCTCCCACTTCTCCCCCCTCCATTCCCAACCTTCTACATTTCCACCTCATCCTGAGCTGGGCACAGGGGCTTTGGGGGCTTATGTTTGTATTAGAGAATTTAGCACGGTCCGGGACACAGACTAAATACTGAATAAAATACTGTTTCCCCTCTCAGTCTGGCATGCCGTAGTGGAAATGTTTGCCGAATGAACAGCCCTCATGAGCTCCATGTCAGGAAAGGACTTTGTAAAATCTGCAAGGCCCGTCGGAAGGGGGACGCACGAATGAGCTCATGTGACGCGTGCTTCTAGTTGGGGGGAGATTGGACCCAATAACCAGGCTGTAGGCTAGAGCGTTTCTCCATTGGGCAGCATGAGTGCAGGGCTCTGGCCAGAATACACCATGTGCAAGAGTGGAAGAAACTCAAATTCAGGCTGATTTGTCCCTGTTTGTAACTCAGCCAGGGCTGCCTGAGACAAAGGGGTCACGTCCCCCCCCAAAACGAGTCCTTTCTGGAGACCAGAGTCCCCTCCTGCTATTTTTCTCCATCTGTGGGCCCTTTCTCCAAATTATGCTTCTAACACATGAAATCAGATGCAGAGAATTAAAGAGGAAATCATGTCTATTAAAATGCAATGATTCAAATATATATATATACACACATATGTATATACACATACATATGTGTATCTGTGTATATATGAATGTGTATGTGTAGACATATATACACAGACATACATATACATGTATAGATATATATAAGTGTATATATGTATACCTATATATATACATACATATAGATATTTAAAAATTAGATCCCCAGACTCCAGATTAAAGGCCCCTGATCTTCAGGAAAGGCACACGTGTATCCCCAGTAGAAGGGCCACTCTGAGCGGACAGGGTTCCCGTCAGGGAGTCAGCATGGAGATTGAGGCTGATTTCATTATTCTGGGGCATTCCCAGAGGCCTAATCATTGCTTGTTAATTGATTGTTTTGCTTACAATTGGTTTTGTGCAGTCCAACTGTCAGAAATGGCCTCCAAACTTGTAGCGAAAGGTCCCTCCGAAGTCAGCTAGCTGAGTCCGGCCCAGATCTGAATGAAGCCCTGCACTCATATCTTCTTCTGTCTGAAGACTTTCAGTGAGAAGGAACTTAGTCCCCTTGGGGTCACCTCTAGTAAGAAAAAAGGCAGAGACATGATAGACCACCACTCCAGCCTCGGATACTTACTAGGTGTGTGATCCTGGGTAAGTCACTTAATTCTGTTTGCCTCAGTTTCCTCATCTGTAAAATGAGCTGGAAATGGCAAGCCACTGTAGTATTTTTGCCAGGAAAACCCCGTGGACAGGGCTAGGTTGCTGTGGTCCACAGGGCCACAAAGAGCTGAATACGACTGAACAGCAACAGTGTAAGTTGGAAGGAAGTCCTTTCTTGCCATCCATCCTAATCTGTCTCACTGCAGCTTCAATCCTCGGGGCGCACTGCTGCTCTCCGAGGCCAGAGGGAACAAGCATCTCTCCTCTTATACTTGGCCACAGTGAGCCCGTTTCCCGTGCCTTCTGTTCTCCAGGCTAAGCATTTCCACTTCCTTTAAGTGATCTTCATGTGGTCTGAATCTGGAGGGGAGCCATGATCTCTTTGACGTGCTGCCTTTCTGAATTAGAAAGCAAGCTCTTAGCAGGCAGGCTGTATCATGCTTGCATTTGCTTCCCTGTATCAACACAGCCCCCGGCACACAGAAAACACTTCATAAATGTTCCATCTATCTTCAAATACAGAACACAAGAGATTTCTAAAAAGGTAAAAAGAAATCTTGAGAACTATACTTCGGCCATAAAAATATGTAAAGAACATATGTATAATTTGTCCTAGAAACTAGAGGTGGAAAGGAGATTATATCATAAAAAAGTGTAAAGTGGTGGTACTACATCTCATGAAGAGGCAAAGGTAACCTATTATATCTGAGAGAAAGAAAGGAGGGAGATGAACATAGTGTGCATTAATAGACATATTCGATTCGGGGCTCTTTACCCTCTTCTACACATCCTCCAGCTCATTCATGCCCTTGTTAAAAGTGCCTCCCACTGCAGCAGCAGTGACCAGATCTGTCCCCCTAAAAGTCACATGAGGTAGAAACCAAAGTGGGTGAATCTTGAGTTGCCCAGCATGGAGGAGGCTGGGAAACTGCCCTCAAGGGGGAGAGAGTCAAAAAATGAGAAACAGGAGAAAATGAAGAAAAAGATGTCAATTATGAAAACTCTCAAGTCAAAAGAGGCTCAGGTAAAGGTTCAAGCACAAGCAGATAAACCAACAGAAAACAAGTTCAAACAAGGTGTTCAGAGTCCCTGACCGCTTGGAACTTTCTCTTTGGTATAAAGTGAATTAAAATACTGATAAATAAATGATAATAAAATAAATGATAAATGATAAAATAAAATAAATGATAAAAAAATGAAATAAAGTACTGATGACGGGTTAGGAGAAGGAAATGGGGTAATGCGCACATAGGAACGCAAGGCACAATAATCAGTTATTGAGTTCTGGCTGCCTCTGGCTGCATTCTAGCTGAGGATTCAGAGAGAGGTAGTCGGCACGCAGGAAGCATGTGTCCATCTCCTTTTGCTTCTTTTTCGGGTCCCTTTTATCTCACACTGGTGACCTTAGTTTTAGATCAACTCTACCCAATGCAAATGCACCTGGTTTTGATCCTCCGAGCACACTGGCAAAAGTGTCTTTGAGTCGGCTCTTCCTGCCTGACCTAGAGCACGTCCCTTCACCTTCTAAGAATCACGTCCTCTCCAGGGCGGTCCCGACAGCCGCTTTCCACCCCACCACCACCTGTTCCGTCTGTCACTTGGAGCCATCGGTAGCACTGCTCCACCTATGGGTTCCTGTACTGGAAGCCAAATATTCCCCCACAATTTTTCAGTCTCACCCCGGGAGCTATTGAAGAGGAAGAGAGCCCTCCGTCTTAGTCATGGAGGTTGGGGGTTCAGTGCATGAGCAAAGAAACAGCTTGAGTGAGGCATTCAGCTCCGGAGTCCTCAGAGCCGTGAATTCCCAGAATTCAGGGGTTACATCAGGGTGCACTCTCCACCCTAGTCATGGGCCCAGCAGGACCTGGGGTTTCCCAAAAGAGCCCCGGGTTTGGAGTGGCTACGGGGCCGAGCTGAGATTTGAACCCAGGTCCTCTAAGTTGTCATTCTTTCAGGACTAAACCCCGCTCGTGACTACCTGGGACCCTGTCTTGCTTCTATTGCTCACTGTTTGTGCAATCATTCACAAAAAAAAGAAGCATTTATTAAGCATTTACTGTATACCAGGCACTGCACTGAGCCTTAGCGAAAAAAGGAAGGCAAAACCAATCTCTGCCCTCAGAGAGCTCAGTCACAGGGGAGACAACAGACCAGGAACTAATCATGGGGAAGTCATGGAGCTCTTTCAGCCTCAGTTTACTGTTCTGCCAAATGGGCTGATGTAGCTTCTCTTCCTGTACCCACAAGCTTGGATACCACCTCAGCTCTGCCAGTTCCTACCTGCATGACCTTGGGTATCCCCTGACCTCCCTGGACCTCAGTTTCCTTCCCTGGAAGTGAGAAAGGTAGAGGTCTTCTCTAGCCAGGTACCTAGAAGTATCAGAACCCTCAAGCAGCAAGGGACCTCAAGACTATTTATTCTGGCCTGCAGCAGAGTGAGGGTCTCCCCTGGAAGGACCAGCCCGTGCCCCTCCAGCTTTCCCACCTGCTATCTGTGGGGCAGCCCAGAGCACTCTGGGACAGCCCTCACTGGGAGGAAACTCTTCTTGAGTCCAAATCGGTCCCTTTGCCTCTCCCCTGCCCCCATGTTCCACCCTCTGGGGCTAAAATAATCATCCCAGCCCTCTGAGCCCGCCTCTCATCCTTCCCTCCCACCTCATCATTCTCCTCATCTCCATTTCCTCCGATCCATCCCTAGGTGGGACTTTCAGCCCAGAATCAGCCAAAGGCATAAACCCAAAATCAAACCTTGGGTTCCCTTCTGGAATAAAAGTCCCAGAGACCCCTGAGATGTGTGACCTCACAAACAAGCTTCCTTGTCCCCCTTTGGGGCAGCTCTCCCCATGATGGTCCCCAGCAATGTCCTAGATCAGCCTTTGAACCTGAGAAATTGGCAGGAACGGGAGCAGACGGACAATGCTGTTCTTCCCAGGTCTCTAATAAAAGTCACCGACTTCCTTCTCTTGATGAGTGTAAAGCAAAGCTTCCTTGGAGTCCTCCCAAGTCCGGTGAATGTGAGGCAGGCCCGGTGCTGTCCCCTGCTGGGCCACAGGCACGCACTGGCTGCTCTGGGACCCAGGGCCAAAGCATCTTCCTAGTTCCTGGAGAGGAGAAAATGAAACATCCCTCCTCCTCCTAAAGAGAGAAGTCAGAGGGGGGCTCTGGGCCCAGAATGGTGTGTCCATTCCAGAAAGTGGCTCTGGATCAGATAGTTTCCCCTCTCGTTTCTCTTTTACGGGAAGATATTATTTCTTGGTATAATTGTCAGAATCTGCCTCTGGCCCTTGTAGATGTTTCCCTTTTTAATTTACTTGTGGAAAAGTCTGGCAGCAAGAAGGAATTTCTCAGCCTATTCAAGGCTGGTCATCTGCCCGGCTTTGGCCCTGACCGTAAAAGCATGGAAATTGGAAATTGGGGATGAAAGGGAGAACTTTGGGGGCAGAAGTCTGGCATTTACCCTCTGCAAGGAGCACGCAGGATGCCGGGTGGGCGTCCTTCCCAGGACCACCACGGCGTCCCCTGCAGCCTTGCCCCTGAGCCACAGCTGGAGTGGAGCCCTGTTGTAAGCCGGCACATTTGCAGCTAGCCGGGGACTGCAGATTGCCAAAGGTTTTAGCCATTGGTGTCTTCTGGGCTACAGATGGACAGGGCACTGGGCGGTCTCAAGTGGGGGGAAAAGTTACAAAAGGAGCAGGGAACGAAGTGATGCCGCTTGAATTTGAGAGCCATGTTCTCCGCCATCTTTTTGCCGGCGGTCTCCAGACATAGCTCTTTCATCCTGGCCTTGAAGAACTGCTCTCCCTGCCTCATCTGTGGGGCTCAGGCTGTTTTCCACATCATCACTGATGATCTGGCAATTCCTAGTTTGACGCATGCACGGGACACACTAACAGTGGCCATTCTCTTGGCAAAGGGCAGGTTTATTTAGGAGAATGGGTTACAGACAAAAGGAAGGGCTGAAACAGGAGTGGCGAGTGTGAAGTAGGAGAGCAAGGGAAAAGACTCACAATTAACTGGGAGAAAGTGAGGTGGGGGTAGGTCAGACTAACCAGAGATAGCTAGAATAAGGAGAAAGATGCCGTTCAAAGAACGGCACTATGAGGAAGAGGAGAGAACTCTCATGGCCCAAAAGGGCTCCATCACAAGCAGATCTTTATATGAATCAAAGCTTTGGGGGCCTTTCCCTCAAGGAGACCAGGCAGTAAAGGCCAGAAGTCAGAGGGAAGGGTCAGGACAAGGCGACAAGGCCCTGGCAGACCAGGTCCCAGGCCTGCCCGAAGATGCTAATCAGTATCTCAAGGATGTTTAAAGAAGTTGGGGAAAGGATAATGGGGGCTGCTAAAGAGTTCCTCTCTAAATAGTCTGAGAATTAAAAGATAATACCTTCCTCCGGACAGGGAAAGAGAGTCAGTGACATCATTGCTTTTTGTGGCCCAGAATCATTGAAGAGTGGAACAGAATATATAGACTCAGATAAAAAAATAATGACCCCGGAGCCAGACCCAGCCTGGCCACCGAGTAACCACGGGTTTGGGCAAAAGCCGCCCTTCATTTCAGGACTTCTAATTCCTCCTCAATAAAATGGAATGAAATCCAGTGTTTCAATTGTGATTAAACAGTGATTAAATTCAGTGTTTATTGGGTTCCTTGAGTTAGTCAGTAAATATTTATTAAGAGTGTTCTGCGCCGGGCGCTGTGCTGAGCTCCCAATGTACGAAAAGAGGCAAAATACAGTCCTGTTCTGGAGGAGCCCGTGATCTAATGGGGGAGCAACGTGTAGCAGAGGACGTGTAGGAAATGCTGGACGGAGCGAGGTCCTGGAAGCAGGAGGAGAGGCAGGGCTGCCCGAACAAGAGGGGTTTTTGCTCAGACTGAAGGGAACCCAGGAGGGAGATGCAGGTGCCGGACCCGCGGTCAGCTGGAGCCTTCCATCCCCACTCAGGGTGCTGAAGCAAGCCGGCCCAGCCTTGAGACAGCAGAGCCTCTGGCAGCTCAGGGGAAAAGGGGAGAGACAGAGACAGACAAGTGGAGATAGAGAGGGAGAGGGGGGTGGAGATGCAGAGAGAGTTTCTTCAGTAATGGTCCAGTTTCTTCCTGGGAGAAAAGCTTTAGAGAGATGCCATTTGGGGAGGAAGGGAGATTTTTTTTCTGGCCATGTAACAAGGCTTTGGGGATATGATTTGGCAACCCCAGGAAATGTGGGGATATAGCTAATAATACCAATTCGTCAGTCCATAAGTATTTATTAAGTGTCTGCTATGTGGCAGGGATGGGGATACAGAGCTAAAAATGGACCAGGCCCTGCCTGCAAAGAGCAGGAAACAGCAGGCATGTGTGTCGGTTGGATTTGGGATGTGGCGGGAAGTTTGGCTGCAGATTTTAGCCCCCTCAGTGCCATGGTTGAGAGCTGTTGGGGCCAAATATTTCCTGTGCATGTTGGCGTGTGGGTGACTCAGGATACTTGGACTCTGCTGCCTAGACCCGCTCTCCCCATTGCAGTCATGGCAATCAAAAGAGCTGAGTTCAAATCCCACCTGTGACAGCAGGAGCTACAGGTACAAATCTACTCTTCTTCTTAAGTGTATTCAATTGGGCTTTTAATTCCTTGTTAAGCCCCCACTAGTGTCTTCCCGTAAAATCAGGAGTACTCCTTATTAGGGAATTCCTGTCTGGTTCTGGGTCCCTGAGCTGGCCCCGAGGTCCCTCCCCACTGCGGCCTTCTCCAGGATTCTCTGATAGAGAAAATCAGCCCATTTATGTCACTGACCTCCCCCTCCAAAAGGATGGTGTAAGAGTAGAACTGATGCCCTTGAAATGCACCCACTTCCTCATCAGTGACATTCTCCCCAATGGCTCCCAAGAGGGAATCAGAGACTTTCAGAGCTGGAAGGGAAGCCAATGGCCAGGTCATCCTGAAAAGAATCACGCCCCCCAAAACCTAGGCCATCCTCTAGCCTTTGTTCTCCAGCAGGAGAGCCCAGGGCCTCCTCCAACCGCCAAGACTTTCGCAGACACTCTCCTCCTTAAAGAGCTTTTCCTGATACCAGTTCTAAACATGTTCCTGGTTCTGCCCTCTAGAGCACAATTCCCCATTCTACATCACTGCCCTTCCCATTCTTAGGGATAGCCATGCTGTCCCGTCCCCTTCCCCCCACCCCAGGGCTCTCTTCTCCAGCTTAAGCGCTCCCAGTCCCTTCAACCAAATCGTGAGTGATGGGCCCATCATGGCCGCCCTCCCGGGTCATGTCATCCCTAAACTGGGTCCCCACAACTAAGCATAATCCTTGAGCTGAATGGAGGGACCCTCATCTCTTTGTTCCTGGAGACTGGGGATTGTAAGAGATCCCTTGGATTCAGAATTCCCAGAATTCTAATTTTATGCTTCCTTCTAACACGGGCAGTTTTCATTGCCTTTTCAACAAAAATTGGCCTTTCATTATGAACCTGATTGCGACACATGATGGAGAACAAAAGAGGGTGAGATGATGAGGGAACTTCGATTCTATCTTCCCTTCTCCCGTTATCCGGAGCTATCTCCCACTCCTGCTCCCCTGGCAATGAGGGCCGCAGGTTAATTCTGGGGAAAACTTGACTGAGCGTGTTTGCAGTGGAATGTTCCATGGGAATTCACAGAAGCGCATTCAGGGAAATCGCGCAGTTTCTTTTCCTTGTGGTGTGTACAAAGTCTTGACGAAAGGAAATAATTGAGCTGATTTGTGGGTCAGGGTTAGTCTTGGTCTTTCAGATTGGATCCAGTGATCTTTGTAACTTTTTAAATTTATTATTCCATTTTATTATCATTTTTTATTTTTTTTTATTCTGAAGTAAGTCATCTCACTTACTCCTGTGAAGGTAGGACCAGGAACCATGGGAACATAAGTTTAAAGCCAGAAGCCACATCAGGGGCCATGGGATCCAACTTCCTCTTTTTACAAATAAGGTCACCCGGGTGGTCTTCATCACAGGTGGGACTCAAACTCGGGTCTTTTGACTGCCATGTCAGTACCACCCTGCCTCAATTACTATCCCTATTGTAGAGAAAAGGAACCTGAGGTTCGGCATGCTTGAGTGAGGAGCTGGCAAGGACCATAGCGTACTATTCTACTTAGGGGCAGCAACTAAGTGACCCAGCATTTGGAGTGCTGAGTCAGGAAAACTTGAGTAATTAAAGTAATTAAAATTAAATTCACAATTAAAATCCGTCTCTGTTTCAGCTCAGCACCTGGTCCCGGCCACCAGCTGCCCTGAGGCGGACTTTGAAAAGCTCCTGAAGGAACTCTGCCTCAGCAAGTTCAGGGGGGAAATGGCAGGAATTGAAAAGAAGTTCTGGTGCAACTGGGACCACACCTACAAGTAAGTCCTTTCCTTTCCTCGGGTCCTGCTGTGGGTGACAAAGGGAGGGTCTCTGAGCATCTCTGCCCCGGGCCCGGAAGGCACTGCCAGCCTTGGTTCTGGGCGTCCCATTGCGGGTCACGGATTTCAGCCCAGCCGCTCATAAAGTCCCCGGCACCATCTTTCCAGACGAGAGAGCGAGTTGGGGGGGTTGGGGGTCGCCATCAGCTTTATCGTCAGAGGTTCAACCGTGTCTTAGAAGAACAGACAGGAGAAAATACTCCCTTTGTTTAAGTGGAAAATCCACAAGTGGTATCTTATTATTCTGTCTGTGACCCAATTAGGGAGTTTTTTTGGTAATGATCCTGGAGTGGTTTGCCATTTCCTTCTGATTTCTGATGAGGAAACTGAGGCGAGCAGGATTAAGTGACTTGTCCAGGGTCCAGTATCTGAAGCTGGATTTGAACTCAGGTCCTCCTGACTCCAGAACCAGTGCTCTATCCACAAGCATGGGACAAAGCATATGGTTTCAGACTTTTTTAATATAGTTGTTACTTACACTGACGTTTTTCTATTTCTCACTTTTGTCTTTAAAAATATATCAAACATCTTAAATAGAAAAGGGGGGTCACTCCATCAATAAATTAGTTTTCATTAAGCACCTACTATGCGCCAAGCACTAAGGACACAAACACAAAGAATGAAGCAATCCTTAATAACCGCCCCAAGTGGACTCTGCCAAACCCAACCACAGGGGGAGTGGGAGCTTGGCAGAGACAGGGCTCAGAGTGTGGGGAGCACCTACAGATTAAGAGTAAGTACAATTGGGACAGCCAGGTGGCACAGAGAATAGAGCACCAGCCCTGAAGTCAGGAGGACCTGAGTTCAAATCTGGCCTCAAATACTTCCTAGCTGTGTGACCAAGGGCAAGTCACTTAACCCCAATTGCCTCAGCAATAAATAAATGAATGAATGAATGAATGAGTGAATGAATAAATGAGTGAGTGAGTGAATGAATAAATAAATAAAATAAAAAGTATAAGTACAGTTGTGTTAGAGGCAAGTCCGCTGTTGTACCACATCAAGCCCAATAATCTTCCTCTCCTCGGGCTGATCCCATACCCCTTGGAGACAGGTCATGGCTCCCAAATTGGAGACCCTTGCTCTAGGCACTAGGGAGCCATGGAAGTCTTAGAGTTGGATTGTAACTAGCATAAAATGTTGTCCTTGTGAAGAGGGCAGGCTCTTTCCTGTACCAGGATATCCACACCCATTGCTAAGTTTTGGTTCCTGAAACATGGACACTCTGCCGCAATAATTGGGCAATTATCTCTTGTGTTTGTTGTTGTTTTTAATCCGTCCCCTGCCTCAGTAAGCCTCTAGACTGCTTTTTACTCAGGGTGTGTGCTCTCTCAAAGAGCCCTTAGTGTTTTCTCAAGAAATTCACAAAAAGAATAACCCCTGTTCATGAGCTTGAAGCTCGAAGGCCTCGGGAGACATCATCACCCTCATTTTCCCTTAACCCATGTGTGAGAACCGTGGCTCTGGATAAATCAATGAGTCTCCATCTTGCCGTCTTCGGGTCATACCCTCCGCTGGGATTTTCCATTAGAACATCAGTAGTTAGCTTGTATTTGTTTGGTCCAGCCCAGCATTCCCCCGAGAGCAGCAGTACTTGGCTACTCCTGGGTCCCACAAAATCACAGTTATGAGGGAATCGAGCCATCCTTCCGTCCGGTTGATCCCCCCTTCCCCTGGGACCTCCACGGCCCGTCTGACTCAGTACCAATGAAGGGATGGAGCGGGCTCCAGATCCCTCAGCACTCTCCATCATGTCTGGCCTTCTCTTCCTTTGTGTCCCCATCTGGCAACGATTCCCTTTCTTTTCCTTTTCTCTCACCCCTCATGAGTGTCTCTCCCCTGAGGACTTTGCTTTTCATTGGACTGTCGGGAATTGATTTCCTAATGTTCATGGAGATCAAGGGCCAGCCCAGAAACCAGAGCTATCACACAGACCCAGTGATTGGCCAAAGAGGGAGGAAGGGCTTTCTGGGGCCTGTGTGGGCCACCTGATCCATCAGAAGCGAGATTTCTTCACATTTCTTCTGGGCAGGTTGAGAAACTTGTCCTAGTTTGTCATGTAACTCGGAGGTCTTCCTCCTCCCTGCCGCCCAAGCCTGGATCATTTACATGGGTCTCGACAACAGGCAGCAACTTGCTGACAAGATGCTGGACTATGCGGCTTTCACGCCACCCAATGGAGAGGGAAAACCAGAGAGGGAAAGACAACTTTTACAGCTGATTGGCTGTTGGATCGGCTAGTCAACAGGTGATTGGACAACATTGGTCGTTCAATCATTTTTCAATTATGTCCCACGCTTTGTCATCCCATTTGGGTTACCCATTTCCTTCACCAGCTCATTGTACAGGTGAGAAAACGAAGGCAGACAGGGTTAAGTGACTTGCCCAGGGTCATACAACTCGAGTTGACATTATGGTAAGTAAAAAGCTCCTAGGTTTGTCTGCTCCAGAGCGAGCTGGCCAGCTGAGTTCTGCATTTCTCTATTAAAGGGCGTTTCTGGCTAATGTAACAGCATAACTCCCCTTTTGAAGAATCGCCGAGTCTGAGAATTTATGGCTGCTTCATCAGTTCAAGAAGAGGAGAGGATTTAACAAGCAGGGGAACAGTAAGAACTAGAAAGAGAGGAGTTAGCACATTGCGCCCCAATTTATGTGAGGGCTGTAAGTTATTACTTCCGCGTTTTCTCTATAGTGAGTACTTCGGATGTTAGGATCATCTTTGCCTTTACCTTACTGTAAAGTAATAATTGTAGCTGGGATCTAACGGGGTCATCCTTGTGAATGGTTGGTTTTGTAAATAGGAACCACACCAGTGGGGGCTTGTGAGCAGCGAGCAGAGAGAGGCTCTCCCCACCCCAAATGGAGACTTTGGACATAGTCACTTAACTATGATTTCAGAACTGCCAGGGGAAGGGCAGGTGGGGGGAGGGGGGTGGGCCAGGCCAGGCAGGGAGCCTGTCTCAAGGTGTTCCAGGTGCACACAGTAGGTGCTGAAGAAATGTTGATGGACTGACTACGCGATTGAGCCAGATTTTCCTCCTCCGTAAAGTGATGGAGCCGGATTCGATGGCCTCTGCGCTGGCTCTCGGCTGTAGCTGGTGAATGATGTTTCCCTTTTTCAGAAGCAAAAGGACCCCGGAATCTCCACAGGGAAGCTCTTGTTGAGACAGAGCTGGGTCAGAGAGAATCTTGGATTACCGCCACACCCAGGCCAGGGGTCATCCACTTGAGGGTCTCAGCTGTTCTTTGACCCTGACTCTCTGTGAGTGTGGGGGAGTGGCTGGGCTCCCCAAGAGTTTGGGATGGGGAGGAGAAGCATTTGCAATCAACTTGGTGTTTATATGCAAATTGTGCTGCCCAAGGGACCTACAGATGCTGGAGAAGGGACTTCTGGGCAAAAGATGGGCATGATCGACCCAGAACTGAAATGTCAGAGGGAGCCGTTCCTGCGCTCCCTGTCTTGGTTCACGGAAACGTGACGTCCTGGAGAAGAGCGTCCAGCTGTGTGTGACTAATTATCCCAGACACGGGCCAGGCTCCCAGACTCGGCTCTTAATTTGATCTGCGTGATAAAGAACTCAACATGGCTGGCCGGGCGCCTTCTCTGGTTGGGGGTGGGGTGGGAGAGGGGAAGAAGGGAGGGTGATTCTGGGAAGTTGGGCACCTCAGCATTGGAGAAAGATTTCATTCATTCTTCACCTGGCCTATTTTGTTCTAATTTAGTTTATTTTACTGTCATTTATCCACGCAGATCTCAGTTGATCCTCAGAGAGCAGCTTTTCTAGACAGGATCTTATTGATGCTAGAGTTGGGGGCTTTTGGAAAAGGGGGAGCTAACCTCTCTCTTTCATCTGATCCTTAGTCAGCACCTTAGAAACATGAGAAGGTGGGAGGGGGAAAAGGATCTTCGCAGTAAAACAGTTTTGAAAAGAACCCTGGAAGCAATGGGTTCTCCAAGCAGGAGATTTTAGCCTGTTATTGCAGTTTGGTTGTTCAGAAATCACGCTTGCCTTAGGCCCAGATCACCTTTCCCTGCCTTGCGCTGCCTTTTTGCAGATTCAGCATGTGTTTGTGGGGTATTTCCTACATCTCGGGCCGGGCTGGGCCAGTTTGTCATTAAAGCAGGCTCTGGGGCTGCCCTTGTCCTTTGGACTTTGTCCCTTCCATGTGCCCCTCTGGCCACGCTTTCCTTCCTCTGAGGTACGTGCTGTTACCTGTTTCCAGCTTGCAGATGAGACAGCCCTAAGAGGAGGGGCTAAGTGACCCACCCAAGGTCACACAGCGAGTCTGAGGGGAAGATTTGAGGTTTAAATGAGGTCCTGGACGTCGGGTTCTTTGCCAGCCTGAAAGGGCTGAGCAATGCTGGTTGTTGCTTGCATTGGCTGCTTTGGGTATTTTATCGCCCGCCTGCAGGTAGCCTCCCAGCAGGGGAGCCGGGTGCCCTCCGCAGGGTGCCCGGCCCGGCCCAGCCCCTGCTCTCCTGTCCCTGGAGCTGGCCTGTTTTGCCTCCGGGGTGAGCGCCCACCAAGGGTGACAGCTGGCCAGCTCCTTTCCCTTCCAGGTCTTTAAACACAGAAATCTGGGATCAGTGACTCCAAGCGTGGACTAGAAAGAAAGCCAAGGATTTGTCCTAAAGCTGAGAATAACAGGGGCTTTGGGGCCTGGAAAATAAATTAGACAAGATGAATCAGGAGTCATCGGTGTTTAATTGAAGAGGCTTGGGGCAAAGCCCCCGAATGCCGCCAACTCCCTGTGTGGCAGTCCCTGCCTCTTTCAGGGCCTCAGATACCCAGAAGGCTCTGGGAAGGTGGACCCCGAGAAGAGAGTGCAGGAGGGGGCAGGGGCTGCTGGATGGGAAAGGCCCCGGTCTGCTTGGCCCCAGAAGGTGGGAGAGGGAGGAATGAGCCGTCCCAGAGTGGAATGGCCCTTCCTCGCTGGGGAGCCCACTGGCAAAGGCTGGCTGTGTTGTAGAGGGCGAGGGGTCAGCAGCAACATTCTGCTTGGGAAGAAATGGCCACAGCTTCTCCTCCTGCCCTTGGCGGAGGTGAGACTTAAAAAGGCGCCTTGTTTCCAATGGGGCAACAAAGTTCAGAGAAACCAGAACAGCTGATGAAAGCCGCTGGGATTTCCTGCGAGGAGAGGCGGGACAGCCAGGGAGGATTTGGCTTCTTCCTGCCCCTCGGCTTTTGGCAGAAAGTCTCTCGTCCAAGGGCAAGCTCTAGGTCCCCAGCTGTCCCGAGAGCCATGGGCCGCCGTGTCTGGAGCTCATCCCCCACGGGTACAACAAGGAAGGGCAGCGGGGTGGAGCCTTCAGGGGCTGCTGTGGCTGGAACCCACCAGACGTGGTTATAATAAGAAGAGCGGTTTGGTGCTGGGGAAAATACTCAGTTTGGACCTGGGGGCCTGGGTTCCAATCCCACTCACCACCTCAGGACCCAGGGTAAGTCGTTCAGTGGACTTCCATCTCCCACTCCAAGGAGACAGGCGAACAAGACGACTCAGAGCCCTTCCCCGATGCACCTCCATGGGCTAGGTGGGAGTTGGGCGGTTCACTTCCCTTCTCCCCAGAAGAACGATGGGCTAGAGCCTCTGCGGCCCCTTGGGAGCCTGTGAGCTTCTCGTGGAGCTGAGACAGAGTGCATACACAGTGGTAGACAGACAGAGGGATGGACAGAGAGACAGACGACGGACAGACAGAACTCTAGCTAAGGAAGCGAAGCGTTGGGGAGTGACTCATTATTTAGTAACAGAAGGGACAAAGGATACCGCAGGGATTATAGTCGGGCGTTGCTTGTCAGAGAAGACTTTTCTTGGAAGAAATGAAGTTTGATCTGTTTTTTTTAATTTTAAAATGCATTGTTACAAATATGACATCTCTCCCTGAACCCATCTACTCTTTATAACAAAAACAACCAAAAACAATTGATGGAGTGTCGTGGTTGGACACCATATGTGCTATTCTGTCCCCAAAGCCCCCCCATTCACTGCTGAAAGGACAGAGGTCATTGAATTTTCCCTAGTACCAGGACTGGTTATTAAAATTAAAGGATGATCCCAGAATCTGAGAGTCGGGAATATTAAGGGTCAGGTCATCCAACCACTGTAACCCATAACAAACAGCGGTTCGGCCTCTTCCCGAAAACCTCTGGTGAAGGGAGACCCGCCCCACACACAGTCCATTCCCCTTGGAGCTCAGCGTTCTCCGTCGTCTCCAATGGAAGGGTACCAGCTACAGTAGCCATGTATCCATCCACGGTGTTCTCCTCATGCACCAGTCTAGTAATCCTGTCCCAAAAACAAGTGGGGTTAGTCTGGCATGGGCAGAAGCCATGTTGGTTGGTTGTAACCATGACTTCTCTTCCATTTAATGGCCATCTTTTTAATGAGCCTTTCAAGAATTTTTCCGGGAATCCAAGCCAAGATCACTTGACTGTAGTCCGCAGATTTCACTTCCTTTTTTTCTTTTTAAATGAGGACATTTGCCTTTTTTTAATCATGTGCTACCTCTGCGTTTCCATAGTGTTCCAAAGATCACTGATGTTTGCTTGGAAGTTTCAGGGATCTTTTTCTGACATTGTTACACTTGGCGTATGTTCTTCTCTTGTTTATCCATTCATCTGACTGTGTTTCTCAAAATCCCAGCCTTTTTAATGGCAAACTAATAACAGCCAGTGCATCTTTCTGCCACATTTGCTCCATCCAGGCCCTGACCAAAGAGCCCACATGACAACCGAACTCATTTAGTACACACTACCCAGTGCCTTCCCTCTGCTGGTTTGTTCTTACTTTATCTCACATATTAACTGTTTGTTCAGCTTGTTGCATGTTGGCCCTTCCTCCCCCATCCCAACAGCTTGTGAGCTCCTTAGACACTTGGAGTCTAGATCCCCAAGTCCAGCTCTGGCCCGTGTGATTTTGGCCTCTCTCCCACCGCACGGCCTCGGTGTCCCTCTCAATGACCAGACGACTGCCTGGTCCCTCTGGGTCCCGAACGGCCCAGGACTGACAGACTTGTGCGGGAGTGAGTCCAGGGCAGACGTGCTGAGGGACTGTGGGTGAGCCTTGTCTCCTGACCTCACTTCCCCTTCCAGGACGCAGCTTTCTCTGACTCTGTGGTTGCCCCGGGCCACAAACACAAGGACGGCTCCCTGGTCACTTCCACTTTCCTCTAGGACTAAATAGAAAACTGAAACTCCCCAGTTGCTGAGAAGCCGCAGATTTCCTGAGTCCACAACAAGGGTTAGAATATGTATCATCCTCCCCTCAGGTTAGGACTGCTGAGCTCCAAGCTCTAGAACTGGAGTCTGTCTTTACAGACGGTCAGACTGTCCCAGTGTGGGACCCCCCTCCACTACAGCAGATTGTACCCCGCCTGCAATCGCAAGGTCATTGGAGCTGGAAGGGACCCAAGAGATCTGGCCCAACTCACTTCTGCAATTGAGTAAAATGAGACTCTGATCTTCCCAAAGTTACACAAGTGGGGGTGGGTTTGAATCCAGATCTTCTGACTCCCCAGCCAATGCTTTTCTGCTTACACCACTGGAAAGCCAACACACATTTTTAAAATGCCTACTGTGTGCCGGGCTCCCATGTTGGAGGCAGAAGAACTGGGTTCCAAATCTATCTCCTTAACCTTCCTGGTTCCCCATCCTGGGGATGGGTCATGAGGAACAGGGACCAGAGACCCTGATCCTCACTTATCCAGGCAGCCGAGAGGGCCTGAGATGAGGCAAGGGGGATGAAGACATCACCTCATACTTTGGGAGCTATGGGGGGGGTGGGGGATAGAGCTCTGGGATTGGAGTCAGGAGGACATGAATTCAAATCTAGATTCAGACGCTTTCTGGCTGGGTGGCCCTGGGCCAGTCACTTCACCCTTTTTGCCTCAGTTTCCCCATCTGTAAATGATCGGGAAAAGTACTCGGCCAACCCCTTCAGTCCCTCTGCCAAGAAAACCCCTAAAGGGGTCACCAAGAGCTGGACAAGACTACAGCAAGCGAACAAGAAGCTCTATCCCCTGCTTACTAACAGCTCTTTTGTGTCATCATCAAAACCAGCAGGAGCCAAAGAGGCAGCTCCATGCTCTTATTCTCTTCTTCCAGGCTGGAATAATGGGGGCAGGAGAAGGCCCAGACTTACACAAGTGTCTGAGGAGGGATTCAAACTTAGATCCTCTTGCCTCCATCCAGTGCTTGCCCATCTAGCTCAGAAAGGTTAATGACCTACCTAACGTCACACAGAGGCTCAACCTCAGCCTTCCTATGTCTCACACTGGCTTTCTGTTCTCACTACTCAACATTGCCTCAACTACCACAATGTAAATTGGCAACAGTGCTTGGCATGGGACAGACTCAGGTTCTGGGCTATACTGGTGTCACAGGGACTATTATCATCATTCCCATTTTACAGATGAGTAAATGGAGGTTCAGGAAGTTTCAGTGATTTGCCCATGGATCAAAAACAGGATTAAAACCCAGGCTGCCTCTGCAGTCCTGGGAAGGGGGTCAGTTGAATGCTTTCTTCCACCATCCCTGGTCCATTATTCATCTTTTCCACATCCCTGAGCTGATCATTACCCCCCCAACTGAATTAGGTGGCCATTATAGGCCCAGACAAGCTAATGGCCCCCAGCTAGCTGCCTTGGAAGCTGTGCAAAAGGCACAGGACCTGCCCGGAGAGCCATCTGCACGCAGGATCGGCCCTGTCCTCCCATCCCCATCCTCCATTCCCATGCAGTACGGTTCTATACTGAGGCAAGCCAGCTGTCCCAAAGCCGATTGGATTACAAGTACGTTGGTGGCCAAAAGGGGAGGCCGGCAGCTGCGAGGGATTAGAGAAAAGTCAGGTCCCTGGGACACTTCTGAAACCCTTATGTGGCTGTTGAGTGCCCCCTGAGCCCCAAAGGGGGCTTTATGTAGGGCCGTGACCTCCTTCTCTGCAGTGAGGTTTGTTTAAGTCCCCCTGCCAAAGCTTAAAGACCCTTCAGTCATGAGGACATCTCTTTGGGCTGTTGGGCGGGTCCCAGGCTGACACCAAAATGCAGATGGACATGGCCCAAGTGACCGCCATTTAACTCTAAGGTAATGAGACCTAACTAAGGAGTTAGATTTAACTCAAAGGTAGAGTGAGACTCTAAGGGGTGAGACCCTTAGAAAAAGAGCAAAACCCACTTCTGTTAAACGGTGTGCGTTATGGTGCAGGGATGATGGAACCAGGGGCAGAAGGTCAAAAATGGCTCCAGAATTGGAGGGCAAGGGCCAAAGAAGGGCGGCATCTGTCATTCAGGAAAATCCTTTCCCACTCTTCAATTGATGATGCTTTGGACTCTGGGGAGGGAAAAAATCTTAGTCTTCTGCTCTCCAGAACAAGGGAGTCAGACTGAACTATCTTGAAGGTCCCTACAAAGAGCCCTGACATGTTGTGAATCCTGAGTCTGGCGACACGAGTAAGCTCTTCGTGAAAGAACATTTGTGAATCCAAAATTACTTTTACAAAATGCATGATGACCAAGAGAGGGGACGTCCAAGTGAGTAGGAGACTAAATCCTGCATTCATTCCAGTGGAACAGTGGGTGGGGACTCTGGACTTAGAATTGGTGGACCTGGGTTCAAATCCTGTTTCTGCCACTTATTGAAAATCCTCTTCTACAAAATGAGGGGGTTGTATGGTATCTACATATCTAAAAAAAACTCCCAGCAGAAATGTGGACAAGAAATCATTATTTAAGTTTGGGAGGCAAGGGGACAGCAGGGAGAGATGCAAACAACTTCCCACTAGTCTAGCCTTAGGTATCTGACAAGCCCAAAACGTTCTTCTCACCTCTTTCATGACAGTCGGGGGCACAGAGTCAATCTCAGGTCAAGGAGCCATCTTTTTTATTTTTTAAATTTTTTTAAGTTTTAATAGTAATTAACATTTATTTTTTATTTTATTTTTTATTAATTTTATAATTATAATTTTTTGACATTACATATGTATGGGTAATTTTTTTACAGTATTATCCCTTGTACTTCTTTTCTGAATTTTCCCTCCCTCCCTCTGCCCCCTCCCCTAGATGATAGACAATCCCATACATGTTACATGTGTTACAGTATATCCTAGATACAATATATGTGTGTAAAACCGAGTTTCGTGTTGCACAGTAAGAATTGGATTCAGAAGGGAAAAGTAACCTGGGTAGAAAGACAATAGTACAAACCGTTTACACTCATTTCCCAGTGTTCCTTCTCTGGGTGTAGCTGATTCTGTCCATCATTGATCAACTGAAGCTGAATTAGATCTTCTCTTTTTTGAAGATATCCACTTCCATCAGAATACACCCTCATACAGTATCATTGTTGAAGTGTATAATGATCTCCTGGTTCTGCTTATTTCACTCAGCATCAGTTCATGTTTCATCCTGCTGGTCATTTCTTACAGAACAATAATATCCAATAACATTCATATACCATAATTTACCCAACCATTCTTCAATTGATGGACATCCATTCATTTTCCAGTTTCTAGCCACTACAAAAAAGGCTGCCAAAGTCACTAGCATTTACAGAATGACTCAAGGTTTGCAAAATGCTTTATAAATGTTGTCTTGTTTGATTCTCACAACACCCTTGGAAGATGGAGGCTGTTGTAATCTCGCTTTAGAAATGGTAACTGAGGCTGAGGGAAGTTCTATAACTTGCTTCGGGCCACAGAGCCAGGAGGTATCTGAGACAGGAGTTGAACCCAGGGCTTCCTGATTTCCAGTCTGGTGCCCTCTCCATTATTCCCAATGTCTTTGGGGTTTTATTTATTAGTTTTTAACATAACATTCACTTCCTGATATACTTTCCCTGGGAAAGTACTAGCCCAAAGAGGAAAGGACAGTTGCTGTAATTGTTTATAGGCTTGGGTGTGAGCCCTTTGCAGTTTGGGCATTTCGTGTAGACTAAACAGATCCTGCCCCAAATCTGAGGCATTGTTAACCTGCATGCTTGCCTAGGAGCCTTTTCATTTTTGTGGAGTTTTAGGAACTGGTCAAGTATTATGTTCCCCAGGAAAACCCTAGGTGTAAACGTGAACCAAGCAGAGTAATGTGTGTATAAGCTGCCCAAGGCTGAAGCTGGTCTAAATGAAGCCATGGTTTTGTGCCTGGGCCCCGGATGGGACTGAGAGACTGTAAAGCCTCCTCCTGAGGTAAGATGCCATTAACAAACAGAATGGGCTCTGGTTCCAGGAGGACAGACCACAGCGCCCCCAACATTTGGGCCGAGGGGGCCTTGTCTCTGTGTACTTGGCTGTCCGTCATTCATCTGAGCCTGCCTGGTTAAATCAGGACCTGGTTAGATGGGAACTTAATAGCTTCCAGCAGTAGGTAATAGCTTTAGAGAGTCACCAGGCCCTAAATACCGGCTAATTGCTGCAGGAGTTGGGAGAAAATGAAAAATGATGTTGCCAGAGCGACCTTTCTGCTCTGGTTCTGAGGCTTTCCAGGCCTTGGGGGTGGGGAGGGATACAGAGAGAAGGAGAGTGGGGAAGAGGGAAAAGATGAGGAGAGAGGGAGAGAGGAGAGAAAGAAAGTGGAGGGAGAGAGGAAAGGGGGAGAAAGGGACAGGTAGGAGCAGGAAGAGGAGTGAAGAAGGTGGAAGAAAGAGAAAAAAAGGGAGAAATTGCAGAGAGAAAGACCAGTCTGGGAAGAGAAACTGGAGAGAGGGGTAGAGTCTTGGGAGCCAAAGAGGGGAGCAAGAGCAGAGAAAGGGAGGAGGGAAAAAGGGAAGGCAAAATGGAGAGGGAGGGAATGTGGCAAAGACAGGGAGGAGGGGAGAAGGAAAGAAAAAGGGAGGGAGAAAAACTAAAAGGGTTAGGGTGGGGGAGATGAAGGGAGAGAGGAGGAGAGGGGGAGATATGGAAGGCACTTAGCAGCAAACCCACTTGGAGGTGGATGCTGAGCAAGAGGAGGCCGGTTGCAAAGTGACTGGGCAGGAAGTGGAAGGTTTTCTCCAAAGGCTGAGAGAGCACTGCAGGTACACTGACACTAATTTGCACGGAAGTCACCCAGCCAGGCCAGGTCTGAGCCTGGATTTGAACCCGTCTCCCTGACTCCAGGCCCAGGCTCCCTCCCCGACGCCAGTGGCTGCCCCCCTGGGGCTCAGAAGTTAGAGTAAGGACTTCCCAGGGTCACCTGGTTGGGCAGGGACAGAGTGTGGCTGTCGGCTCCCAGCCCGGGCTTTCTCAACTCCTCTGTAACTCCCGGCTGCCTGGTCCGAGGCTCAGGGCTCACCCAGACAACGCCCGGAGGCAGCGGTCCGGATCCCCAGAGCTCTCTGTCCAGGCGCCCCTCCTGCCTCCTTGTCCTGCTCTGGATTTGAGGTGATGCCCCAGGGAGCGTGGATGCAGGAGCCAATGCAAGCCTGGGACAGGCCGTGGTGCTGGGCTGCCTCAGGTCATCTGGGGCCAGCTAGAACCATCTGGGCCCACTGTAGGCCATCTGGGGCTGCTTTAGGCCATCTGGGGCTGCCTCAAATCATCAGTGGCCATCTGGGGCCACCTGGGGCTGCCTCAGCCAATCCTGGTCAGTCTTCCCCTCTCTCCTTGGGCCGGTTCCCACACCATCCTGATTTTCCTCCCCAGTTCATGAGGCTGGACTACTTGGCCATTCCTCAACACAGAGAAGTCAAAATGGGAGGGTGAAGGCGGGTGGGCACCGAGGGCCGCAGGATTTCCCAGGACTTTCACAGACTCCACTGGAGGCTCGGGAGGCAGATTTCCTCTTCCTCATTTCCCAGGCGAGGAAGCTGAGACTCAGGTGAAGCAGCCAGCCTCAGGTCCAGCCACATGATACACAAAAAGGGGAATTGAAGTGGAGAGCCCCTGATTCAGCGTCTCCCTCCACCCACTTTTGGACCTTCCTGAGCCTCATCTTCCTCATCTGTACATGAGAGTTGGGGGGGCCGCCTCCCGAGAACCCTTTCTCTCTAGGGCGACGTTCATAAGTGACAGTGATCCCATGAGCCTGGGGCCCCCAGTCTGTCCCATCCTGAGACGCTCCCTTCCCCCCCTTCTCTCAGAATTTCGAGACCCCTCTGGGCCCCTGCTCAGGCAACAGAGCCTGACACGGGAGCCAGGGTTGGAGGTGCCTGGGGAGTGGGCCCAAAGAGATGGAGATACACTAGAACCGGAGTTTCAGGCGGCTCCAGGTGGGTGGCCGGCCCTGTACCTGCCGGGAGCCAGAGGCGCTTTAGTGCCCCATTGGTGAAGAGGAAGCCAGGGCCTTCCTCACTGTGACCCTCACCTGGGCCAGCCGCGGAGGTTCTAAGTGTCGCTGCTGACACAGTCCCTCCATCCCCACGTGGCCCTGGCCGGGGTCAGTGCCAAGCTGGGGAGGCAGGGGCGGGATGGGAAGACACTGGGCTTCTTGTAACAAAAACTGGGGGGGGGGGTGATGACTGAGCAAAACCAGCCAAGACACTGGCTGGCCAGGGCAGCCCCGGTGCCCTCCCCGCCCCAAAGAGGGGGAGCGGGTCCCCTCATCTCTTCCAGATGAGCTCAGTCGCCAGAACTACCTCGAGTCCAGTTGTTTGTGTTTGTTATTTACTGGGTGGTCGTCATGGCTACAGCGCCTCTTGTGTGAGTGTGTGCAATATGTGTGGACAGAGATGGGGGTGTGGACCACATCTGAAAGCAGGGCTTGCAGCAACTTGCTTCCTGCCTCCTTTCTTTCCTTTTCTTTCTCCCCTCCTTCTTTCTTTGCCTCCTTCCCTTTCTCTTTTCTTCCCTTCTTTCTTCCCTCTCTCCCTCCTTCCCTTTCCTTTCTCCTTCTTTCCCTCCCTCCTTCTGTCTTTGTTTTCCTCCCTTCCTCTTTCCCTCCCTCCCTCCCTTCCTTCTTTCCTCCTTTCTTCCCTCTTTCCCTCCCTCCCTCCCTCCATTTCTCCCTCTCTTCCTCCTTTCTTCCATCTCTCCCTCCTTCCCTTTCCTTTCTCCTTCCTTCCCTCCCTCTGTCTTTGTTTCCCTCCCTTCCTCTTTCCCTCCCTCCCTCCATTTCTCCCTCCCTTCCTCCTTTCTTCTCTCTCTCTCTCCCTCCTTCCCTTTTCTTTCTCTTTGCCTCCCTCCCTCCTTCCCCCCTCCTCTTTCTCCCTCCCTTTCCTTGCTTTCTTCCTCATGGAGTTTATAGGCCAGTGGGGGATCAGCAGAAAGGACCAATACCCAGCACCGTGTGAGACGTGTGCTCAGGAGGGCAGGATCGAGACCCGCTGGGGGCAGAACTGTGTGGTTTGACTGGAGCATCAAGCGCCTCGGGTGGGGGAGGGATGAGATCTTGTGGAGCTTGGCCATACACAGTCTGAACTTGATTCAGGAAATAATAGGGAGCCATTGAAGGTGCTTTTTCCAAAAGCCCAGCTGAGGAGGGAGCCCTTTTCTTAAAGTCAGCAAACCCAGCTGGAAAGTTGAAACAGATGATGATGATGATGATGATGATGATGATGATGATGATGATGATGATGATGATGATAATGATAATGATAATGATATGATGTACGAAGCAGGGAGTTTTCCATCATTCCTAGAGGCAGCCAAGATTCCCTGGAGTTAGTAGAACAGGAAGCTGTCTCGGTTTCCTTTCAGACAACCGTACCCAGAGGCCATGCTGGGCACTCGGGGCCCAGAATGGCTGGCGAAGGCCCCGATCTCTATTCCCTGAGGAAGCCTCATCTCCTCTCTGTAACTCCAGCCACTCCTAGGTAGCCCAGAGCAGGAAGCCCCGGGGGGGGGGCCTCCCTAAACATCCACCTCCATGGAACATTAGTTGTTCCTTTGAGCAGCAGCCACGCTGGCCTGTTGAAACACGTCTGGGGCAGGACTTTCCAGAGAGTGAATTCACTTACATCCCCCACAGAGATCTCCTTAGATGTTCTCTCCATGGTGGGGGCTCCTCACCTTCTCTAAGTCCGGGACCCCTTGGGTAGGTGGGCTGGGAGAGCCTCGGCACCCCTTCTCCGAATCAGATTGTCAAGTACATAAAATTCGTAGATCAAGGAGGAAACCGGTTACATCAGAATGTAGAGTGTTGGGCTGCTTTGTTCTCATGATCAGACCCCGGATCAGGAATCCCTGCTCAAAGTGGTCTCCAAATGCTCAGACTTGAGGCACTGGGGCAGCTAGGTGCTCCAAGGCACTGGTAGAAGATGTCAAGTGCTAGCCAAGATTATGGGGGCAGCTAGGTGGCGCTATAGTGGATAGAACACTGCCTTTGAAATCAGGAAGCCTCATCTTCCTAAGTTTGTATCTGGCCTCAGACCCTTACTAGCGGTGAGACTCTGAGCAAGTCATTTAACCCTATTTACCTCAGTTTGCTCATCTGTAAAATGGGAATGCACTGGAGAGAGAAACGGCAAATCATTCCAGTATCTTTGCCAAGAAAACACCCAAAATGCGGTCATGGGGTCTCTGCAATATCTCGTCTTAAAAAGTTGGTTAGAACACCGAGAGTTGCCCAGAGTCAAACAGCCAGCCTACAACATTGGCAGGACTTGAACCCAAGACTCTCTGGTTTTTTCTATCCACTATGTCGTGCCATTAAGGAAACACTTAATATTTATTCAATTTAATTCATATAATCCGACAATTCTGGGATCTTTTTGCAACTTTTCTTTTAAACAAATTTTTTTTTCTTTCCGTCTTTTGCCCTCACCCCCTTTCAAGCTTACTCATCCTGTGCCTTATAACCTGGTTCTCGCCCCTTATTCCCTGTGTGTCTCTAGGTGAGTCCCTCAGGGTCTGAGTTTCCTGTAAAATGAGAGGGGTGGGACCGGGAGACCTCCCTGGCCCCTTTGGATCTAGGGGCTGATGACTCATTCTCCTCCGTTTGGGTTGGGCCGGGGCCTTCTCTTCCGTGTCGGAGCTCAGCCTTCAGGGTTCTCTGAGAAGCAGGACCCGGAAGGGCCTGGGAGGTTCTGAGCGAACTCTCAGCTTTCCCATCTAGGCCTTGATGACGTGTCAGGCCAAGGAGATTAATGTGGAAAATTCCCCCTTCCGCCCTGGCACCGGGTGTGAATGACTCCAAGAACGTCTGTGAAAAGGTTGTGAAAAGGAAGCTGAAATCTGAGGCATGGAAACCAGGAGCAGTCATGGCTGACAGCAAATGAGATGCCTCCTCCCGAGCACTGGGGGGCAAGGCCGACCAGCCTTGTGTAGACACGATCGTATGGACACTCATGTCTTTACTCTTGGTTTCTGTGTCTCACGATGGTTGTTTAATTATTTTTCTTTGTCCCAAGTTAGGGGTCAAGTTAGAGAGGGATGTAATGGACAGATAAAAGGCTTCACTAAAACAACACTTTTTATGTATTTAATTTTTTTTTGAAGCTTTTTATTTTCAAAACATATGTAAGGATAATTTTTCACCATTGACCCTTGCAGAACCTTATGTTCCAATTTCCCCGCTCCTCCCACCCCCTCCCCTATATGGCAAATCAAATATATGTTAAACATGGCATATATGCATATATATATATATATATATATATATATATATATATATATATATATATATAATATATGCAAATCCAAATATAAGCATATGTATTTATACAATTATTTTACTGCACAAGAAAAATCAGATCAAAAAGGGAAAAAATGATAAAGAAAACAAAAAGCAAGCGAACAACAACAGAAAGAGTGAAAATGCTATGTTGTGGTCCACACTCAGTTCTCATAGTGTAGATGGGAACTCTCCATCACAAGTCCATTGGAAATGGCCTGAATCATCTCATTGTTGAAGAGAGCCAGGGGCAGCTAGGTGGCGCAGTGGATAGAGCATGGGCCTTGAATTCAGGAGGACCCCAGTTCAAATCTGGTCTCAGACACTCAACACTTCCTAGCTGTGTGACCCTGGGCAAGTCACTTAACCCCAGCCTCAGGGGGGAAAAAAAAAAAAAGAAGAGAGCCATGTCCATCAGAATTGATCATCATACAGTATTGTTATTGAAGTATATAATGATCTCCTGGTCCTGCTCACCTCCTCAGCATCTGTTCCTGTAAATCCCTCCAGGTCTCTCTGAAATCCTCCTGCAGATCATAAAACAACATTTTTTAAAAAAAGGAAACACTCGGTGTGAGACACCCCTAATAAGAGAGACTGAAAGAGAGGGGCAGCCAGGGGGCGCTGCAGGGGATAGAGCACTGTCTCTGGAGTCAGGAGGCCCTGAATTCAAATCAGAAACTTAACACCTGCTAGCTGCATGACCCTGGGCAAGTCACTTAACCTTCAGATTGTCCCCCCCAAATAAAAGACTGAATAAGGCTGCCTGGGCCTTTCCTTGTTGAAAGAGCCACATCCATCAGAATTGATCATCATATAATCTTCTTGTTGCTGGATCACAAGTATTAAGTGTTTACTATGGGCTGATATTAAGAAGTAAAATTTAAAATCAAAAGTGGGAAGCTTTCAGGGGGAGAGTTAGTGAGCATTTATTAAGCACCTACTGTATACTAAACACTATGGTCAGCCTTGATGCTGGGGTACAAAGACAAAATCCATAGCAGGCTCCTCCCCTCAGAGAGCTCACAGTCTCTGCTCCTTTTCTTTTTTTTTTTTTTCACTGCTATTACTATAAGTTTATTTTTTTTTATTCATTTTTCCAAATTATCCCCTCCCTCCCTCCACTCCCTCCCCCTGATGGCAGGTAATCCCATACATTTTACATGTGTTACAATATAACCTAGATACAATATATGTGTGTAAATACCATTTTCTTGTTGCACATTAATTATTAGCTTCCAAAGATATAAGTAACCTGGGTAGATAGACAGTAGTGCTAACAGTTTACATTCACTTCCCAGTGTTCCTTCTCTGGGTGTAGTTGTTTCTGTCCATCATTGATCCACTGGAAGTGAGTTGGATCTTCTTTATGTTGAAGATTTCCACTTCCATCAGAATACATCCTCATACAGTATTGTTGTTGAAGTATATAGTGATCTTCTGGTTCTGCTCATTTCACTCAGCAACAATTGATGAAAGTCTCTCCAAGCCTCTCTGTATTCCTCCTGCTGGTCATTTCTTACAGTCTGCTCCTTTTCTTCATCCTCCCCCTGACTCATGTCTTCATGTCCCTGCCCAGTTGCCCAGAGCTTTAGGGTCAGCTCAGGCTCCAGAAGGCTTTGGAGTGCTTGGACCCCAGAACAGCTGTGCCTTTAGGAGTCCCTGATTCCCTTCCAGACTCTCTTCAAGGCCTCCAGTCTCCTGCAGAGACTTCAGGGGGTCTTCTTATCTGTTCTGTGCTCTCTGTACCCCAGAATACCAGCTCCCGAGGGCAGCGATAGGCACTTTTTGCTTTGCCATCTGCCCGGCTGGAAGCGCTTAATAATGATTTTGGACGGAGGGCTCCCTCACGTCAGCCCCCTGAGACACTATTGCCCTGCCTGTTTATAGACAAGGAACGGGAGATTCTGAGGTTCTGTGACTTGGCACTCAGATGTAAGATTAACCAAGCCCCCAACCTGAACTTCAGACGCCAGCTCCAGGGGGCAGCCCAAAGCTCTGGAGGCTTCTCTCAGGAGCCCCCTCCCAGGGAAAGCCTTTCCCAGGCCCTCTGATCTGCCATTAGTGTTCTCCCTCCTCAAATTACCTAGGATGTATTTATCTATACCTTGTGTCCTCTCCCAAGAGGAATGGAAGCTCCCTGAGGACAGGAATTGTCTTTGTGCCTCTGTGGGGAGACATCAGCTCAAGCCTACCATGGTGTGTGTTCTAGAACAGAACACAGCTCTAGAATGGTGGGATATGTTCTAGAACAGAACACGGCTCTAGAATGGTGGGATATGTTCTAGAACAGAACACGGCTCTAGAATGGTGGGATATGTTCTAGAACAGAGCATGGCTCTAGAATGGCAGAATATGTTCTAGAACAGACTGTGGCTCTAGAATAGTGGAATGTTTTCTAGAAGCGGTTAGGTTTGGCAGTATACTGAGTACTAGACCTGGAGTCAGGAAGACACTTACTGGCCGTGTGACCCCGGACAAGCCATTGAACCCTGCTTGCCTCAGTTTATTCATCTGTACAATGGGAATGACAATAACACCTATCTCCTAGTATTGTGAGCTTCAAACAAGATAACATTTGCAAAGTGCTTAAAGCCCACAGAATTCATACATTTTCTGCGTGGCTTTGGTCCCATCAGGTTTACTTAATAAATGCTTCTTGAAGTGAGCCAAAAAAAAAAAAAGTGACCCACACATGAATTCACGGGCCATTCCAGTGCCCTGCTCCTCTCTTGACAAATGTACTTCCCTTGACTTTTTATATCATAAGCAAACATCACCACCAAATTGGGGCCTGGTTGGCAGCTGGGTGAAGAAGACAAGCGTTGCTTTAAGAGTGATGCTTCTTTACTGCAGCTGTCACATCCACTCCTGGATGTTCAAGGGCCCTGCCAAAATTCAGGGAATTCTGGGAAAACCTCATTAAGTCAGAGTTTATTAAACCAGAATAGAGATCACTGGGAGCACGAGCTAAAGCAACTTTCTCCATCATGTTTCAAGAGGGTTCCATTAATTCTAACCGTTGCCTGCAAGTCATAAATCAGCAACAATCATTCTCATCTATTCACTGAAAGGACCAATTTAGTAGCGCCTCATTGGACTAATATCAACTGCTCTCTGTATTTGGAAGCAACAAAAATGATACTTCTTTTATAATTTTATTTTATGTATGTATATATTTATCATTTCTTTCATAACATTCTCAGTTAGTCCTACTTAAATTTTTTCATACCAAAAAATACAAGCACATTACTTCATATTTAATTTTTACTGATATTTTTTTCTTCTCTATAACTTTGATTTCTGAAAGTATCATCACCCTTCTTCAACTCTACCCAGCCAAGAATTTTAAAGAAATAATTCTAAAGGAAAGAGAAAAAAATAGTTGAAAAAAAGTATTTGTTCATTTTGTGCCCAACTTCTGATTTCATTTCCCAAGGAACCTCCTGATAAGGAAACCCTCACTCCAAAGGAGGGCAGCTATTCTTCCATAACTTGGAGTCTTAAAGTGTTGCCTCTGAAGGGTTATTAAATGGCTTGTCCAGGATCACATACCAGTGTGGAGCAGAGACAGACATTCTCACCTTTGAAATCATTTCCCTATTTACTCTCCTGTTGTTTTTCGTTATTAATCCTTTGTTTTTAATTTTTTCAATTGTTCTTACGAACTCACTTCCCAATATATCCCTCCCCCTTTGCCTCTCAGAAAGCCATGCCTTCTAAGAATAAAAATTAGACAACAGGACAGCTCAGCAAACTAAACCAACAAGGGATCCATCCGGCCTCCCATCTGAACTCCATCTCCAACGCTCCTCACTTCTGTAAGGAAAGGAGCCCTGAAGGCGCTTCTCCAGGACCAAACTTAGATCTAAAATTATACAACACTCACTTTTGATTTTGGTTGCTGACCTTCCTATTTACCTTCCCATAGTTCAATATAAAGTTTCCCTGCTTCTGCTTAGCCCACTGCATCCATCTGCAGAATAAATCTTCCAATACTTTCCATATTTATCATTTCTTATGATAAAATCATTTTCCTTTACTTTCCTGTTCCATAATTTGCTTAGTCATCCCCAATTTATGGACATCTACCTTATTCCCAGTTCTTTGTTATCAATCTTGTTTTGTTTTGTTTTTTTTCAAAAACAAAAACAAACTTGAAAAAAATTTCCCAATAATCTGGGAATTAAATGACAAAACCAGCCATCCCTTCTCTTACAAAGTTTACACTCAACGCTGTTGGGAGGTAGCACAGCCAATACATGGTGACGCTGGGACTCTCCCGAGTCCTCTGGCTCAAATTTAATTTTGACTTTCCAGGGCTCCTGATAAAGGGACAATTTATAAGAGAGGCCTTGAGCCTTTCCCAGCCAGTAACTGAGCAGTCCAGACATTGCCTCTGGATCTCCTTAATCCTACCTTTTGGGGCCCCAAGAAATGCCCTGATTTAGAGTTTAAAAAAGATTGAGAGAGACGCAGAGAGATAGACAGAGATATAACATGTGATCCCCTAAAAGAAAGCCCCCTTCGAGATTCACACCAACTAGTTCAGTAACCTCAAAGAGAGGCTTTTTCCAAGCTTTTCTCTCACTCTTCTTACTCATTATGTTCCTATGCCAGAATAGATCTCTGGAGAAAATCTCCAAAGCAAAAGTGAGATGTGGCTCATGTTTAGTTTTGAAAATAAAAAAGCTTTCATTTTAAAAATAGAAAAAATACAATGACTCCCCTGGATTAGGTGAAGTTTACCAACTTCACATTCCCGTAGCCAACCAAACCAGTTGTTGAGTACATAGGAACAAGCAGTCACACCCACCTACCATATGCTAGTACCCTCTGTGAGCACCGAGGTCCCACCAACAGATGCAAGAGTAAACTTCTTTAGGGCAGGGACTGCTGTTTTTGTCATTTAATTCCCAGAATATGCAGGGAGTTGGGAAGTTTGTTTGTTTTGAAAACAAAACAAAGCAAAATTGACTTTTTGGGGGTAAATAGCAACTGGAAACAGAGTAGATGTCCCAAAACTGAGGGATGGCTAAACAAATTATGGGACAGAAAAGTAATAGGAAATTATTTCACTGTAAGAAATGACAAATATGCAAAGGACTAGAAGACTTATTCTGCAGACTAATACAATGAGCTAAGCAGATCCAGGGGAACAATATATTTAACAACAATAAGGAGGTCAGCCCTCCCAGGACCGACATTCTTTATGTGGACTTATGTGTATGTTTGCCTACCTATCTCTATGATATATAATGTGTATTTTAAGCAGAACCAGCAGACCAGAGGCCTGGTCATCCCATCCTATGTGTAGAACTCCCAGAAGCCTCTTGTTTCTCCTCAATGTCCCCGATCATCACTTCTTCACTTCATCACTGCCATTGCCCGTGTTGAGGCTAGAAAGAGACTGGCCCTGGGAGCTTTTTGAGGGAGAACAGGAAGTCAAGAGTGTTTGTTTAAAGGAAAATTTTACAAGCACAGGTGTCTGGAATCAGACAGAAGCAAGGAGCTCGTGATTCTAGCTGCTGACACATCCGTGATCAAATCTGGCAACAAAGATGGTTTTCTCTCCTGTGGAGCTCGAGGTCCAAAACCGAGTCCATCTTGCAACCCCTCAGAAGTTCTTGGATCTCTCTATGCCGTCATAAACTAAGAAATTTGCACACCAGATTTTCAGTAGCATTCAGTTCAATCTAACAAGCTAATGAGCATTTATTAAGTGCCTACCCTATGCCATGCACTCTGCTAAAAAAAAAAAAAATTAGTTTTTGGCTCATAGAGTTTATATTTTAGTGGGGGCAGGGGATTACAGAAAATCTCTGTTAGAAGGCCAAGTTGTGGTGTGGATTCCTGGAGAGCCAAAAGAGAGTGGGGAGAGGGAATGAAGGACTGGGCAAGCATTTATTAAGCACCTACTAGATGCTAGGTATAGTGCTAATTATACAAAGAATTAAAAAAAAAAAAGAATTATTCCCTATCTTTAAGAGGCTTCTTCACTACTGGGAGAATATAACATGTAATCAGATAAAGAAATACAAAATATACAAAGACAAAAATGTAAATCAATATAAACACATACTGCACGATGATGAAGTAATATCAGCTGGGGAAAAGGAAGAGAGGAGATGAAAGGAGAGATTGGGAAAGATTCTTCCAGAACGTGGATCTCAACTGAGCTGTGAAGGAAAGTAGAGATCCAAATAAGTGTCAGGAGAATTCTGGGTAGAGGGCCATGTGTGCAAAGGGGAGTCAGATATGGGGAAGAGATCAGGTTGTCAGAATATATGATGGAGAGAAATGTGGAGGATGAAAGGGATGGCTAAAGTGGCACAGTGGATCAAGACACAGCCTGGAGAAGAACTGAGTTCAAATCCAGCCTCAGAAATGTCCTTACTGTGTGACCCTGGACAAGTCACTTCACTCTGTTTACCTCAGTTTCCTCATCTGTAAAATGAGCTGGAGAAGAAAATGGAGAACCTCTTCCCTGTCTGTCAAGAAAATTTCAAATGGGGTCATGAAGAATTAAATTTGACTAAAACAGAGCAGTTTAGATTGGAGTGTGGAGATGGATTGGGGGAGGGAGAGACTTGAAGCCGGGAGACCAATCAGGGGCCATTTTAACAGCCCAGAAATGCTGGTTCCCCCTACCCCAAATTCATCGAATATTCACTCAGACACACACTCCTTGGGTACTGCTCTGCACAGGGCTCTGTGCTCGGTGCTGCTGGAGATTCTGAGAACAGGAAGACTTGCCCTGTCTGCAAGGAGCCCGTGATGTATAAAGGGAGAGGAAACTTGGTGATGGAAGGATCTGAAGGGATTTAGGGTGGAGAAAGAAGAGCTCAAAGGGCCTCCAGGGCTGTGTTGGAGAAGTCTCACTCCTGTGGAGGCCGGATTGGGCCAGCTCCACCTGGCCCCCAGAGCTAGGAGGAGAAGTTTCAGAGAGGGAGGTTTAACCTTAAAATAAAGAAAAATTTCCCAACCAGAAGATGGGCCAAAGTGGAGGGGCACCTCTGGAGGCAGGAGATGCTTCCTTGATGGATGCTTCAGAAAGAAGCATTTATTAAGCACCTACTGTGTGCCAAGCACTGGGCTAAGCACTGGGGATAAAAAAAAAAGAAAAGAAAAGAAAAAGAAAATCTATAAACATAATCCATGCTCACATTAGCATGCAAACAACCAAACAAATAAAGCACATTCAGGAGCCCTTCCTTTCTCATATTGGGGCTGGGAATATTATTCACTGACAATAAAGTGATTTGTTTTACAATTAGAGGCACAAGGTGCTGGTTAATGTGATTTTTTAACCAGAGGCATAAATGGCATCTTGTCAATAGGGATCATATGTTTCCAAAAAATTATTTAGCATCTTCATTTAGGAGAGGTGGGGGACTAGGGATATGGAATACTGCATATATTTTCATGCAGGGGCCACATTTGGGTTTGGTTTTATAGTTCTTCCTTTTGTTTTTATTCTTACTTACAAGGAGCAGCCACCGGGGAGCCATGGGGAAGGAGTATATTTGGAGATGTAATGATGTAAAAACAAACCCAAAAAATCAATAAAAGGATTTTCAAATGACTCATTTAAGCAGAAATGGCAAGTTTAATAGAGGCAATGATGTGCTAAATCCCCTTCTCCCTCCCTCTTCCTCATGATTCACACCAGCTACACTTCTGGTGCTGGGCAACGAAATACCATTCATCAGAGACTCTCAGATATAAAGGAATGGAACTTCATTCTGAGTCCACCTTAACCCTAACCTGACTGGAAAAACATTCTCAGATTCTCTTTCTCTCTCCCTCCCTCTCTCTCCTTCTTTCCCTCTCTCTCTTCCTCTCTCTCTGTATCCCTTTCTCCCTCCCTCCTTCCCTCTCCCTTTGTCTGTCTGTCTCTTTCTGCCTCTCTGTCTCTTTTTTTTTCTCTCATATATGTGTGTGTATACACACACACACACACACACACACACACACACAAACATATAAGCTTTTAGTAATTGTTCAGTTGTTTTACTCATGTCCAGCTCTTCGTAACCCTATTTGGGGTTTTCTTGGCAGGGATACTGATGTGGTTTGCCATTTCCTTCTCCAGTTCATTTTACTGATGAGAAAACAGAAAAATAGGGTGAAGTGACTTGCCCCAAATCTTCCTGACTCATATTCAGTATGGTGCCCCCTAGCTGCCCCAAGCTTTTGCTTAAAGACCTGAAGGAGACCCACTTCTGGAAGACTTTCTTGGGGTCAGACCGGAGAATTCGATCTTTTTTTCCTTATTTTAAGTTCCAAATCTTAGCCAATCTGAGAGGTGTGAAGCTGTGCCTCAGAGTTGTCTTAATTTGTATTTCTCTAATCTGTAGTAATTTAGAGCATTTTTTCATATGACTAGAAATGGTTTTAATTTCTTTGAGGACCCCCTTTTAAAAGAATTTTTAAATTTATAAAGTAAAATACAAATCCTCACAAAGGAAAATTAATGAAATATAATTATCAGAATATTTTTAGCAAAAATCCCTGAAAGAGAGTTTCCTAAGGCCCGCACCCAAAGTCACATAGATCTAGTCTCTGAGAGTGACTCTGCCCGTAGGTTATACCACACTGCTTCTCCTTATTTTTTAAAATTTATTTTTATTTACCAATCATCCTGATGGTCTTCATCTCCAAGAAATCCAAATAAGTGGTTCCCATGTCCCTCACTGAGATGACTCAAGAGTGGTGTGGATACCGTACAACCCTGGCTTTGAATCCAAAGGACCCGGGTATAAATCTATACCCTCCCACTTGGTGTGAATCCCATCCAGCTCCTTTGTCAGCTCTGATTCCGTCAATTTCCCAACCTTCATGGGAACTTAACTTCCCATCCTGTCTTACTGCCATAATGTGTCCAGCCTTGTTAGCATCCTTAAGATAAATTTGATGGGAACTAGACTATCTTAAGTCAGTCTCAACATCTCAACATGCATCTTTGTTTTTCCCTCCTCCCCTGAGACTTTCCAAGTTAGCGTGTGAGGTTATATTTCTCCTATAAAAGATTCACTCGTGATGTAGGTCTTTGTTAACTCCTTCTCATTGTGAGGTACTCTCTCCCTCCTCATGGCATCTTCCCTTTAATAACTTCTTCCTCCTAGTTAACTATGAGTTCCATTAGAGAACTTTCCCCTCATTGTTTAAAAAAAAAACACTTTTCCTTGCTAACTCCTGTGTGCTATTCACATCATAAATAGCAAAACTTTGTCATCTATGGTGGATGTTTTGTCATGATTGCTCCATGTTGCTAACTTTTATATAATATTCTCATAAAATCTATTGTTCTCCCAAAGCTATTTCTATTTACCACACCTGGTGCCTATTTTACCTTTTCACACTGACTTGTTGTACAAAGTCACACGTCAAGTCAGCTGGAGATTTTGGATCTGCAGTGAGGTTTTAGATCCCCCTCTGGACTCACATCCAGATTCAGATCCACGATCTGGAATCCCTCTCTGTAAGATGGGGTTGACATCCTCAACCTCACTGGATTGTCTTGAGGATCAAATGAGATGATATGTGCAAAGTGCTTTAAAAGCCCAAGCCCCCAGTGAGCCCTCCAGTTAAAATTTCCTGGTATCAATCTGAGTGATAAACTGGACTGGTTTCCTATACTGGTAAGGATTTGAGAGAAGCTATAAATATTTTTAAAGTTTTCTTAGCTTCCTTTTATGTCTCTTGTTGAATCTTTTTATGAGCTTTCAACAAGCATTTATAAAGCAAATATTTTGTCTTGAATACTGTGCTGGGTACTGAGGTTACAAAGACAAAAAGCAAAAAGAGCCCTGCCCTCAATGAGCTTATAGTCTACTGAGAGGGGAACCACACTGGAATAGATACAAAGGGCTTTCTGGGGAGGAAATAGATACAAAGACTTTCTGGGGAGCAAATAGATACAAAGACTTTCTGGGGAACAAACAGTGAAATAGATACAAAGATTTCTCTGGGGAGCAAATAGTGAAATAGATACAAAGACTTTCTGGGGAGCAAATAGTGTAACAGATACAAAGACTTTCTGGGGAGCAAATAGTGAAATAGATACAAAGACTTTCTGGGGAGCAAATAGTGAAATAGATACAAAGACTTTCTGGAGAACAAATAATAAAATGGATACAAAGACTTTTTGGGAAACAAATAGTGTAACAGATACAAAGACTTTCTGGAGAGCAAGAAGTGAACTGGATACAAAGGATTTAAAGGACTTTCTGAGGAGCAAACAGTGAAATAGATACAAAGGACTTTCTAGGGAATGAAAACCAATAACTTGGGGTCAAGAAAAGCCTTGTAAAGAAATTGAACTCTGAATCGTGCTAAGGATTCTATGTGGTGTGAGGGAAGAGAGAAAATTCAGGACACAGGTCTACTTTGTGCAAAGGCAGGAGATGGGATGGCTTCTGCAGGGAAGACGGATCGACTGTTCTGCCTGTAACAGGGAACATGACGGAGCAGCAAGAAATCAGGCTGCAGCCAGAAGGCAAGTTTTAAATGCTAAATTTGGGACTTTGAAATTTCTTCTGGCAGTAATAGGGAGCTGTTGAAGTTTCTTGAGCTGAAGAATGGCAGTCAGGCTTGTGCTTTAGGAATAATATTTTGGCACATGAGTGAAGGATGATCATAGAGGGGAGAGAAATGAGACTGGAGACCATGAGGAGGTGCCAGCTGAAAGGTGAGGAAGGTAACTGAAGAGAAGAGATAATTAAGAGAGATATTATGGAGATAGAGATAGCAGGATCTCACAAAGTGAGATTCTCACTCAGGACCCTTCATTCCCGAAGGCCCTGAAAAGAGCCAGAAGGGGCTGTTTATGGACAGGGTAAAGATCCTGGGCTGCCATGTCTATAGAGATGGAAGGGCGGCTCGCTGCTGTTGCCTGGCACTTGGAGGAGGTGCCACTGATAAATGATCTGACCCACTCCTGCTTTGACTCTGAGTCCACTAGATTCCAGTGGACTCCACCATGGAGCGTTTAAAACAAACCATGGGCAATGGCCAAGAGTAGCAGGAATTGGGCGAGGGTAGAAGGGGCATCTCAAGAGAAAAAGCCCCTAAGGGAAGGAGCTCCCAGATTTATTGCTCCTTTTTCTCCTCAAGTTCAGCCCTCTTGAATGAGATTCAGTCCTAGGGTAGGGCAAACAGGGCCTTAGCCCAGGGCACTGCCATGAGGAAGATGAGGCTGGGAAGGGAGAGTGGGGCAGAGTTAGTGGGTCTGGCCTTTCTCATCAACACATTCGGGCCCACCCCAGCAGCTTGGCTGGGCCTTCTTTCTTGGGCCCCCCCTTCCAATCCCCTAGAGCTGGGATTCTCCCCCTTCCTGGTGACATGGAGCCCTTTGGCAGTCTAGTGAGCATTTGGGCCCCTTCCTCTGATAATGTCTTTAAGTGCATGGAATATAATGCAGAATATTACAGACTATTGCAAAGGAAAGCAATTCCACTGAAATACTATTATCAGGATATTTCTAAGCCATTTCACAGACAGTCACGAAGCCCTGATCCTGGAGGCTCTCCTCTCGGGGAGACGGGCAACCCCTTTTCTGGCACAGAGGCACCCCCAGGGATTACTGCTCCCTGCCCCAGGTCAGTCTCCTGGGCTGTAAGCCTTCCTCTCACAGCCCTGGCAATTCTCAGCATCTGAAGGATTCCAGAGCTCGGCCTGAGCTGACCTGCCTCACAGGGCTATGGCTGTGGAGTGAGAAGGACCTTCGAGGTCCTTAATCTGAACCCAGAGAAGCCAGTCAGCTTGTCCAAGGTCACCACCGCTAGTGATGAGTGAAGCTGGGGCTCGAACTCAGATTCTCAGGGTCCTCCCCAGCCCCTGGGGGGGGCTGTATATCTCAGGGCAGCAGTGGCTAGCCAAAGGACTGTTCTTTAAGTCTTCTTTAAGTTCTTTAAGCCTTCATCCCATTCTTTAACTCCCCTGCAAACTCAATGAAAGCCCTGCATTTGTGACTGGAGCATTCCCAGGGCTCAGCGGACGCTCCGGTGGGAAGGCTTCCCTCCTTCCTCCGGTCTTACCTCACCCTTCCTGGCCCCCTCCTGTTAGACAGGACTCCTGGCCCAGAATCTTAAGAATGTTCCTCCAGCCCAAAGCTCCGGGGGAACTTGGCTGGGCTGCTCCCTCTGAGAGAGCCAGGCCAACGGGCCTTCTCTTGAATTTGCTTCATTTCAAAGTGAAGGGCTAGGAGCCTGGATCCACTCATTATCCCCCAGAAAGCTTCTGGAGAAGGAGAACAGCAGTCTTGTCTAATAAGTCCCGTGTAGCTGCCCTGGGGAGGCCACAAGGCAGAAAGGAGCTCCTGGCCTCCAGGAGCTTCCCTTCTCCTGGGGGATACAATGTGGAAGTGCCACTGAAGGAGGGGGCGGGCTCGGTGACCCTGAGCCACACCCCGGGGACAGATCCACAAGTGGAAATAGGAGAGAGCTCCAGGAACAGCCAGATTGGGGCCTTTGCGAAGGCATGAGGACAGGAAGCCAAGGGCCACGCACAGAGAACTCAGAGTCAGCCAGTTTGGCTGGAAACATGGAGCTGGTGCCCAGAGGTAAGGGAGAACGAGCCCTTCTTAAGGGTCTGCAAAGGGAAGCCGGAACCGGATCATGGAAGGCTCGAAAAACCAAGCCGAGGAATTCATTTTCTCCTGGAAATTACTGAGCAGAAAAGTGCCATGGTCCAAGCTGGGATTTAGCAAGGTACTGTGGGCAGCTGTGTGGAGGAGGAATTAGAGAGCGCAGGGACTGGAGGCAGGGAGGCCCAGGAGGAGGCTGTTGAGATGGTCCAGGGGAGGTATCAATGTGTGTTGGGAGAAGGAAACAGAAGAGAGAAGGGAGAAGCAGCAGGACGTGCCCCTTGGTTGGCTTTGGATCTGAGTGGTCAATTCTATAGAGTCCAGGTCAACATTTTGGAAAAGTTGGTCCCTGGGAGTCCATCTTGCTCACTTGAGTTTCTCAGGACATCAGCTGGCTCTCAAACCTCCCCAGCCCCTCCCGGAGGCCTGAGGTCCGAGAACCAAGGCTGCTTGTCACAACCAGTCATTGTCCCCAAGTAACACAGTCTTCCCTTGGCCTGACCTCTTAGTATCCAGAACAAGTCTTGGTCAGATGAGGTAAAGATCTGGCCTCTGACAAATTGAAAACATATTGGGTCAGATTGCCACCACACAAAGAGACGAAGATGCTTGATTAACCATTTCAGCTCAGAGATCCAGACAAAACAGCGTTCCCAAGGACAAATTCTCCCCCCCCCCCCCCCCCCAGCATTCTGGTTGTCTTAAAATACTTTGTGTTTACCTGATGGCAATGTCCTTATGAAGCACCTACTATGTGCAAGCACTAATTGACAGTCATATTTCTCAAGTATTTGAAAGGTCTTTTGAAGCACCTATTGTGTGCAAGCACTGATTGACATTGTCATATTTCTCAAGCATTTAAAAGGCCTTATGAAGTGCCTACTATGTGCGACTACTGATTGACATTAAGTCATATTTCTCAAGCATTTGAAAGATCTTATGAAGCACCTACTGACATTCAGTCACATTTCACAAGCATCTGAAAAATCTTATGAAGCACCTATTATGTACAAGCACTGATTGAAATTGTCATATTTCTCAAGCATTTGAAAGGTCTTATGAAGCGCCTACTATGTGCAAGCACCGATTGACGTTCAGTCACATTTCTCAAGCATTTGAAAGCTTTTGGGAAGTGCCTACTATGTGAGAGCACTGAATGACATTGTCACATTTCTCAAGCATTTGAAAGGTCTTATGAAGCACCTACTATGTGCAAGCACCAATTGACGTTCAGTCACATTTCTCAAGCATTTGAAAGCTTTTGGGAAGTGCCTACTATGTGAGAGCACTGAGTGACATTGTCACATTTCTCAAGCATTTGAAAGGCCTTATGAAGCACCTACTATGTGTAAGCACCAATTGACATTCAGTAGCATTTCTCAAGCATTTGAAAGGGAGGGTGGCTGGAGAGCCGACCCTGAATCCAGGAAAGTCGAACCCAGTTTGCCCTCTCTGGGCACCTCTAAGTCTCTCAGGTGTAGGGAAGAGCCACCTGCACTTCAGGAGAGAGGTTTCCTTCTCTGGATGTTCCCTGTGCCATAAAATCCAAGATCTAATCCCAAACCCATAGTCCATTGCTTGTCTGACTTTTTAAAGGTAGACGTCTCTATCAACACAATATAAGTTATTTTGGGGATCCTTACATCCAGCACTCATTACATGGGATCATGGGATCAGGAGCTGGAAGGGACCTTAGAGGTCATTTCTTCCCACCCCTCACCCCCCCCTTTTTTTTAAACAATTTCAGGAAATTGAACCCCAGAGTTTCTAAGTGACTTGTCTTATCATCCTAGATTTAAAGCTGAAAGAGATTTAAGTTGGATCCAACTCTCTCATTTACAGATGAGGAAACTGAGTCTGAGAGTGATTAAGTGATTTGCTCAGGGTCACATAAATAAGTACTCAAGGCAGAATTAGAATCCAGGATTTCCAACATCCAGTCATGCCATACAGCTTCTCTTATAGGTACTTTAAAATGCTGAATTGAGTGATGGCATTCTCCTGGCATTCAGAGAACACCAGAGAAGCCACAATTAATCGCCCAAGCAACAAGCATTTATTAGGCACCGACTGTTGCTCCTCAAACATTTCTGATCTGGCCAATTTTTTTCTGAACTTCTTGAAGTTCTCAGGCTGTAACATGCTGCAGTCTGCTCATCTGGACTCCCACAAAGGCAAATGAATTGTAGTCCTTGCCCTCTTGGTGTTCAAATGAGTTCCTGAAAGGGAGAACACTTCTCGGACAGGAGTTTCAGAAATTGGGGGAAGTAGATAGAAAAGACTCCTGTTTCTCTAATGCTTAAAGAGTTATAAAACCCTTTCCTTCTCCCACCATCTTGCAAGGGAGCTTGCAAAAGGATACTTAGCCCCATTTTACAGACAGAAGGGAAGTGACTTCCTCAGAATCCCATAGCTAATCAGTGTCTGTGATGGGATTTGAACTCAGATCTCTCTCGGCCTCCAGCCCAGCACTGTATCCCATATTTCCCGGATCCACATGTAATTAATTAGCCACCAATTAGACTTGCCTCATCGCAGCAGCAGCCGAGGCCTGGGGACCCCGTGACCAAGGCCTTGTCTTTGGGGCCTTTTCCTTTCCTGAGACTGAGAGGAAGTTCTCTCAGCCATACTCTTTGGGGACATTCCGAACAATTTTGCTCTGGGGCCAAGGGTGGAAAGTTTCAGCCAAAAAAGGGCAGTTTTCATATACTTAGGAGCAACCAAAACAACTGGATTAAAGCAAGAAAGATTCCTCCTCCTAATTAGTCCCCATACTCCAGTGGAGCATACTCGTCCTGAGTGCAGGCCCAGGAGGTGACTACGTGTCTGGGGTCTCTCTCCAAGGAGCCAAGAGGGACTCCCGAAAGGGAACAGTTCCCAAATACAGGTCTTCGCTACAGGAGAGTCTTCACCTATCAAGGTCCCCAAATTGATTGCCCTTTCCAGCTGTCACCAGGGTATAAATAAATGGAACGAAGGGAGAGCCAGCCTCCCAACGGAAGGTTATTTTGGGGCACTGGCGACACTGGGAGCCCACAGAACAGATTCACTGTGTGAGGCCCCAGAATAGCACATGGAAAGTTCAGCCCCGGCCCGTGGTCCCCGGGAGGACATGAGGTACTGGGATTCTCCGGTGTCAAGGACAGCCCACATCCTCTTCGAGGAGTCTGGAGACTTGGCGGCTGGAGAGCTCCCGAGACTACAAGGCTTCCTCCTGAAGAATTCCATGTTCTCTTCCATCTAAGTCAAGGGTTGCCTTGATTTTTTTTCCAAGAAAAAGCATGTATCTGTTGCTGTATCTATATCACTCCCAGAACAACCATTGCCTAAGACCCGAGAGAGAAATTCTTTGTGTTGGGGGATGGAGATGGGGGTCAGGGGGCAGAGAGGGGGGAGGGAGAGAGGGCGAGACAAAAGGCTTGGCTTGAATTTTTATTTTGTTGGTCAATATTCAAGAGACCTTAGGCAAACGACTTAATAGGATCAAAGTTTGGGGGGACCTCCAAGGCCATTTTATAGATTAGGAAACTGAGGCCCACGGTGGTTAAGAGAGTTTGGATCATGGATCAGGAACTGGAAGGGAATTGAGAGGCCAATTTACTCCATCTTACTTACATATGAAGTCACTGAGTCCTATGGAAGTTTAAGTAATTTACTCAAGATCATAGAGATAAAAGGAGAGATGGGCTTAAACCCAAGTCTCCTTCGTCCAAACCTAATACTTTATGGGCTGCACATCCCTTCTGGTCTCCTCTTCCTGTCTCTGCAGGATGGGGCTAAGGAGACTTTTCTTATCTCTTTCCCAGGATTATTCTGAGGGAGATACAACCTCAGGCCTCAACGCTCATCTTTGGTCCGATGTCTCCGGCCTCCTGGCTGTCCCACAAACAAGACCCTGCCATACTCCTCCTCTCTTACTCCTGACATCCCTGTCTGCCTTTAAGCCCCCCCCCCCTAAAATCCCACCCCTCCCTTATCTAATTCATCGATAAACCACTCTCTACAGTTTGGAAGCTCCAGGAATAGATTTCAAGTGGATGGGGGAAATAGCCTTATTTTCACTGACTTTTCTTTGAAACTTAGCATGTCCTTGAAAAAACAAAACCTATAACTGAAAAGGGGCCCCGAGGCTGCCCAGGGATCCAGGATATAAAAGGGGCTAAGAATCCTTCCTCTCAAGGGATAGCAAAAGTGCAGGCCCAGTTTTATAGGTGTGTTAGGCCAAGCCCCAGAGGTGCTGGGAGTCCTGGCAGACCTCTGGATTTGGGGGTGCAGCTAGTCAAGTCAGGAGGGGTTCCTCCTTCCCTGGCACTCCTGCTCACATGTGAATAGGAGAGCTGAGGGCCTCAGCTAGACTAGAGGCCAGCGGGAGGGGAGCAAGGAGGATGCAAGGGATGTCCCCAGAAAGCCTGGTGCCCAAAAGGATACAGGGGGTGGGGGCACAAGGTCCAAAAGTGACTCAGAGGGGTGAATCTGGGAGGCTGGGAAGATGCCAGGGCCCGCCAGAGAAAGAGGGAACTCTGGGGGAGGGAGAGGGAGTTGTTGCATTGGAAGTGCCTATAGGAGACCTGTGACTCTTCATGTTTAAGTGTGGGGTGACTTCATATAAGCAGAAATGTCCTAGGGAGCAGCAAGGTGGCGCAGTGGGTAGAGTACTCACCCTGGAGTCACAAGGGCCTGAGTTCAAATCTAGCCTCAGATACTCACAAGCTGTGTGACTCTGGGAAAGTCACCTGGTTCCACCTGTCTTCCTCCCAAATAAAAGGAAGGAAGGAAGGAAGGAAGGAAGGAAGGAAGGAAGGAAGGAAGGAAGGAAAGAAGGAAGGAAGGAAGGAAGGAAGGAAGGAAGGAAGGAAGGAAGGAAGGAAGGAAGGAAGGAAGGAATATATATATTTCTAATAAAGGAAGGAAAGAAATGAGAAGGGAAGGAGGGAGGGAGGGAGGGAGGAAAAAAAGGTTCTAGAAGAGAAAAACTGGCTCTTGAGCCTTTCCAGCCCTGATCTTCCTGAGTTCCAGATTCATCTGCCTTTTGGGGCGGGGCGCTTTCTCAGAATGATTCCAAGGCAGAGACCCCCTGCGCTGCTCCCCCTGCGCCTTCCCCAAGTGGAGGAGGGGACGCCCCTAGGTGTTTGCCCCCCTTGGTGATCCCAGGTTACTCTGTGGCCCCCCAGGGCAGCACCCAGGGTGAGGGGGGTGAGTGAAGATCCCTTAAAGCTGGCAAGGGGCTTTAATCATTTCTCTCCCTCCCTTTTCCTGATATCCCTGGTGAGATCCTTATGCTCATTTGCAGAAAGACCAGAAGTCACAAGCACTGTCCACTGGGCCATCTAAACATTAATGAAAAACTTCCCCCTCAGGAAGAGCTTTGCCCTACAGGAGACAGGTAGTGAGCTCCCCGTGCCCACAGCTCTTCAAGGACCACGTTGTTGGGCTTCGGGCCGGGTCAGGGGCGGAGGAGACGCCGCCAGGTTCCCTCCACTGGTGATTCTGTGACTCCTGGAGCTCCGTAATTCGAGCTCCAGTTCCTGAATGTTTCCATCCCCACCTCAGCGCTGGCTGCCCGCCACCCGCAGATCCAGGCTGAGCTTAGTCCCCAGGCATCCCTTCTCCAAATAAGATGCTCCATTGTCTGGGCTTGTTTTCTCAGCAAACAGGGAGCAGCCCATGGGGGGGGGGCTCTGCTTATTAGAAATGTGGCTGAGCAGGGATGAGGTCATGGGGTGGTGGACTTGGGGAGTTGGGGCGTTCCCCCAGGGCCTTGGAGCCGCTTTCCCCCCTTGACCCAAAGGAAACCTGGCTTTCTCTGGAAGGTGTCCGAGCTCCGATGATCCTGCTGTGGCTTCAGAAGTGGGGAGGGACCTTGGGGGGCAGCAGGGCGGGGTGACAGAGGGATGACAGAAAAGCCAAACCACCTGCCCAGTATCCCAGAGGCCCCAGTGGCAGAGCCCCCTTTGGTGGGAGCCCTTCTGTCCCTCAGGACCGAGGCGGAGGGAAGCCCTCCACGTGTTCTGAGGCCGCCATATCCTGGCTCTGGCTTCTCCTCCTGCTGGCCGGGCCAGGGGCTCCCACTCACCAAATTTGAGGTCTGGGATAAATCCGGCTTCTTCCCCCAGAGCCCCTGGGCCCTCCCTCTCTCCTGCGGACCAGGAGCTGGGGCTGAGGGTGGGTGGTGATCTGCCCCAAATCCCCAGGCAGGGACTACGAATGAGGGGGCTGAGAGTTGAAGCCCCGTGCCCCGGGTCCAGGGATCTCACACAGACCCACGTGGGAGAGGAGTGGGGGCGGGCACTGGGTTGGCCTGGTTCGGAGTCCTTATCAGCCCCTGGGTTTTAATCTGATAATTGGTGGAGCCGCAGCCAGCTGAGCCCAGGGAAAGGGTGGATGGGGTCAGGAGCCGAAGCTGGATCGTTTCACAGAAGTGAGGAGGGGCAGGACAGATTCCCCACCCCTACCCTCCTTACCCCCCATAGGAAGTCAGGATGCAAAGTGAAGGGGGCCATCTAGCCCAGCCCCCTAACATGAGGAAACTGAGGCCCAAGGAGAGACCGGATCTCACCCAAGATTCTCTAAATGATTGCGCAGGACTTGAATTCAGATCCCCTAACGGCACATCCAGGAAGGTCAAAATCCAGACGGGGGGAACTAAGGTGGACAGACAGACAGACAAGCATAGAGAAAGAGAACCTTGGTTAAGCACTTAATGTGTGCCCAGCACAGGGCCGAGGGCTGGAGGTACAGACGGAACAATAGTGTCTCCCCCTCCAGATTCTGAATGACCTAATGGGAGAAGGGGAACGTCCGTCCTGGGCCTCCCTTCTCCTCCTCCACTAAACCCCCTTTCTCTTGCAGGACGTACGGAGAGCTCACCAACTGCACCTTTTTTATCGCGGAGAAGCTGTACTGCACTTGGCCCAACCGGCAGGTGAACGACTTCTTCCTCGCCATCCACAGGCACTACTTCCGAGAGTGCCCCGTCACGGGCAGGGCCTTGAAGGACCCACCCAGCAACATCCTCTGCCCCTTCATCATCGGCCCCATCTTGGTGACGCTCCTCGGGACGGCGCTGGTGGTGTACAAGAGTCAGCGCAACGAGGGCATCGTGTAAGGCCTCGGCCGCCCCGGCTCCAGCTCCTGGGGCTTCCACGTGCATGTTCCCACCTGCCATCGCCGTCGTGACCTGAGACTGTGGGGCTGTCGGACTCGAGGGATGCTGGGAGGGAGGTGGGAAGGGACCGGCTCTGAGAAGGCCTTCCTTCATGTGCTGAGGGGGATACTCTCTGCAGGGGGGGAGGGCGGGCAGAGGGAGAAAGCATCATGGGAGACGACGTGAGCAGGCTGCAGACAGCCCTATTCATTTCCTCCACCCAACCCCGCGCCCCTTGAGTCACACTAACAATATTTCTCAGTTGCTAACAGGCGAGAATTAAATTTGAGGTGAGCCCTATCTTGTCTCAACCGGCCGGGTCCAAGAGATTGGTTAAGATTGGCCAAGGTTCCGTCAAGCAGAGATGTTGTGAGTATAAATTATTCCTCGGGAAGCCTTTGGGCAAGTGTTCCTCCTGAAGCGTTCATTCTCCAGATGTGATCCTCCGACCTTTTGGTGTTTCCAATGTATAAATGATTTTTATTGTATTGTACACATAAAACAAGCTGTGTTTGAGTGATTAAAAGCTATAATCGCAAATATGGAAGTGATTCTGGTCATTCTGGGGCTTTCCAGCGGGGGGCGAAAGGGGTATCGATAAGAGATGAGTTACAGCCTGGGAAATGGTCCCCCACCTCCCCGATACGTCCTGGGAACCTTGACAAAGAACTTGCAAATATGGGTGAGATGATAATAATAACGATTCACGTTTCTACGGAGATTTCCAGTCACAATGGGCCTAGTATTAGCCAGCTCACTCAAGCCTCCAAACAGTCCTGAAAGGTCGCTGGTCTTCTGACCCTGAGACTTGTACCACCTCATTAGGCTTTCTTGCCGTCCGCCATTTTTGGTACAATCCGATTCCATTCCGTTTAACAAACATGGGAGGCAGCGTGGCCCAGCAGGAGGAGTGTCGAGACCAGAGGCCCTGAATTTACTCTTACAAAGTTTACTCTTTGTTCCATTTTGGGCAAATCACCTGCCTTTTCTATATCTCAGTTTCTCATCGAAAAAAAGAAGAAGAGGGACTGGATGGTCTCTAAGGCACCTTCCAGCTCTCAATCCATGATCCCAACACTGTTGCACATAGTAGGTACTTAACAAGAGACATGACTAGGACTTGGCACCTGCACAATTGTTTGGCAGAAAGGTAAGGAAGTCATCCTCCAATGCCAGTAAACTTTTCTGAATCCTTGGGAGTTAGAGTTGCTGGTTCCCCGCCCACTGATCCCACTCCCACCTTCCCCTGCCCATAGCGGTCCTCTTGGACCACTCTCTGGGCCTAATAGACATCCATTACTGAGATTCCATTTCTTGATTTCATTCATAAGAAATGTATAAATAATATAATCCTACAATGTATAAGTGTTTATGGAGTTGAAATTTCAAATATAAAATAATTTCAGACTTTATATAAATCAAATCACCGTTGTAAAGATTAAAATGAAACCAAAATTAATTTCTAACAATAGTGTCAGACCACTAAAAATAACAATCATCTCTTTGATAGCACTAAAGTGCAAATGCAAGATGTATCTGGAATAAGCTAACGAGGGGAATTATGAAACAGGAAAAAGAGAAAGGACATCCTGCATCATCACATGTCCAATTATATAACATAATCTGTAACTGGGCACCTCTAGGCTTAAGTAGCCTGGGTTCAATTTAGGAGCTTCGCAGGAATCCGATTCCTTCTGAGCAGCTACTCCCCCCAGGAAGAGGCAGGTCTGTGTGCTAACAAAACGAAGCTGTGTTCCCCAGCTGTTACCGGCTCAGATTGGAAGGGATCCGATACCTCTTTGGGGTCATGGAAAGTGGACATTCTTGCCCTGGTGTAATAACTACCATTTCATGATACTTTCTGGTCAAAGGGGAGGCCCGTGGGCATCTTTCTTAAGTCTTTAATCTTAATCCTTTGGGGAGTGGGTTAAGTGGGCTCCTCCATGTCACCAAGGATAATCTGGCCAAAAGGACCCAGTGTTAAAGACATTGGGGAAAGGAGGCGGATGGCTTATGCCAAGGGACTGACGGTTGCCAGGCAGACAGCCTCACAGAGGTCCTAGAACCTGGAAAAATGCCCGCTACGTGCCAGCTGAGTCAGTGAACTTGCTGTTTCCTATCCCACTGTTCCTTGTGCTTACAAAGCTCTCCCCATCCCCATAGAATCCCCAACTTCTTTCCAAGCAGGAGTCTGGGGGAAATCTTCCATGATTTCCCCAACGCTTTCCTCTTCTGAAATTACTTTGTGGTTCTTCTTTATATTTTGTATAAGTTTGTGCAAATCTATATAACCCACATCAGGTAACATTTAACTTGAAGAAGGTAGAGACCTTGTCCTTTTACACATACTGAGAGAAAGAGAGAGATAGAGGCAGAGAGAGAGACAGAGAGAAAGTTGAGTATAGAAATAAATTTCACCCAATGAGGAATTTAGAGAGAAGATGGGAATGGAGAGGGGAGAAGAATTGTTTTTATTTTGTTTTTTTATTAATTTTTATAATTATAAAATTTTCTTTGACAGTACATATGCATAGGTAATTTTTTTTTTACAACATTATCCCTTGCACTCCCTTCTGTTCCGAGTTTTTCCCCTCCTTCCCTCCACCCACTCCCCTAGATAGCAGGCATTCCCATACATATTAAATATCTTATAGTATATGCTTGGTACAATATATATGTGCAGAACCGAATTTTGTTGTTGTTGTTGCAAAGGAAGGATTGTATTCGCAAAGTAAAAAAAATAATCTGGGAAGAGAAACAAAACAAAACAGAACAAAAAAAAAAAAAAAACAATGCTCACAGTTTACACTCATTTCCCCGTGTTCCTTCTCTGGGTGTAGCTGATTCTGTCCATCATTGATCAATTGGAATTGGATTAGCTCTTCTCTATGTGGAAGATATCCATTTCCATCAGAATACATCCTCGTACAGTATCAATGTTGAAGTGTACAGTGATCTTCTGGTTCTGCTCACTTCCCTCAGCATCAGTTCCTGTCAGTCTCTCCAGGCCTCTCTGGATTCATCCTGCTGGTCATTTCTTACAGAGCAATAATATTCCATAACATTCATATATCATAATTTACCCAAGCATTCTCTAATTGATGGACATCCATTCATTTTCCAGTTTCTGGCCACTACAAAAAGGGCTGCCACAAACATTTTGGCACATACAGGTCCCTTTCCCTTCTTTAGTATTTCTTTGGGATATAATCCCAGTAGTAGCACTGCTGGATCAAAGGGTATGCACATTTTGATAACTTTTTGGGCATAATTCCAGATTGCTCTCCAGAATGGTTGGATTCTTTTACAACTCCACCAACAATGCATCAGTGTCCCAATTTTCCCACAGCCGAGGGGAGAAGAATTAAAGGGAGGGCAGACTAAGAAAGGAATTAGTCCTAAGCAAAATAATCTAAGGGTGCACCCCAAGATTTCTAGCAACTCCTTTAGAGCTGGCAAAGAATGGGAAAGTGAGGGAGTGCCATTCCCTGGGAATGTTTGAGCACGTTAATGTAAACGGATGCGAGGGATATGATCAGGCTGGAGAAATGGCGGTGAGGGTTCTGGCGAGGGTTCAGGGAGTCCGAACTGATGCTGAGTGGAGGGAGCAGAACCCAGAGCACCCTGTGCCCTTGGGCCAGGATGACAGAGGCGACTTCTGAGCAGGGCAGTGGGCAAGCGGATTCCAGAGGACTGACAACGAAGCCCACTGTCCACTCCTGGGGAAGAGAAGGGGGCGGGAGGAAGCCATTTTGGGGGCTCAGCTGATGCTGAAATCTGTATGATGGGTGATACGTGTAGGGAGTGGGATTTGAGGTTTCGGTTGGAGTTAGGAGGGGGAGAATAACAAAGCAGATTTTTGCTGATGAAATAGAATAAAGTGCTCCTGAGGCTGGAGCTGAGTGAGAAGCTAAGGACTTGCACAAACTTCGCATTTTTCCAGGGCGCTCACGCCCTCTCTGTGGGTTCCTTCTGCCTGAGCCAGAGGCTTGGGTGGGGGGATCTGCACATTCTCTTCTAGGCCCGAAGCTTGGCCTCCAGCTGGGAGACAGCATGGAGCAAGGTCTTGGAGGAGCTGGTGTTTGAACTGGGATGGGCAGTTGTCAGCCTACAGGCTAATATGACCTTTCTAGAGGTCACAAGGCAAGCAAAGGCTTGTGGGATGTGCCAGGTGATCCGGGGGCAGCTGGATGCCATAGTGGATAGAGCACTGAGCCTGGAGTCACAAAGACTCATCCCCTGAGTTCAAATCCCACTTCAGACACTAGCTGGGTAACAAGCCACTTTACCCCGCCTGCCTCAGTTTCCTCATCTGTCCAATGAGCCGGAGAAGGAAACGGCCAGCCGCTCCGGTATCTCTGCCAAGAAAACCAAGTGGAGCCATGGAGAGTTGTATGGGTCTGAGCAGCGCCAGCCTAGGGGAGCAGCAACCAGTCCTGTGGGGACTTCCTCAGCAGGTACGTGACGGGGAGCTTGGGGCTAAGCTTGGAGGGTCTTCAGAAAGTGGAGGTGCCGTTCTACCCCTGCCTCTGTTCTGACTGGCTCATGCCCCACTCTCTGGGCAGTGCGAAGCTGTCAGACCTGATCCGAGCCGGCCGGGTTTGATCTCTGCATCAGAAGCCCTTGGAGCTCTCCCCTTTCCCGGAGCCAGCAGCCTGAAAGGGTTCCCTGTTCTGGAAGCATCACGTGCAGACTCTGTGGGTCGGTCTCCATGAGCCCGGGCTAGTTTACACTAAATAGCCAGGAGCCGGCAGGCCGGGCCCCTCTCTCCCTCCCCGGCCCTCCACCTTCCCTCTTCCCAAGAAAGAACCAAACCAAACAATAATTAATCTTAGCAGCAGTTCAGAAGCTGGCTGACTCATCACTTTCTTTGAAAACTTGACTCATGGCTCTATGGGAGATGGACTGTGGGGGGACAGGCTGTGCCCAGAGAGGCAGGAGAAACCCCTTTCCAGGAAGCGGCCTCCCCGGGAGGCCGGAGCTGTGTCCCTGCTCTCGCTGGGCCCGGGGCACAGTAAGTATGTTCTGACTGGAGATTGGAAAACTTCTCCGTGGGCTTTTCTCGGGGGGGTGTATCTGGCCTACAGAGTGTACGTGGGAGGAGGCAGGTTGTGCTGGCTCCCCAATGCAAGTCCTGGAGACAGTAGTCTGGTTTCCTGACAGGGACTATCCCTCACTTTGGGGGCTCCAAGTTCCCTTAGTATCAGCCAACTAGTATTTATCAAGCACTTCCATGTGCCAGGTACGGGGCCTGGAGTCAGGAAAACCTTAGTTCAAATGCAGCCTCAGACACTATACTGTGTGATCCTGGGCAAGTCCCTTCTCCCTCTTTGCCTCAGTTTCCCCATGTGTCAAATGAGCTGGAGAAGGAAGGGGTGAAACACTCCAGTATCTCTGCTGAGAAAACCCCCAAAGGGGTCCCTAAGACCCAGCCATGGCTGACAAACAGCAACATTTGCTAGGCATTGGGCTCAACACGGGGATACAAGAAAGGGAGACATCTTATTTCTTTTGCTTGTCTACCCCGTGATGGGGAGCTCCAGGACAGGGACTGGCTTTTGCCTCTTTTTGTATCCCCAGGGCTTAGCTTAATGCCTGGCACATAGTAGGTGTTTTGTAAATTAAAAAATAAATAAATAAATAACATAAAAACCTTTTCAACATTCACCTTTGCAAAACCTTGTTCCAAATTTTCCCCCTTCCTTCTCACCTTAGATGAACTATGTATGTTCAACATAGCTAGTTCTTCTAGATATTTCTACAATATTCACGCTGCACAAGAAAAATTAGATCAAAAAAGAAAAAATAAATGAGAAATAAAACTAAAAGCAAGCAAACAACAAAAAGACTGAAAATACTCTGCTTTGATCCACACTCAGTTCCCACAATCCTCTGCCTGGATGCCGATGGCTCTCCCCATCACAAACCATTGGAAGTGGTCGGTCAAGTGAAACCATGCAACAAGCATGGTTGTGTGCACGTAATAGAAATAAATGGAACATTAGATTGTTATGGGCAGGGAGAGAAATCGGGTAGAATGTGGTTCCGGAACAGTCTTGCAGGAAAAGGGAAATTTGGAGCAGAAATGGTACCAAGGAAAGGGAGTTAAAGCAGCTCATGGGTTTTTTAACTAAAGCGACCTCAGAGGTCAGCTAGTTTCTCATCTAGTCTTCAGTCTCCTTGTTATGAATAAGGGAATCAAGGCCCAAAGAGATGATATAATGTGGAGTCAGGCGGCCTTGTGGACAGGTTTGAAGGTAGCTAGCTGTGCTAGTGCCTTCTCCTCCACCCCCAGCCATAATAGCCTTGCCTAGGACTAGAAAACATCAGCAGTCTCCTTTTTATATCCCATCATTTATGTTCACAAGCATCTGTAAAATGAATCAGGCATCAGGAATTCAAAGACAGAAACAAAATCACTTAATTATGGAATTAAAAGGGCCCTCGGTGGAGATCTGGTCTGAGTCATTTGTTCCTACCATGATGTCCCCCAAGTGATCACCCAGACTCTGCGGGGAGACTGATTCTCACCACTTTGGGGTAGCTGATTGCCAAAGTTTACTTAATTTGTGTCCTTGTAGCTTTCATTCACCACTCCTGATTCCATGAATGAATGAGTGTCATTTCCAAATTTAACAAACATGCTATCTGTAATTTTATAAGTATTTTTTTTGCTGAGGCAATTGGGGTTAAGTGACTTGTCCAGGGTCACACAGCCAGGAAGTGTTAAGTGTCTGAGACCGGATTTGAACTCGGGTCCTCCTGACTTCAGGGCTGGTGCTCATCTAACTGCCCCTTATAAATCATCTATAAAAATGTTCGTTTGTGTAGTGATGAGCCCTGGACCCCAATGCACTCCACTGGATACTTCCTGCCAAGTTAACATTGAACCATCAACAACTACTCGGTGAGTCTGGCCCTTCAACCAGTTTCAAATCTAATTTTGTAATTATCTAGTTCACAACTTACCCCTTTAAAATGGCACGAGATAATTAAATATTTCACTAAAAACTATATAAATTAGGTCTCCAAGTCCACTCATCTACCAGTTCATTTACTTTGTTAAATCACCATTATCTCTTCTAGATTTTTGCTAACCATTTTTTAAATGACTTGGCTGAGGATTTCCCCAGAAATTGAAGTCAAGTTCACTGGCCTCTGGTTTGTAGACTGTTCTCTTGTGGTTTTTGACCATCAGGACAACATTTACCCCTCTCTGATCTTGTGGAACCTCTCACATTTCCCATGATCTATCTATCTTTCTTTCTTTCTTTCTTTCTTTCTTTCTTTCTTTCTTTCTTTCTTTCTTTCTTTCTTTCTTTCTTTCTTTCTTTCTTTCTTTCTTTCTTTCTTTCTTTCTTTCTTTCTTTCTTTCTTTCTTTCTTTCTTTCTTTCTTTCTTTCTTTCTTTCTTTCTTTCTTTCTTTCTTTCTTTCTTTCTTTCTTTCTTTCTTTCTTTTTTTCCTTTCTTCCTTTCTCTTTCTTTCTTTCTTTCTTTCTTTTTCTTTCTTTCTTTCTTTTTCTTTCTTTCTTTCTTTCTTTCTTTCTTTCTTTCTTTCTCTTTCTTTCTTTCTTTCAGGTTAAAACATATTTCTATATTTGTCATCCCATGATATTTCAAATATTACTAACATTATGGCTCAGCAATCACAGCTGCTAATTGTCTCAGGGGGATGGTAGTTTATCCAGGCCAAATAATTTGAATTCATCAAGAGCCTTATCCTATGTGTTCAATAAGTTGCCAAATCTCACACTTTCTTTAGTTTCTCTCTTATTCTCTTCTTCCTCGCTACTCCTTCCTTACTAACTAGATATTTTAATTATTTCTTTTTTATATATATGCATATATTTCATTTATATTATTAAATATTTCCCAATTATATTTTTAAAGTTTCTAACATTATTTTTTTAATTTTGAATTCCAAATTCCCTCCTTCCTTCTTCAGAAGGCAAACAATATGATATCAATTATACAGATGAACTCATGCAAATTTTATTTGCATATTGTAAAAGAAAACATACTCAACAAAAACCCCCAAAAAAATAAAGGCAAAAAGGATGCTTCAGCATGTTTTTTTTTTATTTTATTTTTCTTGAGGATTTTCTTCCTATGTTTTCATGTTTTATGTTTATGTTTCTATGTTTTTCTATGTTTTCTATTGCAACATAATTTTTATGCAAATGTTTTGCATAATTTCAGATGGGCTTTTTTTTTTTTTTTTTTTTTTTTTTTTTTAAAGGCTGGGGTTAAGTGACTTGCCCAGGGTCACACAGTAGGAAGTGTTAAGTGTCTGAGACCAGATTTGAACTCGGGTCCTCCTGAATTCAAGGCTCGTGCTCTATCCACTGCGCCACCTAACTGCCCCCCAGATGGGCTTTTTTAATGAAGTGGGGTGGGGAGGGGAAAAGGGAGAGAATATGGAATTCAACGTTTTAAAAACAAATTTTTTTTAACATGTTTTACATGTAACTGGGAAAAATAAAATATTCACTAAATGGGTGGAAAATATGCTTCAATCTGCATTCAAAGTTCAGCATAACTGGGAAAAATAAAATATTAAATGGGTTGAAACTATGCTCCGATCTGCATTCAAAGTTCAGCATTTCTCTTTCTAATAGCATTTTTATGATGGGTCCTTTGGAATTGTCTTGGATCCCCATAGCTAAGTCTCTCACGGTTGATCACTTACAATGTTACTGTGTACAATGTTCTCCTGGTTCTGCTCACTTTGCATCAGTTCCCAAGTTTTTCTGAATCCATTCTGTTCCTCATTTCTCATAGCACAATAGTGTTCCACCATAATCATAGGCTGCTACTTGCTCTACTTGATGGGCATCCCCTCAGTTTCCAATTCTTTGCCACCACAAAAAAGCTGCCCTATTTTTGTACAAATAAATCCTTTCCCCTTTTCTTTGATCTCTTTGGAATGCGGATCCAGTAACCGTCCCATCCTTTCTAGTGCCAAGGTCATCCTCCTTGGCAGAGGAAACAAAAAGTCTCTCTTCAAAGAGCCAGAGGTTTATAAACAGATACAAACCATAACATCTATGGTGAGGAAGAGAAAGCTCCCAATTTTTGCCCTGGGAAATTATATAAAGAAAAAGATAACCAGCAGCAAAAGGGCAAGTGATCAAAAAGCACCCGTCTTCTCCAGTGAAAAAGAGGCCAGGCCGTTTGCTGATTCCCCGAAGCTCCTGGCTTTGGGCAGGGCATCTCCCCAAAGCTGCCTTTGCTGAAGATCCATAACCTCCATTGGATTTCCTGGCCAGCCAAGCTGAGGGATGCAGGGCCAGCGCTGGCAGCCTGCTCATTTTCCATCCACGAGAGGCTTTTCCTTCAAAGGCAGCCAGCCTGAGGCTCCCCTGGCCAGCAAGGAGGACGGAGGGAGGCTGGGGCCACAGGGAGCTGGAGGCTGAGAGAAGGTCATTGTCTGTGGGGAAGAAAGCAAGCCCTGTCTCTCTGAGGCAAACGGACACACTTCAGGTGCAGGACACGTGGGGTAAGTGCATGGATTCACACCCCAGGCTGGGTGTCCTGGAAGGGCTGCCCAGAGAGAACAGGAGGCTGATTCATTCTTCAAATCAACATATCCCCGACATCAGCAGTTGCCATTTCCCACCAGTGGCCAAAATGTGGTGAGCCCTGCAGGTGGGGAGTCAGTCACCCCACACTCTGGTGAACTGGGAGCGAGCTGGGAGATCACCCGGCCAAAAGACCCCAGGACTGTAAGTTAGAGCTCGAGTTTATCCATACCTGTCCCCTCCTTTTATAAATGAGGAAACCAAGGTTTAGGGAGGCTGAGGAACTTCATAGGATCAAAGATTTAGACCTGGAAAGAGGTCTCAATGAGCATCTAATGCATCCCTCATTTTACAAATGAGGATTCTTCAGTTCAATTAAACAGACATTTATTGAGTGCCTATTGTATACTGCAGGAAATCTGCTAGACTCTAGGATTACTCAAGGAGTTTCTGTTCTATTGGATGGAACCAACATGTATACAGCTAATAAATAACAAGTATATGCAAAGGAATTGGAAATTGAGGATGCTAACAACTGGGGAAATCAAGAATGGCTTCTTGTAGGAGGCACCACTTGAGAAGAGCCTTGTGGGAAGCTCGGCGTTTCAAGAGCTGGAGACGAGAAGAGAGAGCTTCCCGGCATAGGATACGGAGACTGCATGGGCAAGGAGACAGGAGGTGAAATGTCCTGTCCACTCCTTTTGCTTTTGCTCTTTCCACCCCTCACCAGCTCCTTGAAGCTGCTCCCTCCATAGGTCATTGCCAAACCTGGGGCACCTTTCTTGCTTCTCGTCCTTCTTGACCTCTCTACAGCCTCCTTAACATTTGCTTCTCCCTAAGCTTTTGTGACCCTCCTGGTTCTTGTCCCACCTCTAGGACTTTTCCTCACTCTTCTATGTTGGCTCTTCATTCAGGTCAAGCCATTAAACTGGTGTCTCCCCAGGACCCGTCCTGGACTTTTTGTTCTTTTCTCTTAGCCTGTTTCCCTTGGCCTCTTCATCGGCTCCCCTGGATCCAGCGAGCATCTCTACCCAGCTAATTCTCGGAACTCAGTGTCCAGCCCTGAGCTCCGAGCTCACATTACCCATATTACATAGCGAGTCTCTGAATTTCTCGACTCGGATGCCCCAGAAGTACCTTAAACTCAACTTGTGTAAAACTGAACCCTTTCCCCCAAAACCTCCCATCTTCCAAAGTCTCTGATTGCAGAGTGGAGCCGTGCACTCCAATGCGTCCCATTGAAGAAGGGAGTTTGCTTCAGGGCATCTTCTCATTTCTGACCTGACTACTTGCACTGTTTGGGGCCCTCTATGACTTTTCCATCATTACTTGCATCAGGTACTTTCATCGGTGTCCCTCATCTCCCTTTCAGCTGCTTTTAGGTGTTGTCTTTCTCATCTAATTGCAAGCTCCTTGACGATATATTTTTAAGTTACTATTTCTATTTATATTCCCGAACTTATGACAGTTCCTAGCACATAGTGGGTACTTAATAAAATGTTTATTGCCTGACTGACTTCCCTATCACTGTGGAAGGCCCTGCCTTTTCCCCCTTTCCCCAGGCTTGCCATCTTCCTATGACCCTTGACTTTTCTCTCACACCCTAAATCAGGGGCCGAATCTTGTCCTTTTTTCTCTGCGACATCTCTCATCTCATTCTTTTCCTTCACACAGCCAACACACTAGCTCAGGCCATCATGGCTTCTCCCTTGGACTATTAAAAGAGCCTTCTTAATTAATTGAACTTCCCCTCAACTCTGTCCCGTTCTTAATCCATCCTCCACTCAACTGCCAAAGTGAATTTCCTAAAGCCTCGGCTGGACCGTGTTACTTCCCCACACATTCACCTCCAGTGGTTCCTATTACTGCCAGGGTCAAACTTAAAGTGCTTTGTTTGGCATGTAAAGCTTCGTAAGTTTTCCATCTTCTCACATTCTATTCTCCTCCACAAACACTATGGGGCAGGTAGGTAGACAGAGCCTGGAGTCAAGAATCCCTGAATTCAGATACTTACTAGCCATGTGATCCTGGCCAAGTCACTTCACCCTGTTTACCTCAGTTTCCTCATCTGTAAAATGAGAAAGAAATGGCCAACCACTCCATTATCTTTGCCAAGAAAACCCCAGATGGGGTCACGGAACAATCACCACCATATACTCCAATCCAGCCACACTGGTCTGCTTGCTTTGCACACAAAGCTCACTCCGTATTGGCTGTTTCCCATGCCTGTGATGCTCTCACTCCCAATCCGGCTTTCTTTAAGACTCAGCTCACAATCCACTTTCTCTGGGAGACTGTTCCTGGTCTCCCATCCCAACCCCTCCACAGCCACGAATGCTATTCCCCCAGCCTGCCTCTCTATTTAACCCACATACACAATATTATAGCTCTTTGGCTAATTGGTCTCTGTTAATGTGACATGTTATCAGGACTCCCAAAGTGGTTTATATACACTGGGTGTTCAACGTTTGTGGAACTGAACTGGATCCAGCTTAGGTCATATTTAGAGGAAGCTTTGGGAGAAGCGGTATGGTGACATCTAAAAAATATCAGAGGAGACTAAAATTTGGATCCCAACCCTGCTATTATCTGTTGTTTGGCAAATAATTTCCCTTCTCTGTGCCTCAGTTTCCTCCTTAGTACAATGAGAGATTTAGGGTCATATTATCTCTAAAGTGCCTTCTGGTTATAAATAGTATGATCACATTGGAATCTTCCAATAACTCTGGAAGGATGGGTACTACTGTCATCCCCATTTTTCAAAGCAGTAAACTGAGGCTTAGCAGGGAGAAGCAACTTGTCTGAAGTCATATAGCTATAAAAGGGTAGAGGTGAAAATACTCTTTACCATATCATGCTGCATCTCAAATCAAGAGTGACCTCACTCATCGTATTGTAATAAAAGTAATAATAATAGTAGATAACATGTATATAGCACTTACTGTGTGCCAGGCACTGTGCTGAGCAATTGACAATGATTATCTCATTCACAAATAAGAATAGTTGGAGGCAAGTTGGGGAGGAAGCAGGCACTAGCTACTGAGAGAGGGAGGGCTTCCTGGAGGAAGTGGTGCCTGAATGGAGCCCTGATGGGAAACAAGGCAAAGCTACTGAGAGAGGGAGGGCTTCCTGGAGGAAGTGGTGCCTGAATGGAGCCCTGATGGGAAACAAGGCAAAGCTACTGAGAGAGGGAGGGCTTCCTGGAGGAAGTGGTGCCTGAATGGAGCCCTGATGGGAAACAAGGCAAAGCTACTGAGAGAGGGAGGGCTTCCTGGAGGAAGTGGTACCTGAATGGAGCCCTGATGGGAAACAAGGCAAAGCTACTGAGAGAGAGAGGGCTTCTTGGAGGAAGTGGTGCCTGAATGGAGCCCTGATGGGAAACAAGACAAAGCTACTGAGAGAGGGAGGGCTTCCTGGAGGAAGTGGTGCCTGAGTGGAGCCCTGATGGGAAACAAGGCAAAGCTACTGAGAGAGGGAGGGCTTCCTGGAGGAAGTGGTACCTGAATGGAGCCCTGATGGGAAACAAGGCGAAGCTACTGAGAGAGGGAGGGCTTCCTGGAGGAAGTGGTGCCTGAATGGAGCCCTGATGGGAAACAAGGCAAAGTTTAGAAGAGAGGACTTTCTAAGCTTAGGAGAATTCATGGAGGGGAGAGATGCAGTAGAGTTCTCCCATTTTCAGGTGACAAAAGTTATATTGAGTAGCCAGAATGTTGGAAGACAGAGTCAGGATCCAAAAAGATGTGCAGGAAAAAAACAAACAATTTCTCAACATAGGGTCGTGAGAAGATGTGACTTGCTCTTGCTCATTCGTGCCTGACTCTTCGTGACCCTATTTAGGGTTTTCTCAGCAAAGACACTGGAATGGTTTGTCGTTTCCTTCTCCCGCTCATTTTACAGATGAGGAAACTGAGATAAACAGGCTTTGGTGACTTGCTCTGGGTCACATGCTAGAAGTGTCTGAGGTCAGATTTGAACTCATGAAGATGAGTCTTCTTGACTCGGCTCAGTGCTGTTGCTCTGAGGTGCCCCCTAGCTGCCCTGAGATATGACTAGACAGCAGTTGATCAGATGGAAATAGAAGGGGAGGTAGTAGAATGCAAGTTCATTATGAGCCACCAGTTTGCTGCAGCAACTTCACAAGTTAATGCAATCAGAGTCTGCCTTAAGGAGAGCACTCAGGGGAGCACTTTTGTATTCTGTGCAGATCAAATATAGGAAGCTGCACTTGGGGAATGATAGTGAGAGGACCTAGGGTGATCCAGAGTGTGGAGACTGTGCCCTATTAGGACTGGCTCAGCCTGGAGGAGGGAAAACTTGGCCAGAACATGATTGCTGGGTTCAAGGTGATGGATTAAGGTCCCCAGAGGGCAGAACTGGGAGCAGCTCCGAGTGGAAGGGGCTGGGTGCACAGGAAGGGGTCAATAGGCTAGGTTCCCAAAACCCAAAAAGTTCTTAAAAATGAGAATTTTCCAAAGAGGGAATGGGCTACATCTGGAAGTGCTGAGTCCCACAGCTCTGAAAGCCTTCTCAAGGTCCTGCATGACCACCTCCTGTGTGTGCTGTGAGGGGCTTCTTTGCTAGATGGCCTGCAACAATCCTCCCCTCCCTGAGTTCTCTGATCTGGAGAGTCTATCCGTGCCAGGAGCTGATTTAGTTGGTCAGGTTAATAGAGGCAGTGACACTGATGGGAATTAGCCTTAGAAAGCCACTAGGTGGCGCCATAGGGGATAATGCATTGAATTTGGAATCAGGAAGAATCTTAAGACACATGAATTCAAATCCAGTCTCAAATATTTATTAGCTGTGTGACCCTATTCAAGTCACTTCACCCTGTTTGTCTCAGTTTCCTCATCTGTAAAATGAGCTGGAGAAGGAACTGGCGAGCCATTCCAGTGTCTTCACAAAGAAAATCCCAAAAGGGGTCACGAAGAGAAACCTTTAAAGAAGGTCATGAAGGGGATAAAGAATCAATAAAAAGAACTGGACAAGAAGAAGTTACTCCGGCTTTTGGGTGAAAATTCAGAGCATCCCTTAATCATCCACTACCCAAAGGGCAAACCTCCACCCTCATCCTGTAGGAGTGAACAGAAGCCTCTCAGCATCTCCTTAATAAGGCCTGCTTGTAATTCCTAAGACAATCATAGAAGGTGGGCATTTTTAGTAGGAGATTTAACAAAAATTCGACCATTTGGAGCAGTCAAATTCAGATCATGCCTGATATTGGTCCTTCTAATATACTTTCTGCTTTAACAGGCCATCCCCCAGAGCAAATAGAAATGTTGGCCCCAGATGAACTCCAAAAAGGAACTGAACCTTCTGTTTTCCAGTGGACAGCACCAGCCTCTTAAACCAAAAAGTAAAAAAATAGAGAGAAAAGAACAGAAAAAGGAGAGAAAAAAGAAAAAGAAAAAAACACCCCATTTTCCAAGGCTCCTTAAGGACAGCATGAAAGAAGTCTGTTTTCTGATTACCAGTTCAGAAACATTTTTCCACCTTCTCTAGAGACTCTCTTTGCATCCCAAACATTCTCCCTTTCTCTCCCTGCCAAACCCAAACAATTCTAATTTGGTGTCTCTGTTTCTTAGACTTTCTGCCTTCCTTTCTTTGACTCTAGGGCTTTTCATGCTGGCTGTTTCTGGCATCAGAAACCTGAGGGCTTTGGCTTCACTTCCCTGACTCTCTCAGCCCTCCAGTGGAGATGTCAAATGTTGATGCTTCAGGGTGGGGAACAAAATCAATCAATTCCCCTTGTCTTTTCCTCCCCATGGGAGTTTGGGAGGGGGGGAATTGGAGGGCAATAAAATTAAATATATGTCATACTTTAGGGTACTTTATAGATCTCAAATGATTTTTTGATTTTAGATATATAAAAATGATGAATAACTAGTCCTTTTTATTTAAAATGATAATTTTTTTGGAAAAAAATTAGATTAAAAAGTCCTATCACAATTTACTATAAATGATTTTGATGTTTGTCATAAATAGATCTGATGGTTTTGTGAGTTCACTGAAGAGAGTTCACTTTGCAAGAAGGCAGGTTATCCACATCTGCCCCTTGTCTATGTCCTCCCAGAGGTTTATTATAGGTTTGGCTCCACCAATTTAGTGGAAGGCTTTCCTTGACTTCTCCTGACATTGGGCAAATCACCATTCAGAAAAGTGCTCTCAGGTGATTTCCTGTTTTTTCTGCTTCATTGTGACTTTGATAATGTCCTTCATGCCCTATTTTACTGTGCAACTATTGATTTCTAAGGTGTAGCAGTTATCCCTGCCAGGGACCCCTTCATTGCCCTTTGGTCAATCTTCAATTTCAATTCTCCAGAGACTGGTAAAGTGGGCTGCTGAGCTCAAAGGAAACCAGCTTTTTACTAGGAGAAGCAGGCAAAACCCTGAGAACAGAAGCAACTGCTCACAATATAGTTAAAACTGAGCCATCTTTTGTGGTGTGTCTTCACAGTGCTAAGTTGTAGCAAAATCAATCACACAACCTCCAACTAAAAAAAAAAGAAGGGGGAAATACTCCATGAATATCACTTGTTTTCCTCAAGGAATATGATCCTTTTTTGGTGACTTCAAATTTCATTGATTTGCAATTCACATTTAATTTTCTCTCTCTTGGGAAATAAGCTGCAAAGCCTAAGTTCAAATTTCAACTCTGCAAGTCATTTAATTTCTCTGGACCTTAGTTCATCATCATCATCATCATTGTCATCTTCCTCCTTAACATTAACAGTAATCAGGACAATGATGGCTGATATTTATATTCATTTAAGATCTACAAGCTACTTTAAACAAGCTCTGTGAGGAAAATACAACAGAAATCCTTTCAGGAATTAAATTATAATTAGAAATGTGGGGGCAGGGGCATCTAGGTGGCGCAGTGGATAGAGCACCAGCCCTGAATTCAGGAGAACCCGCATTCAAATCTGGTCTCAGACACTTCCTAGCTGTGTGACCCTGGGCAAGTCACTTAACCCCAGCCTCAGGAAAAAAAAATGTGGGGGCAGAAACATCAGGGCAGCTAAGTAGCACAGAGATAGAGCACCATGCATGGAGTCAGGAAGAGTCATCTTCCTGAGTTCAAGTCCTGCCTCAGGCACTGGTTCGTGACCTTGGGAAAGTCACTTAGCCCTATTTGCCTCAGTTTCCTCATCTGTAAAATGAGCTGCAGAAAGAAATGGTAAATCATTTCAGTGTCTTTGCCAAGAAAATCCCAAATGGATTCGTGAAGAGTCAGATGCAACTGAATAACAACAATGAGAGGTAGAAGAATATATTCTACTGCCAACCACAGGTACTCTATCTTTCCCTTATTGCAAGTAGGCTTAGTCTTGAAATACCTGTCAAACATTTTTTGTCCCTCATTAAATTCCTTTTAGAGTTTGTTGGCTATATTTCAGGTATTCAAAGCTCATTGTCATAGGTGGGCAGCTTAATTCAATAATAAATAAAGTTGGAACAAAAAAAAAATAAAGTTGGAATAAAAAAGTTGGAACAGAAGTGAGTGCAAGGGACAGGATAGTTAGTCTAAATCTATAAATAGGTATCAATAGTACCCATATCTAAATCAATAGATGGATGCTAAATCAAGATCATTAGGTGCATGTATCAAGATGCACAACATTCTCTTCCCATTCCAATGCCAACGTTGAAATTTGGAATCCAGTTCCTTTCCTAGTCTCCCAACTGCAATTTAAGCCAAGAAAGCTGAGGTCTATTTCAATCTCATTCAGAGAGACTGTGTGGGATAAGGAGATGATGGTCCCATGGCATTCTGCCCTGGCCAGATCAACCACGTGTTAAGAGGAATTAGAGAATGATGCACTTAAAGATGGAGAGGACCTCACACATGAGGAAACTGAGGTCCAAGAACTGATGTGTTCTGCCCAACATCACCCCCGTAGAAGGAAGAGGACTAGAATTTCAACCCGGATCCTCTGACTCCCAATCCAGTACTCAACCACAAAGTTGGACATTAATAAGCCAGAGGGTCTCCGGAGGTTCCCACACATCGGCTGCCTGTGCCCTAGTTCTCGACTTCTCTCTAATGATGGCATTCTACCCAACCCGTGCCATCTGGATCCCAAGATTCCCTCCCTAACAACTGCCCTGGGTCATCTCCAGTACTCTTGACTTTGTTCTTGCTGATGGACTGCCAGCTCTTTGGAGGAGAGACTAAGACTTGCTTAAGTCAGATGACATCCCATGGTTCCATCTGTCCTCTTCGAGAATGAAGGACAAACAACAATAACCAAAATGGCTTCCACTTCCCTGGCTTTCGTACTTTCAGAATTCCTTCTGTTGGCATTGTCTTCAATTTACAGAGGAGGAAACAAACTCAGGTAAAGGGACTCAGCCCAAGTCAGGAGCAGAGCAGGGCCCAGTTCAATCCTGATTCCACCCCGATAAGGAGCAGGTTCTTCAATTCAGCCCTTGTCTCCTCCACCACCTCTAACCTTCTCTTCATATACCACACTCACTCTGTGTTCATGTGGAGCTCAGACACCATTTTTCCCTAGGAAAATATGCTATAAATGATAAATTGGTCCCCTGACAGGTCTACAAAAGGTTATCTACCTCCATGGCTTTTTTTTCCCCATCTTGGACTCAACCTGTAATTTCATCAGTCGAAGAAACTCTTCCCCACCTGCAAGAAGATATTTATAATATCTAGCTTTAATTACTAACCTTTAATGGCTTAAAACTGTACAAAGACTTATGGGATACCCTCTATAACCCTTTAAAACCAGCAAAGTACTTTATATATGTTCGATCCTTGGATGGGGACAACAGCCCTGTGAAGGAGATACTATTCTCATGCCCATTTTAGAGATGAGAACATTGAGGTAGACAGAGGAGTGACTTCCCTGGAGTTATCCAGCTTAGTAAGGATCTGAAATCATATTTGAACTTTCTGACACCCCCAGATTTTTATCTATTCTGTCTCCAATAGAAGTCACCTGTCTAGAGTATAATTTAATCTCACAGTCAGCCTTATAGATTTTATAGATCAGTCCAGAGAATCACCAAATTTCTGCCTGCCAGAATGTGTCAGGGTCTAAAATCAGCTCTCCTCACTCGAGTCATTCTATTCACTTCACCTTGCTGCCTTCCATGTGGCACCCAAAGGAGTGCAAATGTTCTCATTTCTCATTGTGTTCTCTCTGGGACTGTTTCTCTCTGTAAATTAGGGCTTTGTCTGTGTGTTCTTTCCATATCTAGACCCTCTGAAGTGTGACGTAGCAAACTCAGGCTGCAAACAGCCCACACAACTCTGGAGCCACATTACAACATGATTAGACAATGATCTAAGGCAGTTTCAAAAGATTAATGGTGGAAAATGCTACCCACATCAAGAGAAAAAACTATAGAGTCTAAATGCAGATGGAAGCAGACTATTTTCACTTTGAGTTGTTTCTTTCTTTCTTTTTTTTTCCTTTCTTGTGGGTTTTTCCCTTTTGTTCTGATACTTCTTTCACAATGTGAATAATGTGGAATTATGTTTAAAGATATAATTGAGAGATGTTTAACAAAAGAAAATTAAAATACCATTTAACATAGGTCATGTTAATTTGTAGTTTTCTAAGTCAGTCTATAGCCTAGGAGGGTCTGTTTCTATTTGAGCTCTACACCACTTACTTAGGGGGAAGAAGGGTCTTGTAGAAGAAGAAGGAGCCCTGCTTGAAGCTGGAAGAGCTGCTTTTGTACCCTAATTCTAGACTTGACTCTGGGCAACTCAACTCACCTCCCTCAGCCTCATTTCTTCATTTATAAAGTGAAAGGGTGGGATTAGATCAGAGATTCTTAAACTTGCAATCCCTTTTCTTTCTTTCTTTTTTTTAAATGAAACTTCAAATAAAAGAGAGTTTATTTTTCTTTTTTATCATAGCTTTTTATTTACAAAACATATACAGGGGTAATTTTTTCAATATTGACCCTTGCAAAACCTTCTATTCCAAAATTTCCCTTCTTTTCTCCCATCCCTTCCCCCAGATGGCAGGTAGTCCAATACATGTCAAATGTGCTAAAGTATATGTTCAACCTAATATATGTATACCTATTTATACAGTTCTTGCTTGCAATTGCTTTTCACCAGAGAAATTTTTATATGACCTTGTATACACATGAATAGAAAATAAATATACAAATCAAACATTTACTGATGATAATAAATCATAATTTCTGTGGCCCCTACATTCAGCTACAAGACCCCATAAGGGACTGTGAATCACAGTTTAAGAAGCTGGGGACTGGATGATCTCTGAGGTCCCTTATAGTCAGGAAGCCATACTCCTCCCTACCAGTTTCAGTTTATACAAGCTTTCTTCTCTGAGAAACTCATCCTTTGCATTTCTATGTCTCAGAATTCTTGTCATCCCTCAAGGCTCAGTTTGATTGTTATCTTCCTGAATGGCCTTTCCTTGATCCTTCCAGTTTTCAAGACACTTTCCTGCCTCAATTTACCCATTATTTGCTTAACATATATTAAAAACTACCACTTAAATAGTACTTTCAGTTATAGATAACATTTTATGTAGAGGGCTACAGATAGTGGGGAAACTCTGGGTAAGGTATAAGACCCCTCAGCCCAGAGGAAACCTGCTGACAATGTCTGGTTTGGCTCCCCATTTCCCTTTGGTGGTCACGCCCTCCCTGATTTCTTCAGAAAAGGTGAGAACCTTTGTAGAGACTTAACAAATGTACATTAAGTTGAATTGAAGTGAATTGCATTGGCATCTTGGTCCAGGTACCATTGTTACTTCCACGTTTCCAAGAGGGGGTTGGACCAAGTGTTCTCTCTGTTCTCTTCCAAACTTTCAGTCTATGAGCCTAGATCATCATTACCCCAGCCCACCCTCATCACCCAGAATGTCCAAGCCTCTGAGAGCTGATTTGGGATCTGGGAGTGGCCATATCCTTCCCTGAAGCCACAGCATCCAGGAAAATGGCATCTTACCAAGCTGGATTTGCCATCATAGGTCTATACACTTGGAAGGGATCTCAGAGGCCATTTAACTGAATCCCATGATTTTATAGATGATAAAATCAAAACCCAGAGAGGTGAAGATCCCTGATACCAAAATTCATTGTCCTTCCTCCAAATCCTATCCCATCCCATCATTTTATAGATGATAAAACCAAAACCCAGAGAGGTGAAGATCCCTAATACCAAAATTCACTGTCCTTCCTCCAAATCCTATCCCACCTCCAAACATCCTAATTTTAATTGAGAGTACCATCACCTTTCCATCCTCCAAGCTTATAACTTTGAAATCATTGAAATTATAACATTGAAATCAATCAAGGTGGCCCAAGAGAGAAAGCACTGAGCCTAGAGTCAGAAAAAACTTGAGTTTGTATTTACCCTCAGTTATTTATTAGCTGCTTGACCCTAGCAAGTTACATAATCTTTATCTGCCGTAGTTTCTCCAACCATAAAATGGAGGTAATAACAGCACTTAATCTCCCCAAATTGCTGTAAAGATCAAATGCCATAATTTTTGTAAAGTGCTTAGCATAGAGCTTGGTACATAGGAGGAATTTAATGAATGCTTATTTCTTTTTCGTTCCCATCTCCATCCAGTCCATTTCAATCTCCATGGTATCTCTTGCCCCTATTTCCCCTTTCTCCATTTACACAAACAGCCCTGGTTCAGACTCTTTATCACATCTCTCTTGGTCTACTGCATCAACCTTCTAAAAAGCCCCGTTTAGTCTCTGTTAAAAAGTCAGTCCTTTCAGGGTAGAAAGTAGAGAAAGTATCCTTTGGATTTGTATCTCCAGTCCCTATCTCATGAACAAAGGAGGTGCTTCAGTGCTTGTGGATTGACTAATATTCCCAATACACAGATCTGGCCACACTTCTCTCACCTTTCCCCCTAATTAGTTTTCACTGACTCTCTATTGCCTCAGGGATAAAATGTAAACTTCCCCACTTAGCATTTAAAGTGCTTTGCAATCAGTCTTTCTAGTTTGAGCTCCCATAGGCACATTACCATAAACCAACTACAGTAACCCAGCCTTCGACATTACCATAAACCAACAACAGTAACTCAGCCTTCGGAAGTTCCCCAAACATGACACTCTATCTCTAGATGGAGCGTCCTTCCCATGATCATCCCCCACCATATCTAGAAGCCCCCCTCCCTTTCCTCTCTAGCTCTGGAGTTCCTTGCTTCTTCAAGCATGACCTTCTTCATGAAGCCTTTTCTAATACTTTTCCTCAACCCATTGAAACCACATTGTATCATTCTGTATATTCATTTTGTGTTTATTTATCTGTATCTATGTTCTTTATATATATGTATATATATATATATTTCACTAGTTTTGTCATGAACCATAAGGCTCAATGCAGAGCAAGCTTGGATATTGTAGGTGATGATGGTGGGGTGGGGTGGAGGGTAATGATGATCTAGGATCATAAATTGAAAGCTTGGAAGGGAACACAAAGGATACTTCATTTTCCTTAAACTCAGATCTGGTTGTGACTCAATCAATGCCAGCGACTCTTTCCTCTGGAATAAAATACTCTGTTTTGTTTTTGAAGCCCATCCCAACCTGGCCCTAACCTATCTTTCTTTTTTTCTTTTTTCTTTTTTTTTTCCTGAGGCTGGGGTTAAGTGACTTGCCCAGGGTCACACAGCTAGGAAGTGTTAAGTGTCTGAGACCAGATTTGAACTGGGGTCCTCCTGAATTCAAGCCTGGTGCTCTATCCACTGCGCCACCCAGCTGTCCCCTCTAACCTAGCTTTCTATCTCTTTGGAAATTACTCCCCCTCCTAAATTCACATTCCAGTCAAGGAGCTTTCTCTCTACTTCTCATATGTAAATATACTTGCACCAGTTGTCCCTTTCCTCCATGTCTGGGCAGCTTTCCCTCCCTCCCTTTGCTTCCTGGGGTTCCTATAAGATGCCATTTTAGTTCCATCTTCTTTCTGAATGAATCCTTTCCTGATTCTCCAACGCCGGTGCCTTCCTTCCCAAACTTCCCTGTATTTAATTCCTTTGTATATATTTGTATTTATTAATTTTCTATTTATCCTATAAATGTATACAAACATATATATGTATGTATATGTGATATATAGCTATAGATATAGATATATTTACAAATAAATATAAACATAGGCACATATTTGCATGTCTCCCCCTTTAGGATGTAAATGCAATGGCAGTAAGGTGGTTTCATTCTTCATAATTTTATCTCCAATGCTAGCAGAGTATTTGGCACATAGTAGGTGTGTAGTAAATACTTGTTGATTGATTATGGTGGTTGTCTGTCCATTTTAGAAGAGCACCAAGTACCCCATGGGATGGTTAACTTGAGTGGTGAGTGAACTGGATATGAGGCAGAGTTATACAAAGTCATCAGCGTCTCTCTCAGTTCCTGAGCCATGGAAGTCCAGAAGCAACTCAAACATTAAGATGACTGACGATGGCCAGAGATGCAGTGGATGATTTTGCAATCTTCAATGTCTGATCAAGCTCTACCAACTCCCCAGCATCTGTTTCAGCTGCCATGCTGGTCGTTGGAACAAGTTGTTCTCATCCACCCATTCCACTGGGGGAAGTCTTCACAAGTCTGGGGTAGATACCTCTCTAATGCACCAAGGGATTTAAGACGGCTCAGTCTCCAACCTAGTTGAGCCTGTCTGCCAGCCAAGGGTGTAGCCTTTGTGCATGTTTTATGCACAAAGGCTTCTGGGAGCCACAAGTGAGTTGAGTGCCACGTGTTCACCCAAGGAGGATGAGTTCCTGCACCTAAGGTGCTGGTCTTCCTGGAACACCTCACACCTCCAGGTGGATTGAAAAATGAATACCATTATAGCACGTTGCTTTTGCCTAAAGGGCTGAACTACTTAGCTGAGCTTGATTTACCAGATGATGGATTAAGGGGGAGTAGACAATGCTCTTTTGAGCTCAGACTCTGGGCTTTTTCCTGGCCCAAGTTCAGAGCTCTGCTAATAATTAGAGCACCAAGATTCTTGCTCCCCGAATCACCATCCTGTCTCTGTGGCAGCTCGCTCCGGTTCTGAAGCTTACTCATCCCTTCAAGGCAACCTCTCTTTACAATTTAGATGCTCTGTTCCACTAAAAAAAGGACCTAGTGAATACTTGTTTTTATCTCAGGAAGACTGTGTATTGTTTTCCTGCCAGGTTCACTGAGGTCTTCAGGATTTCATGGACTTTCCTCCCACCAAAACAATCTTAAATATATATATATATATATATATATATATATATATATATATATATATATATATATATATATATATATATATATATATATATATATATATATATATATATATATATATATATATATATATATATATATATATAGAGAGAGAGAGAGAGAGAGAGAGAGAGAGAGAGAGAGAGAGAGAGAGAGAGAGAGAGAGAGAGAGAGAGAGAGAGAGAGAGAGAGAGAAAACATATGCATGGGTAATTTTTCAACATTGACCGTTGCAAACACTTCTGTTCCAACCAAAACAATCCTTTGCTGTCTCACTGAGCACGGCTCAGCAGAAAGACAGATGAAAGCCTTGATTCATATCCTGCCTCAGACATTTGCCAACAGGAACTCCAGATAAGTCAATTCACATTCCTGTGCCTCAGTTTCCTCATCTGTAAAATGGGTTGCTATGAGGCCCCACTAAGATATGACCCATGGGTTCCTGTCCCAATTACTTGGGTATGTTGGGGTCCCAGAAAGAAGCTTCTTTGTATCTTTCCTAAGGGTTACTGAGGAACAGGGGCTTCTCTCAAACTTCATAAGCCCCCATCAGAGTATTCCTCCCAGTATCATTCACCCAACTCAGTATCAGTTAACCAGTTAACATCAAGTAGATTTTATTTTTTAATTTTATTTTATTTTTTCTTCCTGAGGCTGGGGTTAAGTGACTTGCCCAGGGTCACACAGCTAGGAAGTGTTACATGTCTGAGGCCGGATTTGAACTCGGGTCCTCCTGAATTCAGGCCTGGTGCTCTACCCACTGCGCCCCCTAGCTGCCCCTCAAGTAGATTTTATAAAGGGATAGTTACACAGAAGACATAGCAAACACTCAAGTGTAGCAACCTCTGAAATAAGTGACCCGCTTTCCTTCATCACCTGAGTCCCTGGGAGAATAAGCTCAAACTGGAAGTGATCCTGGCTATGGCACAGTACATGGATGGCTTGTTTTCTGTCTTCTTGGGGAACTGACCCTCTCCTGGGCACTACTCAGGTGTGGCTCCTTGGCAGACTGGGCTACCAACAAGCACACTCCATTATGGACTCCTGCTGGTTTTCTGATCTTTCAAAGCTCGGGACTTTGGCCCATTCTGCCCCGGTACTGACTCATCCAAGATCAGGAAGGAAGGAATACAGCCCGGAGAGGAGAAGAGAGAGGAGAGATGAAAGAGTGAGTCTTTCCCCAAATCTGGAGACATCTAATGCTTTTGCCTTGCTCAGGATCAGGAAAGAGAAAGCCTTGTTCTGTTCATGTCTCACATGCACACTAAGTTCCAATTCTGTGGCCAGTTAAAAGGCTTTCCTCACCTCACAGAAAGTCAACAGGAAAAGTTCTCCATCCGGGAAGGATTCACATCTACTGGACACTCACCAGCCAGTCAGCACAGCGGGTGCTAAAGAGGGGGATCTCACCAACCAACCCCCCTTCCACTCCCCCTACCCCTGCAATAGTAGAGATGACACCAAGTGATTTACTCTAGAACGTTATTACCATGACAACATGGCACTGGAGAGAGCACTGGACTTGAAGCCATGGACTGAAAGGCACCTTGGAGGCCACTTAGTTGAAAGTTCATTTTGCAGATGACAGCCAGAGACATAAAGTGGCTTGTACATAGTCACACAGGTCAGTTAGCCAGAGAGGTAGAATTTAAGCCCAGATTCCCTGACTCCTGAGCAGTGGTCTTCCTCCATGAGGAGACAAAGGCTCAGAACCTGCTTCTGATATTGACTGCAAAGCTCTGGACGCTGTGCTACGTTCTTTCTCTCTCCAAATTGTCCTTAACTTTCTCTGGATACACCTCTCTAACAACGCTCCCTCGTAGGTTCCTTCCCCATAACAAATAGTTAAGCAAAACAGATCCAGTCTGGCAGTGCATACAGCCTTCTCTATCTGTTGAGATGAAAAAAACTTATCAAATTTTCCTAAAGCACTTAGCCTGGATCTCCCTTTTGCCCTCAAACCTTCCTACCATAGATTGCATTTATCCGTGTCCACCTATCACTAGCCCCTCTTCAGTAGATAATAAACTCCCTGGAAGCAAGAATTGTCGTGTTAAAATTCACTTTAAGACACTTTAACATAGTGTCTTGCCCATAGTAGGAGCAAAAATTTGGACAGTGCCCAGAGAAAGACAAGTAGAATAGTAAAGGGCCTTGAAGTCCTCATGATTACATTAATGGGAGCCATGATTACTAATTTTAAACATTGGAAAGGGAATTATCATGGGGAAGATGGCTTTGGGTTGTGTGTGTGTGTATGTGTGTGTGAGAGAGAGTGAGTGTGAGAGTGAGTGTGAGTTTGTGGAGTGTGTGTGTGAGAGAGTGTGTGTTTGTGTGTATGTGTGTGAGTGTGTGAGTGTGTGTGTTTGTGTGCGTGTGTGTGTGTGAGTGTGTGTGTGTGTGTGAGTGTGTGTATGTGGAGTGTGTGAGCGTATGAGTGTGTGCGTGTGTGAGTGTTTGTGTGTGTGTGAGTGTGTGTGTGTGTTTGTGTGTGTGTGTGAGTGTGTGTGTGTGAGTGTGTGTGTATGTGGAGTGTGTGAGTGTATGAGTGTTTGTGTGCGTGTGTGAGTGTTTGTGTGTGTGTGTGAGTGTGTGTGTGTTTGTGTGTGTGTGTGAGTGTGTGTGTGTGTGAGTGTGTGTATGTGGAGTGTGTGAGTGTATGAGTGTTTGTGTGCGTGTGTGAGTGTGTGTGTGTGTGAGTGTGTGTATGTGGAGTGTGTGTGTGTGCGTGTGTGCGTGTGTGAGTGTGTGTGTGTGTGTGTGTGTGTGTGTGTGAGTGTGTGTTGGGGGCAGGGAGACAGATTCACAAAGAACATCTGTAAAATTGACAGAGTAGCCTCGCGGAGCGCTGGGAAGTGGGAGGGGCCGCCTCCGAAGATGGGGCTCCTCTTCCTTGGAGAACTGACACCCTCATCTGCAGGTTTCAGGATCTTATCTTCCTTCAGTCCTGGGTCACTTCCTGCATCAAGCTAAAAAAAGCCACGAGGGGCTTTCTGCTCGGGGTCGGCTGGAGCTCGGTGGGCTGGGGTCCTTTGCGGCAGGGAGATGTTGCACGTACGTCCCAGCGTCGGCTCCCACAGGAGCTGTTTTTAGATTATTTTCTCGTTCCCATGGACGCACATTGTTTAGTCTACCTACTGCCGGGGCCCAACTCCACGTGCAAGTTTTTATCTATTTTAACAACCGCTCATGAATCTTGCCTTTTGTTCCTCTGCTGCGGCCCCGCCCCCAGCAGCTAGAATGAATCACCTACCTCCGAAGGAATGCGGGAGGACATTTATTTAGGAGAGGGCTAAATATAGAGCAGCCATTCAGAGAACGCTCTCCCGAGGAGGTGAAGGGACTGGCGAGCGGCCGGGGGGGGGGGGGGGAGATCGCCTGACAAACGGCCTTATTTTCACGGTTGTCGGAGGCTCCATGAAGTCCTCCCAGTGTTTCCAAGGGCTACATAAACGTCCGGCAGAAAGGACCACTCGGCCCTTTGCGGTTGTCAGGTTGGCTTGGGGATGATCAGATTTATGCAAAGGAGAGTCCCCACGCGGCTGTCACAGACACGCCCCAGCCAGAAGATCTGAGAGACGCGACGGGAGCCCGAACCCGCCAGAAAACGCCTTAAAGCACTGCCCGGCTCCGGGAAGTTAAGGGACTTGCCTAGGGTCACACGGCCCGCGGGGTCGGCTCTCCCGCCTCAGTATCTCCCACCTCTCCCGAGGCAGAGCGGTCAGGTAAATAATCACTGGAGAAATCAGGGCCTGGAGCCATTCTCCCCGTCTCCACTTATCTTAGCTCGGGGAGCAGACGAGGGAAAGACTGCCGGATTTGGAGATGGTTATTATTACTAATAAGCAGCATTTCTATGGGGACACGGTGGACACAACACCGGTCCTGGAGTCAGGCCTGAGTTCCAATCCAACTTTAGAGGCTCACTAGTGGTATGATTCGGAGCAAGTCATTTCACTTTGCCTCAGTTTCCTCTTCTGTAAAATGCATCGATCCTTCTGGATGGCTTCTGAGCTCATTTCCCCCCCCGTGTGCCTCAGTTTCCTCATCTGTAAAATGCATCGATCCTTCTGGATGGCTTCTGAGCTCATTCCCCCCCTCCGTGTGCCTCAGTTTCCTCATCTGTAAAATGCATCGATCCTTCTGGATGGCTTCTGAGCTCATTCCCCCCCTCCGTGTGCCTCAGTTTCCTCATCTGTAAAATGCATCGATCCTTCTGGATGGCTTCTGAGCTCATTCCCCCCCCCATGTGCCTCAGTTTCCTCATCTGTAAAATGCATCGATCCTTCTGGATGGCTTCTGAGCTCATTCCCCCCCCCCGTGTGCCTCAGTTTCCTCATCTGTAAAATGCATCGATCCTTCTGGATGGCTTCTGAGCTCATTCCCCCCCCATGTGCCTCAGTTTCCTCATCTGTAAAATGCATCGATCCTTCTGGATGGCTTCTGAGCTCATTCCCCCCCCCGTGTGCCTCAGTTTCCTCATCTGTAAAATGCATCGATCCTTCTGGACCGCTTTGAGGTCACCCCCCCTCCCCCCCCCCCTCTCCGTCCCCTCCCCCCCCCCCCCCCCCCCCCCCGGCTCCTTGGCCATTCTACATCCACCACTGCTACAATCTTCCCAGTAAAACCCCCCAGAGCGCTGAGGGACGCGGGCAGTGTTTTGGCGGCAGAAACTGGGCCCCCCGCTCCAGCTGCTCGGAACGCTGCCCCCGAGGAGTTCTGGAAGCCGGAGCCCCAGTGCAGACCCCGGCGCTCCCCTCGCCCGCATCGGCCTGAGGGAACGACAGCCGCAGCCGGCCCTGAGGCGCTTCTCTCCCTCTCCCGCCGCTCTCGGGGGCAGCGAATTTGAATCTTCCCGCCTCTCAGAACGCTTTCACCAATTAGAGTCTTCCCTGGTGACATCACCACGCGACCGCACAGCCTCCTGGGAAATGGAGTTCAGAGCGTGTCTACTTTGAGCGGTGCCCCTGGAAGGATCACGACAAGCGAAGTCCCGGGGGCGTGGCCTCCTCCGCCAAGACCTCGGAGTGTAATCAGAGTGAGATGAGACGGAAGGGCTAAAGAAGGGATTCGAACCCGGGCTCTCTGACTCCACGTCCGGAGCGCTTTCCCGCCTCCTTTTCAGTTCCCCCACCTCAGGTGTGTGAGTGGACGCACTCGGGGAACGCATAAAGTTCTTGTTTAAAAAAAAAAAAGTGCGTGTAGGAGGGGAGGGGCGAACGGGCCAACAGCCAATCCGAGGCGGCTGTCTTCAGTGGCCCCGCCCCGCCGCTTCCGCTTCCGCCTTTGCCGCTGCCGCTGCCTGAGGGGCCGGAGCCGGAGGCCAGTGAGCCAGAGTGCGGCCGCTGCGGATCCAGTGCCAGGGCCGGGGGATGGTGTGGGGCTCCCCAGGTGAGTGGGCGACCTGCCACCCTTCCCTGTCCGAGGCCTCGGGCCGCGTGGCCTCCCCCGTGGGGTGTTGCAATCCCCCCTCCCCCCTCCTTGGGACCCCGGCGTGGGACTGCAGACACCCCCCCTTGTGTGAGCGTCCCCCCGGACACGGGACTGCAGACCCCCCTCTGACGTCACCCTCCCCCGAACGTGGGGCTGCAGCCCCCCTCGTAACTCCTGCCTCGGACACGGGACCGGGACCCCCTTCCTGGGACCCCGCATAGCACTGCAGACACCCCAGACCTGCCTCCGACACGGGACTGCAGACCGGGGGGCGGGGGGGAGGGAGCTCCTTCACGTCCCCGCAGGGCTTACGTAAACCCCCCTGCAATCCCCCATGGGATTCCGACCCCTCTTCTCGTGTCCCCTCCCCCCTTGTGACTCCTCCCCTACAGGGAGACGCCACCCCCACCCCTATGGGGCTGCAGACCCTCCCCCCACGGGGGGGACCCTGGTGGGACCCGTCCTCCCGTGGGACCCCCCCCCACTCCTTGTTTCTATCTACCCCAGGAGCTCTGTGTGGCACCCCCTCTGTCACCCTCCATGTGGGGCTGCGGGACCCCCAAGTCCTCCCCGGCCCACTGGGACCGCCCGTAGGAGGCTTCGGCGCCCCCCACCCTTTCCCATTGGAGGCTGCAGCCCCTGCCGCGTCCTCACAGATTCCTGGGACCCTCCCCTCCCCCACACCCACCGTGGGACTACAGATCTGGCCCTTCCCCCACCCCGAGGTGCTCCCGTCTCTGCGGGCCTCCCCCGCCCCTCCCCCTCCCTGCAGCATCTGTGACCCCCCCCCAGGCCGTCCCCTCCCTCCTCCTGCACCAGCTGAGGAGGGCCCGAGGGTCCGAGATGACCTGTTGCCGAGCTGCGGCTTTATCAGCAGTTGGAGGAGGCTGGCGGCCTGCGGAGGGGGAGGGCTGGAGGAGCTGGAATGGGGGGGACCCAGAATGGACGGGGCGGCCCGAGTCTCACTGCAGGGGCTGGTGGGCAGGATTAGAACCCAAGGCCTCTGACTCAGGGGCTCCAGAGCCCGGCTCTTTCCCTCGGGAAAAGCCCGAGCAGAGGCTCCCTGGGAGCGCGTGTGGAGGCATTGAAGGGAGAAACAGGCCAGGAAGGCCGAGGGCCGAGGCTGGCAGTCGGGCTTTCCGGGCCGGGCCGAGTCGCTGCCATCGCCTTCTCCGGGCTCCCAGAGGAAGCACCGAGGCACGGGGGAGGGGGGCTTAAGGGACTTGGCCGGCATCACACAGCCTGGAGTGGTCCCGGGCTCCAGGCACCCCCCCCCTCGAAGCCCCCCCCCCATGTGTGCAGAGTAATGGCTGAGTGAGCCATTGGTCCTGTCCTCGGGGTCGTCCCCCGCTCTGGACAAATGTATCCGGACAGTCTGGGAGCCTGGACCTCCTGGGGAGGTGGGACTCAGCACCTTCTGGGCAGGGGGAGGGGAGCTTTGGGAAGGGCTACTTGTTGGGGGGTTCTTGACCTTGGATGGATGGCTATGACCCTCGAGGCCCATCCCCTCCCCCTCTGAGGAAGAGCCTGGGAAGGGGGCGATGGGACCCCCAGCCGGCAGTTACTGGGGCCACAAGAAGTTATCCGCCGCAAACGAGAGGACGTTTCTAAAGCACTCGGCGGCCGACCCCTGGATGCTAAAGAAATGTTGATAATATTAATAGCTCAGGGCTCTGCGATGCTTTGAAGTCCTAGCAGCCCGAGCTAGCAGCTGCATAAATAATGTCCCCGTTTTTCGGCGAGGAAGCCGTTCTGAGCTGTGACCTTGCCTGAAGGTGGGGAGGAGCTGGCACAGACCCAGGTGTGGGGGCCGCGGGCAGTGCTCCTCCTGCCCCCCATGCTGGGGCTCCCCCACAGACTGACCTTGGTTTCTTACAGAAGCGGTCGCTGGGGGCTGGGGAGGAGGCGGCCCAACGGGTCCCAGAGCCCCGAGGCGGCCGGGCCAGCAGGCCCAGGGGAAGGCGAGGGACACGGTGTTCCACACTTGGCTTTTCCAGCAGGGAAGCGGCTGAGTTGTGTCACTCTGGCTTAACGAGTTGGGTCTGTTAGCGGAGAGCTTGGGCCAGAGCGCTGCTCTCTGCCAAGTGCGGGGGGACAGGAGTCTTGGTCTCAGACTCCGTGGCCCAGGCCCGGCCTTGGCCCCCAGTGCACCTGCTTGTCTGCTTCGGGGTGAGCCACTGTCTGAGCTGTAAAATGGGAGTAAAAGTGCTTTACAGGGTCGGGGGAGGGGAGCTTCTTCAACTTCGGGCTGATTTGATCGGCTGTCTTTCTGTGATTTGCATGGGGAGAATTCGGAAGGATCCCATAGGCTTCAAGAAGGTGCTGGGACCACAAAGAGAGGGAAGCCCCCAGATGGGCATCCCCATGAAAATGACTGTTGGTCACCAGCAGGGTGTGCCTGTCCCCCCCTCCTGTGTCAAGCTGCCTCATGCCAGGGGAAAGGGCACGTGGTCACCTCTGAATGAGGTGGGGGGCTGCATTCATTCCAGGATCCAGATCCTAGAAGAGCCTCCCGTGCATGCTGCTCTGGACCCTGGTCTGACGGCTCGGAGAGGATTTGGGGCCTGGGGGGGGCACAGGGGTGACTTGGCAGTTGTGGAAGATGAGCAGTGGAGACCCTCGGAGATGGTCAGCTTGGAGAAGAGAGGGCGTAATAGATGTTCCGAGACTGGGGAGACTGTTTGGCTAGGAAAGAGCAGATTTGTCCTGTGGTAACTAGCCTCTAGTCCGGGCCCTCGCCCCCTCTCAGATGTACTCTTGTAGTAGCAGCGTCAAAACTCTGCTCCAACTGCCTTCCATGGAGCCGTGAAATTAATCTGGGCCTCCGTCACGGAGCTGATTAGGCCTCCTGGGCAGGGCGCTCCCCATGGCTGTTAGGGTCAGGTACAAATTTAGCTTTTCATCCTCTGGCCGCAGTCTGCTTTTCCCTCCCCTTCACCCATGAGTCCATGCCCCGCCAGGGCTAGCAGCTCTCTCCTGCCTTTACATGGTCTGTCCCTGGGCCTGGAACACTCCCTTCTCAGCTGTCCCTGACGGCCCAAGCTCCCTTCAAGGCCCAACGCCAGGGCCACCTCCACCAGGCCTTTCCCCATTCTACCAGATGTTAGCATGCTCTCCCCGCCCTCCTCGATGGGTTGAAGTTATAAGGATTCAGCTGAAATAGAAGCAAAGTGTGTCTTCCCTGCTGGAGCTGTCCAGCAGCTGAACAAAAAGCAGTAAGTTCGGAAGCCTTCCGTTCCTGGAAATAGTGAGCTTTCAGCTGGACGACCACTGGTCAGGGGCTTCCCAGGCTAGATAGGAGGCCAAGGGAGATGGCTTCTGAGATTCTGACGTGGCCAACACTGGCCTTGGAGGGAGGAAGCCCGGTTCTGTCACTTCTTCACTGAGACTGAGTAATTCTTCTTGCCTTTCTGATCCTCATTCCTGTTCCTAAGATGGGGGAACTACCCCGATTTGGGCTCAAAGGCCTCACAAAGTTGCTTTGTTGAATGTCAGATTGCACATAAACTAATCATATTTCTCCTCCTTGCTCTCACCATTCCCACCACTCACTCAGGCACACCTAAGTCCTGACCATCCCGTCTGGAGCAACTTCTAAATGCATCTTCTGGCCTCCGTGCCCACCCTGTGTACATTGGCAGATCAGTCTTCCCAGTGATAATGGCTTTGATCCCACTCAGATGCAAAGAAAGTGTTCATTGCCTGTAGAATAAAATCCAAGCCCCTTAGCCTGACACTTGCGTTTTCAGTTTTATCTCACAATTCTCTTCCATATCCTCTCCACCTATGTCCCCCCCCCCCCCCCATCTATCTGTCCTTCCAGGCCTTGCTTAAAATGCCTCCTCTTCCATGAAACCTTGTTTGATTTCCTGAGCCAGCAGTGATCATTTCCACTTTTGAATCCTTGTAGTGTGTTTTTTGATTCCTCTCCTATTTGTGCATTCTTTTAGTTTGTATTTGATCTCCTAGCCTGGATTATAAATTTGATGACAGGTATCTGTTGAATGTTTCTATCTCCCTCAGCTCCTTACATATACAAGATGCCTTGTATTTGTTGAGTAAAGGAATACTTTTTATATTCTGAACAATAGAATTCTGATGAAATTGTGAAGTAGCTTTAGAATGTCACCTTATTTAGTACTTTTAATTCCATTCCAAGTAAATATTGCCAACTCCTGGTGACAGTGATGGAAGAAGCAGTAGGGCAGGTAGAGGAAGATAGGGACAATTCCAAAATCCTTTGATTTTGTAGCTTTTTCTTCTATTGGGAAGTCTCAAAAGTTTCTGCTAAATGGCTTTTGCCCCTGGTCACCTGCAACATGAGACCTTTTCCTGATTCCATTATCAGTGCCTCATATTTATTTGATATATGCATATTTGTACATATCTTCTCTCTGGATAGAATATGTTTTTAGGTCAAGAACAATTTTTTTTTCTACATATCCCCAAGTTAAGCACATGTCAGGCTTAAATCCTTGTTTGATTGATAGCAGGGGGGTTTGTCTCCTAAGTGATGGAGTAGAAGTGGAGTGGGCACCAATTAGAGATTAAAAATTGCTATGGAAAAGCTGATAAAATAGATGATTGTCATAGTAATGATCCAAAGTTGACAATTGAAATCATTTTGAGGAGTTTAAAATCTCCTAGCAGCGAGGTAGCACTGCAGCAGATAGAGCATGGGTCTGGGGTCAGGAAACCTGAGTTCAAAGCATTCTCAGATACTAGATGTGTGACTCTGGGCAAGTCACTTAACTCTGTCTCAGTTTCCTTATCTGTCAAATGAACTAAAAAAGGAAATGGCCAACCATTATCTTTGCCACAAAAACCCCAAAAGGAGTGAAGAGTTAGACACAATTGAAAATGACCAAAGGATCTGGAGCATTTGAATATTTACTTAAACTTGTAGCTTTATTGATCCTAGGCTAATCACTTAAACTTCCTGAGTCTCCGGTCCCTCATCTGTAAAATGGGGATAAAACTCGAATTAACCACCTCGTAGGACTTTGTTGGTGTGTGGACCTTGGCAAACACTCGTGCTGCTCACTAAGGCATTAGCAGCTCTTCTGAAGTTGTCAGAGTAGAGAGTTGCCACATTCCAGGTTCCTGAGCCCGAGTGTTTCCTAAGAATCAAGTCTTCCTGACTGTCCAGCACCCCAGGCTCCCTTATGGGTTATTGTGAAGAAAGCAGTCTCTAATCCTAAATGTCTTTGATAGGGTTGTGGATTTGAACTGGAAAGGACCCCAGGAGCCATTGAATTCAATCTAATTTTTTTGACAGGAGGAGGCTGAGGCCCCTAAAGGTTGTCAGTCCAACGTCCCCCAGGCAGGAAGAAGATGAGTGGATTCATAGGATTTTAGAATTGGCAGGGCTTTAGTCTGAACCCGTGCCCCAGAACTGGAGGCTGTCGTGAGGAACCTGCAGAGCTAGTAGGAAGCAGGTAGAGGATTTCATCCCAGATCTCTGCCCTTAATTTTTCCAAGTGGAAATAACTGAGTCCTTGAAAAGCAAAGTGATTCCCAGGGAGCTACAAACTCACAAGGGAGTGTGGATGTCTGAGGCCTTGTCAGCCTGAGAACCTGAGCACTTTCAGGCTCATGGGTCCCAAGCTGGGAGGGACTCCAAGGCCCAGCCAGTCCTGTCCTTTCACCAGTAAGGAAACTGAGGTCCAAAGCAGTGAAGTCATTCGTCCAGGATAGCAGACCAAGTCAGAGGCAGGCCTCCCTGACTTCCAAGTGCAGGGTACTTCCCACTGCTCCACACTGCCCCTGGTCTCTGTGTTCTAAGAGTAGCAAACAAACTGAATGAATATCATTGTGTTCTCATCAAGTAAAGTCAAGATAAAAATAATGGCAACATAGAGCAGCAGCTTTATGTTCTGCCAAGGGCTTTCTTCACCATTTAACACAGCTCGTTTAATGAGGGAAATTTCAGAGAGGGCAATTCTAGCTATTTAAGGAATAGTTAATAATTAAAACTGTTCCTAAGTGGAGTGGGCTTTTCTGGAAAGGAGTGGATGTCCTGTCTCTGGAAACCTGCAAGCAGGCTAGAGGCCTCCTTCGAGGCTCTGCTTGGGACTTTTCTCTCCTCAAGGTCTTCATGGGAGATTCTATGCATAGTGGGGATAGGTCAGGTCATCCTCGTGTTTCCTCACGGGCAGAGACCTGGATTCGGGGTCGAGAGATCCGTGTTCAGATCCTCCTGCTGACCCCAGACAGCTGTGTGATTCTGGAAAACCCATTACCTTCTCTGGCTCTCAGCTGATCAGCCAGAGTTGTTGAGCAAGTCAGATGAGTTAATGTTTCTTACGCACTTTATAAATGTTCACTCTTGTTAGGATGAGTTGAGCCCCGCCCTCCTCCCATTGGCTGGGGTGACTCAGATTTTATTAGGCTTTTTCTATCTATGGTCGAACAGAAACTAAAGCAGCAGGAACCCTGTCCACTTATGTAATTGAGCAAATCAATAAAAATTAAAATTTAAAAAAGTTAGAATAGAGCCAATCAATTCATGCCTGAAGAGCAACTGGGAACTCCTTGAGAACAGGGTCATTTCTTTTGCCTTCCCCGCCCCCCCTCTTTTGTAGTACTTGGCCCAGGCTCTAGTAAGTGCTTAATAAATGCTTCTTGGCTCAACGTGACTAATGGATTATGGCTTTGAATGGATCTATTCCATTTCCCTCTGACTTCATCTTTCTAAATAGTGCTTTAATCACATCATCTGGAGATGTTTCTTTAAAAAGGTAGTACTTCTATTTTGAAGTGAGTTCCCCTCAGCACAGTGCCTCTGAAGCCATGATTGGTGAACCATGTTATTCTAGCATGAGGGGTTAAGGTAATAAGAGAAAAAAAAATGACCATAATTTTGGTTTTGTCACAAACTAATAATTTACTTGAGATATTTTATCAAGCTTTACCTCTTTAATGCCTCATCAGAAATCCTTAAATCCAGTATTTATTTTCATGTTCTTATCTGTCCAAAGTGTTCTTTTGGATCTTTGGCTCTTTTAAAAATGGTCCACAGACAACATTTTGAAAAACATTGTCAGTAAGGAAGTAGTTTATATTAAAATGGCTCTGTATTGGAAATTACAAGAATCATTTCACTCTTTCCTCTTCTTTCTCTGTCTCTCTGAATTTCTATTTGTCTGTCTCTCTCTCTCTCCCTTTCTCTTTTCTCTCTTTTCCCCCCTTCAATCTCCCTCTGTCTCCTTCCCAAACTCTCTGTCTCTTAAACTTTTTTAAGTCTGTCACTTCTCAAAGAAGCTATCCTTGTTGCTCTTCTCTCTCCCAGCAAACAAAAAAGTACAATTAAAATATAATTACACATTCCCTGCATTGTTATATTTGCCTGAAAACATGCCTTGTTCCTCACTTGTAGTCTGTCTCCTGTCCATTGAAAAAAGTGAGACGAGCTTATAAATGGTCCCTTGAAGTCACACTTGGTCACTGCATCAATCAGAATCTTGATATCTTTTTGTGTCATTTCCATATTCATTAGTTAGGTCTTTGTGTTATCCTGGTTCTGCTTATCCCATTGTGTATTACTGCATGTGTCACTGACTTTTTCAAATTTAGTATTTCCTTTTTTGTTTTGTTTTGGTTTTACTGGGAGGCAATTGGGGTTAAGTGACTTGCCCAGGGTCACACAACTAGGAAGTGTTAAATGTCTGAGGTCAGATTTGAACTCAGGTCCTCCTGATGTTAGGGTTAGTGCTTTATCTACTGGGCAACCTAGCTGCCCCTGAAACTTAGTATTTCTTATAGCAAAATATTTTGTTATATTCAGATGTTAGAATTTATTTAGCTGATTTGTATAGTGGATGCCAAAGTGGAAAGTTATACACTTAACTTTCAGTTTTTTCCTCTCACAGACAATACTGCTGTAAACATTTTTTGTAAATATGGAATATTTGTCTCTGAACTTCTTGAAGATATATGCCTAAAAATGGGACTAATGAGTCAAAGCTTACAGTACATACAGTTTTGTGTCTTCTAAATTGTTTACGAACATATTCACAGCTGTACCATCTGTATGCCTATGTTCCCACAGCACCTCCAACAATGATCATTTTTGTCTTTTGCCCTTTTGGTCCATTCAGTGGGTGTGAAGTCAGACTTCAAAACTGTTTTAATTTGCATTTATCTTAGTGATTGGAGAATTGTTTGTTGCAGATGTTGATAGATTCTATTTCTTCTTTTGGATGACTTAAATTCAGATTTTGTTTCTGATATATACTGTGTGACCCTAGACAAAGCATGTAGCCCTAGACAATTATCTAAGACTAGTTGTAGAGGAGGGTTTCTTTATCTGGATTTCATCAAGTCAATGATGTCATTGCTCTGACTAAAAAAGTTAAAAAGAAGACTAGCTCTGGATGGCCAAAGGCTTCTGTTTTTATATGATATGATTTAAATGGTATTTATATGATAAATATGCTATATGATAGCATCAGGTCTGATATAATTTGGAGAGAATTTTAACATATTTTTCTGGGAATATTTTGTTTTTCATTTTATAATTCCCCTTATCGTATTTGCATTGATTTTCTTATAAAAGCATTTTAATTTTATGTAATCAGAATGATTTCACTGAAAGTTCCTTTATTATGGGTTATAATTCTGTTATCCAATTTTGTTCCATACTTCCCACTCAAAAAATGATTGTCCTTGGTAGACAAAGAAAGCACTGAGATTAATACTTTGCCCTTTCTCCATCTATTTTTATCAGGACTAAGTAATAGTCTTATCCTGGCTTTGATCTTGCCCCTAAAGTGGCTTTTAAAAGCCTCCTTTTTTGTCCTTAGCATTTATAACAATTCTCATTTCATTTAAAGCATTCTGATATTGTTTCACTTATGCCCACAGGGATCTCTGCTACTCTTCTGTATTTATATTTAATCAGTTGTTCTTGCTTCTTTTTTCCATTTATTTCCTCTTTAGAATTTTAGCTGGTGAATGAATTCCCTGTGTACCATTATCTGGTCCATCTTTCATTGAAATTATTCATATTTATAATATTATAATTTTTTTTCTTGAAAAATCTCAACCCTTTTGAGTCAGCCTCTCCTGTAATATTTTAGATTTCTTGCCTATCCTTTCTCTGAATTTAAAATCTGTTGTGCCTAAATCTGGGGTACATATCCAATTATTCCACACTTACTTGGTCTTATTGATCACAGATATTAAGACGAGATAATTGTTTTCTCCAAAACTTTTAGTGATTTGTACCTCTGCAACTAGTTTTTCTTCCTTTAATGGGCAAAATCAATCCAGAACAGTACCCCTCACTGCTTCTTCCAGTTTTGGGAGAATGTTGTTATCATCAAGCAAATTGATGATTTGGCTATTGTTCTGTTTTTAGCAGAAACAGAATTGCAGATAGTTGAAATCAAATTTCCTTCTCTGCCAGCTTTGAAACTTCTGAAACTCATTTATTCGTTTCCAATTTTAGTCTGGCCTTTAGCAGAGGTTGGCAAACTATGCCTTCTGGGCCAGATCCCACCTAGCATCTGTTTTTGTATAGTCCACGAGCCAAGAATGGTCTTTCTGTACAAAAATATTAATTTGCCAACCTCTAATCTATACCATAATCTTGTTTCTTATTTTTCCTTCCATTAATCCTATCCCAAATATTCTCTACCATGTTTCAGTCTGGTGTGGGTACTTTGTAATAGTGTACCTCTTCCTCATAAATCATGTGATTCTGATGCCTTTGATATGCTCTTGTGGCCATATCCTGGTCATGAGAAAACACCTGCATATTTTCAGTGATATCAGACCTTGGAATTACTTTGTTAAAAGCTCTAGTTTGTTTTGCTTGTGACCCACGTCTTGTGAAATCTGACTCTTCTGAATGTTGTCTTCTTGCTTCGGTCTTGATGACTCTGATAACCCAGACTAGCATGGATGCTTCTCTGATACCTGGCTTAGGAGTTACATGTGGCAGGTTTTTTTTCTTTCCCCTTCCATTCTATCTCCAGAAAAACAGATTTTTAACCGACTCTCCAGCTCATCTCCATTCCTGACTGTGAGTTCCTCATTCACGTTTCAGTCTCAGCCCATAATCTATATCCTGTTGGCTGTTTACTTCCCTAGTCTAGTTTTCTTTTCTAGAATGCTAACTTTAGTAGAAAGGATCTATGTCCCTAAGAGTTCATTTGACCATAGAGACATAATTGGGTGAAAGTTATAAGAAAAAAGCTTTTAGCTCAACAATCAGAGCTGTTCAAAATGAAAAATGCTTTCTTTGTTGTAGTGAGTTGCCCATCGCTGGAAGTATTCAGGCAGTGAGGCGTGTTTTGTACACTTGTCAGGGATTTTGTAGGTAGGAGTCATGTTTCAGCAATGCCTTGGGCTAGCTGGCCTGAGATCAGCACTCCTCCAGCCCATGACACACGGCTGATCTCAGGCCAGAGCATAACTTCTCATTCCATCCAGCATTGCCCTGGGCCATCTTACCATCTGTCCTTTGCATGTTGTCTCCCAGTCACCTTTTATTGAATTCTCCTCTGTGACTGACATTACGACTGAGTCAGCATTTCAAATAATAGAATGCAGCCATTTCGAATACATACCAACTTTTAAATTCAGAACTAATATGTTTAATCTTGTTACTTGGAACTGTTGTGGTCTGCCCCCCCCCCAAAAAAAAAAAAAAAAGTTGTGCGTCTTCTGCTATCATTGTATCATAGCTTTTCAGGTCTGGGCAGTAAAAGGGGTACTGAGTGAATGAGTGGTGGGGAGGTGGGGATTCTATGTCTGAAGCCAAATTTGGTTTATATATTTTAGCAGAAGCGTGGTGGCCATCCAGTTGTAGTTTGCATATGAATTGTGGAAGAGACATGCTATTTACAGTAATTTTTATGGGCCCTTTGCACCTCCAAATGAGCTTTGCCCCAGTCTCACTGGCCTGGTTACATTGGCCTGGTTTTGCCATATTCAGAAGAGCTGACTGAGTAGCCCTTCCTAAATGATTCGGCAAGGAGAAAATAGTTTCAAGCATAAGATGAATTGAAAATGGACTTGTAATGTTTATAAGGAGACCCTCCCAGTTCTCACTTCCTCCTATCTTGGATTTGTGTAATTGATTGATTTTAACTCAAGTGTAAACTATAACTCTGCATAGACTGGAGGATTCTTTGAAAATGGCCCTAACCTACCTGTTCAGCCTTTCCCCCCCCTCATTTCTTGTCTTTATACCTGCTATATTCCAGCCAAATGGAACTACTGTGGTTCTTCTCTGAAGTCCTATACTTTCCATCCCAGAGCTAATAAAGGCTGCCCTCCCTTCAATATGGAGCCTGCACTCTGGTCTCATCCATGGCATTTGAAGCCCTTCCTCTTGTCTTCTTTAGGATCTTGCTCAGTCACCATCTCCTCCAGCAAGATCTTCCCCAACCTTCTGCTACCTTGAGAGTGATCCTTCCCTCCTGCAGACTCTCCTCAAGTTTTCCTGGAGCACTTAATGAAGGTCCTTTTGTCCTATCATGTCCTATTTTGTCTCATTCTTATTTGTGTTAGTCAGTAAACATTTATTAAGTGCACTCTGCTGAGTGCTGAAATTCAGAGAAAGCCAAGGACTTCCCATTGGGGTGAAGCTAACACGAAATTTCTGGTTGTTGTCGTCCTTGCTGGAAGAGGACCAGAGGAACATCACTCTGCTGTTGGAATCGAGGCGTAATCTGTCCAGCTGTGGCCAAGCAGGCCAGCATGAGCTCCCAATGCTCTGTCACAAGGTAGACACAAGGCATCTGATGAACACTTGGAGTGGACGTGTCTCAGCATGTGCATCTTGCATTTCCTTGGAGCTGTTACATGGAGTTTGCTCATGGAGCTCAGTGCCACATGTGTCGTGCTGAGCAGTCCTGGGCCAGCATCTCCCATGGTTCACAATGGATTCCAGAGTTCTTCAAAGAGATCTTGAGAGGGTCCTTGGATCACTTCTTCTGACCTCCCTGTGTGAATTATCTGTAAAATAGTCTTTTAGGCAAATGGGTGTTTGGCATTCAGATGGTGTGGGCAGCCCACGAGAGTTGTGCTCTCTGCAATAGAGTCTGAATGCTTGGCACTTTACCACAAGAAAGGCCCTCACTGTCTGGGATCACAGGCTTATAACAATGAAGTCAGCCCAGTGGCTCTTCAGACTTTCAGTTTAGTAGGCAGCCTCATATCTCTTCTCTCCCACACTTTCCTTTGGAGCTAGTTCTGCCGTATCTATGTGTAAATCACTGGAAAGTACACTGCCAAGATAAGTGAATTTAACAATTCCTCCATTTGCTATGACCAGTACTGTATATGAGTGGTGTGTCTCAGTTGGAGAACCTGTTTTCTTGGTATTGATTGTCAGGCCCAAACTGGCACAAGCAGCAGAGAATCAAACTGTTCTCTGTCGCATCTCATATTCAGAGTCTGCCTTGAATTCTCAATCATCTGCAAACAAAATGGCACCAACTTTTTCCACTTTCATCTTGGCTTGTAGCCTTCTCAAAGTAAATAATTTATTGGGAATGCAGGAGCTGACCTTGATGCCATTTCCATCCTTGTTGAAAGCATCCAACAAAATGGCACTGAAAAATATCATGCCAAAATGCATGGGAACAAGCACATAGCTCAGCTTTACTCCCTTGGTGACTGGGAAAGTATGAAAGCCTCATCCTTTGGCCTGTGCAAGCGTCTGTCACAAAACTAGCATAAAAAGCTGACAAACTTCTCTGGGCAGTCATATTTTGCTATAAGCCTCCACGAGCCCTCATGTCTGACAGTACCAAAGGCCTTGGTCAGATCAGTGAGCATGGTGTGCGGACTTCTCCTCTGCTCTTGGCGTTTCTCCGAAATTGTCCGGCCATATCAGCTGTTCCCATCCTGGCTCTCAGGTAGGTGACTATCTTCTAGGTGAAGGGTTAGTCAGTTAAGGCAGACTCTGACAAGAATCAGGCTCTCATTGTCACAAGAAGTCTGTTTTCTGTTCCTTTATAAAGATTTACAGAGACCTTCTCAAACTCTTGGAGGATAACCTCCTCTTTCCATATAATCTGGAAGATTTCAGTCAGCTTTTATGTAAATAGTGGACCCCTCTGCCTTGTAAATCTCAGCTGGAGTAGAATCAGGAGCAGGTGCCTTGCCTCACAAGCGAAGACTAATGATGTCCAAAACCTGTTCTTTGGTTGGAAGTTTGGCTAAAGGGGTTGACTTCTATTTGAGTATATGATCAGCGGCTTCAGCATTGGTTGGTGATGGTCTGTTGAGAACAGGATGGAAGTGTTCAGTCTATCTTTCCAGGAGCATTTCCTTATCATAAATCAGTGTGGCTCCATCAGCACTGAGAAGTTGAGTGCAACATAGATCTTTGGCCCATAAATAGCCTTCAGGACATGATAAAAACACTTTGGATTGTTACTATCAGAGTAAAACTGTATTTCATCTGTTTTCTTGTTAGGTTCTTCCTAAGTGCTAAGTCGGTACTTAACAATTCTCTAGTCCACACCTTTTGGTTCCGGCCTTTAAGGGGAGTTTTACCCCTTTGAACTTCTGGGGAGGAGTATACATGTTTAAAAGGAACAAGTTCATTGGTAGAAGTAATTTTCCCACAAGCCCATTCTCTGGGAGGATAAAAGAAGACACCATTGAGCAAGGAGTGAGTCTACTCTAGGTCAGAGTTGGGACGGCTCTCTACAGGAAGAAGAGTCTGGCCGGGAGATTGAGTTGAGACAGCAGATCTCCTCCCAGAGAGCGATCTTCAGTTTCTGGAGACAACAGGACATTACACTTTCTTACTGAGTCAGGAATCCTGCCTCTCTCTAAGTTTCATTTGTACTTTATTTTTGATGAAGTTAAATACTACCTCCTTAGAGATGGAAGAATTATTCTGCTAGTAAGCCCTGTGGAGTTTGTTTCTCACGTAACAGCTCCTGAAATTTTCACGTTATTTTCATTAAACCAATCTTGATGTTTGCAAGTGTTCTGTCCCAGACAAATAAATGTGGCGCTTTATTGTAACGAGCTGTCGTCTCTAGAAGCTGCCGGATCACTCTCTGGGAAGAGATCTGCTGTGTCTACTCAAATCTCTCGGATAGATTCTTCTTCCTGTAGTGAACCGTTGTCTCCAGGCAGTTGCTGTTAACTCTTGTCCTTAGAAGTGACTTCCCTTCCTGCAGAGAGCCCCGTCAAGCCTGATGCAATGCAGAGTCTTTTTCTTGAATCCTGGCTCTGAATCTCCTCCAACTCTTATCCTTCTTCAGGCCGATCTGCTCTCTGCGCCCAGTGCTGTCTCTTTTTATCCTCCCAGAGAATGGGCGTGGGATAATGCAAGGGCTTCTGGGAAGAACCACCCCAGCCAATGAGCTTGCCCCCTCTATCAAGTCAACCTGAGTTCTCACCTTGTAATTGTCCAGAAAACCTGAATTCTCACCTTGTCACCATCCAGACAACCTCAGTTCTCACCTAGTAATCCCAACACTTTATATCAAATTTCTGAAAGCTGTTCACTCCGTTTCTGCTCCATTGTTGCCCACCATGTGTCCTCTTAGCTTCCCCTTCAAATCAGCAGCAAATTATTTGTGCAAGTCTCATTTGTTAAGTCTTGTAGGGGTCTTCTTGCCTGGGGGCTGCTGTTTTTGTTGCATGCCAATGTTTCACTTAGAAAGAATAAGTCTGTGATTGGTCCAGCACTCTGTGCTACATGTCACTTTGTCACTTTGTGCAAGTCTCATTTGTTAAGTCTTGTAGGGGTCTTCTTGCCTGGGGGCTGCTGTTTTTGTTGCATGCCAATGTTTCACTTAGAAAGAATAAGTCTGTGATTGGTCCAGCACTCTGTGCTACATGTCACTTTGTCACTCTCACATCCTGTCTCTCCTCCCTACAGTGACATAATCTATTAAATGCTAATGTCTCCAACAAGGTGCATCCAGGAGTTGTATTGTATTTAGATAAATGGATTTCAGTGTTAGTGAGGAAGTCATGAGATGCACAAGTCTGAAGTAGTAAGTGACTGTTGCAATTTCCAACCCCATCCTCCCAAGGACTCTTTGCCATGTCTGATTCTCTGCTCCTACTTGGTGGAAATCTCTCAGAATTGCAAGCTTGTCCTTTTCTGGCACATTATGACAGTCTCTGAGTCTTCACAAAATTTTTCTTTGACCTCATCAGGGTTTGTCATGGTAGAAGCATAGTCACTGATGGTGACATGGCACTTTCCCACAAGTTGCAATCAATTGTTATGAGCCTGTGATTTGCTCCTTTTGTGAGACATACAAGCTTGTTGACTGGATTAATTTTGATTGCAAAGCCTACACCAACTTTATGGGTGCTCCCCATCAGTATGACTATTCCAGAAAACTGTGTCTCCAGCTCCAAAAAGAAGTAAGCTAGTCTTCGTTTGCCAGCCTCGTTTCCCTCAGGGCTTCTATTTGGATATGATACCTGGCGAGTTCTCTTGCAGTGAGAGCTGTCCAACTTTCAGTTCTGCTGAATTTCATATTGTCTATAAGCACGCACAGATTCCACATCCCAGTGGTGAGTAGAATTATCTTTGCAAACATTTTTATATATTGTGTTTTAGTCACAGAGTAACAGCATCTGCTGTGGATGGCAGGCCAGGGTTAGGTTAGGTGAAACTTTTTTAAGGCACCTTTTCTAGCTTTTTCCTTACACTAGGAAGTAAGCAGTGCATCCTTAAAAAAAAAAAAAAAGTGTGTGGGGGGGTCTCCGACACCTGGAAGACTGCTGAATCCCATTGCTGCTTCAGTCCAGTGAGAGGAAACCCTGTGGCCTAGGAGCCTGTGTGCAGGGTTGTAACTACTGCTTCCAGGGTAACCATCTCTTACCAGGACTTTGAGGTAGGTAAAAACAGTACATTGGTATGGATGACGTCTATTGGATTTATGTGAGGCTTTCACAAAGTCGTTGGACTCCCTTTTTCAGAATGCATGGAGTCCAGTGGAAGACAGAAGCCAAGTGACTGGTGATCGCACAGGATGTAGTAGATCACCTTGGTATTTGTGAGGTCTGACCAAGCTCCAAGTGCTCCACAGCACCTGATTCTACCACTTGTGGAACAAATTACTCATGTCCACCTGTACTACTGGGGAAGTTTTCATTTTCGGGGGGGGGGGGGAGACACCCCACTCACCCATCAATAGATTTGAAGCCCCTTGGTTACCTTCAACCAGGTTTAGCCAGTCTCCTGAAATGGTTTACCAAGATGTGGCTGCTTCATAGTCTTTTGGAACCACAAGTGAGTGCTGAGTGGCAGATATGGACCTCAAAGATGAAGGAGCAGCCCTCCCACCAGAGGTGCAAGTCTTCTCAACACCCACATACGCCAACACGAAAAGCAAGCTATGTGTAAACTATATAGAGAATAGACAAAGTAATTTGAGAGAAGGCAATAACAGTGTGGGAGAACTGAGAACTCCCTATAGAAAGTAGGATTTGAACAGACCCTTTTGGGTTTTGTTTTGGTTTTTAAAGCTTTTTATTTTCAAAATATATACACAGTTTTCAACATTCACCATTGCAAAATCTAGTGTTCCAAATTTTTTTCTCCTTCCCTTCCCCACCCTTGCACTTTGATGGCAGGTAATCTAATATATGTTAAACATGAGCTGCCCTTAAAAAAATTTTTTTTTAAATTATTATTTCCTGTTTCTTACATCACTGTAGTTATCCAAATATCCTACCCTGTCTTCCTCTCTGAGAGCCATCCCATATAACAAATAGTATTTTTTATAAAGGAAAAAATTCAATACAATTGATTAGTACATTGAAAAAATTTAAAATCATGCATAATATACAATACTTGTGGAACTCCATCTTCCTGAAGGAATAAGTTTGGGGTATCTTCTCAAGTCTTCATTTGAGTCTTGTTTAATATTTACAATTTTGGTGTGTTATTCTTTTCATTTATGTTCTATGTATTAAAAAAAAAACTGAATATCATTTTCTTGGCTCTGCCAACTTCACTTCGCCTTAGTTCATATAAATCTTTCCATACTTCTTTATATTCATCCTACACATTATTTTTTATAGCACAAGAATATTCCATTATTGTATTTACATTGTTAGACTGCAATTTACTTAACCATTCTTCAGTTGATGAACATCTACTTTGATTCCAGTTCTTGGCTATCCTAAAAAGTGCTGCTATGAAGATTTTGATGAATATAGGAATGTTTTTCTTATCATTGGCTTTGTAATTCTCTGTATTTGATTTTGGGTGTTCAGAATTGCCATTCTGAGAAGAGCAGACTCAGGGATGCCGTGGGACAGGGAGCCTCTAAAAGTAGAGGCCATTTATGAGTGGAGAAGGAGGAAAAGAGAAGTGTTTTGAAGCTCCCTTTGTTTTCTTTTGTACTTTATCCTTCTTTTCCAAGAACATAGGAAAGAAGGATGGTAAAAAGAATGACAAATTACTTCTATTTCATATTCCTTCATCTTTTGTTTTAAATCTCCATGGAGCAGGAATAATGTGGAGGATTATTTGTGAGTTGTAATTATTCATGCTAACAGTGATGTTTTTGAGGGGAGTCTGTTTATATTGCTTGTTTCACAGATGTTTCCTTTTCCCAAACAGTCTCTCATGGAGACTGTGATTAGACAATTTTCAACCTGAAGGAGAACTTGCATTTATTGGCATTAAATTTTAAGGCGTGTTCAGCTTTATTTGCAGGAAAGTGATGTCATTCAGTTTGGATTCTTGCGGCTTGTCAGTGTTTTAGCTTTTTATTTATCGATGTCAGTTGATGTGTTTTGGGCACAAACCTATTGGCTCCCAATGATCCGTTTACGGTAGCCACTTTCAATGTTCCCAATGGAGGAACTGAGGCAAAAGTCTCTGTGAAACATTAAGGATAAAGATACTGCTAAATAATCCTTCCCAGAAAGTAGCTGGGGTAGATATTCTTAATAGAGTCCAGCTCTCTAAGCCTCCTAATAGAATAGAGCCACTGAAGAATCTTCTAGTTGGCACATCATGTTAGTGACACATCTGAGTTGTTTCCCCATTTAATAAAGGTATAACGAAACAGTGGAAAGATCATTAGATTTAGAATCAGAAGTTTAATCGGCCAGTATTCCAGCTGGCCACTCCCAGGCACTGGGCAAGCTGCTGGAATTAAGCCCTGGCTTTGAGTTTCGGCTGTAAAAAGTATTTACTATATATATGACTGGAATTTTGAGCCTCAGTGTCTCATCTACAAAATGGGTTTTAAAGTTTATGCTATTTTTTTTAATAAAGGCGATGTGATGGAAATACTTAATGTCATTTAACTATGAGCTTTTTTTCTTAATGTTAAAATTTGGTGTTGGGATACCCCAGTAAGCTGATGGCCTGCTCTCAGTTCAGAAGCCATTCTTGGTGCCTCTTAAGTTATTACAGTGATCCCAGTCCAAGGATGTGATCCCATACTGCTTTTAAGGGATTGGAGTATGTTTGGAGAATATAGAATATTTTGTTCTTTTAAAGAATGTTTTGTTCTGCTAGAAGGAACTAAAGGAAGTCTTCCTCCCACTCAGAGAGAGCCACAGATTAGAGTGATGTGAGATGAGAAGGCCGGGAGAGCCTGTGATCTGTACCCAAGCCCATTTATTTAATGAGCCCCCAAAGGATTAGAACTGGGAAAGGAGGCTGTCTTAAAACTATATAGCCAGAAGCAGTCCCTCATTATGTTCATAGAAAAGTCTGCAGTATCTCTTTTTGATCATTCACTTATAAAAATAAATCAATCTATCGACCTATTTTCAAATGGACTTATGCAAACATTACTCCAAATAAACATGAATATTGGAAAACATTGAATACAACAGTAGACAAAGTGTAATATAATTGCTTATCAGAATAGGAAAACATAAAGTCTCCTTGATCCAACTTATTCCAAGTAACCTCTTCCAAGAAGCAATTTAATCAGCTTACTTCATCTTGCATTTTAGCTGCCTATATAACTGCCTGTCCTGGGAAATTCTGTATATAGGTCTTGTTCCCAAGGCTTTTCTGGACAGATGTTCTTCCCGGTAGCTTCTTTGGCTCCAAATCATTTGCACAAGTTCCCTAGGTTAACTAGTTCATGTGAAGAAAACCAGTTCAAATGTTATGAAGCTAACCTGACAAAATAGAATTATAAGCAGAACATCAAAAGAGAAGTGCCCATTTTCCCTGGAATTCTGAGAATGTGAATTTTGAGGTAGCACTCGCTCTTCTGTCTTTACTCAAACCCTATAACTTATGTAAATAGTTCTTAAAGAGGATTCATGGGGACCCGATTTGGAAAATGAGTTCTTCTGACTCTTAATATTAACAGACACTTCACAAGAGGAAACCTGATTTAAAATTTTCTTTACAATCATTAATACAATTTTAAGTGTGAAATTCTTAATCTAATTTTGAAAACTTATTGCTAAAACTTTATTCTAAATCTGTATATCCCAGAAAAATAAAAGAAGAAAAAGTCATCAACATATATTCAGTTAAACCTAAAGAATGTCAAGTACTTGTTCTGCTTTGTTCTTTGTCTTGTTCTTAGTTACCTTCAGGATCAAAAGATTAAAAAAAAAATATATATATATATATATATATATATATATATACATATTTATCATTCAGGAATATCATATTTACTTGTGCTTTTGTCATTGTTCTTAATAGAAATATTTGAAAGCTATTCATTTGCATATGCATATGTTATATTTATATATACATGCTGGTTCTTAGAGAAAAAAGTATAATCGTGTTGCTTTTCTCAAAATGAAGTTTCCTATTCCATTAAACTTAAACCTTTTATAGCTTTATTACATATTTTTGAAAACTATCCTCCCTTTGAGAATATTTATATGTATATATGCCTGTGTCTCCATCCATAGAGAGAGATTCTACATCATCTAGAAAAGAAGTGCAGACCTGATTCTACATCTAAATGCATAATCATTAAGAAGAGCATGGCAAATTAACCATTTAGTTAACTAGTTATTTAGGTTAGGAAGTTGAAACAAATAATGACCACAAATTCAGAAGTATAAAATTTAAAACATTAAGGTTTTTCATACATGCATCCCAACATCTTTAAAAAACAAAACATTTACTGAAAAATTCACCTGCCCTAGTTAAAGTTTGCTATGAAAGGAAGATGAAGAGACATGGTTATAATAGTGTTAAATCTGTCTCTTCAAGGGCACAGCATAAGCATAACAGGATAAAACTTCCTTGCTCTGTTTGATTCCAAGAAAGAATTATAGGATAACCTGTATTTTGGAACAGCCAATCATTTATCAAAATTCCACATTATTCACCAGGCATAATAACCAGATTAGGATTTCCTAAGTGGGAAATTTTCCTATTCACAAAGGAAGTAGGCCAATGGGAAAGAAGATCCAACCATTGAAGTGCCTGGAGGTTCCTGTTCAGGTGCCAAAATGTAGTGTCCAGACTAGCTTTCTGGAGAATCCCAGGACCAGCCTTTATCTTAGTGGAGTAGTGAAGGAGGCAGGAGAGCCATCCCGATGGATGGTCTAGAATGGAGTCTCCCATTTTTGTCTTCTCAGGACTTAAATAGCTCAGTACACTAAATATAAATAAATGTATATCATTACAGCACACTAAATATGTGTGAGCCAGAGAACCATTATCTCATCAGTCACACTGAGGAAGTGCTAACTATAAGCACCCTGCTGTAAGTATCCCTTGCTTCAAGTAGAACATAGGTGGTTACGCCCTCCTTGATTTCTCCGGAAGGGAGGTGAGCACCAAAGGGGAATGAGGAGCCAAACCAGATATTGTTAGCAGGTTTCTTCTGGGCTAAAGGGTCTTATACCTTACCCAGAGTTCCCCCACTATCTGCGGCCCTCTACAAACCATCACCTATGCAAGGTTATGCTCTCAACTTTCCGAGGTGCTACCCTGTAGCAGTCCTCAGATCACACTCCCTTTGAATAGCATGTAGCATTTTCCTTGAATGGTAGGTTATTGACATAATGATAATTCAGATGATCATACCTGAAACCAAGACTGAGAACAATATCAAAGTGCAGTCCCAAGAGGTGTTTTCTCCAAGTAGCTACCTTTAGCAATCAGTTTCGTGGTCAGTATGATTATTATTATTTTTTAATATCTCATAACAATAAACACATGTAAGATCTCTGATTCATCCTAATTTAAATCCATCTTGGGAGCAGAAATACGTCATTAGAAATTAAGAAATTAATCACATTCTCTAGTGTCACAATATAATAAATACATGATAGTTCAGTCAAAACCCACAAACACACTGGTAACTAAGCTTTTAACCTAACCACTACCCATATCTTAAGGGATTACATATTAACCCCTAAGGCAGACATAAAGTTTTTAGTCTTCTGGTCTGTTGAGACTAAGTTGATTTAATAATGTAATTTTAATACATGCTCCAGGTTTAATTTTATAATTTTCATCAGTAATAGCCAGTCAAATTTTAAAAAATTATAAAGTAATCTTGCAGCCCTTTTATTTCAGTTGTAATAGGTTTTAGTTTCTCACTTAACCATCACTTGAGAATTCTACAACAGACTGTTAGCAAGGTTAAAATTTTGTTACCTTCCCCAAACAGAAGGTTCTGAGGAACCTGAACAGTCATTATTATTATCCATTTTAAAGCAAAATAAACCAAATTAAAGGTTCTAGGTGTAAAACTGTATCACACACCAAAATTTTAGTTGTTTATTATAATTAGCTTAAACTCATGCAAGATTTTAATTTTAAAAGTTACCATCTCCTGAGACACAGGCTAATACCAAGTGATTGGTAGAAGGATAGTCCTCCCCACCATTCTAAACTCCCCAAACTTGCTCCAATTTGTTACTCTCCCACCTTTTTTCCTGGAAAGGATTAGAAAAGTATATTATGCTAAATGTTGGGGTCAGGACCCTCACTTCTTGTACAAGAAGGTGAGGTTTTCTGATTACCAAAGCCCCTAGACATGTCTGTAGGATGTCAAAGCCAATTGTTGGACTACCTGTTTTTCAAATTTAGGTCAGAATTTTTCATTCTCAGGGTCTGCTCAGATGTGCTAATAAGCCATTTGGGAAAAATATTGATTTTTCTATAGCCAATCTAAATCCAAGTACAGTGTTAAAATCAGAGGATACTTTTCAGAGTCAGGAAGGGTTGTGGTGGTGAAAACATAAGGATATTCATTCCCTGAATTTAATCCTGTCCAAACATTTTTACAGACATTTTTAAACTGGACTTTATATATTTTGGATTCCTTAAAGAAATGTTTCTACGGGCAGCTAGAAGGCGCAATGTATAGAGCCCCAGCCCTGAAGTCAAGAGGACCCGAGTTCAAGTCTGCCCTCAGACACTTTACACTTCCTGGCTGTGTGACCCTGGGCAAGTCACTTAATCCCAATTGCCTCAGCAAAAAAAGAAAAGAAAGAAAGAAAAAGAAAAAAAAAAGAAATCTTTTTCTAGTTAGCCAAGAGGCAACTCATAGGAATATCTTTAGAAGAAATGGAATGAGATTCTATACTTTGTGGAATATAATTTTTTACTAGGAATATTTGAACTAGAAACTGAGCAACCCCAAAGAAGAATGATTTTGGAACCATGTTTTTCTTTCAGATAGAATCACTGAAACTTTAATTGAAACTAATTTACTAACTCTTTCAAAATAAATCTTTATGTCAGAAGCAAGTTTTGTTATTGGGGGCAGGGATAACACCATAAAATAAATAATTTAGTAAAAAGAAAGATTGAGCTTCCCAGATGATTTCTGCCTGATCTTCAAAATGACACTAAGATATATATTATATAGGCATCCTTATTAGAATCCTTTAGCCCTTGAGCACACCACAGTTCCAAACACTACCAAGGGTGGATCAGAACCTGAACCAGGCCAGAGAGAAGATCTGCCCCCCCTCTAGTGTCTTACACTGACCCAGCAGTCAGAACCACAGCACCAGACCCCTCAGGCCAGTCAAGCCAGATGTAATGGCCTTAACACTTAGACAGGTATCTTGTTTACGTGTCTGAATGGAAATGAGATGTTTTAAAGAGTTTGTTTTCCCATAAGGACAAACAGAGCACAAAGTTTGGGGGAAATGTCTCGTTTTTAGCTTAATAGATTTATTATTCAAATGGAAGTGACAAAAAAAATGAAGAATACATAGAAGTGCATAGAACACAGAAGATAAATTTGTCTTCCTTACTGGGAATTTAAATTTTTTTTTTTTATTTATTGGTAAAGAGTGGGAAGAAGGAGGTAACCATCTTTAAAAATATATATATATATATATATATATATATATATATATATATATATATATATATATATATATATATATATGTTGCTGTCTTTATGACCTGGCTGAGTTCCCCCTTCAAAATTCTCCAAGTAAGCATACCTTTCATGGACTAGAGAATTTCTGAGGTGAAAACTTTCCAACCTAATTGCCTTAATTCACGTGGGTCACCATATTTGTTATGAGAGACCGATCTTCTGAGTTCATGTAGACGGTTACTGCTGTCAAATACATATTTACCACAACAGAAATATGGAGGTAAAAATTTAGGTGGTTTTGTTTTTTTTTGTCCTGCTCAAGCATAGATTCAAGTCTCAGGGAATGCGTAAACCCCCATCAGGAATCTCACAAGCCCTGTTAAAGGCAAAATGACATCAGACTGACCAAGAAATCATTCATTTACATATTACAGTCTTGTACGTTTCTCTTAGGCCATGAAAGTTAAAGAGAAGATCCATAATCCCATGCTTTTTTCAGTGTCATATAAGTAGAAGAAACTTCGCTAAACAATCATAATTTCATACATTCCCTTAGGAAATGTCCTTTTTGTCCAACAAGCTCTAGAGATAAACTGAGGGAGATTACAGATTAAACAACTCTTAGAGGATTCGAAAATAGTATTTGAATGATGTTGTCAGAAGTGTCTCTACATAGAATGCCCTATAAGATGGACTGGAACAGAGTCGTCCTCCTAATAGTCCAGGCTAGCCATGAGAGCCTGAAGTAGGGTTTGACAGAATAATCAATGGAACACATGGAGATGGCAAGAGGAGAGAAAAATAGCCAGTTTTTTATGTGGCAGATTTAAAGGAAATACAAAGGTGGGCTTTGGGTGTTAGGACTTGTGGTTGTAGGTTATAGGGTCTAGAGCTGGAAGGACAATTAGAGGTTATTTTGTCTAACTCAGGCCAGTAACACCAGGGACTGACCTGGTCAGGTCACGGTGGCCATCGAGCTGGAATCTAAATCTAGGCAGATCCCCAGTCTCCATGGCCTTGGCTTCTTTCCTTCCACAAGGCATCTCTCAGGGTGTCATATGGAAATATGATCATAGAATTTGGGAGAGAGGTCAGAACTCCAGAGGAAGATTTGGGAATGATCTGCTGAGAGGTGGTAGTCTAAGCTCTGGGAGGAAAGCCTTGGGGAGCACTCATTCCTGAGGGGGTAGATTCCATCCTCCTCCCCTTTGAAAGATAAGAGGATTTATTTTGTTATCCTTCCCATAGGGCCTTGGGCCTTTCCCAGGAGAGCATCATGTCTCTTCTCTCGTTTTCTCAGGCACTTATGTTTCCAATGAGGGCTTCATGTCCACTGAAATAGTAGTTATATGGTAGTCTGATTTTGAGTCAGCACTAAATTATTTTTTCCCTTTTTTAATTCAAGCTTTTTATTTTCAAAACATGCGCATATTCACCCCTGCAAAATCTTGTGTTCCAAATTTTTTCCCTCCCTTTCCCCCACCCCTAGATGGCAAGTAATATGTTAAACACATGCAATTCTTCTATACATATTTCCACAATTACCATAGCACTAAATTCTAATTGGATAAAATGTGTTATCGTGATCTAAGGTTAACTGCCTTTTGCCACTCTACAAGCAGGGACTTGGCAGTCTCTATCTTCTGACCGGTCTGCTCGGCCAAGCTGCTCGCCACATGTCGTTCCAGATGTTCTAGACAGTGCAGAGTGGGCTGCTAGGCTGATGGGAGGTAGGGTGGCCAAGGGAGAAGTTGTCCCATAATCCACCGGACTCCTAAAAGTGTCTTCTTCCTGCCTCTGCCGACAGGTGTGGTGAGGAGACAGCCGTTCCCCCTCCAACCTAAGGGTCCTTGGACTTTCAAACCCAAATTTCTCATCGTGGTGGTTATTTCACATTAAGACAGGATAGATTCTGTTCCATGTACTTAGCTGTACTTTAAACTCTGAGAAACATCATGCCTGAAAAACCTTTTTCCTCCTTAGCTGTTTTCCTTATGTGGGAAGCACTTATGTGGGATTTTTCTGTAAAAGCATCTTAAGTTTCCTGTGTAGGTAAAAAGCCTTGCATGGGCCCAGCAGGACGAGCGCTACAGCTCTCAGCCTCTGCCTGCAGTCTCCACCTCCTCCCTCCCCCGCCTGCTCCCTCCACCAATGGGCAGACCCCCTGGGGCTGTCCGTCAATACCATCCAGATAGCCAGAAGAGAAGCGGACACAGGCTGGTTTTAGCAGAGGGATTGAGTGTTAACTCTGCCAGTCTCTGGGTGGAAATTTGCCTTTCCAAGTGCACCTGGCCCTTCTTCAGAGCTCCTACCAGCTACACTTGCTTGTATGTGTGGGTCCTTTGATGGTAGATGGGGCGTCAGCCATCTCTGGGCGGCTCTCTCCGGTCCTGTTGAGGGAGGTTGTTGAGGTGTTTGGCAGGAAGATCTGGTACTTAGAAGGTAGGGAGTCCTGGCGAGAGGACCCTCCTGGCTGGTCGGGGTGGGAGGCAGTGAGTAGTAGAGACCTCTTTCCTGGGCAGGATTTCCATGATCTCTCCATCCCTCCAGGATGGACAGTGCTGTAGTTAGTGAAGCTCTTCTGACCCTGCGTTATGGTTACAGGAATTTTAGCAGCGAGGCTCTCCTCTTGTTCTCTCTAAATGGGGCCCCCTGAGCAAAGTTGGCAGGTGGGGTCTTCAATCCAAAGCTCCCACCTTCATAGGAACCCGCACTCCTTTCACGCTTGAGCTAAAGAGAATTCCTCTTGTTTCTGCTCCTCTCTCCGTTGCAGGGTAAAGGCAGCAGTAATGCTCACATTGGCGAGCAAATTGAAGAGGGATGAGGGCGTTAAAGGATCCCGTCCGTCTGGCACCACCTCGGACTCCACGCGGCGAGTGTCTGTGAGGGACAAACTGCTCGTTAAAGGTAACCTGTCAGCAGCCATCAAAACACTTCTGCTCACTGGAAGGAAAGCAAGGTTAGGGGAGTTTCTTCCTCAACAGAAAACTGGCCAGTCCCTGAAGGAAGGGGCTGGCTGGAGAGTCTGTGTGGAAGACACCAGCAGTTCCTCATTTAGGCTTTGCAGGCAGCAGGGGCCTGGGATCACCTAGAAGCACGGCCTGCCCCAGAGGAGAGAATGGGCAGGATGCTCTTGCAGTAGGTACCGAGGAGGCTGGCTGTGGGCAAGGCTGTCTTATGTTAAATGTCCGGGTCAGTCTCTCGCCAGAGGCACCTGAGAATCCATCAAGTCCAACCCCCTCATTTGACAGATGAGGAAAACCGAAGCCTACAAGGGCCCTGACTTGCCTAAGGCCATGCTAGCTGTTCAGTAGCGGACCCAGATTCAAAGACAGGTCCTATGATTTCAGGTCTTAGGGTTCCCTGTGCTCTGCCCCATGGCTCCCCACTGAATATCCAGAGAAGTGCGGTGTGGAGGAACCATATAAGTCTTGTCTGTGTCCTTTCTCTCGGCCCCCCAGCCTCTGCCCACTGCTCACCCGGATGTCTGGTTGCCGAGCGGCCTCCTAAGTTCCAGGTCTGCCATGTCACCCTCTGCTCAGCGATCTCTAGAGCCTGGCTGCTACCTCCAGAACCAGACATCACCCTGAACTCTTCATCCCTTGCTCCCTCCTGTAGCTTTGGGGCTCGCTCCCCCTGGCCAGCTTGCCTCCCTGCTCTCTGTGACCCAGCAGCCACATGTGTCCGGCCCTGGGATGTGCTGCCCTTTGCCTCCGGGCTTTCTCCAGCATGAATCTCCAATGGCTTCTCCTTTCTTCTCCTGGTCTTCCCCTGTCCCCCCAGCACTCCTTCCTCTTGTATGTAGGCTGTCTGTCTGTCTTGTACAGAGCTAGACAAGTACACGTGGTCTCCTCAGTGAGAAGGGGCAGTCCCTGAGGGTGAGGGCGAGGGCTCACTCTTTTTGTTCTGTTTTACCTCCCTCGTATCCCCAGTGCTTAGCAGAGTGTCTTCCACATGAGAAGTGCTTCATAACGGTTTGTTGCCTGATTGAATTGAGAGACCTTCATAAACTCCCTGTCTGATATCAGGCAAAGCACTTTGTCTCTTGGGTCTCTTCAGGAAAATGTATTGATTAGACCCTCAAACTCTGGGATCCAGTCAGGTTTTAGGGTCACGCTTGGGAGCATCCCAATCAAAATAAAGTTTGTTAAAAGAATCTCCTAAAACTGTGCTAGCGGAAGGTGTTCGAGGTGGAGCTAATGCAGAATGTTAGTGGCCAGACTCTGGAAGTTTGCCCATTTTCAGCACTCATTCAGCCAGCTTCTTTGGGCACCAAGGCCTTCTTGCAGCTCGTGGGACACACGTACGTGAGAATCCCTACCACCAGAGAGCTTAGAATTGGCACTTTGACTTTTGTGTTTCATATTTTGTTTTGATTAAAAAGGTTTGTTTGCATTTGCTGAACCTGGCCATGGGAGCAACTCCATTGGAGTAGGCATGGAACTTGTACCCAGACTCCTTCTAGAGCAGAGCAGCTCAGGTGGCCATTGTTGGGGGGTACTCCCCAAGAAGGAAGGCCGTCCCTCTGGGAATAGGGCTCCTTGGGAGGCCTTGGGCCCCTCCTCCCACAAGGCTGAAGGATGAGCTTCTGAGGGTTTTGCAGAGGATCCAGGTTGGGCGTGGTCCCTTCCACTTCTGGGATTCTCTGAAGGTCCCTCCACAATTTACAGCTTCGGTTACTGGAAAGCCAGTGGAATAAACCTTGCTACTTTCCCTATAGCTGAGTCTCGTAGGTGTTGTGAAACCTGAACTCTGAAATGCTGTTTGGGCTGGCCGCCTTCCAAGGGTTTGACAGTAAAATTAAGGTGGATTTTTAGTCCTCGTTTTATGCAAGTAACGGTCGATCCAAAGCAGCATCTGGGAGCATTAGCTCTTCGTGGAGCACTTCCATTATGGTGCACCAGGAGGTTAAGCATTCAGTGAAAGGGATGGGAGTCTGTTCCTAGAATCTTAGGGCACCTAAAGTTGAGTTTGTCCCTTAGACTCTCTTAACATTCATCTGACTCTAATTCCAAGTGGAAGAAGTAGGGAGGGCCCCCTGCAGCAAGAGCCAGAATTTGACCAGATGTGCTGAGGAAGGGTCTGGCCTGGGTCTCCGAGGTTCTTGCTGGAGCAGAATTGGATTGGCCTGTTCATTTGAGCTGAGACTTCTAAGTTGACACAATTTTCTCATGTGTGGTTCCAGGTTCTTGAGGACTGTCTGTTTGATGACAGGAGAAAAAAAAAATGTGTGTGCTGGGTGCTATTTCTCTCCTTGTAAAGATGGCCAGTTGGGCCTTGGCGGGGACATCCATGGCCCTCTTTTTTTTTTTTTACCTGTTGTGACCCACAGTAGCCCAAGCTAATTGAGTGCCTTCCTAAGTCTAGCACCACTATGGGGAGCCTCTGGAAGTAGGCAAGGCCATTGGGCTGCCTAAAGAGGGCCATTTGGAGCAGCTTAAAGTTTCTGTGCTACTTCGTGGCTGGATCAAGCCCTGGAGTGGCCACGGTTTGACAGTCTGGATGAGATGGGGAGACCCGATCTCAAAATTAATATGTGACAGTTTGTTTAGAACCCATTTTAGGAGATTTTACATATTGGGTGTAAGTAGCCATAATTAGCGAGAATGTCCGTATTTCAGCAAGAATTTCCGTGTCTGCCTTGTACCAGTAAGTGCTGGATACACATGAATGAGCCTGATCGAGTGAGATTTCCCAAGAGTCAATTAATATTCATTAAGTGCCTCTTCTATGTTAAGTGTCAGGTGAGAGTGCCTCAAGCTGGAGAGTCAGCTACGTGGGATACCAAAATCTTCTGTCCGTAGGCTTGATTTTGTAGCTAGCAAACGCTCTAAAATTGAGTTGGGGCCTTGATAATTATAAACTAAATAGCTACTCAATAAGAATAGCCTTTCAGATATCTCTAGCTTCTTTTGAATATTACTTTTATAGAGGCTTTATATCTTGAAATTTTTCAAGAATCTTACCTATAAGTTTTCTAGAAAGCCAGTGTAGTTTGAAGTTTATAATCTGATAACTTAGATAATCAATTGCTATTCAAGTGGACTGTGAGATTTTATCTGTAGTTGTGAAAGAAAAAAGATCCATTTTGAATTTGATCTCGGGGCTTCCTTCTTCTAAGTCCGGTATTCTCCCCATTGTTCTGCCTGACTGCCCCTAATGCTACCAGAGCTGTGTCTTGCATTGGTGATAGTGGTTGCTGTGAGGATACTTGGCCCCCTTCCGTGTGAGGTATAAGGGCAAGAGCCACAGAGTCAGCCGAGGAGAGTCTGTCCTGTTACCTGACTCTCACCAAGAATCAGAACACCGTTGCCAGGGCTCATTCGATGGGAATTAACAACTCTGTTTTCTCTGGAACTCTGGTCATAGACCAGAGAAAAGCAAGCATGGCTTGGCGCATGTTATCGACTGGAGAGAACGATTTCAAAGGCTTCAGATAAAGGAGACAGTGGGCAGACTTCTACAGGCAGATTCATCCCAGGAAGGAACCTCAAAAATGAAATCTCTGAACACACAAAGAAATGGTTCTGGTGAAAAGAAAAAGTGTTGTCTGAATAGACAATTGTGGATTACAGGGAGCTTCCCGGCTCAGACTTTTAAAAACATAGGAGCAAGAACAAGAAACAGGAGATGAGCACAAAGGGGTGACATGAGGTGTAAGAATAGTGTCAGGAGACCAAGCTCAGAGTAACCTGAGGCTGGAGAATAGACCCAGCGAGAAAAAAGACTCGTTCAGGTAGATGGAGTCATGATAACGTGACAGAAGGCAAAGCTGCTGAACTCATCGTTTGCTTGTTTTCTCTGGCAAGGAGAAGAAACATTCTTTGGACTGGGTTGGACTAAGTGAAAATGGCCAAAAGGATATTGATGGCCAGGATAAGCAGGGAGCCAGCGAGCATTTCATTGCCCTTAATGAATTCAGGTCACTAGATATAGATGAATTACACCCTCTGGTCCTGAAAGACTTGGCAGACGTGACCCCCTTTTGAAAGATCTTAGAAAACAGGAGTCCTAGCAAAGACGGGAAGGAGAACAAGGCCGCAGCGCGAGTAGTTTATGCCCAATTAAATCTGTTTTCTTTGGGCTGTCAGATTTGGTGTGTGCGGGAGATGGAGTTTACCCAGATTTTAGCCAGCTCCTTTGCCACCAAAGTTCCGGTCATATCTTTTTCAGCCACCCCATCCTCACGGTGAGTCTGAAGTCCAGAATAGAGGACTTTCTTCTTGTTGGTTCAGTGGCTCAGTTAGATAATAATAGGTGAATTTGGAACTGGTTCAGTGCCTGGATCCAAAGAACAATCATTGATAGTCCCAGTTCACCATGGAACGAGGTCTCCAGCGGAGTGTTCCAGACCTTGGCCCTCAGTGACCTGGATGAAGGCATGTCGGTATTCTCATTTGTATTTGCTAATGATACAAAGCTGGAAGGGATTGCTGACGCTGATGACAGAGGTAGCATCCCCAAAGTGCCTGATGGGCTAAAACATTGAACTGAATTGGATAAGAGGTGTAAGTGGAATAAACAATTGTAAGCTCTCGCACTTAAAATACGCTTCTGTACCAAAGGAGGGAGATAGCCCATGGTTAGACAGCAGTTTGGAGAAATCTGATGGTTTTAGTAGATTGCAAATTCTGAATGAGTCGGTGGAGTGAGTTGGTAGCCAAGAAGGCGACGCCATCTGAGGCTTCGTTAAAAGAGCTCTAGCATTCTGCAGGAAGGGGGTCGGGCCACATCTCCCTTAGGAGAGTGTCCCAGACGAAGGCGATCAGGATCCTAGGTTGGAGCTAGCAGAGACCTGGGAGGCCTTCCATCCAAGCTCTCCCCCGCTTCCTCTGTACCATTGACCCCCTCACCCCCAGGATTCTCTCCCCCTGGGCTCCTGGGATGTTTCCTCTTCTTCAAGGCATCCCTCTCCTAAGGCTCCTTGGCCGGCTCCTCAGCCACACAGCATGAACTCTGAGCTCTCTCCTGTCCTACCCCGGGGCTACAGTCTGCTTTTCCCTTCCTTGGAGACATGGGCCAGGGCGCAAGCCCCATCAGAGGCTCAGAACAGAGCTTGCTGCATCAGGTGCCTCTCTCATGCAAGAGGATCCCACGTGAGTCACTCAGGAGGGACCAGTGTCAGGGAGGCCGTGGGCTCCAGTGATTGCTTCTGGTCTTCCCGCTTCTAGTCCAGAGCCTCTCTCCAACCTGGGATAAGGTACTCAGAATCAGGACAGGCCCTGATAGCCACCGATTTTGTCTTGTAAAGAGATCCAGAAGCCGGAGCACTGCAGACCTAAAACACCATCTCAACTGGAATCACGACTATTGTCCTCAGTATTCTGATGGGAAATAAGTATAGATATGAGCCAAAACTCACCCTTACACCTGCCGGGGAAATGTCTCTCTCTGCCTCTGAGGTACACGAGCACCGTGAGAGAGCTTTCCGAGGGAATAGTCCCTCTGCTTTGGACAGTTCCTTATTTTCGAATAGCTGCTGTGATAATGTCAGGTCATGGACGGAAAGGCCATGTTTAGGAGCACATCAGCTTGCTTTGTCCTCCTGCCTTGTGTTACTTCTTTTAGAAATCAAGTTCAGAGTTTTCACCAGTTTAGTATCAAGCTTCTTTGTAATTAGTCCAACGGACTGAGGTTTTTTAATATTCTAGAAGCCTCTGTCCATTTGGGATAGATTTTTGTCCGAAAAGACATTCGTGAACTGGCACTAACTGGAGTCTTTTTGTTTTCCACAGAGGTTGCAGAGCTTGAAGCCAATTTACCTTGTAAGTACAGAGCTGGCCCTGACAGTGGCTCGGTGGATGGGCGTTGTGTTCTTTAATCTTGCAGGAAGCCTCCCTGTTACCCGCTCTACCCTTCCTTTGGCTTCTGAATTTCCATTGTGAGGGAGGTTCTCCCCACTCCCTCCCTATTTTCTATAAAGGTAATGCTGCTGCCTTTTGTAAAGAACGAATGAAAACTGAGGTCTTCTGAGGGCGGCCACAGTGATCTCATTAGGCATGGACATTCTATAAGCCTTTACTTCTTACAGGGCTCGGGACAATCATTCCAAATTGAGGGAAGGGCTGGGAGAGGGAAATGGCCTTCTTCCACCTTAGTTCACTTAATTTTGTCCCGTTTCAGACTTCCCTCAGCCTCTGTACATAAACCTAGACATTCTCATTTCAGAAAGGCCATCATTTTTTTGGACTGGTGATGCTGACAGTGTTTCGTTTTAGTTTATAGAATTGTAGCTTTGGTTCAATTTTATTAGCTAATCCAGAAGGAAAAATCAAAACAGATCTTTTCCTTGAAAGAGGATTTGATTCAATCCCCTTACTGTTGAAAAGCACACCCAGCTGTCCTTCCTCAGCAGTGGAGACAGATGAGTTTCAACCTTGCCTCACAAGGTCTCCAGCCCCCCAAAACACCCAGTACTAAAAAGGGAGACAGTTTTACCTAAAAGTATTGCTTGCCTCCCAGAGTCTCTACGGCTCAATCTGAGGCAGGACATAAAATGCCAAATGACATGTTTTTGTCGTGAGTTTAAAAATCTGTTCACAAATCCCACAAAAACAAGTAACCAGTTTCATTTCTTGTTGATAAAAACAAAACAAAAAAACAGAAACAAAAATGGCATTGCCAGTAAATGTATCTGGCCTACAGGGTCTCCTGTGTCCCCCTTTACAGACTGATCACCTGGCGGGGGAGAAACTCTTTTTGGCCCAAGAATAAGCTCTCCCAGCTCTGGATCCCATGATTCCGTGACCTAAAACCATCCCTGAAAATGTCGTATCAGCAGATTGACAGATAAAATTGTAGAGAAAAGCTTCATTCAGGCCTAGAGAAACGTAAGTTCATGAACAAGACAAAAATGGAAAACGAACCACTTTGTTTTTGGCTCCCTCTGCCCCAAAGCCCTCCTTTGATGCACTGCGGTGAGGAGATGCTTTGGGCTTGGGTAGCGGGCTCTGCCAGAGGAGGGATCTTAAGCCTGAGTCTAGCTCAGCAGGCCGCAGGCCCTGAGCTAGAGAGTGGGTGGACACTGCCCAAAGAGCCAGCGGGAGGCCGGAGGGCTAGTGGAGCGGTCCAAACACCAGCCCTGGGCCTCTGCTTGGACTCTTCAGGGCGCCCAGTGGTGGTGCTCATTTCTAGCTGCTCACAGAGGCCCTGATTTCATACACATTGAATATGTGAACTTCAGAATCCACATAGAGAAACAAAGTCACATGAAAGAGATTACCCACTAGCAGTTTGGTCCCCAGCAGGGCCCTCATCCGTGCATTTCAAAAGCAGTCCTGTAACCAACATTGTCCTGCCGGTACCATGATAACGAAATTAGTGAAGGGCTATTAGCGTGCCTTTCATACTTAATGCTGACAGATCCCATCTGCAAAATGGGTTCAAGTGTTAAGGAGAATTTAATACAATTAAAATTCCTGCACAAGTAAATAATATCTCTCCAGTATTTTTATATTTTGTGCCTAAGTCATCTATCAGTCTGCTTGTGCTTATTAAAAAATTATGTAATGATACAAGGACAATCAAAATCCTGGTTCAGCAGGAAGGACAAGTGCCATCAAATGAGAGAATTATATACCTCAATGGCTTCCGGGATTCTAGATTCCCTTTGGAAGACGCCCAGTTTTGCTCCTTTCCTTCCATTTTTATTCTTGGGCCTGCTCTCCCAGAAGACACTGATTCTTTTCCTTTTCATGTGCAAATAGCACTTAGCCCAGTGCTCGCACACAGTAGGTGCTTAATAGATGTTTCTTGATTTTTCCAACTGGAGCCTTTATTGTGTCCAGGACACAGCATGACTCAGAGAGAGTTTGCCTGTGCCTGTGGCCCGGCCACTCACAGTCCTGCTGTCGGGTGGTTGTGGCCGTGGACCACGGTCCGCACTGTGCTGCTGTCTCCTTTCTGGCTGTCGCACTCTCCTCACAATTGTTCTGTTTTGTAGGTACGTGTAAAGTGAATTTTCCTGATCCAAACAAGCTTCACTACTTTCAGCTAACAGTCACCCCAGGTAATGTTTCTGGACAATTTGTAGATCCGTACATGGGGTTATTAGTGGGGCCCTCCCTCCTTTTAGAGCATATATGAGACCCTTCCCGCTTCTGGAGTCTCTGCTGGAAAATTGTGGGCATTAGAGAAAGATGAGAGTGTCTAAAAAGGAAAGAGAATTCCCCCTTTTTAAAATGGTTAGACTTTGAGAAAATTCTTCCAGGTTTTAGTCGTCATCACTTTTTGCAATGATGCAATTATCTATTTGAATCGCTTTTGGTATACATCTCTCTGCTCCCTCATTGACAATGTTTCTTTCAGTTTTTACAAGTGGCTACATGGTGGGCGGCTAACAAATGATGGAAACTGGACGTGGTCAGAAAGAGTTTTTGTTGTAATCAGATAAAATTTGCAAGACAAATTAGTGTAATTTTTAATGATAGATAATCCTTCTTGTAGCAAAGCGATTAGGCATCAACAATAAGCAGTTCACATAAAGAAATGGTATTACTTCTATAGAGAATGTTCTGGGGTTAGCTCAGGAAGGGAATGGGGGACTTTGAAGACCACTGGTAAGATTGGAGTTGGGACTCAGCTCTGCCCCTTTCCTTCTCCATGGGGGCATATACCATGGGCATCTCATGGCAGGTCCTTGCTTGGATGTCCTAAGAGCCAGGCTTGTCTTGGGGTGGAAATAGCCAAGACCAAAGGAAGGCTCCCACTCAGCAGGAGGGACAGCGGGTGTCCAGGTGGGGTCCAGAGCTGGATTTCAGTTTAGGTTTCTTGCAAGAGAAGCTCTTACTGTTTTCATTCTCCCTCAAAGCACGCAGAGTGGTACAATTTTAAGCCCTCCAGTTTCTCCCAGTTACACATTTGGGTTAATCCCACCTTTGAAAGGATCACAGCAGTTTTTTGGGGGGCATGGCAGAGGACAACCTCACAGCCATTTAGCTAGCTCATTCAGTCAGTGGATCTGATGGTTATATTTGATTACTGATGATTTTTCCATTTACAAAGCATTTTGTGCCCATTAGCTCCTTCATTTCATCCATTAGCCCTGCGTGACAGGCAGAGCAATTATTCTCTGCATCTTTCAGATAAGGAACCTGAGGCTAGGAGAGTTGGGGTGCCTTGGCTTGTCAGCAGCCTTCCCTTTGTTTAAATCAGTCAGTGCAGTAGTACATTTGACTTTTCTGCAGAAGGAGAGCCACCTTTATGGTTGAAAGGATGGATACAAGAAGTCCGCACATCGACAATCAGTGCTGGCCAACAGAAGGAGAAGGCAGAGGCTTGGAACCTGGGGCTGTAGTCCCCTTATGGACACCTACCAGGCCTTAGCTTTCTGGTTTCTAAGGTCCAGATTTTTGGTTACTTGAGATTGATGTGGATTTTGGAATAGAGTTGGGGCCTGGATGTCTCAGCCTTGACTCAAGTCCCAAGCCCTCCATGTTAAGAGATGAATATCCCTTCTGCTTCCCCTGATTGGGCCAAGTTTAGGTCATGGAAGCATTTGTCCCCGTCCACTGCGTGATCACATTCTTGAAAATTCTTCAGAAACTGTGCTGAACATGGCACCGAGCCAAGCAAAGGGGATCCAAAGGAAGGACGCCATGGATGGGAAAGACTCTGTTCCCAGAGCCATCAGAACCTGGCGGGGTACGGGGCAGTCCTCTGTGTGGCTGAAGCTTGGCCGGGCCAGGAACAGGAGTCTGTGTGATTGGAGGGCAGAGATTCTGTCTGACGGGTTACTTCCTTTTTATTTGAGGATTAAAAAGTCATGTTTCATTTACAACCTCACAAGTGTCACATAAACTACTTTTTAAATGAGGTTTTTAATCATTTTAAATTAAATATTCATGTAGGCTGTTTTAGGAAATTTGGTGAATTTAATGTTTAGCCTTAGGCTAAAAGCAAAAATATGCCCGTTGCAAGGAGAAAATTAGAATGTTCTTACAATTTTCTCCTGCTTAAGTGATTATTCTCGAGACTGGGATGTTAAGAGCAAATTGGAGTGAGAATGAAGAACTCATCCAAGTGACTTAATTTGGGGGGCAAGAAGAAGTTATCCGTTCTCATAAGAGGATCTTACCTGGTAGAGGTTGGAGGGAGGGTCCATTGATCCATCAGCAACCATTTTGTAAACCTGGGCCAGATGTTGAAGATAAAAAGAGAAAAAATATCCCTGTCTGCCCTCAAGAGCTTATACTCTACTAAGTAAAATGCCGGGTAAGGTGAGCAAAGGAGAGCTCAGAAAGGACAGAAGAGAGACAAACAAGCAAGGGGGAATATCAGGGAAGGCTTCCTGACAGAGGCAATGCCTGAGTCAAATCAAGCCCTCCCTTTGAAGATGAAGGAACAGCCCCACGTGCTCCCACGGCTGAACAATTCATTCTTTTGATATTTTCTGAGTATGTATGTTCTGGTTTTATCTTTGAAAGTCAGGGAGAAAATCGTTTTAACCAGATTTCTTCAAAAGAAATGAGGTTATCACTCTTGGCATTTTTCTAATGCCTGACTTCCTAGTGTAGGTTTTTTTTTTTTTCCAAACATTAATCATTTTCTCCTCCTTATCCTAATGTGGTATTTGTTTTGTTGTTTCTTCTTTTTAAAGGTTTCTTTTTCTTTTCTTTGTGTTTTCTAGATGAGGGTCACTACCAGGGTGGAAAATTTCAGTTTGAGATAGAAGTTCCTGATGCTTACAACATGGTGGTGAGTAGCCAGCATCTTTATCTGTTTGCTTGTTTTCTTGGAGTTTTGCACACTTGAGACACTGGCCACTGCCTCTCTGCTACTGTGTTTTTCCCATTCCCCATCGTGATGTGGCATTGCAGGCGTTGAACGAAGGAGGGAAAGCTCTCAAGAGCTGAGACTTCCATGGTCGGGAGCGACCAGCCCCCAGCACTGTGGCCTAGGCCCTGGTTTATTACTATGACCATTTAAATGTGATTATGCGCTTTTTGAAGATCCTGACAGCCAATACAGCCTAAAGTGAAAGCTTCTGTAGGTAGGACTTAATTAGCTATGCTCTGATTATTATGAATAAATTAGACCTGAAGTTGGGTCAGAAACCATATACCAAGTGGCCTTCCCCTTCCTCCCAGTGAAGGATTTTCCAAAGGAATACATCCTGCTGGAACAGTCAGAGGACAGGAGTTGTGGCATCGGGTCCGAATTAGCAAGGTTATTTATATGCATGTAATTATTATGTAAAAATCTACAAAATGAACAATTCCATAAAATTGTAGGCAAGGGATTAAGCCCACAAATATTCTCTCTTTATTGCAAGTCAGTGGCCGGCTCTCTCCCTCAGGCCTCTGGGATCATATTGGTCCTTGTGCCGGACTCTCCCGGGCACCTTCAATGGGAAGATCCTGACCTTCGATGGTTTCATCATCTTGACTTTACAAGGTGGTCTCTCTCCTTCTCTTTTACAAGACCCCATGACATCATACACTTTCTTCCCCCCCTTATTTCATCTCAGTTCCCCAAGGCAATATTTTGTACTTGCTTTCCCTAGCCTTTCAGTTTGAGATAAACTTCTCGGGATATTAGCTGGAATGGTCCCCTCTGCCCAGCCCCCCACTGGACTCATTATCCATATCCATATCCATATGCTTCCCCTCCCCTCTGTGGGCTTCAGGCCAAACAAAGGGTCAGAGAGGAAAATAAGGGCTGGTTCCTGACAAAGCAAAGTTGAGTAAGGCCATATTTAGGTGGGAAACTGCCATGTTTGTGCCATGTTTGTGGCCTTATCAGGCCATCGGTTTCCTAGGAGCAGAGATACTGAGCTAAGAAGAGCTTCAGTGGATGCTAAAACTAACCCCTTGCATTATGGAGGAGGAGACTGAGGCCCCAAGAAGCCCAAAAGAACCCCGGGCTTGTCTAGCCCAGCCCCCTCAGTGTGCAGAGGAGGACATGCAAGAGCACCCAGATGACTTGACCAGGTGACTCACATTGGTTATAGCAGTTTGACCCCAAATGCAATGTTCTTTCTACTCTTCTGCATGGGGATCCCTATTCTGAACAGTCTCTGTACCCCTGGACATTATTTGTCCAGAGGTTACGCCATGTTCTCAGGTATCTGCAGAACAGCTGGATTGAGTCCCAAAGTGGAGAAAGCAAGGTCCTTTTTCTTCTCTTTTAGAGATTATTATTAGGTGGAGGATTGTCTCTTCTTAGCTGACATCATACAGCACATTTCTCCTGGAGATCTTTTGTTTTCTGTTCTAGTGAAATCCCACTGCTTCAGTCCTGGAGAAGAGGCTAGAGGTTCGCTCCAAGCATTTCTGCCCCCACTTTGTCCACCCCCTGCCCAGACTTCCCTTCCCGTCTCCTCACCATTTCAGGCTCTTAGAGACAAGCTGCTTATTACAGTCTCCCTGTCAAATGCAGTTGGAATCAAGCTTTCTGATGCCTTTGAAGTTTCCCTGGTCTTTAGTGGCTGAAGGACGTTTGTCCTTAAGTCAGGGCAGTGACATCTTTAAAACCCCTGAAACAAATGGAAGCAGGGGTCCATCCAAGACTCTTCCAAGTGTCTTTATTGGCTATTTCTACAGCAAAACTCTTTCTGTTGCCTGCTGTGTCCAATTACAATTTCTTCTGTTCCACATAGTTCCCAAGCGAATGGGAATTGTGGACCAAGCTAGATAAGAGTTCCGTCTGACGTTTCTCTATCAAAGGAGACTTTTTCATTTAACAAATAGTCAGTTATGAAAGGTGACCTTGGGCGGTGCTGGAGCTGGAGCCATGTGGGAAGACAGAGCGTGGTGGAAGTGTCGATAACCAAAAGGCATCTTGGCACTTTTGGGGGGGGGGGTGGAACAGAAAGGAAACAGATCTGGTCAAAACCAGATGCTGAGATAGATTTTAAGCAAACTTTCTACTGACTTTAATTACAATTTTGCTCAGAAATCCCCCATCTCTTATTCTGTGCTTCACCTACCACTTCCTGATGAAGGGATTCCTGACTGGAAAGTGACTGCTTCTGGATAGCCTCCCTGTCCTCCAGAAATCCTGCCTCCCTTAAGCCTGTGGGTATTAAAAAGGCCGGTCAGCTCCTGCCAACATTGCAGATTCCCCCAACCAGGAGGAGGAGGGCATCTCATCAGCTTCTGCTCTTTGGGGTGTCTCACACTGCTACAATGCAAAGGGAAAGGAAAGGAGGATGGCAGAGGATGAAATGGATAGAGTCAGAGACCGCGAACATCAGCTTGGACAGACTTTGAGAGACAGCGGAGATCAGAAGGACCTGGGGTGCCGTGGTCCATGGGCTCACCAAGCATCAGACACACCCGAACAATAGGGAATTTCTTTTCCAGAGGTCAGGCGAGTTCCTGTGCTGGAGGTGATAGCTAGCCAGGACATCAGGAGAGCATCTGCTGAGTTGGCAAAGATGGGGCCACGCTGGTAGTTTTAACCAGATTTGTTATATTTAGGAAAGCGAGTCCAAATGGAAAGAACCTTCCTGTCTTTTCCCCTTATTTCACCCCAGTTTTCTAAGACAGCATTTTCTGTTTTTTCTCTATAGCCATTGAGTGGCAGTCTGGAGCTGTCCCTGCTGCCCAGCCCTCCGTGGGCTCTGTCCACCCCCACTTCCAACTGCACCAAGTGCACATACCCTGCTCCCATGAGTTTCCAGAACAAACATTACAAAGGGTCAGTGAGGAAAATAAGCACTCATTCCTTCCCAACAAAGCAAACTGTATTTGGGCACAAAACTGCCCCACTGCTGAAATATTCCATTAGAAATCACAAAGGCCCAGAGGTATGTTGACTGTCCAAGTCAAACCAAATCAGAATGAAATTACTGCAGAGATGTGATTGTCCAGGGGCCAGAGCCTCACAGGCCAGTTGGGGGATGTGAAGGAAGGAAAGTCTGCTATGGAGACCTGCCCCCAGTCCATCCTGGCATCGGGGCCGGACATTTCCTCTCTCGGGGCCTCAGGCAACTCTCTACAGCACCAGTGTCAGGAAAGCTGAAGATGTGTGGAGGTAGAGGGCCTTGGTTTACTGGGAGTTCCCTATTCCATTTCAATCCAAGGGCTAAATCATGAAATTTCCACAACTTCAAGGGCATGGGAGCTGGGATAACAGTAACTCTCAGTAGAAACAGGGATGCAGTCAAGAATCTTACCTTAACCCTAAAACCTTGTCTGATCTTGTGGATGCCCTCCATTTTGGAGTTGCCATTATATTTATTTTTATACCAAAAGGGGGAGAAAGATATTGATCCCATTCTTTAAACTGCAAAGATATACTCCTGGCAGTTATGGTTGTTGGCTAGAAAATGGGCTTGCCTGCTTGAAGCTTGGTTACCAAAGTTCGGTAACTCTTGGGGTTGGGGTTAATGACCCCAAGTATTGCTCTTGGTGGTCGGGGATTTCAGATAAATTGTGAATGGTTGCATTAGCCAAGAAAGAACAGCAGCAAGAATGGGATGAGGATGAGGGGATGGGAGCACGCTCTTCACTGGGTCACGTAGAGTCCTCAATGTTACAGGAATAAATAGCTTTCATTTTGGAGGATCCTCTCCTGCAGTCATGTACCACTTAGGCTTAATTATTAAAAAGATATAAATGAGTTCAGTTTATTAAGGAGCCATTCACTCATGTGGTAGGACAGATGAATTAATAAATTTGAAAAGAGCAGAGTAAACAAAGAGGAATTGCTAAAAGCAAAGCAAATATCTTTTGGCAGAAGCCATTTCCTTAATGGAACTTGGCCTTAATAATTGCTTTTACATTATGTATATCAAAATTAAATTTCTATTGCATCACATTTTATTAATTTTAAATATTAATTTAAGCATTAAGATGGTTTTGGTTCTTTTGTAGCAAAGAGACCCTAAATCTGTTGTGACTATGGAAGGTCATGACTTTCGTTTTAGACTACTGAATTCAGATTTACAGTCCTAAATGTATCCTAGTTCTTTGTGTGGTTGAAGAGTAAGTTAAAGCATTTATTAGTGTTGTGTGTGTGTATGTGTGTGTGTGTGTGTGTGTGTGTATGTGTGTGTGTGTGTGTGTGTGTGTGTGTGTGTGTGTGTGTGTGTGTGTGTTTTCATGTAGGTTAACTCAGTGAAATACTGATTCTCTTTTTATCTTTGGAAAAATCATCTTTATTAGGAATAGGTGAGCCTTGTTAAAAAAAAAAATAGACTTATTCAGTATAAATAAGTTTCATTTCACGTTCTCATTATCTGAACATAGTTTTAAAACCATGTGTGTACTTCCTTTTTTCTGATTAAATTCTTCCCTTTAAATTTAAAACTAAAGTCTCTTTTGTCCAAACCTACTATAGGGACAAAATAATGTCCTTTATAACTTTAAAAGTATACTATTACTGGTTGTTTTTTTGGATTTGGTTTTTTGTTTTAGTTTTTTTTTTTTTTTTTTTTTTTTCAGTAAAAATTCATTTTTCCTGCTTACAAGTTAAGGACTTTACTTTAATTTTTATGCATCTAACTTGAAACATAGCCCAATTTTTGAAAATGTTTTAGTAACTTTAAAAAATGTCATTATCACTTTTCAATAATTATCCCCACCATAGAGTCCTTCCTTATAATAAAGACATAAAATTGATCAAAACTAACTAGGCCTTTGACCATCCTCTCTCTAGTTAAAACACACAGATCTTTGGGAGTATAGAAATAGTTTTCCTCACAACTTCAATTGCTTCACAAAAAAGAAGAAGAAGAATAACAAGAACAACAAACTTTTTAAAAATACCTTTCCTCTATCTTGCTCTTAAATTTCCTCATACCCCATTTTATCTTGGGGATATTCCTTGTATCCCTCCAAATCAGCATTTCCAAGTTCTTTCACTTTATATTTTGAGCCCCAAATTAGTCTACAGTCACATATGTTGGGAAATGCTACTTTGGTGATATAAAAGTCAGCTCGTTCAAGTTGGAGTAAAAGATCAAGATTTCCCCATTAACATAGGCATAGTCTCCACTAACATCTGACAGAGTGCTAGAAATTCTAATTCTAGCAATTAAAATAAAGAAATTAAAGGACCAAGCTTGGGTAAAGAGAGATAAAACTGTTCCTTCTTCCAGATGATATGATGGTTTACTCAGGAGATCTTTGAGAACAAATGAAGCCAGTCAAGATAATTAAGTGTTTCAACAGTGTAACTGGACTTAAAATAAAAATAAAGCAACAAAATCCATAAATAGTTTGATTATGTAGCATTTAAAAGCTTTTCACAAACAAAATCAATGCAGCTAGAGTCAAGAAAAAAGTTACGGATTAGAGTTGGGGGGAAGGCTTTCCATCAAATATTTCTGATAAAAGTACAACATCCAGATCTGTAAGGAAATGAGTCGTTCCCCAGTAGATAGGTGGTCAAAGGAAATGAACAAACAGTTCTTAAAAGAAAAGTTGCAAAGAACCATAAGGAAAAAATGTTTCAGATCACTAATAATAAGGAAAATACCAATAATAACCACTCTGAGGTTTTACCCATCACCCCTAAAATGGGCAAAACTGATAAAACTTAGGAATCATCGTTTTAGATGAGCTTTGGAAAAGAGGGCAACAATATCAACCTGCTGATGAAACTGAGTCTTGGAATGATGCCAGAAAAGGGATGAAGATGGTTACTGACCCAAGAGAGTCACTGCCACGGGTCCAGGATCAAAAGAAAGGCCCCATAGAAATGAAAACCTGAGTAGCGGCGCTTTCTAAAGAGCAAGAAAGGCTGGAAACAGAGTAGATATCAGTGCACTGGGGAATGGGGAATTTGTGGGCCATGAACACAAGGGGATAAGAATCTGTGGGTGACCTCAGAGAACTTATACAAATTGGGGAAACATTGTTCATAATGACTACAGCCATATAAGGGGAAAGAACAGTGTTAATGGAACGTGTTGTCATGATTAGAGTTTGGGCCCCAAAGAAGTGAGATAAGGAGATGCCTTTTTTTCTTTTTTACTGAATCTTTTGGTTTGGGGGAAATTTAGCGAATGGAGCACTACCAGTAACATCAGGCTTAATGTTCCAGAATAGCTTTGTTTTTCTGGATTTTATTCTTTGTTATGAAGACTCTAGGGCAGGAGGAAGGATATTTGGGGAAATGCAGATTATGGGGGAAAAATAAAAGATATTTTTATTTTAAAAAATAAAGAAAAAGTTATAAAAATTAAGAAAAAACTTTTTTCATCAAGCATTTCTGATCAGAGTTTGTCATCCACAATCTGTAGAGAAATGAAGCATTTCCCCCAACAAATTACTGGTCAAACAATATGAAAATATTCAAATCAAGAAATGCAAAAGCTCAATCATATGAAAATAATTTCAAATCACTAACAAAAAGAGAAATGTTTATTGAAACAACATAGGTGCTCACACCCATCCTATTGGCCAAGACAACAAAAAATATAAAGTATTGAACTGGCACATACTTCCTATTTAGAGCTACAGATTGGTACAATGGATGTGAAAAACAATTTAGAAGTTACCAGTGTTCTATCCTATGACCCAGAGATCCCACTCCTGCAGGTTAGGTCAGATGGAAATAGAAACTGGAACCACTAATTGCTCTACTCACATATTGACTTAAAACCCACATATTAATATTACTTAAGTTCTATTATATTTGTATTTATTTTGTTAAATATTTTCCAATTACATTTTAATCTCATTCTGCCAGCTGGTCACAGTGTTTATTTGATCTCTCTGTACTAGAGGATTTACATCTAAAGGAGGCCAATGGCAGTCAGCCAATCAGTAAGCATTTATTTATTAAGTACCTATGTGTACCGGGCACTGGGTTAAGTGCTAACCAAAAAAAAAGACCAAAAAAAAAATTATAGCAGTCCTGTTTTGTAATAGGAAAAAGCTACAAACAAGTTACATACTCATCTATTGGGGAATGAAAAATAACTGAACATTATGGTATATGAATAAAAGGGCATATACTGTAAGAAATCAGGAATATGAAGAGTTCAGAGAAACAGAGAAAGACTTGTATGAACTGCTGTAAAGAAAGCAGAAGAAAAAGAGCAACATGTACAGTGACTACAATAATGTAAAGATAACAATTCAGATGAAATCCAGTGGCCATTTTTAGTTCCAGATAACTGATGTTCAAGCAAACTTTTTTTTAATTTTGTTTTGGGGTTTTTATTGTTGTTGCTGTTGGTGGTGGTGGTGGTGGTGGTGGGGTGTGTGTGTGGCACTTGGGACTAAGTGACTTTCCCAGAGTCACACATATCTAGTAAGTATCAAGTATCTAGGCCAGATTTGAATTCAGATCCTTCTGTCTCCAGGGCCGATATTCTATTCCCTGCCCCTTTTTTCTTTTCCTTTAAGGAATTATAAACCACTGGAACAAACACAACAAAAGTCTGTTCAGTCATGACCACTATATTATATTTCTTTGCTTAACTTTTTTTTTTTTTTTTTTTTTTTAAGACCATGGAAAAGTACTCTAGGTGTGGGAGTGGTCCTAATTATTTAGAACTTGAAGATTTGGAAGAATTTAAACATTTGATGCAGATTAGTTGAATATTAAATCCCAATTTCTTGAGAAAATGTTCTTAACATCCATAAGATAGACTAGGGCATCTGATTTTTGAAGAATAATTTACTTACCAAAGAAACACTGAGAAATGAACATTTCAACAGATTGAGGAGATATAATTACTCCTAAGGAGAAGGGAAAGGGGTCTAGAATCAAGATCTCTTCAGTGTAGAATTGTCCATTGTCCAATGTAGATCAGCCCCTGCCCTGAAACTTTGTAATTCTGGGGCAGAGTTTAAGTGACTACTCCTTGGTCACATGCCTGTGTGAGTCTGAGGCAAGCTTTGAACCCAGGGCTTCTGGACTCTAGTGCTGTTCCTTCACATACTATTCCATTTCCTGCCTCAGCCATACTGTTCCATATGAAAATGGGAAGGGTTTAATCAAGTGAAGAGTCAAGTTGTTCTCTCCACTAACCTAGAGCTACCCTATCAGCCCAACTTCCAACAGAAAGAAACCGTGGGTTGTCACGCACAGCAGGAACAGCTATCAAATATGGGCCAGAAAGTCAGAGTTAGCAGCAAGAGGATTTTGTTCATCGGCTTGGGGGGCTGTAAAATTTGCCAGATTTGACTGCTGAATAGGAAATAAGCCACCGATTTAAACACAGGTAGCAGTTTGCTTTGGATGTTTAAATGGGGTGTATCAGTTTTACAGTATGTCCAATGGTCTTACAGGACCTTTTAAAATTTAGCAGGAGGTCATTAGCTTCGTTGTAGGAAATGATCCTCTGGAGATGCTCAGAACTCATGATGCTTAGCGTTGTCCAAGGGGCAGGAGATTGGAATCAGCTGACCATGTCCTTGAGATTGAGGTGATGCCCCTGCCCAGAAGGGTCCTAGCCTGTAAAATCCAACATTGTGACTTCTTCCTGATTCATCTTGTCTCTATAAAGAAACTCTTGAAGCCCAAAGCCTCTTGGGAGCCACTTGCTCACTCCATCTCCCTTCCATCTCATATTTGGATAGCTGTGGATTTTTGTTTTGGTTTGGGTTTGGTTTTGAATTTAATATTTCTCCCCAATTACATGTAAAAACAATTTTAGCATTCATTTTTAAAACTTTCAAGTTCAGATTTTTTCTCTCTCCATCTCCTCTCATTGAGAAGTTAGTCAGTTTGATATAGGTCATACATAAGAAAAATAAAGTTAAAAAAAATGCTTCAGTCTATATTCAGATGCCATCAGTTCCTTCTTTGGAGGTAGATAATCATTTTTCTTCAGAAGTCCTTCAGAATTGTTTTGGATCATTGCATTGCTGAGAAAGTGAAGTCATTCACAGCAGATCATCTAGCAATACTGCTTTTTAATACAGTACATTTCACTTTGTAGCAGTTCACGTACGTCTTTGCACATTGTGTCCCCCATGAAATGGGGAGTTCCTGGAGAACAGGGATTGGTTTTGCCTTTACACACTTAGTGCAAAGCCTGGCATATAGTAGGCACTTAATAAATGTTTATACCCCATCCCCTCCACCTTGTCATTCATTTCCCACTCTCAGGTCATGTTTCCTTTTCCTATGGAGCAGGTGACAAAAAAATATAAAACTTAAAACTGCCTCTCACCTTCTTTCATCCTTCTTCTCCCCCACCTGTCACTCCCTCCAAACAGAAGGATCCTAGATGTAAAGCTAGAGAGAACTTTGCCTGATTTTGTGACAGCTGCCCAGCTGGTCTCTGCCTCAGATCTCCCTGCTCTGCCCCTCTCCAGGCCATCATGATTATCCTGAAGCTCTGGCCATGTTCCTCCTCTGCCAGTTTCTGGTAGCTTCTTGTGGCCTGGGGAATCAAATGAAAATTCCCTGGTTTACCTTTTTGTTTCCCTTCTCAGCTTTATCCCAGCCTCCTGGGATAAGACGTCTCTCCTTTCTCTGCAATCCTGGTCTCCTCCCTGCTCCTCTGTCCCAGCTGTCCATCTCGGGCCCCATTGCCTTTGTCCTGGTTGACCCCCATCCCTGGCACGGGCCCTTTCTCCTGGATTTCCAGAGGCTTTTGCAAAAAGCCCCCCACTGCTCTCAAACACCTCTGGGTTTATGTGTATTTATTCTCTTTATTTAATCTGTATGTATGTGCATATGTGCACAAACACGCACATCAAGAGCTATTCTAATTGTCTTCCCTGTTAGAATGGAGATTTCTGGGTAACAGAGATCAGTTCATTTACTGAATTTCGTGTCCCCATCAGTGCCTGGGGTCCAGCAAAGGCCCAGTGTTGCACACAGTGCAGAGAGCCACATTCAGTGGCAGCCTCAGTCACATAGTAACCGATTAACTCTGGCAAGTCACTCCACCCTGTTGGCCTGTTTCCTCTCTAAAATGGGAATAATAATCACAACACCTCCTTCCCAACCTCCTTGTGAAGATCTAGGGCGACAATGCTCTGAGCACTTTGTCTGGCACATCGTATATAAATGTGAGCTGTGATTGTGCTATCAGAGCCAGCATGTAGTTGGCACTTAATCAGTGCTTGTTAATTGATTCACACACAGGTTCTGAGCCTGCGTGCCAGCGCTGTCTCCAATCAGTGCGTTTCTCTTTTGTTCTTAAGTTCCCGCTTTCTGACCAGTTATTCGACTTTTAGCAAAACAAAACTTACTATTAACAATAGGACCTTAAGATTAATTCCAAAGATTTCAGTTTAAACTATCGTCTCACGTGACTAGTGTGGAAATACATTTAAAATGATTGTACATGTATAACCTTGATCAGATTGCTTGCTGTCTTGGAGAGCAGAGAGTTAAACAAGGGAAGGAGATAAAAAATTGGAACTCAAAAGATCCTTCAGCCCCAGGTTCTTCAACTCTAAAATGACCTCAGTAAAACCGGTAGCATTTACTTAAGAAAGATGATTTGAAGATCAAAAGAGACAATGGATACTCAATTAAAAAAAAAAAAAAATTAGTTCTCCAGAAATGTCAGCTATCTCATCTACATGATTTTTGAGTTTCTTTAAATGAATTTTTAAGTGCCCACTATGTTCCAGCCCAGATATAGATATCACGGTCCTCTTCAAGAATAAAACAACAGAAATAAAAATAATTGTTAAGACACTATGCTGAGTGCTTTAAAAATATTGTTTTGTGTGATCCTCATCATAGAAAGATGCTATTGTTTTCCTTATTTTACACTTGAGGAAACTGAGGCAGATAGCAATTAAGTAGCTTGCCCAGAGTCACACAGCTGGTAAGTATCTAAAAGCAGATTTGAAGTCGCTGCTCCTAACTCCAGACCTCTTCACTGTACCCCCAGCTGCCTTCCTATTTCCCAAAGAGTATTGGTACAGAGTGGGAATTCTTTACTGACTAAATTCAATTCCACAAGCAGTTATTAAATGCTTAGTGGGTGCAAGAAATCCAACTCAATAGTCATACAGAAAAATTCCCAAATCTGTGATAGAGAAATGCAAATTAAAACAATTCCTGAGTGTCACACCCACAAATTGACAAAAATGACAAATGTGGGAGAGGCTGCAGGAAAACAAGCACCCATGAGAACCATTAGTGGCTGTGAATTGAGACAGTCAAAGTCAAACTTCATAAATCATGAGAAGCATCAGCCCTGTTTGTAGACCCCCTTGCTTCTCTTTGTTCCCCCATGCCAAGTCTTGACAATTGGGAAATCGGCCTTCTTTGTTCTTTATATACTTTTTCTTCTCCAGGAGACTCTTTTCAGGTTCCAGCAACCTCTGGTATTCTTTCCATATTAGCCATATTAGTACTTTAGCTTATTGAGATCTCTCTCAGAGAGAGCCGAACTCTAAATGGGGTTGGGTTTAGACTACCATTACTAGGCCTTTTTATTGGCACTCTCAGCTGTGGAGACAATTCAAAGAAAAAAAGAAAAACAACTTTAAAACTACTTCCAGCCGGAGCTGGTTGTTTATTCTTAGACAATGGTCTGAGATGAATAATCTCAGGAAAGAATGGCATCCAGAAGTGGAGGTGGGCTTTGCTGAGCCATCTCACTCTTGCTTGCTTCTAGGAAATGGAAACTGACTCTTCTCATTCTTTTGCTTCATTAATTTTCTTCTTTCTACGGGAAGTTTCTTGTGGTTTAAAAAAAAAAAATCTTTAAGTAGATCTGACCCCAGCAAAGTTTTTCTAAACATATTATATATAATTCAGATCGATAAATTTCTCAAATTTTTTTAGTTTCAGTGGGATATTTCATTGGAGATTTCAAGATTATCTTTTTGCATTCTTAATGAAAAACATTTATTTTCGTAGAGATATTGTAGAAAAATGGTTCCATTGACATAAATTTTCAGAGACATCTTTTTTCCCCTCTTTTTAATCCTATATATGATAACCTTGAAAATCATTCCAGGAAAAAATTAATCAAATTACCTTTATATGATATGGGTATGCTATTAGATTCAGTTCTTTTTTTAATAATATTTTTTCCAATTACATGTAGAGATAATTTTCAACATTTATAAGATTGTGATTTCCATTTTCTTTCTCCCTCCTTCCCTCTTCTCCTCCCTTCCCAAGATGGCAAGCAATCTAGTCTTATCCCCTCTCCCAAATGACCTTGTATTTCATTTTTATACATAATGATCCTTTGAGATCTCATTTATCTAGCAGGGAAGGAGGGATTCCATTCAAATACTAACTTAATCCAAATACTACCTAATTAGCAAAGTTTCTTAAATTTTCTTTTCTTTTTTTTTTTTTTAATATATATATATATATATATATTAAAAAAAGAAGAAGGGAAATTGTATGTGTGTGTGTATATATATATATATATAATTTCCCTTCTTCTTTAAGTACAAGGTATAGATACCCTGCATCCCATAAATCTTTAGAAAACCAATTCTCTTTATAGGTACTAATGAAAAAGCAAACCTCATAAATCCTGAGATAGCATCAGCCCTGTTTGTAGACCCCCTTGCTTCTCTTTGTTCCTCCCCCATCCCCACCCTGGCCAAGTCTTGGCAACTGGGAAATCGGCCTTCTTTGCTCTTTATATACTTTTTCTTCTCTAGGAAACTCTTTCCAGGTTCCATCAATCTCTGGTATTCTATCCTCTTTCTGGAAACTCATGTGGCCCATTGTCCCCTGGATTGGGGGCAAAGGCATCTGGTTCATCCCTCCTTTGTGACTTTTGGTGAATCACTGAATGCTTCGAGGCCTCAGTTCCTAGTCTTTAAGATAAGAGGATCAAGCTGGATGACCCTTTTGGTCCTTCCTGCTCTAAATCTGTGATCCTATTATACTAAGCAATAAGGAGAGCTCTGGTCTCTTTGACCTTACCACTTAAGTGTTGCCACAGTCACAGAGAACCCGAGACTATGCAGTTGAAAAGAGATCTAGTGCTCTATCTTGCCAACCTATGCCTGTTCCAGGGGTCACCGAACTCCTGCAGCCTCCATCCCGTTTCTCTTGCTTTTGTTCTCTGAGGATAGGAAAAGTAGGAAGTTGTACCCCTCCTCAGATCCTCGAATTCCACTCCTCATTCTTCCTGGCTTTCACCCCCAACTTCCTCTTTCAGGCTTCAGTTTCTTGAGATCCTTGTCCTGGAGCCTGGAATCCAGTTCTCTCCCCTTTCAGTGCCTATATCATTTCTGAGATGTAGAGTCCAGAACTGAGCTCCATGTTCTGGTGAGAATATTATGTCTCTCTTCCTTGGTGTTCTCTTGGTTTTGGGGGCCCCAAGCCACACGATTGTTGACTCGTGAACTCACAACCTTCTCAGTACCTCCCATTTTTTCACAGGAACAATTTTCTCACCATGTTTTTGGCATCCTAGATCCCATTTCATTTAAGGATACAATCACTTATCATTTTCAGCTGTAATTTGTAGAATTGAGAGTCCTAGAATATTGCAAAGGAACTTCATCATCGTGTAATCAAACTCTAGGTTTATATAGCTGAGGAGACTGAGGTCCTTTTATGGACCTTTTATTGGAGGACTTAAAGGTTGCTTTTAGATTCAAATAATTCTTTAGCTTATAGGTCATGGAAACCTTTCTTAGGAAAAATATAACAATGGATTCTGGGTTTAAAGATAGTTGTACTTAAGTATTCAGATTTCAGATTTGGAAAAGGGCCTGGCCTGTCGAGCTGAAAACAAAAAAAAAGAACTTTGGTGAGAGTTGCTGACAGTAATATAGCAATATTGTCACAATGATTGCTTTAGAATGCTATTGTAACCCCTCTCTGTCTTGCAGCCTCCCAAAGTAAAATGTTTGACTAGAATCTGGCACCCTAACATCACGGAGATGGGGGAAATCTGTCTGAGGTAAGTTTCACTACCTTCTCTGTATTCTCCACTCCCACCCACCCACCCCCCAAAGAAAAAAGAGACAAAAGGGATAAAGAAAAGAAAGTGATCTCTGTATAATTTTGAGGAATTTGTATTGGGGGGGGGGTTATTATCAGATCTATGGTATATGAGCAGCTAGGAGGCTAAGTGGATGGAATACTAGGCTTGGAATCAGAAATACTTATCTTCAAAAGCTGATCTCAGACACTTAATAGTTGAGTGGCCCCGGGCAAGTCACTTTACCCTGCTTGCCTCAGTTTCCTCATCTGTAAAATGAGTTAGAGAAGAAAATGGTAAACACTTTTAATATCTCTGCCAAGAAAATCCAAATGGGGTCCCCCAAGAGTTGGACACGGATGAAATGATGAACAACAACAACTAATTTCCTATGACCCGTAACCGTCTGCTCTTAGGACTTTGGTAATGCCATATCGCTCAATGAAAGATGATCTTGACAGTATGGGGCTGGCCCGTAACATGGAAGGGAATTCAGTAGCGTGTGTCGGGGCTGCTGGAAAGCTGGGGCCTTTTGTCAAAACTGGCAAAATATAGAAAGTTTTATGTATCTTTCCTTCCCTTCCTTGGAGCTCCTGGCTCTTTCCTAAGCACCCAGCACCCTCACATTTTTTTTTTTTTTTTTGCCCGTCTGAAGCAGGATCACAAACACATGTGTTCCCCATCTGTCTGCGACTAGACGTGTTCTTTTCATTGTTGATGTAAGCCCAGATCCTGTACCTGACTTTGGTGAAAAATTCTACTTTTTCTTGCAGATGAAAGTTACAGGGAAGCAGGGTTTTGGTCCAGGAGGAATTGGATAGCAATTTGAGTTGCCTGGTGGATACCTCCTGGTGCTTGATTCTATTACTCACCTCACAGCCATTCAGTTGCCAAATCTTGTTTCTTCCTTCCCAACATCTTGCCTTTCTCTCCACTTACATAGCCGCCATTTTTGTTCAGGCCGCCCTCGTTTGGCCAGACCATTACAGGAGCCTTTTCATGGGTCTTCCTGTTTCAATCTCTTCCTCCACTCCAAGCCTTCTTCAAGTCAGTGCTAGTGATTTTCATAAATTAGAGTGAGAGTGACCTGTCCATCCCCTACTCAGGAATCTCCCAGTGGCTCCCTGTTATCTTCAGCGTCAAATACAAATCCTTCTGTTTGGCATTTAAAGTTTTTCAGGATCTCCCCCTTTCCTGGCTGTCCAGTCTTCCTATATCTTACTCCTCCCATGCATTCTAATAGCCTTGCCATTCCCCACACACACAGTGCTCCCTTCCCCACCTCTCTGCCTTTGTATTGCCTCCCGAGTGTCTCCCTCCTCATCTCAGCCTCTTAATTTCCCAGCTTCCTTTGCAGGAAACCTTTCCTGGCCAATAACTGTTGATGTCTGCAAATATCAGCTGATTTTATACTTACTCTCTGTGAAGTATGTGTATCTCTATATATTTTATAGAGAGATATAGATATTATCTCCCTCTTGCCCCAATTGCAATGTAAGCTCTTAATGGCTAGGACTGCATTGGCCTTTTCTTCACACCTCTGTCCTCAGCCCCATGCCCGGCACGTTGTGAATGCTTAAGAAGATTAATCAGCTAGCTTCTTTCCAGTGAAAGAGCCTTATTTTCTCTGATATCTTAAAACCCCCAAAATGAGATTTACTTTTGTACATATGACTTCACTAAAATCTTAGTTAATTAAACTGCTGGGACCTGCAATTTAAACAGTTTAACCAGAAACCCCTTTTGGGTTTAGTCTCATGTAGTTTTAGAGCTGGGAGGAACCTTGGAGGTCATTAAGTCCCTAAATAAAGAAAGAGAGAAGCTCGTGCTAAGCCCTTCTTTGTTAATTAAGGATCCTTTTGTGACTGATCTCCATTCCAGTATCAGGTGAATGAAAGGTGTGGATGGCAGTTTGGCCCCAGAAAATAGCACGGAAGTTGTTGGATTTGGGTTGAAGTCTTCACAATACATTGTTTTCAGGTTGTACAAAAATATAAATTCGGATAGAGTATTACACTTAGGTCAGATTGACTAAATGTTAGTTTAACTTCTTCCTGTTGATGAAGTGGAAGTTTCTGGAGAGCAGGAACCAGTTTGCCTTTGTATTTCTACTTCCAGTGCCCAGAACAGTGCCTGACTCAGAGCAGGCACTTAATACCTATTTAGGAGTCGATACCCATTTCCTTGGACTTAACAGTCCAGTATAGTCCCAGTTGGTTGGTATATTAACCTGCCATATCCCTGTGCCAGGTTATCAGTGTGTTGGTGTTTGTAGTGGACAGAGAGAAAGTAATTTCCTCTAGACATGACATCCAAAACCCTGTGGCAAGGTTAGAAAAGGAAAACTTCCAGAATGTGTGGAAATCCCTTTTCATAATCAGTGAGCAACAGCCGGGAAACACCAAGATGGCCGTTAAATAATAAGAGCCTTCACAGAGCTCGTCAGGGTGGGTGGAAGTGATCCCACATCAGCCTTGTGATGTAGATGCTATGGTCATTCCCCTTCTGCAGATGAGGAAACTGAGGTACAGAAATGACTAGGGTCACATGGCTGGCAACTGTACAAGGAGAGATTTGAACTCAGGTTTTTCAGACGTGGAGGCCACTGCTCTGTAGGCTGGGCCCCCTGCATGGAGGCTGGGTGATGGTGCCACTTCCGGGGGTGCTGGGCTCCCCTCCCTGGAGATCTTCTCACAGGCTTATGGGGGGGGGGGGCTGAACACCCACTGGTCATTTCTCTGCTGCTTGCTGACGTGGCTGTTGGTCTTTTCTCAGTCCTCACCCTTGACCTGCTGCCTTCAACATGACGGTTCTCTTCTTCTTGAAGGGCCCTGCTCACGTTTGTGTGTCAGATCTCTGCTCTTTTACCTCTCTGAGCTTGGAGAGTTTCCCACCTGGGAACCGTAAAGGTCCCAACTGCTACATTCCCTTCTCTCCTTCCCCTTTCTGTCCTGTTTCGTGCTCTGCTCAGCTCCCATGGGTTCAGTTATCATCTTTGTGCAGAGGGCTGTCTGCACTGCTCGTCCTGCCCTGACCTCCTTTCTTGTAACTCCAGTTGTCCAGGAAACATCTTTTTTTTTTTTTTAATATAGCTTTTTATTTACCAGATATATGCCTGGGTAATTTTTCAGCATTGGCAGTTGCAAAACCTTTTGTTCCAACTTTTCCCTCCTTTCCCCCACTTCCTCCCCCAGATGGCAGGTTGACCAATACATGTTACCTATGTTAAAGTATAAGTTAAATACAATATACGTATACATGTCCAAACAGTTGTTTTGCTGTACAAAAAGAATCAGACTTTGAAATAGTGTACAATTAGCCTGTGAAGGAAATCAAAAATGCAGGCGGACAAAAATAAAGGGACTGGGAATTCTATGCAGTGGTTCACAGTCATCTCCCAGAATTCTTTCGCTGGGTGTCGCTGGTTCAGTTCATCACTGCTCTATTGGAGCTGATTTAGTTCATCTCATTGTTGAAAAGGGCCACGTCCGTCAGAATACATCCTCATACAGTATCGTTGTTGAAGTATATAATGATCTCTTGGTTGTCCAGGAAACATCTTGAACTCAGCATGTCCAGAACTGAACTCAGTATCTGTTCCCCTAATTCTTTCCTCTCCCTCATCTCCTTATTTACTGTCAAGGACACACTGTCCTCCTGTCAGTCACCCAGACTCAAAAACAGTCATTTCTGTTTTCATAGCATCTCACTTGCCTCCCTTCTCTCTAATCTTGCTCCCGAGTCTTGCTGCCTGGACCACGGTAATAGCTGCTGGTGGGATCCCCTGCCCAAGTTAATACGGTAGTCACTCAATGAAAAGAATAGATCAGAAATCTTTTTTGACCTCAGCTTCCAATTAAATAATAATCAGACCCAAGGTGCAATTAGAAAACTTATTCCTTCGATGGTTGATAATTGAGAGAATTTTTGAAATGTTTGAGCCATCCCGGAACAGGGAAAGAAGCTGTCCTAGAATCAGCCATCTCTGGTTGATTGCTTAATTGGGGGTTTTTGGCGATAAGGAAAATGCCTGAATTCCAGACAGGTTTATGGAGCTCTCTTTGCTAGACAAGATCATCCTCAAAATGAGAAAATCCTTTCAAGACCTTGGCCTTTGCCCTTGAACAGCTCTAAGGACAGATGAGTGGTTACTGAAATCTTCCCCTTATGTTCTGGAGATAATATTACAGGCATCTCTCGTATCTCTCAGGCAGCAAGCCTGAAAACATTCCTTGTTTTCCCATTTTAAAATCTTCTTTCCCATGAAGGAATAAGTTCCCATCCCAAATTGAGAGTTTAGCTCTTTTAATTTTCTTAGCCAAGATTTTATTATTCTTAGTTCTAAAAATACATAATTATATAGGAGGAAAATGTTGGGTTGTATGGCACTGGAGAGCATGTATACCATCCTTTCTTTTTTATACATCGTATTTCATTTTTCCAAATACATGCAACATTCACCTTTGCAAAACCTTGTGTTCCAGATTTCTCTCCTTCTCCTCACTTCTCCCTCCCCTCAAGACAACAAGTTTATAAGTGCCCCCTAAGAAGCATAATGGCAGTCAGGGAGGGGGGCATGGGAAAGGCTGTGAAGTGGCAGACTAAAGGACCGGGAAACTTCTCAGTCTGACCCCGGGCCCGCTGCTGTCTGTGGGGGCTCCTTCCCACAGAGTCTGCCGGCCGCAGGATGGGGGCAAGGCTGGAAACTCAGAACGTCCGACAGAAATGAGGGGGGACGGGGGCCCGCAGATGAGGTATGGCTGTGGCCCAGCACCCCGGGGCCTGCCCCTGCAAACATAACTCTGGAGATTTCTCGACCTGTGGATCCTGCGCCTCCATTTGCCGTCTGTCAGATCCACCAAGGAATAGAGAAGAGGGATTAGAAGGAGAAGAAATGTCAGAGATCCAAGATCTGAGTCCACTTTGGGGATACTTTGAGGAGTTGATTTATCCAGAAAGCATCCTGACTGGGGATGGGGGCTTGTTGTCAGCCAAAGGATCATCTGCTTTCCATTTTCCTCATCCCCAAAAGATGCTGCCACCTGGTGGACTGGAGAGGTCTGGCTTGTCTCCTGAAAACTAGGAAATCAGTGTTAGATTTAGAGTACTTACAATGTTACTGCTATCACCCCCAGAATCCATCACATTCTCCGGTAAAGACCCCTTCTCCTAGTCTCTGCCACATGGTAAAGAGTGGGGCCAGGTGTTAGATGAACAGCTGTCTGGCACTGCCATGGTTGGGGGCTGGAAGGGCATCTGGTCTGAGAAGGGCCTGCACAGCCTGGGTGAACATAGGCCCTTGGGGAGCATGCAGGGAGGGCAGCAGTCCCTGGAGGGTCTTTGGTTCTCTAAGGGAGCCTGGGCAGGAAGACCCCACAGAGCAGACAAAGTGGGAGGCTGTAGGCCCGTCCCGAGGGTTCTTCTGGAGGAGAGACTTCCCCGTACTGACAGCTGAGCTCTGCTCCAGATGTTGGCCCCTGGAGGCCCCTGCTCAGCAGAAGGCTGTTGGGAAAAGGGTTGCCTGCTGGGGCTTTGGAGGAGAGGATCCGCACCAGAAAGAGCCAGACCTTTAGTCCCTGAGAGGGGCGCGTTGTGAACTCCCCCTGGGAGGCCCTGTCCGTGAGACCCCGAATGAGCAGCCTGTGTTTTCCTGTCTTTCAGCTTACTGAGAGAACATTCAATCGATGGCACTGGATGGGCACCCACCAGAACGTTAAAGGTACGGAACCCCTTTCACCTCCTCCGGTAGTGATGTCAGACTATCCCAGGTGCAGCCGCTTACTCTCTGTACCCAGGTGCAGTCCTAGAGCCTCCAGGAACCCGGGAACCCATTCTGCTGAGGAAGAAGGGGGGGGGGGGCGGCTCTCTGGCCTTGACCCCTCATGACTTGTCCCCTATGGAGGGTCAGCTCTGGGAGGGCGCACCACTAGGTCCCGGTGGCTGCTGGTGGGCAGGAGCTCTTCCCTGCATGGGGCGGCCTTCCCCTCCCCAGCTGCCCTCCTCCGGCCCGGCCCTGCCTGGGCCACTGGGGCAGCCTCCTGCCTTGTGTTCATGTCTATAGGGGTCTAAGGGGAAAAAGCGCGGAATCTGACGGCCTGGCGTGTGCCGAGCACGAGGGGGGCGGGGGGGGCGCCCAGGGACCTAGGGCCGGGGGACCATCATGGGGCACGGGGGCCGACGGGGCAGCGGGGCCTGAAGAAAGTGCCCCCAGCTTTGAGGCCGCTCCCCTCTGAGCTCCGCAGCTCCCGCCTGCTCTGCGGACGCTCAGCCTGCAGGGGGCACCAAAGAGCAAGGAGCCGAGCCGCGAGAGGAGGGGGAGGAAATGCAGGCCGGCCGCCGCGCCCCTTCCTCGCGCTCAGCCCCGCCCACTTCTGTGCCCCTCCCTGTTCTCGCCTCAGATCCCGGGGCGCTGGCGAACTCGGTTTCCATTGTGGCCCAACTCCGTAAAACTCCCCCGCCCCCCTCCTCCTCAGGCCCCGGCGCAGGGCCTGTTGTCTGCTGAGCTGCTTTTTGTGCCAAGCTCCCTCCCGCCGCTGCTTCTTCCCGAGTCCTTTCCGCAGCTCCTCCCACAAATGTCTTCTTCCCTGTTTGAGAACTAAATGTCCACGTGGGGGGGAACAGCACCTTTGACAAGTGGCCGCGGGGTCCCAGCAGCCCCCCACTAATAAACGCCGCCCAGGCCCAGCTGATGCAGCGGTTTTCAGGGCGCTAAATGCTGGCGTTTCTAAAATAAACCTTTGGGGCGTCCTGCCCCCTTAGACCCGGCAGTGCCGAAAACAAGGCCTCTGGCGGCTTTCTCGGAGCTTCTGGTGCTGAGAACGCCCGTTCCCCGAACCCGGTCCGAGGTTCTGGGGCGGCCGCCGGGGTTGCAGCCTGGCCCCCGGGCCGCTCACTGGCCAGGCGGGCCTGCTGCCCACGGTGCCCTGAAATCAGGGCAAGGACGGAGGGAGAGCGGAAGCTGCCCCGGCCAGGCTGGGCTGAAGGAGGAGATGGGCCTGGGCCGCTGGCCCGGAGTGGGGCTGAGGGAATGGTGGGGCCGCGGCCTCCGTCTGCCTCTCACCGCAGGACGTAGTTGGGGAGGGAGGCCCGGGGCACGGATGGAGGCAGTGAGGACGGAAGGAGGGCAGAGTCACCAGAGAAACAATCCCAGGGAATTATGGGGGGGGGAGGCAATGGAGGAGACGGAAGACTAGGGAGCCCCGGGGAATGTTTAACAATCGGCTCTCCGAGGTGGAGGCGGAGGAGAACATATACATCATCTCTCAGTTTAACCTCCATCACTTTCTTAAGTCTGGATGATGAACCAAGCCCCATTTGTAGTGTTTGCTGCTTTCTGAACTGTAGATGCTCCCCCTGGACAGCCGCTCGTGTGAGCCAGTACCGGGTGCGTTGGTCAGGGAGAAGGAGAGAGAGCTGGGAAAGGGCCTTGGTGACCTTGGAGAGGCCCGGGGGTGTGGAGCCAGCGACAGAGGCCCCCTCCGAGGTGGGGGAGGCACGTGTTCCACCTGCTCCTCTCCCTAGGTGGTGGTTACGGGCAGGTGTCCGCAAAACGGAGGGGGAGGAGGGATTCATTGCATGAGCTCCTTGTGACCCAAGGCAGAGCTGGGATGGGCTGGGGTGGCCATTGGTCAACTCAGGAAGAAACACTTCTGCACTAACCCACCTCATGGAGCCAGATTCGCCAGCCCAAAGCATAGATGGAATTGATGATAATAATAATAATAATAGTTACTCTTGTCTTGCTGTAATATTTTCCTCCTATTTCCCAAAGTATGAAGCTCCTTTAGTACTCTTCATAAATAGGATGAATTCTGGAGGAAAAAAGTATATATACATATATATGAGTAGAAGAAATTATATTCCTGAGCATCTTTTCTTACTTCTTTTTAAGTTGTTCTTTGGTTCTGCTGCCTACTTTGTTTACTTTATTCTTTTTTCTCCCTCTCATCCCCACCCCCAAGGAAGCTAGAATTAAGAAAAAACATATGTTTACTTATGTACGGACACACACACACACACACACACCCCCTTTCCTATCCCGGCCGACTCTGCTTTAATTCTGCTCCTTGACTTGCCGAGCTATTATTTAACCTCCCCTGACCCAAGGATCCTTCCCTTGTCAATGTTCCCTCACCCTGTTGCTTCCCCATCCTCCCATTCCTTCCCCTTATTTCTTTATAGGTTTTGGAGGATGCTGTATTCCTCGTGATTATATGCAGAGTGTTGCCTATGAAACCCACTCCCAACACGAAGAGGTTTCCGGAACTGAGAGCCCTTCTCCCTCCTCTCACACCTCTCTACCTCGTCTGTCTAACACGATTCCTATTTTACCTTAACTCTGCAGTCTTTCTTTTAGCCGCCCTATTGTTGATGTCCATTTTAAACCCAGCTGTGCATTTCTTATGTAAGAAAACACCATAAACCATTTTTCCATGTAGAATTCCTTCACATTTATCTTTGATATTGGCTCTTACGTGTTACATTTTCTATTAAGTTCAGATTTGGTTGATAGAAAATCCTGAAAATCTGCAAATTTGTTGAATGTTCATTTTTTCCTCGTTCAAGATTAAGAATAATTTTGCTGGACGTGATATTTTTTGGCCATAGAACACTTCTTTAGATCGTCAGTAGATATGATTCCAGGACATGTAACAGTCTTATATTGTGGCTGCTGCTAACTTCTATACAATTCTCATTGTAGCTCCAATATCTTTGAATTAGGTTTTTTTTTGTTTGTTTGTTTGTTTTTGTTTTGTTTTGCTTTTCCCTTGTTTCTTGCAAATTTTCTCTTTGATCTAGGAGTTTTGAAATTTGGCAGTAATGTTCCTGAGTGTTTTCCACAGAGGGTCTTGTTGAGGTGGTGATTGATGGGGTTTTTCTATTTCTGCTTTTCCCCTCATGTTCTATCATTCCAGGACAGTTTTCTTGAATTATTTCCTGCATTATTATTGTGCCAAGGTTCTTTTTTTCGTCACAGCTTTCAGGCAGCCCAGCTATTGTTACCTTTTCTCCTCTTGATCTGTTCTCCAGATCTGTCATTTTCTTATAAGATGTTTCACATTCTGTTCCATTTTCTCATTCTTTATACTCTGGTTTGTTATTTCTTAGTCTTTCATAGCTTCACGGACTTCCTCTTGCCCGGTTCTAATTTGCAAAGAATTATTTTCTTCTTTAAGATTCTGTATCTCCTTTTCTAGTTGGATAGCATTTTTTCCATAATCTTCTCATTCTTTCTTAGATGGTTTTTAGTTACTCATTTTTTTCTCAGTGTTTCTCATTTGATTTTTCAATTTTTTTTTTTGAGTTTTTCTATAAATTCTCTGTGGGCAGGAAGCCATTTCACGTTACTCTTTGGGGTAAAAGCCTTTTTTGCTTCAATGCCCTCTGAAGATGAACCTTAGTCTTTCCTGATCCCATAATGTGTTTGGGTTCTTTTTTTTTTTTTTTTTTTTTTTTTTTTAATAAAAGGTATTAGTGTAGACAGCTCTAATCTTAGAATGGAGGGAGATAGTGGTTCAAGCTTTCCTTCTCCTTTCCCCTCTGACCAGGAACCCCAAACCAAGTACTCCAGTCTCCTGCTAGTGCCCATAGTCGGCAGCATCCCTGCCTCTTCCCCCTCCCCCCCCACTCCCGGTGTGCTGGTTCCTTCCCTCTCAGTGCTGCTTCCCTGACTAGGGCCTAGCGGAGGTTCCTTCAGTCTTCCAAAACTCAACCCTGCCTCCACCAACTGTTGGGGAGGTGAAAGTCTCTTCAGTTCCTGCTGAGCTCCAGGTTCACCCGCTAGCCCATGGGTCCCCTCTAGGGTTACTGAGGAGCTAGCCCCAGAGGTGTTTGTACTTCTCTCAGATTAATCCCAGCCCAGGGTCTTTCTTCTGATCTTCTCGGGTTGTATCTGGAGGCCACCTGTTTGTTCTCCTTCAGGCACAAATTTGTTCTATTTGAAAGCTGTGACGGAAAAAAAGAACCTTGGCACAATAATAATGCAGGAAATAATTCAAGAAAACTGTCCTGGAATGATAGAACATGAGGGGAAAAGCAGAAATAGAGCTTGGAATTTACTGACCTACTCCACTATTTTCCCAGAATCCTCCTCAGTCTCAGATCTTGCATCACGAAGAACAAAACTAAGGGTTCATCATTCAGAAGAAGTGGGGGTGGAAGGAAACATTAATGACTTACTAAAAGGTGATTCTTTCCTCCCTGGAATCTAAATTATTTCACTGATTATTTGAGAATAGAAGTGATTTGGAAATAGCCTAGAATATCTGGAAAAACTAAAATAACTACATCCTACAGGCATTTCTGAGCACATACTATATGAAAAAGTTTTCCAGATTGCTTTTTAATTGAGATCCAATTATAAGTTTCTTTATTCAATGGCCTCAAGTATTTGCAAATTACCATTCTTGTTGGTATATGGCATAGATGAAAATTATCAACTGCATGTTCTTCACTTCTCCCATTTATTTCCAGCAAGAGTCCCTGCCAGGTTTTGTTGATTCCTTGCTTTCAGTCATATCCTCATTTGGGGTTTTCTTGGCAGAGATACTAGAGGAGTTTATCATTTCCTTTTCAGCTCATTTTACAGATGAGGAAACTGAGGCAAATAGGGTGAAAGGACTCGCCCAGGGTCACACAGATGTTGTCTGAGACCTGGTTTTATCTCTGGGAGAGGAGGCTTCCTGATTCCAAGCCCAGTATTCTGCACTGTGAAGCCACTAGCTGCTTATTAACAGGATTTAAAAGGATGATGTTTTGATAGAAATGAGGGGAGGGCTTGTGATAGGAAAGAGTTAAGATCATTTGGATGATAAATTCTTGACTTTCTATTCATCTTATTAAGAAAATGAGGGGCCCTCTGTAGCCTTATTGATATAAAGGAGACTAATTAGGCTTTCTTTTCTAATCAGTCACCTCTTAGCTCTAGATTAGCATCTGCAATATCCGTTCAGGTTTAAAAAGGGCTTTTCTGGGAAATAGGAACCAGACCGAGTAACCAAGGAAATGTTTCTAATTTAGGAAAGCTTAGTGCTTTCAGAAGCCTTTCTCTCTATTCTGAGCTTAAACCTCTAAAAGGAGCATTGTGCACAGCAGTATTATATGTGAAATTGTGACTTTCCATTTCTTACCATTTCCTTTTCTTAAAGCATATAATTAAGCACAACTGCCCCACGGGTCTGTACTTCCTGCCAAATCTCCTTCTATTCTCTTCTTTGCATTTGTCTAATATTTTCAGCCTTTTGGGGAAGCATCATTATTGCTAACCTTTCCTTCCCACCTTCAATTTAAAGTAGAACCTAAAGAAAACCATCAGGACAAATAAATATAGTCAGGTAAAACACTTCTTCTACCCAGCAACTCTGTCCAAAACATGTATCTCTTTCTGCACCGCCTGCTCCATCCAAAAGGGAGTCAATGCTTCAGCATCCAACCAATGGAGAGCCAGGTGCTCATTGCTCCGAGCAGAGTTCTTAAGTCTTCAGGAGCCAGTTTTTGTTGCCCTGTTCTTGTCCTCATACAAATTGTTCGGATTCTGCTTGTTTCCACTTTCCAGGATTTCTTGTAATCAGTTAAGCCACATTTATTAAGCACCTACTATGTGCTGTGCACTGTGCTAGGGCCCTGAGGATACAGAGAGAGGCAAAAGGGTTCCTGCCATTTTTCCTCCATAAGATGATCCCCAACTTAAGGGCAGCTAGGTGGTGCATTGGATAGAGCACCAGCCCTGAAGTCAGGAGGACCTGAGTGCAAATCCAGCCGCAGACACTTAACACTTCTCATTGTGTGACCCTGGGCAAGTCACTTAACCCCAATTGCCTCAGCAAAAACAAAAAGAAAGAAAGATGATCACCAACTTGGTTGGACAGGTCAAGGCCATTCATGGTTGTGGGCCCATTTCTTTTGCTTTTTGTAGGATTGTAACCAAAGATTTCTCTTATTTCTAGTAGAAGCGTCCAGATATTGAGTGACGCAGTGTGAGGGCCTCATACCTAAACTGTTTCTGATGGCAGCTGGCGAATTCTTTCCAATTTCCTTTTGCCCCTTGGTTTTAGGAGCCCTCCATGGCTTTCATTTTTGAATCCTGCAGTGCAGTGAGACTTTTTAGATTTTTTGATCATGGTGTTGAACACAATTTTTGTTATGGCCTTCCCCCGAGCAGTCAGGCATCCTTAGGAAATACGACAAAAGGAGTTTCTTAGCCCAGGGAGCTGGCCCATTTTCCAGGGTCTTTTATATTATCTGCTCTTTTGTCAAGATCATTTCTTGTTGTCTTGATCTACTCTTCCTCTTAGTCTGTTACTTGTGACCCCTGTTTCCATTTCCCTAGGGCTTGACCATGGTGATGAACTTTTGCCAGCCTCATGCTCAGACCCTTCTGTAGATTAAGCAGAGCCAAGCCAGGGGGGGGCCTTCATTGGTCACTTGGGGGGGACCACCAGTATACGGCTGCTCATTCTCCTTGGAGGCAGCTTTGGAGCTCATGGCCCTCAGGACCCGTGACTTAATGGGGGCTTCAGTGAAGGGCCAAGGCCCAGGGCATGGGATGCAGAGAGGTCTCCTCAGTCCTTGAGTGCACAGAAGAAGGGACAGCTTTGACTGCCCATGAGCCCCTTGGGGCTCCTGTGCTAGGTGCCAGACAAATGTGGGGAGAGGAAAAGACGGGATGCCCTGGGGCATCAGCTTTTCCGCATGGTAATGGAGTGTCATGGAGCATCAGCCTCTCCACATGGCAACAGGGTGCCACGGGGCAGCAGCCTCCCTTCAAGGTGGGTAACAGCCCCTCTCTATGGCATGGGCAGAGTGGCCACCACATGGTGCAGCTCTTCTCCATGGGGACCGGCTGCCTTCCCACTTTATCCCCTAAATGTCTCTGTTAGAGCACAGGGGCTTGGGTTCATATGGACTCCATTTGTATAATTTCAAGTTTGTTTGAAAAAGAACTCGAGCGGTTAGTTATGAATCAGTTATCTGCAAGGAGTTAAGCAGAGATTCAGTCTGTGTTCTACTAAAGGCAACTCTGTGAGCCCCAGTGCCCCCAGAAAAGTGTCAGGAGCTTTGATGATCTAAAACAATAAGTTATAAGTAAAGAAACAAATCTATAATAATTGATAAACAGCAGCCTGTCTATACCTGGAATACTAAGGGGCATTATGACCGCTGCCTTCAGGAAGCTGGAGAAAATCTCAAGCAGGGAAATGAAATGATGGAAGGAATGGCAGGCAGTGGGGAGCTGCGGAGGGAGACAGTTGGGAGGCCAGGAGGGCCCCAGTTCAAGGCATCCAGACTGGCTCCCTCGTTCAACCAAGGACGGGCCTAAGAGCCCAAGAGGAAGAGGCTGCAATGACCAGGGTTCGGCCTGAGGTGCTCTGTCTCTAGCCAGGACTCTGACTCTTACACCTCACTGCCTCAAACTTTTCCAGGGAAGGACAGGTATCAGACAAGGAAGAGGGAGGGAGAGAAGGCAGATTTTCAGACATCAAAAAGACATTTTTACTTTTCCCTCTCTGAATCATTAGCCCCCAGAAGCAGCATGGAGCGGTGGTCAGTTACCATGGCTAACAAGGGGATTTGCTGGAGGAAGACCAGAGTGTCTGTTGGCACTTTGCCCCCTGACCTCAAATATCGGACCAAACGACCCTTAGAGCCAACAACTGATCAGGTTGTGATGCTGCCCAGTTGTACGTCAGCCTCCATTCTTGTCTCAGCTTAGCCCAACCGGTTCAGAGCTTGTTTTGTCCCAAGTGAGCCTTATTTTAATCTGCTTATTAGGAGTGAGAAATCTTACCAGAGGCCATATTGTTATCATGTAGCACAGTCTGCCTTATGAATTACTGTTGCGGCTTTCATGGGAGTCTAATATAATTTTTTTTTTTAATTTCAGGATGTTGTGTGGGGATTAAACTCTTTATTTACCGTAAGTATAATCATGAATTTCGTGTCACTTTTTGTTGATTCTCCTGCATACTAATTTTAGACATTAGTTGAGCACATGCTGGTCTGTGATTTCCTCAGCACTGGAAACTTTCAAGTTAAGTGACTTGCCCACGCTCACCCTGCTAGTGTATATACACCAGCAGCATTGCCAAACAGCCTCCACTGCCTCGGTCTCCATCACCCTACCTGTCTCTCCAGTCTCTCTGAGACCACCTGGCCCATACACAACCCCTTTCCCACTCCAGCACCTATGCTTGCATTTGGGGTCTGCGGCGTTTTCACGCAGTCCCAAGGGGCTTTCCACAGTGGTCGCTGGTCAGTTTTTAGAACTAAAAAGGAAGCCCCCGCCGTGGGCCCTGGAAGTTTTCTAATCCATCCTGCCTTCCTCTAGCTGCATTAGGCAGCTTCTACATCAACTCTCTCAATCCTGAGTGTCATGTAAAGTCCTCTTTTAAAGGCCTCGTCAGTGACAGAGAATTGAATGATTTCCCATGATGTTCTACTCGTCAGCACATTGAAGGTGCTGGGATCCGACCCTCAGCAGTTCCATGAGGAAGGAGAAAGTGGAGAAGAGTGGTGTGGACTTTATTTTTTGAAATGTTTTCAGTCAGAAAAGCCATCATTTTTGTGGTGAATCTTCATCTCTCTGTCTCTGGTTTCTTGTAAAAACCAGCTGAAATCCCACATAGAGGAAGCCTTTCCTCATGCACTTGAATTCTCGTGCCTTCTCTCTCTTCCTAGTTCCAATTTATCCTGTCTGCAGCTCATTTGTTCAAAGCTGAGAGCAGGAATTGTCTTTTGCCTTTAGTTGTGTCCCTAGTGCTGAGCACAGTGCTGAGCACACAGCAGGCACTTAATAATTGTTTACTGACTGACCAAAGGAGTTATTAAGTGTTTACTAAATGCCACATACTGTGCTAAACACCGGGATGCAAATATTAGCAAGCAAGACTGCCCTTTCCCAGCTTATATCCTACAAAGGAGGGGTGCACATGAAGGTGGGGGAAGGGAGAAGAGACAGATGGGGGGACGTTGTGAGAAAGTGGGGAGGAGTCTGATTCTGGACAAGACAAGGCAAAAGCAACTAGCAAGCATGTTGTAGGTCCTGTGGGCCAAAGACTGGGCCAAATCCTGGGATACAAGGAAACATACACACCCCCAGCCTTCTTTAAGGAGCCCTCATTCTAGTGGGAAAAGCTACATACACTTAAAATATACAGGATAATGCAGAATAGATGGAGAATCGCCTTAGAGGAAAAGGCGACAGCAGAAAAGGGTTCTTGGTGAAGGGGAATGGAGGGGAAAATGTGGCTAAGCACTTCCTTAGGTGACTTAATTGTGCAAATTGAACAATCCTCTATCTGCTGGTGGTTTAGTTTTGCGTTCATGCATTTGTGCTTCAGCCTACACTGAGCTGATTGAAAACTTTGACCAGATGGGGCCGGTTGAGGCCGGATTTTGTGCCGTATCCTCATGTTTAGTGTCCTTTTGTTGTGGCTTTTAAAAGTGGATGTTACTCATGTAAAATGTATGGGATTGCCTGTCATCGGGGGGAGGGAATAGAGGGAGGGGGGGTAATTTGGAAAAATGAATACAAGGGATAATATTATAAAAAAAATATATATATATATAATAAAAAATTAAAAAAAAAAAAGTGGATGTTACTCTGAGGAAAAGCAGAGAACAGATAGTTCCTGAAGAATAGCCTGCTGTTATGGCTATGAAAAAGTCAGATATTTCAAGGATCCTTCAGAACCATGCAGCAGACTCTGCCCTACAAGAAGTAAAGCAAGAGCAAAAAAAAAATACCCAGAACTGACAGTCCAGTTAATCCTCAGAGAAGAAGCAGAAACTCCACAGGGACACGGCAGCAGAGGGCTTGTTACTACTGACTCCTCGGCAGACTGGCGTGGGCTTCTTGGATTAGGAAGAGCACCGAGAAGACCGGGGAAAAATCAGCTGCTGGGAAGGAAAAATGCTTGTCACGGACTTGGCAGTACAAAGACTGGGGACTGAGCTTTAGGAAAAGGTCATTTTCACTGCTGAAAGTGCCCAAAACCCATGATCACAAACAACCCAAGTAAAGTCTGTGAGATCTGGCCGTCTTCCTTTGACTGGGAAGCCCCAGAAGCTTGGTCCTCCATTGGAGAGAAATAAGGACCTCTCATACATATATTCATGATATACTGAAAGACAGACTTGTTCTGAAATTACAGAAATTTCCAAATTATGGCAGAGTGCAACAGAGTAACTGCACCGTGCCAAGTGCCATGAAAAACTGGGAGATTTATCCAAGCGATGGAAATATACATTTTACAGTGGCCTGGAAACTCAAAAGCCCTTTGAAAACCTAGTAAATGCTCGAAATAATAGCTTATATTTACATAGTATGTTATCTCCATTCTCCAGGTGAAGCTTTTGCTTCAAAGGGATCACAGAAAAACAGAAAAGTTGTATAAAAATATTTCTAGCAGCACTTTTAGTAGTATTAAAAAATTGTAAACTTCCCACTTTCATTTGGGGAGTAACTGAATAAATTATGGTATATGGTTTAGGCATCAAGACTATATTAATAACATAGAAAGAAGATAATGCTAGGTGGTACGGTGGATAGAGCACCAGCCCTGAGGTCAGGAGGACCTGAGTTCAAATCTGGTCTCAGACACTTAACACTTCCTGGCTGGGTGACCCTGGGCAAGTCACTTAACCCCAATTGCCTCGGGGGAAAAAAAAAAGGAATTTGGTAGAGCTCCTTCTTTTTCTATTTTCCCACATATTTTCTCTAATGTTGTGAGTAATTTGATAGATTTTGTTTATAAGCCTGTCTGCACCCAAAGTTCCCCACTCCTCTTTCCTTCCCTACCTCCATCCCCAGGGGAGTTCATTTATGGCTTCTTCAGTTTCTTTTTCTGATTTGGATTATTTAACACTTCTATTTCCTGTTCTGTTCATCTGGACATTTTATATTTTTGTAAATATTCATCTGTTTTATTTAGATTATGAGTTTTTTTGGAGCATAATTAGGCAAAAAAGTTCTAAGTTCCTTTTGTGGTGAATTAACCTTTTTTAAATTTTTGAAGCTAGTAATTTAGGTTTTTTTCTTTCTTCTAACCAAATTAGCTAATAGGGTTTTTTTTGAAGTTTTGGTGCTTTGTGGTAGTTTATGTGTTTCTAAAGAAGTGTATAGCTGTACCCCTGGAATCCTCTTGTACAATCAGGGTTTCTAAGAAACCAAAGGAGTGAAGAAAACTTTGGCAGAGGAAGGCGGTGGGAGGACTCATATTAAAATCACCCTCCTGACACTTGCTGGCTTTGGGGGCTGTGACAGGCAAATCCCAGGCTGATCTTGAGTGTGCAACAAGGACATGATTTTCAGTGAGATCTCAGCCTTAGGGTAATATATTTTGCCCTGATTTTTTCACGGTCATTCTGCCCAGTGATTTAAAGGGGTTGTCTCTGCAAAGTGATTTGGAGCCTAATCTTTGGTTGGGATCACGGTGCTAAGTCCAGATATTTTACAGAGAAGTCCTATATCACATGGTATCCCAAGAATACATCGTAATGATGTATTGGGGAGAATACGTTTGGCATTTGTTTGTCCTTGAAGAACTTAAAAGAGAAGAGCAAATCTAACTAATCTTCCCCCTCCCTTTATTTTGCTAGTCCCTTCTATACCCAGCAATCCTGAAGCAAACTCTGGGGTTTGGGAGCTTTGTCTTGTTTGGACATTACGCCACATTTCTAGCCCTGAAAAAAGCAGAACACTAAGTGAATCAGTCAGAAAAAAAAGGAAATAAATATATTGTCAAAACAGGGCTTTATTAAGTCTTATAATTAAGAAATTTCCATTTTCTTTTCTTAGATTGATTTCTACTTATCCCACTACCAGAAGCGATACCCACATGGGGCACACCAACATTTAAAGTGCTCCTAAGGCTCATAGAATGATTGCTTTTCTCATTTGAATTAGAATTTGCACATAGGTCCTTTGATCTTAGGGCATTACTTTTCTACTACACCTTAGTCCAGCCATCTGAGAGTCACATGACCCTCGTAATGCCCATTTTCATATTGAATGGTGAATTCTAAGTTAGCATAGCATGATGGTCTGCTTCAGCGGGGCCTTTTCTTCCCTTTCTCCCGCTGAATCAGATCCGGGGTCCCTTGGGGTCCCCTATAGTCCCTGCCCCAGTCACCCATCACTTAGAGGAAAATGCCATTCACAAACTCATCATTTCTTTTGATTTTAAGGACCTTTTGAATTTTGATGATCCTTTGAATATTGAAGCAGCGGAACACCATCTGCGGGACAAGGTAAGTCCTTGCCTTGGTGAACAGGTAAAGCTGATTATTTTTCACGTTTCGGGACTGTAAGCAAACAAATCTCTTCCTATTTCTGGAACTTTTACTGAGTATAAAATCATAAGCTGAGTGACCGTGGAGTCCTTAGAGATCATCTAGCCTATCTGCCCCCATATGTTACAGAGGTGGAAACTGAGGCCCAGAGAAGAGAAAAGGGGATGTACCTTAGCTCCTCCACAGTATTCATTTCTCCTGAGAATTCATTATGACAGATATGGAGCCTATTTTAAGTGGCTACAAGCTGTCCGAGAGCCTTCTCAGAGGTAGCCAAGCAGTCGAGACCTTACAAAGCCACATCACCAGGGTCCCTGCATTACCCAGAACCCTCACTTGTTGAGCTTGGACCTGAGCTGGGATGGCTACTTTGCTGGGAACTGCTTTGATCACAACTCAAGGCAATCTCCCAAAACACGGAAAGAAAGCCAGTGAGGAAGTGGTCATCCTAATGAAACCCTGAGCGCCTTCCTTGATTTTTTTTTTCAGTTTTGCATTTCTTTATTCTTGCTTCATGGCAACTCCACCTTATTTTTTAAAAGATTAAATGTTTTATGGAAAACACAAAACCGAACCATAGAACCGCCCACACTTGTTGCAATTTGCACTCAATTTAATTTCAATTAATGAAATGTCATGACTTTTTTTCCAAGTCTCTTACTACTCATTGCACTCATCTGCCATTCTCTAGTGTGTAGAGGCATTCTCATGTAACAAATTGTGTATAGTTACACAAAATAAATCAGCTCCTTAGTTGTGTACAAGAATAGGTCGGATTTGGGACAACTAGGTGGTGCAGTGGTTAGAGCGCCAGCCCTGAAGTTAGGAGGATCTGAGTTCAAATCTGGCCTCAGACTCTTAACACTTCCTGGCTATGTCACTTAACCCCCCAATTGCTTCAGTACAAAAAAAAAAAAGAATTGTTTGGGTCTGGTTCGGCACATCTGCTCCATCACCTTTCTGACGCAGGAATTCTAAATTCTCAGCCTTTTGAATTCAAGATTGGTCACTACTGAAGTCAAAATTTCGACTCCTCTCCCTCCCCACCCCCACCCCAATATTCTTGTTTTGGTCGCTTGAATGATTTGTTCTTGTGTTTTGGTTAACTTCGTTTTGCATCGGTTCATAGAAGACTCGATATTTCTCTGAATCTGGTATGTGACTTATTTCTTACCCTACAGTAAAATTTGAATTCAATTACTCAGGTCAAATCAAAAAACATTTATTAAGCACCTACTGTGTGCCAGTACTGGCCTAAGCACTGGGAATACAGAGAAAGACAGAGCACACAGTCCAGCAGATGCACTTACTTGGTTTCCAGTTCTTTGAAACAGCAGAAAGTAGAGCTAGAAATCTTCCTGGACACGAGAGACTTTCTGTCCTTGTCCTTGGAGTACTCACGTAATAAATGTCACTGAGTCAGAGGATAAGGATGATTGAGTGACTTAGTGATTTAGGTATGGCTCCGGACTGTTTCAGGAATGGCAGGCGATGGCTAGCCTCCCAGGAGGGCACATTCATGCCCCATCCTCCCACAGCCCTTCCCACAACGGTTATTTCGCTCTTCTGTCACCTGGCCCGGCTGATGGGGAGGAGGTTGAACCTCAGACTTGCCCTACCATGGCTCTGGTCAGCCAGCCTTTATTTCCGGAGCCTCTGTGTCCTGGCAGAGACAAAGCACGAGTCAGGCCTTCCTCCTGAGGAGTTTCCATTCTAAAGAGAAGGAGAGAATAGTTTATGTAGAGAGAACAAATACAAGATAGCTTGACAGGACGACTGGGAGCATTTGGGAAAATCAAGAAAGGCTTCCGGTAGAAGGTGGAGCTTCTGGGTCCTCCGTGTCCTGTAAACGAGTCATGGGTAGTTTTCAGCCTTTCCATTTGTCTTTGTTTGCTTCTATCCTGTTTATTCTGTGCGCGCCATCTGTCTCCTTGGCTCCCTGCAAATCGCCCAGTAAACATGTTGAGCTGAGGACAGAGGCCTGGGTCTTAGAGGAAGGGGAGATCTCCAGGTTCTGTCAGTTAGCATTCTCTGGATCTGGTTTTTCCATGTACTAATCATGGGATCTCCGAGGGAGAGAGCAGCTCAGCGTGGAGCTCCCCCTTCACCTCAACAGAATACCTTCTTCAGTCCCTTCTGGAGACCCTTCTCCAGGCCTCTGGCTCCTAGCTTGGCCCTCTGAGGGAGCAGGGAGCCAAGTTCTTCCTCTACCTGAATCATGGCGGGCTCGCTCCCAGAGCCTTTCTTCTCTGAGTGATCCCCAAGCCATCTGGCCATCAGTTTGTTCTCCCTTCCCTGCGGGAGCTCTGGCTTGTAGCCCAAGATGATCCTCCAGACATGGACTGGTGAAGGCCTGACCGGACAGACGCCCCCCTCGCTCTGGGCCCAAGGGCCCCCAGCACAGGCCAGGACAACTTTAGCTCTGTGGTGACCCCTTTGGAGGATGGAGTCAGTGACACTCCTCGAAGGCTTCTCTCCAAAGCAGGGTGATCGATGGCAAAAGGTGATAGCTTAGAAAGTGAGAGCTCTGTTTGGATGGAGCCGAATTATCACAAAATCCTTCATCTCTGAAGACGGGGAGTCTGGCGTCACGAGGGGTAGCAATCTGCAGCAATCAGGACTTGTTTTTACCTTTAAGATCTTTTTCTTTACTAAAGTGTTCTTTTCCCACATTCCTTGACATTTGCTTCCCATTAGATAAATAAAGCCCTCCAATCAAAAGGAGCGCTGAGGGACTGGGCCAGTGGAAGTGGATGTTCTCTCAAAATGCAGGTCTTGTCGCGGTTTTTACAACGTCTCCTTAGAATTTGCAGTGATTGACAGAAGCTAGGAACTGAAGCTTGAAATCATCTTTTGTGTGTGATTTCAATCATTATTTCAAGATTCTCTATCACTTAAAAAATATCCGACAAGCTGGCATAATGGGATGACTTGAAGGACAAAAAGGAGAATGAAATAAATGGGGGAATCTTTTTGTTTCCTCTTTAATAAAACCTTATCTTCCCCCTCAGACATTTTCTGTTGGTAGCCCTGCCATCTTCCCCGTCACTTAAAACCTTGAAGACAAGAGTGTTGTTTCCTTTTTTGCCCTAAGTGACCGAGCTCTGTCATTTCTGTCTCAGCCAGCTCTCGCCTCCATCCAGTTCTCTCTTCCTCTCCTTGTTCTTTACCTTAGCCTCCCTAAGAGACACCCGATGGAGGGTAGCCTCCATCGTCTTCCTCTTCCCCGCACGCTGGTTGCCCTCTGCCTTTGCTTCTGGTCTGGGACCTTGCATCTTCACCTTGCCTAAGTGTGCAAGGAGCTACCTGAGCACCAGGCAAAGAGAGAAGGGACTTCCGCCACCCTGGTATCCCCATGTGGGCATATTGCTGGCATTGTGTTCCGTTTGAGCCCCCTCTGCCCAGGAATTGTAGGTGCCAATGTAGAAGAGTGGGCACTATGCCAGCTGGTCTCACTCTTCTTAATGAATCCCTTTGCTGAAAGCTGATTCAGTCTACTGGCTGAAGGTTTGTAGGAAGCATCCTACGGGGAACTCATGGGCTTGCAGCAGTAGGAGTTACCTTAGAACATGAAAGAGTCCATCTTCTGGGCGCTCATATCGAGAATATCCCAGAAGGGGTTTTACTGAGGGAAGATGTCCAACACTTACCCAGCAAGTGAATGGGTGCCATAAATAAACTCACTTCCTCGGCAGCTAATTCTTTGCTTTTCAAATGCACAGTGCGTGCCACAAATTGCTAACCACAAAAAAAAAAAAGAAAAAAAAAAAGAAAGAAAGAATTGTTATAATTGGTGAATTTTCTGCAAATCTGACTTACTCCCAAATATTGCATAATCAAAAGCAATCACTGTTCACCCTGTACAAGGACCTTCTTTTCCTTTAATAGAAACTGATTTTTTTTTAAACTCTAAAAATTTTTAATTGTTTGGAATGGCTCTCTGGGAAGAGGCTAATGGAAAGAGAGATAGTGGGAAACTCAGTATGTAAAACAAAAGATGGCAGTCAAACTTTATTTACAAAAATCAGAAGGATTGCCAATCAAATCGACCTTTTCCCCGGAGCATTCCTTTTTGATTTAATAAGGTTTTACTCCATGTAATCTTATATCCTGACATTTAGTGAAGATCTGTATGACGGAGGGAGACTTCATGCAGAGAGCAAGAATGATTCACAAAGATAGCAACATAGAGAGGATTGTTTTTCCAGGCCAAGAATTACAGTTTGATGTGTTCCTGTGATTCAGGATGGAAATAAATGAGGGAAATCGATGATGGACGCTAATTTAGTTAGGTTTTCTTAATTAGAATTTTCTTAGAGCAGAAACTGCTACAAGTGATGTTTGTGTTCCTCATTATGAACGTTTTATTTTGACCGAATTACCCAGTGACAAATTAGATAGTCAGTGCTGAGCTACATTGGATTAAGAAAACAGAATCCCTGGTGGACAAGAACACGGAGGTCATGGACTAGCATTCTGTCTACACTGTCCCACAAGCAGCCCCTCAGCCTTTGATCCAGAACCTGCCACCTCCTGGAGCCTGACTGAGCTCTCCATGCTGAATCAAGTGGGTCTCTTTGGACCCCATTGCTCCCAGTCAGAAAACATCATCCCCATCAAAAAACAAGTCATCCAGTGCCTCTCATGGGCCGCCTAGATCTGCAGGCCCCTGTGGCCTGGCTGGAGACCCAGAGTTGTCCTTCCTGAAGCTTTCCAGGGTCCCGGCCTCCCCTTTGGCCTGGCCGGAGACCCAGAGTCGTCCTTCCTGAAGCTTTCCAGGGTCCCGGCCTCCCCTTTGGCCTGGCCGGAGACCCAGAGTCGTCCTTCCTGAAGCCTCCCAGGGACCTGGCCTCCTCTCCAGAGTACCATTCTGAGGAGCTGCTTATGATTGATGGGATTTCCCAGAGTCACCCAGTCAGAAAAGGCCTTTTTCCTTGGATGGATGGAAACTCCCTCCCAGAAGCAAGGCTAATGAAAGTGCCCTTGACCCCCAGCTCTCTGGATCAGATGGGACAGCTAGCAGCCTCTTGTACAAAGGCAGCATTTAACTCCCTTTCATTTGAATTCTCCTGGTCTTTGGGAAGCTGTTTCCTGCCCCAGAGCCTGAGAAGAAGGGGGCTTTCTGGTGCTCACCTTCAGAAGCTCAAGTAAACAAAATCTGTATTTGCATTTCACCCCAGCCTCCAAGATTTAATGACTGGGAGGGACTCCACTTGTTCTGGGTAGGGGAGACCCCCACACTCTGCTTTTCCCTTCTTTGGGGGGTAGTTTTTTCTCCAGAGGGGAAAAAAAAAAAACAGCCAGAAGAAATGAATGTTTTTCTTTCCTGAAGGAAACCGTTTTTTAGAATGTTTGTTCAATCAGCAGCGTGTGCTCGCTTCTCTCTGGGCTGTCCGGGGTTCTTCAAACGAGCTGCGCTCCCAATGTTTACATGCTGGCCTTCACTGGGGCGGCCTGCCTCAAATAACAGCTCAAGCGGCGGTTCTATTTATAACCCAGACTCCCAAACCTCACACTGGAAATAGGAGAGGACCGGCTGGGGCAAGCTTGGGGCTGCAGGGAGGAATTGTGAGGCAGTTAGGAAAGGTCCTCATGGTGAGAAGAGGGAGTGCATTCAGCAGTGTGAGCCATGATGCTCAGAACTTGTGCCAGTTGTATCAGTAAGCATTAATTAAGTGCCTACTGTGTGCTAGGGTTGTGCTGAAAATAAGAGGGTATCGACTAGGGCAAGCTTGGGTCTTCGGGGAGGAATTGTGAGGTGATTAGGAAAGGTCCTCACAGTAAGAGGATGCAGTGCATTCAATAGTATGGGCATGGTGGTCAGAACTTAAGCACCAATTTTATCAATAAGCATTAATTAAGTGCCTATTGTGTGCTAGGGTTTAGGGTTACATTTAATAACTGAGTGATTCTCATGAAGCAATGTGGAATAAAAATAGAGAATTAAAGCAAAGTGGGTAAGCACCAGGGACTTTGAGAGGGAAGTTATCAGCTGTTGAGGGGATCAGAAGAAGCTTCTTGTAGAAGGTGAAGCTTCAGCTGTACCTTGAAGGAAGAAAGTTATCAACCTATGAGGGAGAAATGGGTAGAAAGTGTATTGGGGAGGGGGGCATCTAGGTGGCGCAGTGGATGGAGCCCCAGCCCTGAATTCAGGAGGACCAGAGTTCAAATCTGGTCTCAGACACTTAACACTTCCTAGCTGTGTGACCCTGGGCGAGTCACTTAACCCCAGCCTCAGGAAAAAAAAAGAAAGAAAGTGTATGGGGGGCTGGGACTGGAAGGGAGGAAAAAAGAAATTTCCATAACTTTATTATATATTTAAAGGGAATGGCAAGTTGTACGTAATTGTTCAATCATCTTTTTTCATTATATATGCTGTCTTATGGAAATGCTTAATTTATTCCATAAATTAAAAAATAAATTTAAAAAAATTTAAAGGAAATTAACAGAAAATAAAATTGGTAAATGACTAACCCAGTAAGTAAAAAATAGAATACAACTTTTTTTTTAAGTGTATTCTGGGTCTGGGGTCAGCTAGTACAAGAGGAAAGAGAGAGAAGGTGGAGCAAGGGACCAAGACAGGTGGGTCTGTTTGTCCAGACTCCCGTGAAGTCACCTGCAGTGAGGTTAGAAAGAGGGGGTCGGGCCGGGTGTGGCTGGCTGTAAAAGCTGAACAGGAAAAGCTCTGTTTGATTCTGGAGGTGACAGTGGTGTGGCACTAACCCCCTGGCAGTTGTGGTGAAGATGGATTGTGATGGGAGAGAGGCAGGGAGGCCAGTCAGGAGGCTGAGGCACTGGTCTAAGGGAGAACTAACAGGGAGGCTGGAAGAAGGGGGGCTGCCTTGGATAGAAAGAGGCAAGTTTGGAACGAGGGAAGGGGGAACAGTAAGTTCAGTTTGGGATCTCTTGGTTGGAGACAGCTTGGTACAGCCAGTGTGGATGACCTAGAAGGACTTGGGGATGAGGGCTGTTTTGGCCAGAGGAACGGCCCTGACCTTTCTGATGAGAATGGAGGGAACTGTGGTCTGGCTCAGACAATAGCCCGGAAAAAGGGTCTTCCTTGAAGCCAGAAAGTTGTGGGTTCAAATCCTGACCCTGATCCTCCTCCATGCAACCTCCAGAAAACTCAGGGGCTCACAGCCGCCCCGTAGCCTGTGGCTGGTCCTGCCCCGTCATTGCAGGCCCGAGGGACCCTTCCCAGAACCTTAGAACTCCCTCCTGGAGGTCTGCAGCCAAAAGTCAGTCCTCACAGCTGACCCAACCCCAAGGCCTTCAGGGGCTTCGTGGCCCCCAGAGCCAAGCTTGTTCCCCCTCTGGGAACCCAACTGTGCCCCTCTGCCCGGGAGTGTAGATGGGCAACTGGGGGCATTTTGGGGTGTCACCATCCCTGGAGGCTGCTGGGACACTGGCCCCAATCCCCCTCCCTCCTGCCCTGACCTCGCCCCCATTGCAGCAGCAATCCAGCATGAAAAATTTGCTTTCATGGGACCCCCAAACTCTTCCCAATATGGGGACACAAATACTCATGTCCACTCAGTGGCTGAAGACCGGGGTGGGGGTGATGCGAGGTGGTAAGTGACCGTGACTTCCCCTCCGACCTGATGCTGGCCGGGTCGGCCTCGGGGGCCGCTTGCCTCAGCTTGGCCCGGCCCAAGGGGGGAGTGACGAAGGCGTCCCCATCCCGGCCTCCCTGGGAGCCTCTTGCGGTAGAGGCGTCGTCCTGGAGCACGCGCCCCTAACACCCTCCCTTCTGTCTCCCCGCACAGGAGGACTTCCGGGGTAAAGTTGAAGAGTACATTAAGCGTTACGCCAGATGATGAAGGACGGCAGTGGCCTGGGTTTGCACCTCCAAGTTGTATCTATCACTTACAAAATGAAAGAAAATCCAATATTCAGCATCCTCCTCTCCCCCTCCAGTCCCCCTGCGCCCCGCTGGCTTGTACACGTCCCGTGACCGTGTTGTACCGAAGAAGAGAACCTTCCTGATTGTCCATTTTACATGGAGACCTCCACATAAATACAGCAAGAACTTGTCTTTATTTGGTTTAAAAAAGTTGTTTGCTTTAAAATGTTTACTTTTCTGAACCCGTACTGTATAGCCTCTTGATGATATTCTTGAGAAATTTAAAGAGATCAGTACCAGCTAGAGCTTGCCTAGACTTTGTCACCGCCACAGTGGGGTTGGCTGGCGCCCGCCAGGGCCTCCCACGGACCCCTGGGCTGTGGTGCGCCACGGGGCCGGGGATCATCTGTGTACAGCTCCTCATGGAATGTTGATGCTATTTAATGTAAGTATATTTTGGAAGAAATTTGTAATTTATCTACCTGCTGCTTCGGTCCCTTTTTTCTTCCTCTGTCGTCCCGGGCTGCATCGTCGCCCCACGCGGCCCTGCAAAGGGGGCTTGTGGGGGGGGGCTCTGAGTTGGGGAGTGGGAAACCTCAGTGTCTTTTCGTTGGAGAGAGCCCAGAAAATCTGACAGTAAAGGAAGCGAGGTCCTTTCCCTCCAGATCTGGTTATGGCCAGAACATTCTGGGCCCCATGGGGAGGGGGGGCGGTGGGCTGGGCCGGGGGCACCGAAGGCTGGGAAGCCCTCAGCAGCCCTGAGCACTTAGTGGAGGAGGAGGCCCGGCCCAACATCCAGGAGTCTCTCCCTGAGGAGGCCGATCGGTGAGCTGTGGCGTGTGCCAGGCCCCAGGGACAGGACCTCGAGCCTCCTGACCCTTGGGAGCCACAGCCAGCTGGTTCCGTCCGTCTCAGGCCAGGCACCCATGGGCTGTCTGATGTTAGAACAGCGGGGGCTGAGCCACTTTGACCCGAGGAATAGTGCCCGGCTCTCTGCCCGTGACAGCGGCCACCCTCAGCCCCCCGCTCCTGGCTTAGCTCCCACCTTAGATGGCAGTTTTGCTTTTCCACCTGCTCAGACACATGGTGGCCACTTAGAGCAGGCCATTGGCCATCGTGCCGGGGTTCCTGTGCGCTCCTCCTGACTCTGGGGAAAGCCAGGCTCCCCCTGGCCCTCAGTGCCCTCTGTGGAGCCAGACTCCTCCCCACCCTCTGAGCCGTCCCAGCCCAATCCAGAGAGCCAGGTGCTGTGCTCCGAGTCCAGCCTGAATCACCTCGGTCCAAGAGCTGCCCTGCCCTCCAGCCTTTTAGGCCCAGACTTTGCCCTGCGCCATTTGGTGGGTCGGGGAAGCCCCTGTCCAGGCTCACGGCCCAGGGTCTGGCCGCTCCTGCAGCTGCACGGTGGTCCCGGCCCTCCCTGTGGTGGACAGCCCCAGCGGCAGCGCCCCCGCCCAGAGCCCTGAGGGCCACGTGGCTTTGCTCCAGAGAAATGGCCTCTGACCCCAGAAACAGGAAGGGGCTCGTGTCTGTTGTTCAAGAAGCATCCTTGAGGGGCAGTACCCTGTGTGTCCCAGCACACTGCCCCAAGGCTCTCTCTTTCCCTCCTTCCTGACCCCCTCCTTAAGAGTCTCAGACAGTTGTGCTGAGGAGGGAGCAGGGGCCTGCCCACTCTAGGCTGGGGGGGTGAAGGATCTGCCCACCTTAGACTGGGGGGGTGGGAGGCTGCCCACCCTAGAATGGACGAAAGTCCAGGTGCCAGAGAGCAGCAGTCCCTGCCGCTTGGGGTTCCGTGCCCCCAAGCCATCTCCAGGGCTCCTGGCTGATCCCTTGGATGGACTGAAAGACATTGGGACACAAACCGGAGGCGACCCCGAGCGGTTCCAGGGAAGCTTCCGGAGAAGGCGACGCTTCAGCTGAACCGTGAAGCAAGAGAAGGCGGGGGAGGCGCCCAGGCCTGGGGACCAGGGCACAGAGAGGGGGTGGGGGCCAGCTGGGAGGGACGGGGCTCAGGGGAGAGAGGAGTGCCCAGTGCCATGGGAAGCTTGGTCAGGGCCGGGGGGCCAGGGGACTGGGGGGTGGGGAGGCAGCCACGGGCACTGGATGGACAGTGGCCCAAGGGGGGACTTGTCCACGGCTCCAGAATGACCTGAGCCAAGGGAGGATTAGGGAAGCGGCTGGAGCTGCACGGAGGGGTGGCCGTTGTGACCCAGGAGAAACACAGAGGAGAAAGACAGAGATGAGAGAGAAAATGGGGCGGGGGACCAGAGAAACCCTGGGAGAGGGCCCAGAGTTGGGGAGCACCGAGTGGCAGCTGGGGGATGGGGAAGCAGAAGGCAGAGACACAAAAACCCAGAGCGGCTCAGGGCCTCCAGGGTCGCTAGGGGGCCGTCAGTGGGGAAGGCTCTGGCAGTTGGGCAGGGCAGCCTAGCCCACCCCCTTCCCTCCATCAGCCAGTAAAACTCAGCGCCCCTCGCCGTGCCGGGACTGGACGTCTGCCCCAAAGTCCCCGGGGCAAGCCCACGCGCACAGCCCGGACAGAATTCAGTGGGAGATGAGGGGAGGGGGGGGCAGCTGTCTCCCGGGTGGGCCCCGGGGCTGGACCCTTGGCTGCTGAGGCGGCCCGGGCGTCCTGCCCGACGGTCCCTCCCCCTGAGCCAAGGGGCCGCTGCCTCCAACAACCACGCCTGCGCACTTGCGCTGAAGCTGTGCGGGGGCTGGGTCTCCATGGAATTGGTCTCCATGGTAACCCGGGCATAAAATGATGGATGTTGCAAAAGGGTCCCTGGGCCGCGGTCTGGAGGGGCCCAGCGGGCTCGCGCCTCCTTTCCAAGGAAGAAAATGAGCCTGGAGGAGGAGGGAGGCGGAGGGGGTGGAGGGGGTGGAGGGAGGGAAGGGAAAAGTCGGAACAGGAGTGAGTGGAAGCGATAATGTAGTAATAAATTACCCACGCATGTGTTCTGCCAATACAGGGCTAAAATGATTCACAGGGAAGTGATCCAGGCCCAGCCCAGGGATGCGACCCTGAGGGCAGCAGCTCCGCGGCCCCTCCGCCTTATTGTGACTGATGCAGACCCCGGATGGAGGCGGGCACCAAAAGGGGGGGCTCAGCAGGGGAAGATCTCTTTGGAAAAGGTCATTTCTTTAGGGAAGAAGTTACAGACAGTGAAGGGGTACAAGAGACACGGCAACGGGAGGACATGAGACAAGCTCCCGAGGGGAACTAACCCAGTGCCAAGGGAGCCCCCCTGAGGTCGGGCATCCCTTAGCGGGCAGGCTCGATCCTGAAGGGGCTCAGCGCCCTAAAAGGGGGCGTTAGCTGTGAGGAGGAGAGGGGAAGAGAAGCATGATGGGAGATGTCCCGGGGCATGGCGGAGGGGGAAGGAGAAGGACCCCCGAGGCAGAGAGTCACGGGGGACCCAAGAGGGGCAGCAGCCATGGGGTGTCCGAAAGTAGAGTTTATAGGAGATTTAACCTCAGGGACACGACTGGGATTTCTGACAGGGCACGGCAAGACCTTTAAAGGGGGTGGGGGGGGCAGCTTCGTGGCGCAGTGGATAGAGCACCAGCCTTGCATTCAGGAGGTGCCGAGTTCAAATCTGGTCTCAGACACTTAACATTTCCTGGCTGTGTGACCCTGGGCAAGTCACTTAACCCAGCCTCAAAAAAGAAAAAAATAAATATATAAAATAAAGGGGGGGTGTCTCAGGGATTTGACGTCCCTTGGATTGCAGACCGGACCCCCTCCCCAGAGGGTGGGACCAAGAGCTAAACTAAACTGATCTCCTTTCCTCCGCCGTCTTCGCGTCCTCTCCGTCCCATGGAGACCCTCATCAGTGTGGGGGCCAGTCTGATACCCCTCCCCTCCTCCCTTGCCCTCGGAGCCCCCCAAACACTGAGCCCGAGCTGCAAAGTCCGCATTGCAGGGCATCCTGCCCAGAGGAGTAAACAGCACAACTTCCCGTGCGTCCACTGCGCCGGGGAAGGGCGCGGCCCAACACTCCAGCCCCCCGCCGAGGGAGCCCCGGCACGGTCAGGAGTGGAGGGGCCGCCGGGGGCGGGGGTAACTGCAGAGCGGAGGGCGTCCGGCGAGGACTCGGGTCTCCACCGCTAAGCGGACCGAGTCCGCGAGCGGGCCGCGGGGCCCCCTGGGGGATGTAGTCCAGCAGAGCCAGGCGCCAGGCGAACCAGGCTGAACCTTCTCGTGCCCGGACTCCATTTCCCAAAAGGCCCCGATGCCTTTAACTGCAGCTGGCGCGATGCATGGTGGGAATGGCTCTTCCGAGTCTGGAGTACGAGTTCATCCTGGTGGGGTGAACCCCGATTACCAGCCCCGGGCTCAGAGCCGACTTTGAATGAATGGCTGATCTGGGCGGGGTTGGGGGGGGGGAAAGAAAGAGAGAGTGCGCAGCCGCAGTCCTAGGCTCCGCACCCCTCCATCCTTACTCCTACAGGTCCCGAGAGGAGCTGCGCATGCTCAGCATTAGCTTTTTCTGCCCACCCCAGGCTACTCGTGGGCTAGCTTGAGGATGCGCATGCGCAATAGTAGAAGGGGTGGGGACAGCGCCCACGTGCTCGGCCCCCGAACCCAGTTCTGCCGGAAGAGAGCAGAGTGGGTTGGCTCGTGAGTATGCACCGCGTGTTTGCGGGGCGGGGCCGGGAGGGGTTCCTATAATACACTTGTAGAGGCCGGTGTGCAAGCACTGGGGATGTGAGTGAAAGGAAGGCCGGTGTTCGTGTGGATGGGGGCGTGGCTTCCGGCATATGTGCAAGTGACCGTGGGGGAGGGTGAAAGTAGGGAGCCCCCCTCGCCCCCCGCCTTGTCTCCCCGGGTAGCAGGAGACGCCCCCGGAGTGAGGGGCCCGTGACATCCCCCCCATCCCGGGTCCCGAAGGGCCCAAGTGAGGAAGTTGTGACTGTGACCCCTCCAGCCGCCCCGGGGTAGGGAGCTCACCTAGGGGGAGGGGCACGTGTGTGTGTGTGTGTGTGTGTGTGTGTGTGTGTGTGTGTGTGTGTGTGTGCGCGCGCTTGTGCATGTGCACGTGCACGTGTGTGTCCGTGTGAGCTGTGTGTCTGTATGTACTATGTGCATATGCGTTTGTCATCCCCGTGCTAGTGTGGGTCAGTCCGCTTTTACTAAGCGCCTGTGCCAGTGTGTGTATTAAACGCCTGTGCCAGTGTGCATTTGATTAAGCACCTGTGCCAGTGTGTGTCAGTCATCCTCAGTTGAGCCCCTGTGCCCGTGTGTCCCCGTCAGCTTTGAGCACGCCCCCTCCCCCCCCCCCCCCGCCGGGGGAGGAGCAGAAGAGTTTGGGGGTGGGGGAGGGTCCCTCCCTTTCTCGAGGACTTGTGGAGGGCCCGCCCCCTCATCTCTCCGTTCCTCCCCAGCTCCGCATCCTCAAGGTTCCGCCTTCCTCCAAGAGACAATGACTTCCGGGTTCCAGGTGAGTGTGGGGGGGAACCTTGGTTCTGGGTGATTTCATCCTGCATCGTTTCTGAGTGTTCTAGAGCGGTTTCTTCCTACTTTCAGTGATCTCAGTTCATCCGAGTCCCATGGGGACCGAGCCTCCCCTATTCTCTTCCAGACAGTTCTTGCTTTTCTTAGCAGTGGATGGAAGTTCAGAACCACTTTGGCCAGTGTCCCAGCTGGGGCAGCGAGGGGGCCGCACGTGGGGCCCTGGAATCGGGAGTCTGAGATCCCGCTGTGTGACCCTGGGCAAGTCACTGCCCCCGGCTGCTCCGCCAATTCTTAAATTGCGGAAATGTGTCCGCCAGACAACGAGGCAAACTTTGGTGTGAATGCGCCGTTTGTACGTTGTTAAAAATTACCCCAGGACCCGTGGGAGAAGTTAAACACCTGCATGTGTTCCTAGAAGACCCCTGACTGGATCAGGCCCCTTTCCAGCCAGTAGATTGTTAAGCAACCCCAGGTATAGAAGTATATAAAGTGCGTCTACAAGGCAAACATTTACTGATAATAAATTGCATATGGAGTCATGACCCACAGTTGGTTTGTTTTTTTTAAATTTTCAGTGTATTTTATTTTTCCAAACACACGTAAAGATCGTTTTCCACATTCATTCTTGTAAGACTTTGGGTCCAAATTTTTCCTCCTCCCCGCAAGGACAGTACCCTAATGCGGGTTAAATATGTGCTGTTCTTTTCAACATGGGAAATGACATTTTTAAAAGGTGGGAGGTTATCCAGGGAAAGAAGTCAAGAACAGAAGGTGTGTGCGGAAGCTCCCTGTTCCGGAGCGCGGAGCAGCCGCGCCGCGGAGCCCAAGAAGGCATTTTCTCTCGGCCTGGAAAAGGCGGCTCGCCCGCACTTCGGAAAGCGCCATCGGGGTCCGCCCACTTTGGGCGTCTTTGCGGTGTCCAGGTGTGAGCCACAGTGGCTGAGTTGGAGCCGCACCTCCCTTGCACTCTCATCTGGAGCAGCCTTTCATTCCGTTAAAGAGTTTCCGGTTTTTCTTTTGAGGACCATTGATATCCTTTGACTGCTGAAGCATTAGAGAATGGCTTGGCTGTCTGCGCGCACAGATGTTTGTGTGCTGTACGCGTGCCTACATCTGTGTACACGCCTGGGTCTTGGTGTGTGGTAGGCGCAGGCTTTGAAGAGTTTTGATTAAAAAGGATGGGTTTTTTTTACTGGGCACAGATCTTGGAAGAAACAGCGACTTCAAAACTTAGTGCGGTGCTTGGCCCATTTTAGGTAGAGAACACAGACTTTCTAATGTTAGGGGTTCCAGGGCAGAGTACAAAGGGAGCGTGATCAGCGGCCAGGGCTGAAAGTGAGGGGCGCTCCTAAGCATGATGGGGGGGATCCTGCCTTCCTAGGGTGCCCAGAACACAGGAACGATGCATTCCTCTTTGGGGTGTCATGGGGGGTGCTTCTGTGAGCTGGAAGCTGGTTCTGCGGTCAGGTCTGCGGCTTAAAGGGCTCACTTCTGGAGAGGAAAAGTCAAAATGAACTTAAACAACTGGGAAAAACTCAGCAGCCCAGCGCCTCCGGTCCAGATTGGGCGTAGAATGGTGAAGTAATCCGGTTGCGCTTGGAGTCGTGGTCCCTGCTAAGGAAGCACATGTGTCTGATTCAGGGGCCGGTGACCTTCCGGGACGTGGCCGTGGAGTTCACCCGGGAGGAGTGGAGGCGCCTGGAGCCGGCCCAGAGGGCCCTGTACCGGGACGTGATGCTGGAGACCTTCCAGAACCTGCTCTCTGTGGGTAAGCGCGGCCGTCCCCCTCCCCTCTCCATGAGGCTTCCCTGTACAGACTGTGCCAGTCAGCCATAGTCTGGGCTGATTGTGCAAGAGCGTTCAAGGCTACGGAAGAGAAGGGATCGATCCCAGACCCTTTGTCGGCCTTTGGACAGAATGTTCCGATCAGGGTGAGGACCGTCCTTGTTCCTTAGCTGGACCAGAGCCATGGCTCCCTCCGGTAGGAGATGACCCAAGTCCTTTGGCATTTTCAGTCTCTCCTTTTGGAAAGCTCTTCTTTCCTCAGGGACTTTGCCTGAATTCTGTTATTCCAGATTGGATGATGCAGACGGGCTCTGGCTCAGGGTCAGCTTTACATTTCCCCCATCAGGCTTCTCTGCATGTAGTTGGCGCTTAATGAAAGTCTGGTGCCTTAAAAACAAAAGTCCTAGAGAGAATCGCAGGTGACGGGTGGGGCGATCGAGCTGTGCCCCGGGAACCCCAGTGGCTCCCGGTTGCTCCAGAGCCAATCTTCAACTCCGGTTTTGTGCCCCGTGCCGTTCGGTGTCTTCCCGGCGATTGCTCTTTCCCTTGTGCTCCCCGGACCTTTTCTTTCTAACCAGGACCCGGCCCCTCTCTATCCAAGCTCTTACCTGCCTCAGATACAAATGAGTTCCTTGCTTTGGGAACACCTTCCCTATTTCTATTTCTGCGCACAGGGGCCCCGGTCTCCAATCTGGATGTTCTCTTCTTGTTGGAGAGAAAAGCGGCCGCTCGGAGGCCCAAAGAAGGAGGCCCCATGAGCCTCTGTCCAGGTGAGTGAGCGAAAAGCACAGAGGTCACTGTCTCTTCTCACATTCATTTGGAGCCAGAGCTCTGCAAGCATGGGCCATGATCTCTCTTAAAGGCCCCAGGCTTATCTATAATTTCTCATGGCCTAATTACTGCAACACAGTTCCTACAACAGTTTATTTTTTGTAGGTGTTTTCCATTAAAAAGACTTCCATAAGAGAAGGAGGCGATAGAAAAAGTGATGTTGAAAAACTTCAAGAGACATGAGTTTCTGGGGAATTAATCATCTTATTAATACAAGGGTCAGGAACACTCTCTTGAATGCCAATGGCTACCATGTCTATGGCTCAGAGTTTATCTGCCTTTGGAAGAGAGAGTGTTCCTGAGGGTGGCCATCAACTCCCATTAGTTAATGATTAACAAGAGAGTGAATATTTCACTGAGCGGAAGACCTGTCCTGATGAGGGGCCTGGGGACTAACTTTGTTTTATGTCATTTACTTCTAAATTCCCCCCGGCCCTGGGGCAGCTAATCCAAGCCTCTAGCCCCCCCAAATCTGAGTAGGACATTGTGGGCAGGAATTCACTCCAAGAGAAGATGGTCTAAATGGGCTGCATTTTTGGCAGAGAGCAGTAAAGTTCAAACAAGGAAATGGGCCAGGAAAAAAGCCTGGGTTTCTTCCATAACTGATTATTAATAAAAAGAAGGTATTTTTATGCCATCAGAAATGTCTTTGGGTATATTCTAAGCAGTATTATTAAGTATGTACAGTTTTGTAGCTTTTACTCTTATTACTTTCCTCTTTTCCAAAAACACTGTGCCGTTTCATAGCTCTAACAATTGCGTGATACTGTGTGGCTTTCTTCAGAGCCCAACAAGCATCAAATTTTGTAGCAGGGATCTCGTGCCGTGTCTGTGTCGGTTTCATGTGAATTTTTGTAATTGTTGTAGAGTTTGAACTGTTCCTCATTTTTTAAAAGAATTCACATATTTTATTTTTGCACTACTATCACTCCCAGATATGTCCCTGCTCAGTGATCCATCCCTCAGAGCAAAAATAAAAAAGAAACAACAGAATTTCTGCCCAACTCCTCAGCAAATCATTACCTGAGTCTAACAGGCTAAGCCTTGTTCACACCCACCACTCCTCACTCCTGTTAAAAGTGGAGAGCAGTAATGTCTCCTCTCTCTTTGGGGCCAAATTGTGTTACCACATACACGGGGGGAACCTGTGTGGCCAGGGCATTCATAGTGCCCCCAGTTCTGCCCTTTGGGGCACCTCAGAACCCTTCAGATACTTTCAGATTTCTAGGATTCTCCTGTGGATCTTGTCTAAGACAGAGTGGTGTAATAGAAGGCTGAGAACTAGGCCCTGAAGACCGTGGTTCAGGGTCCAACTCTGACACATCTTAGTTTGGCTACCACAGGCATCCGAAAAAGATCTGGGTGTCCTAGCGACCTGTAAATGGAACCTCAGTTCCTCAGGCAGCTCTCAAGTCTTTTAAGTTTTTGTGAAGTTACTGATATGCATTGGTTAAAGGAAGTTCCCCACCAGGAGCTCCCTAATTAATACCTCTTTAAAAAAAAGTTCTCTGCATGCTAAACGTCCCTACTTTAGTCAGTCTGTTTATGGGACGACTCCAGAGCCATCCACCATACTGCTGGGCCCCTTGATGTCATCGACACCTTTCTATGATGTGACACCCACAGTGAGACACCCAATAAGCCTCCAAATGTAGTTGGCCCAGGGCAAGATTTTGTATTTCTCTTTAATGCTACCTAAGGTCATAGTAGCTTTATTAGCTTCCATGTAAAATAACATACCCATGGTGAACTTAGAGGTCACTAAGGCACCCAGATCTTTTTCAGATGGTCTAGCCATGTATTCCCTTTTTTGTACTTGTGAAATTGAATATGAATTCCCATATGGAGCTTTGCAAGTATGTCTATTATATTCTTAATAGTTTCAGTTCATCAGTCTAATGTTTGAAGTCTTTCTGAATTCTTAAAATTTCCCATATTGATAATTATCCCTTACAGCTTTTATTGTGTCTTTTCAGATTTTACTGGTTTACCATATTTACCATTACCAAAGTAATTGATAAAACCAGATTTTATGAATGACGTCCTTAATCTCTTAACTTTTATCCTATCATCTTTAGGCTTTTGCCATTTCTTATTCTATAGGTAATCTTGTGCAAGTCAAATGGATATCATTTCATCTATTTTGTCTTTAATAAAATCACATATATTTCTGAAGGAGGAAAATCCCTTACTACTAATTGAGCCTTCTTTCGTGGGTGTTTGTTTTAATGACATTAGTACTTTCATTATCCTGGACTAGAATTCATTTAATCCTAGGCTGTAAACTTTCCTATTACTTTCTCCTTGTGTCTTTGGCTTCACTTCTCCCTAAATAGTTTTGAATTGGGAAGACCCGGGTTCAAATACAGCTCCAGATACTAAATGTCTGTGTGATCCTGAATGAACTCTGTTTGCCTCCATTTATTCAATTATAAAATGGGGATACTACAGCATCTGTCTCGTAGGATTGCTGTAAGGATCAAGTGAGTTGATATTTGTAAAAATCGCTTAGTACATTGCCTGACACGTAAGCGTTATATAAATATTAGCTTTGTTGTTGTTTTTATTATCTTGTCTGAATTTGAGCATTCTTCTCTTTGATGGATGAAACACAAACAAGAACTTATTCTCAAACTTGTTCTTTTTTTGTTAGCTTAGCAACAGTGGCTAGTGAATTTTTACAATTTTATAATTCTTTGTTAAATTTCTTTTAGATTTTTGGAGTCAGGAGACCAAATTTAAGCTGCAGAACTCAAGTCTGACACAGCATAATTGCCTAGAAACGTCATCCAAGAAAAAAGTGCCAGAACACCAGCAAGGGCAGTCCAGGAGGAGAGAAGCCAAGGAACGTGGTGTTCATTTTGTAAAAAAGAAGAGCACCCTGATGAGTCGGTCCAGAACCATCACTCGGAGGAAAGCTTTTAAGAGGGCTGTGCCTCTTTGTAGTACTTTGGGGAGAAATCTGAATTTGGGTCTGGGTTTTCATGCCTTATGGAGAGGAGTTATGAGAGAAAACCTCCATAAACTTAGAAAAAACTTTAGGGATTTTCCAAACTCACTCGAATATAAGAAATCCTTCTTAGGGAAGATCTTTGCTACCTCTAGCACATACAGGAAGCCCTTTTGTTACCACTCAGACCTAGTTAAATTTCACAGGGTGCGTTTTGGGGAAAAGTTACAAGAAGCCAGTGAATGTGGAAACACTTTTGGCAGAAGATCAAAACTCACTGGACAGCTAAGAATTTGTATGGGAAAAAAATATAAATGTAATAATTATGGGAAAGCCGTCTTGGGAAGCTTGACTAAACAGAAGGGAGTTAATATTCAGATTAAGCCTTTTAAAAGTAATGAGCGGGGGAAATCCTTGAGGCACAGAGGACGTCTTCTTAGCCATCAGAGAACTCATACGGTGGAAAAACCATTTGAATGTAGCGAATGCAGAGAAAGCTTCAGCCAAAAAGCAGACCTCCTTCGACATCAGGGCACTCACACGGCAGGAAAGCTTTTTGAATGTAATGAATGTGAGAGGGGCTTTAATCGGAAGGAAAATCTTCTTGCCCATCAGAGAACTCACAGTGGAGTAAAGCCCTTTGAATGCAGCGAGTGCGGAAAAGGCTTCAGCCGGAAGGGGAACCTCATCTCCCATCAGAGAACTCACACCCGAGACAAACCCTTTGCGTGTGATGAATGTGGCAAAGGTTTTAGCTGGAAGGCGAACCTCGTCACCCACCAGAGAATCCACACTGGAGCCAAGCCCTTCGAGTGTAAGAAGTGTGGGAAAGCCTTCAGCCAGAGGGGCCGCTTTATTGACCACCAGAGAATCCACACTGGGGAAAAGCCCTTTGAGTGCAACGAGTGTGGGAAAGATTTCACCCGGAGGGAAAACCTTGTTTCCCACCAGAGAACTCACACGAGGGTGAAGCCCTTTGTGTGCCCCGAGTGTGGGGTGGACTTCAGTTGGCGCTCAGGCCTGATCACCCACCAGAGGACCCACACGGGCGTGAAGCCCTTTGAGTGCGCCGAGTGTGGGAAGGGCTTCCGGCAGAGGGGCCACCTGGTCACCCACCAGAGAACTCACTCCGAGGTGAAGCCCTACGGGTGCACCGAATGCGGGAAGGCCTTCCGAGACAAGGGGCACCTCCTCAAACACCAGGTCACCCACACCGGGACAAAGCCCTTTGCCTGCAGCGAGTGTGGGAAGGCCTTCAGCTACCGGAGCTACCTGGCCGATCACCAGAGGATTCACACCGGAGAGAAACCCTTTGAGTGTGAGGAATGTGGAAAGTGTTTTAACCGCAAGGGAAATCTCATTTATCACCAGAGGATTCACACTGGAGAGAAACCCTTTGACTGCAGTGAATGTGGTAAATCCTTTATCACAAAGCGAACCCTTACTGGACATCAGAGAACTCACACTGGAGTCAAACCCTTTGAATGCAGTGAATGCGGGAAATCCTTCAGTAAGAAACAAAGCCTTATTAAACATCAGAAAAAGCATCCTGGAGTCAAAGCCTTTTGAATGTGAAATGTGGGAGAAGTTTCGAGCAGAGGGCATAATTCTTATCAAAAAGCTAACAGAATTTTAAAGTCAGTGGCTGTAGAAAAGGCATAAGTTAGCAGGGGTGTTTTTAATACACATTTGAGGACTCTAATCGGGATACTTTGAAGGTGTTAAATATTTCCAAGGGCAGGGCATACAGAGTAGTGGAGTAATTGGAGAATGACTAAACAAATGAGTAAAATGGAACATTATGGCATTGCTGAATAGGAAAGAATTTAAAGAAATAGAGGAAAACTTGTGAACTGATGCATAGTGAAGTAAACAGGAAAACATCCTTCTCAGTAACCACAAAAATTTAAGTGGACAGAGACCTAGAAACCAAACCTGAGAACTGTATAATCCTCTTTCCACCCAGGCCTTGGAGAATGACAAAATGTAACTTCTTCCTTTCTTTGCAGTCGTGTGCTATTACTGATGTAATTTGCTATGTATTTTTTGATGGCTTGCTTGGCTTTTGTGCCCTGATTTCTTTTCTCTCTAGTTGTTATAAGAGCTGGCTCTGGTTGTAGAAACAGAAGGGTATTTTTGAAAATAAAGATGGTCTAACATCTAGTAAATGTGTTTCTTAATTAATAAATTATTGATTATTGCTGAATTGAACTTAATTCTAGTTATCTAAGTTGAGTAGTGGATAGAGTACTGGACTTCAAGTTGGGAAAACTTCGATTTAAATCTTCAAATAGTTATTAGTTCTGTGATTTCAGGTAAATTACCTTTTCTCAGCTCTTTCATCTGTAAAATGGGGATAATAAGAGCTTTTATCTCACAGAGTATCTGATAAGTGTAAAGTGCTTTGCAAACCATAAAAGTAAATGCTAACCAATTGTGTTTCCTTTTATGATAGGATTTCTAAATTGGCAAAACAGGGAAATATGAAAAAGTCAGAGATGCGGCCTTGACAAAAATTAAAATAGATCTTAAATAGTTTGGATAGTTAACTGCAAAAGGTCGTTATTAATGATTTAATGCTATATTAGCAGCCCTGCAGTAAAGTGGTCCAAGTCCGTGAGCTGCTGGAATATTGGTAAAGAAAAATGCCATGTTCATCAGATCTGGGCCTATGAGCATCCTGGATGCTGAGTCAGGATCTATAAAAGTCTACACTCCAGAATATTTTATGGCGCTTCAAAGCTTGAGTGTTGTAAGAATAAGGAATGGAGATTATTTGAATTTTTAAAAAAAATCTTCCAAATTCCAAGATTAGATAGCATGAATTCATAATAATTTGAAAAAAAATGTGGTTTTTTTTTTTTTTTTTTTTTTTTTTTTGCGGGGCTGACTAGAGCACCTGGGCAGCTAAAGCATGTAATGAAATGTAAATTGTGTTAGAGGAATGGTTTCCAGAAATAAAGAGGCAACAGTCCTATTGTACTCTGTCCTGGTCAGACTACAGCTAGAATATTTGTTTTCATTCTGGGCAACAAGTTTTAAGAAGGATTTGCTGAAGGTGGTGAAGGGTTTTAGGTCCATGCCATATGAATATCATCTGGTCACAAGTTTGCAGATAATTTAACCTAGAGAAGATTTGGGGGAAAATTATAGCTGTCTCTGAGCATGTGATAGGTTATGTGTAAGAGGCGTTAAATTTGTTAAGCTTGACTCCAAAGAAGCAAAATTGAGTATAATCCTTCAGGGGAAAACTGGATGTTTAATAGCATGGAGGACTTTCAAATATTCCTGCTTAGGGGGACAAAATTGATTTTCAAACACAAGATTCAAGAAGAGCATGAAAAGGTTAACAGGAAAGAGAAATCTTCTGAGACTCACTCAGTAAGGTTAAATGGTTTACACTTTTCCATGGGAATATACTTCTAATTCCCAAGAACTTTATCATCATTAAGACATTTAGAAATAAAGACAGGACATGGGTGTGAGTTAACTGTGATATCTAAATAAAATTAGGGGGGTGATTAATAAGAAGAGATGATTGTGATGGGAATGTTCCTTTAAAAAAATAACTAAGGAGCAAGAAAGATATGCTGGGAAAAGGGGAAGGTGGATTGAAGGTAAATTATCTCCCAGGAAAGAGGCACAAAAGAGCTTTTATAGTGAAGAGAAAGATGGAGGGGGTGAAGGGAGTATTACTTGAATCATCAGAATTTACTCAAAAAGGGAATAACAGGCACTCAGTTGGGCAGAAGAAAGTAGGAGGGGAAGGAATGAGAAGGGACCTGACAGAAGAGAGGATAAATTTGGGGAGGCAGTGTTCAGAAGCAAAATACTTAAGGGATTGAAAGGAGAGAAAAAACTAAACAGGAAAATAGGATGGGGGAAATGCTCAGCAAATATATGAAAAAAAATTAACAAGTTTCTCTGATAAGCCTTTTAAAAGGCTTATTTCTCAGATACATAAAGTATAAAGAACTCAATCAAGTTTAAAAGAAAACAAGTCATTCTTCAACTGATAGGTTATCAAAAGGCAGTTTTCAGATGAAATCAAAATTCTCTATATAGAAAAACATTCTAAATCACTATTGATTAGAGAAATATAAAGAAACTCTTGAAATGCTGTTCCACACCTATCAGATTAAATAACATGACAGAAAAGGAAAACTACAAATACTGGAGGGGATGGGAGAAAATTGGGACATTAAAACCCTGGTGGAGTTATGGACTGATGGAACCATTCTGGAGAGCAATTTGGAACTCTGCCCCAAGGGCTACAAAACTGCATACTCTAACCCAGCACTACCACTCCTAGGTCCGCATCCCAAAGACATCAAAGAAAAAGGAAAAGGACTATACAAAACATTTGTAGAAGCTCTTTTTGAGGTGGCAAAGAATTGGAAGTTGAGGGGATGGTGGAACAAGTGGTGGTAAGTAGTTGTGACGTAATACTATTGTGTTATAGTAAAGGATGGGCAAGATGCTTTCAGAAAAACCTGGATTTGGGGGCAGCTAGGGGGCGCAGTGGATAGAGCACCAGCCCTGAATTCAGGAGGACCCGAGTTCAAATCTGGTCTCAGACACTTAACACTTCCTAGCTGTGTGACCCTGGGCAAGTCACTTAACCCCAGCCTCAAAAAAAAAAAAAAAAAGAAAAACCTGGATTTACTTATATGAACTGAAGCAAAATGAGCAAAACCAGGAGAACATTGTATATAGTAACAACAATACCGGCAATGAATGACTTGGCAATTCTTTCTCATCAGTACAGTGATTCAAGACAATTCTGAAGGACTCATGATAAAAAAATAAAAAATAAAAAAACTATCTACCTCAAGAAAGGACTGATGGAGTCTGCAGATTGATACACAGTTTAAAAAAAAAAACATTTATTTTTCTTGGTTTTTTTTCAACATGATTAATGTGGAAATATAATTTCCATGACTGCAAAAATTGTTTGCCTTTTCAAGGAGGAGAGAGGGAGAGAAAAGAGAGAGAATTTGGAACTCAAAAAAAAAATTTTTTTTTAATGTTAAGAATAGCTTTGATATGTAATTAGAAAAATTTAAATATTCAAAACCAAAAAACAATCCCATACTTCTTTTAGTGTTCTAAAAATTGGATAAATTTAGTTAAGTGAGGCATAATCTCGTACATCTAAGAAAACAAACCAATTAAGCACTCTGTAGATAAATTAAGTCAGGCTGTAGATTATAAATTATATTTTAAGGATTCACAATAGGCTCATTAAGAAGGAAAATTTACATATCACCAAGGTAACCAAAAAATTCAGACTAAGAAATAGCACAGATAGGAGAGCTAATAAGTAACTAAATCACTTTGGGGAGCTCAAATTCCCCTTTGTCTTCTTTCTAAGGATTATAGAAATAATTTTTCCTCAACACTATTATTCCATGAGTCACATTTTAGCCAGATGAGATTAATATTAATAGAAGACATGCTTTTAATTAGCCAAAACTTGCAGGAGAAATGGTCCTGATGCTTAAACAATAAACTATAAATACCCTGGGTTTGGACATATACTTGTGCAGGCAAACCAGGAAAAATGAAAGTAAGACTAATACAAAAAAGATCATCATTATTAAATATTAACAAAGTCTTGTTCCTGGTAGTCTTCCTAATGTCTGTTGAGTCAGCGTGAAATAAAATGAAATGTCTGTCCTCTATAGTCACCTGATCCTTGGAAACATTTTCTCTTGGAAATTCTGGAAAAGACATTGCTCCCAAAGCAGGTCTGGAGAGATGTTCTTCCTAAAAGATCCTCTTCCCTGGTTCCAAATTACTTGCAGAGGTTCCTGAGGCAGTGGCACTAAAACCTGCTAGTGAGAAAACAAGAAATATTGTAAGGCTGAGCCCAGCCTCTTAAAGTTGCTCGTCCAATAATTAGGGCATTTGGAGAAAACCAGTTTAAATTTTATGGATATAAACTCATTTTTCTTTTTTTCAATATAATAGTTTTTATTATAGCTTTTTATATACAAAACATATGCATGGATAATTTTTCAACACTGACCCTTGCAAAACCACCTGCTCCAACTTTTCCCCTCTTCCCCCCACCCTCTCCCCTAGATGGCAGGCAGTCTTACACACATGTTAAACATGTTAAAGTATATGTTAAATATAATATATATTTATAGTTACCTTGTTGCACAAGAAAGATCGGATTTAGAAAGAAGGTAAAAAGAACTTGGGAAGAAAAACCAAAAATGCAAGTGGGAAATAACAGAACGAGTGGGAATGCTATGTTGCGGTCCACACTCATCTCCCAGAGTTCTTTTGCTGGGTGCAGCTGGTTCAGTTCATTCCTGCTCTATTGGAGATGATTTGGTTCATCTCATTGTTGGAGAGGCCACGTCCATCAGAACTGATCATCATACAGTATCATTGTTGAAGTGTATAATGATCTTCTGGTTCTGCTCGTTTCACTCAGCATCAGTTGATGTAAGTCTCTCCAAGCCTCTCTGTATTCCTCCTGCTGGTCGTTTCTTACAGAACAATAATATTCCATACCATTCATATACCACAATTTACCCAACCATTCTCCAATTGATGGACATCCATTCATCTTCCAGTCTCTGGCCACTACAAAAAGAGCTGCCACAAACATTCTTGCACATTCTTTAATATCAATTTGGGATAAAAGCCCAGTAGAAACACTGCTGGGCCAAAGGGTATGCACAGTTTGATAACTTTTGGGGCATAATTCCAGATTGCTCTCCAGAATGGTTGGATTCGTTCACAACTCCACTAACAATGCATCAGTGTCCCCGTTTTCCCACATCCCCTCCAACATTTGTCTTTATCTTTTTCTGTCATTTTAGCCAATCTGACAGGCGTGTAGTGGTATCTCAGAGTTGTCTTAATCTGATCAATAGTGACTTAGAGCACCTTTTCAAATGACTAGAAATGGCTTTAATTTCTTCATCTGAAAATTGTTCATATCCTTTGACCATTTATCAATTGGAGAATGGTTTGATTTCTTATAAATTAGAGTCAATTCTCTATATATTTTGGAAATGAGGCCTTTATCAGAACCTTTAACTGTAAAAATTAAACTCATTTTTCTTAACAGAAACATTTGAAAGCCGGTTCTTATGTATGTATTCTAGTTCTTAGTGAAAACAATCTAATCTTTATGCTTTTTCCAAACACTAAATAATTATTAATTTGAAAACAAAATGAATTCAATTAAATGCTTACAGGGTTTTTGTTTGTTTGTTTTTTAACCATAATGAAAACAGTCTCATGATTTCACAGCATTCTGCTCAGAAGAAGAGCTAATTTTCTAATGACACCATTGCATCACCCTGTAGATATTATTTTTAAAATTAACAGCATTTCTTTTTTTCCCTTTTTTCTTTTTTTATTATAGCTTTATATTTACAAAACATATGCATGAATAATTTTTCAACACTGACCCTTGTAAAATCTTCTGTTCCAAATTTTCCTCTTTTCTCCCTCCCCCCATGGCAGGTAGTCCAATACATATTAAAATATATTATTATTAGCATTTCTTATGCAAGGATTTTACAAAAATCAGTCTACAAGAAAAGCTAGAAGCCTACCAATAATGTAGACAATATTATGAATTTACATAACAAACAAAACATTGCTAGTCAAATAACATCAATTCAGTTGAATGTGCTTCTGAATCATCCTACACAGAAAATCATTTCATCCACCTGTCAATCTGATATTCTATATTAATCGCATTCAAAAACCAGTATGGGGGGGTGCAGCTAGGGGGCGCAGTGAATAGAGCACCAGCCTTGAATTCAGGAGGACCCAAGTTCAAATCTGGCCTCAGACACTTAACACTTCCTAGCTGTGTGACCCTGGGCAAGTCACTTAACCCCAGCCTCAAAAAAACAAACAAACAAACAGTATAGAGCAATTCTATATTACACTTACTCATTCAGTTCTCACTCATGTAGTTTTTTAACATATCACCTTAATGCCAAGTATCAAATGTATTTCACATTAAGGTCTATAGATCCTATAGAGGATCAAATATCAAAATTGTCATAATAGGAAAATACATCTCACTTTGAACATCCATATTATACTTTACTTTTAGGGAAAACTCAAATCAAATCTCTGTTTATAACCACAAGTGGAATAATTCAAAACCTCAATTTTTCCAAGAGCCATTAGCCACCAGTGCCCCAAATTTTAGAGCCCATTGGTTTTAGTTTAGTCCAATTCCAAAGATTTATGGCCGTCTCAAATTCTTATCTCCCCTCTGGGTACCATGAGGCTCTAAGGGTTGGAACAAACCCTTCTGATTGTCCTTCAAGATCAGAATTTTAGTATGCTATTTCCTCTCCTAAATTGGTAACTGGCATTTACCATAGAAAGTTTCTCTTGTATTCTGATGGAAGGGGAGATCTTCAACATAAAGAAGATCCAACTCACTTCCAGTTCATCAATGATGGACAGAAACAACTACACCCAGAGAAGGAACACTGGGAAGTGAATGTAAACTGTTAGCACTGCTGTCTATCTGCCCAGGTTACTTATACCTTCGGAGTCTAATACTTAATGTGCAACAAGAAAATGGGATTTACACACGTATATTGTATCTAGGTTATATTGTAACACATGTAAAATGTATGGGATTGCCTGTCATCTAGAGGAAGGGAGGGGAAAATTTGGAAAAATGAATACAAGGGATAATGTTATAAAAAAAAATTACTCATGCATATATACTGTCAAAAAATTTATAATTATAAAATTAATTTTAAAAAATATAAAAAAAAGAAAGTTTCTCTTACCTTAATCTCAAAGAGATTAAAAAAACAAAAAACAAAAAGCCCTCAAATCTCTCTTTCCAAATCCTTTACTTCCAATCTTTCACTCACACTGCCAGGACAAAGGAACTCCAACTTTTTTGTTTGTTTGTTTGTTTTTTATTTAAAACCCATCCTTCTCAATTTGCTTAACCATTCTCTTTCTTTTTTTTTTTTTAATTTTAGGCTGGGGTTAAGTGACTTGCCCAGGGTCACACAGCTAGGAAGTGTTAAGTGTCTGAGGTCAGATTCGAACTCGGGTCCTCCTGAATTCAAGGCTGGTGCTCTATCCACTGCGCCACCTAGCTGCCCCTGACCATTCTCTTTCTATAGACTTTGATGAAAGACTCCAAACTTCAAAACTTCCTCTTTCTTTTCAAATGCTCTCTTATTTAACACTTCACTTACTCTCACTACTTTTCCTTTGTCCATCCATTTCAATTTTTTTTTTTTTTGAACAATCACATCCCACTCTAACACTGTACAAATTTTCTTATACCGTGGAGTACAAATGTTTATATTGTGATTTGCATAACTTATTTAAATTTCTTTCAGATGGCACTTCCACTTTACCAAAACTATTAAATTCTGTTGAATTGTTCACAGAAGAAAATACAGTAGCAAGGTAAATAATTCTCCTAAGAATAAATTTTCACTTGAGAAGGCCTAAAGACTGCAGACTGCAATCCATTTTTTTTTCTTTGCTTTAAGGGTTTTTGTTTGTTTGTTTTGTTTGTTTTTAGAATTCTCTAGGCAGTAAAATTAAAATTATGAATCTCTCACTCTCCTAGAGAGAGGGTAATAAGGACAGAAAAATCTTAAATGCTATTTACATATAATCTGTAATCTTGGTCATAGAGAGTTGCAAAACTCCCCCCAAAATAACCCACTAACATATTTCAGCAGTTACAAAAACATTCAGACCAAAATTCATAGATTTATAATAAAAATGTTACACATTTGGTCTCCAATGCCATACATTTCTACAAACCAGGAAAAATATTTCCTTTCTATTTTGTCTGTCTTTATCTCTGTAACCTTGACCTGGTTAAGGCTGAGAATACAGAGAAAGCTTGCATTTTAAAACTTTATCTCCCTGGAAAATCTGATTAAAAAGGCAGTGGAAATAAGTCTTTACTTAGTAGGGAAGAAAGTTTAGCATCAGAATTGTAATACATTAACAGATAGTTGTTTTAGGTATGAAACTTCATTAATTTTCCCTTCTCTTCTAAACCCATATTTTGTGATTTTTTTATACCAGTTTTTATGGTTCAGCCTGGTTTTCCCCTTCAAAATTCCCAAGATAAATACACCTTTGTGCACACAGGAGAATTTCTGAAGTGGAAGCCTCTTTTTTTTTTTTTTTTTTTTTAAACTTTACTGCATGTGCTCACCCAATTTTACCTTCCAATATTAATCTGGGGTCTTTTAATAGTTACAGGAGGGTGGGAGGGAGAATTGCAGAAAGAAAAAGGAAAGAGACAGAGAGGGGGGAGAGAGACAGACAGACAGAGAGACAGAGAAGAAGAGGAGGGAGGGAGGGAGGGAGGGAGAGAGAGAGAGAGAGAGAGAGAGAGAGAGAGAGAGAGAGAGAGAGAGAGAGAGAGAGAGAGAGAGAGAGAGAGACAGACAGAGACAGAGACAGAGAGACAGAGACAGAGAGACAGAGAGAGACAGAGAGAGAGAGAGACAGAGAGAGAGAGACAGAGAGAGAGACAGAGAGAGACAGAGAGACAGAGAGAGAGAAGAAGAGGAGGGAGAGGGGGAGAGAGAGACAGAGAGAGAGACAGAGACAGAGAGAAATAGAGAGACAGAGACAGAGACAAGGAGACAGAGAGAGACAGAGAGAGAGAGCAGAGAGAGCAGAGACAGACAGAGACAGAGATAGAAACAGAGACAGAGAGGAGGGGAGAGAGACAGACAGAGACAGAGAAGAAGAGGAGGGAGAGGGGGAGAGAGATACAGAGACAGAGACAGAGAGAGAGACAGAGACAGAGAGACAGAGAGAGACAGAGACAAAGAGAGACAGAGACAGAGAGAGACAGAGAGAGACAGAGACAGAGACAGAGAAACAGATAGAGACAGAGACAGAGAGCAGAGAGAGACAGAGAGAGACAGAGACAGAGACAGAGAGGGGGGAGAGAGGAAGAAAGAGAGGGGAAGGGAAGGAAAGACAGAGGGAGGGAGGAAGGGAGAGAGAGAGAAGGGAAGAGGGAGGGGAGAGTGGAGGGATTCATTCCCCAGGTTGAGGCCAGATTCAGCCCCCAATTTTTCTGGACAAGCAGAGTCCTCATCCTTCCGGAGCAGCTTTAAGCAGAGTCGCCCCCAGGATGCTCCGGCTCTCACCCGGCCCTTCATCCCACACAGGCCGGACACGCTCACCTTGCTCCTGAGAGCTCAGAAAGTTGCTCAGCCTCCGCTGTCATGGAGAGGCTCCAGGCTTCTTGGGTTAATCACCAGGGCTTCCAGTTGGGATGTCAAACTATTGGTGGAGAACAAACCCAAACTTGCACCAAGTTTAGAAATTGACTGTGCTGTCCAAGGGTCTTGAAACTGTAAATTTTACACTCACAGAGTCCAAGGTCGTGAGGAAACACCAGCAGAGGGACCTCGGTGTGGGCAGAAGGCCCCCACTCCCCTGGGGATGCTAGTTCTCCTCCTTGTCCCGGGGCTGCAGCAAAGGGTGGGAAATGCCAGCAAAGGCGTCCGCGTCTGCCCAGCTGTCCTCCTCCCTCACATCTGTGGAGAAGCTGCCACTGGGTCACTTGTCCCCCAGGCCCGATGCTTGGTGGCTGGGGTCTGCAATGGACTAAGATTGTCCCACAAACCCAAGTGGTTGGAAATGTGGTTCAGTCCACACTTCTGTGGCCTTCCTGCCCCAGAATTTGTTTTGAGACACTTACCCTGAGATAACTGTTAGAAGGGGTTTTGGACAGTTCAGGTGAACCCCGCCTTTTCTTCATCATCCTGGCTCTTCTCCTGCCCCAAGGAGATCCAAGGAGGGAAATGGCCCCTATAGAAAGAACTATTTCTAGAAGCCCCTATTTGTGGTGGCAGAAAATTGGAAACTAATGGGGAGCCCAGCAGCCAGGGCGTGGCCAACAAACTGGCCTAGACATGGGATGGAATGTTACTGGGCTGCGAGAAATGATGGAGGGGATGGTGTCCGAAAAGCTTGGGAATTCTTGTATGAGCGGACACAAATTTAAGTAAACAGAAGCCGGAAAGGAGTTTCTAAAGTGACAGCAATTATGTAAAAATAATCAACTTTATTTAAAACTCCTACTGGGTGGCTGCCCATCAGCTGGGGAACAGCGGAATAAGTGATGGTGTGTGAATGTGATGGAATAGTATTGTTCTGTAAGAAATGAGCAGCAGGAGGAATACAGAGAGGCCTGGAGAGACTTATGGGAACTGATGCTGAGGGAAGTGAGCAGGACCAGGAGATCATTATACACTTCAACAACAATCCATATGACAATCAATTCTGATGGACGCTCTCTTCAACAATGAGGGGGTTCAGGTCAGTTCCAATGATCTTGTGATGGAGCGAGCATCTACACCCAGAGAGGAGACTGGGGGGAACTAAGGGTGGATCACAACATAGCATTTTCACTCTTTTTGCTGTGTTTCCTTGCTTTTTATTTTCTTTCTCATTTTTTCTTTGATTAGATTTTTCTTGTGCAGCAAGGTAATTGCATAAACATGTTGCACATATATTGGATTTAATATATTTTTACCATGCTTAACATCTTTTGGATTACCTGCCATCTAAGGGAGCGAGTGGGAGAACAGGGGTGGGGGGAATTGGAACACAAGGTTTTACAAGGGTTAATTATCCATGCATATGTTTTAAAAAGAAAAAAGCTTTAATAAAAAAATAAAATAAAAAGCCTTCCTTCCCTCCTTTCTTCCTTTCCTACTTCCCTTCCCTCTTCTTTTCTCCTTCCCTCCCTTTCTCCATCCCTTTCCTCCCTCTCCTCCTCTCCCTTCCTTCTTTTCTCTCCATCCTTCCTTCCATGTTTTCTATCTTCTTAATCCTTTCTTCCTATCTTCCTAATCTTTCTCCCTCCCTCCCTCCCTCCCTCCCTCCCTCCTCCCTTCCTCCTCCCTCCCTCCTCCCTTCCTCCCTCCCTCCTCCCTTCCTCCCTCCCTCCCTCCCTCCCTCCCTCCTTCCCTCCCTCCCTCCCTCCCTTCCTTCCTTCCTTCCTTCCTTCCTTCCTTCCTTCCTTCCTTCCTTCCTTCCTTCCTTCCTTCCTTCCTTCCTTCCTTCCTTCCTTCCTTCCTTCCTTCTTCTCTCCCTCTCTCTTTTCCTCCCTCCCTCCTTTCCTTTCTATTTTCTTTTCTTTCTCCCTGCCTTCTTCTTTCTTTCTTTCCTTTCTTCCAAGTTTCCTTCTGGAACATGAGTAATGAAGTAATTTGTTTTGCATAACTGTACATATTTGTGATGTTTTTCTTTTTGTTTTTCCTTCTTAATATGAAGAGGGAGAGAATGTGGAACTGAAAGTAAAAGGAAATTGAATGTAAAAAGCGCTCATTGGTACTTTGGGGCTGGTTTCAATTGACTGAAGAAGCCAAAAGGGCTTAAAAGAAAAAGAAAAGTTTAGAGTGTAGGGATTGCCGACAGCTTCCTTAAGAAATTCCACTTCAGAGGGGAGGAAAGCTATCCCAAGTGCTGCTGCGGGTGGTCAGGCCCAGGGAGTACTTTCTAAGGTGGGGGGAGAGGTGGCTTCTTTGCAGCGGGCAGCAGCACAGAGGGTTGGAAGAGATTAAAAATATGTGAGTGGCAATGACGGCGAGCGCCATCTTCTTGAGAAGGAAAGCTCTAAATTCAGGAGGACCCGAGTTCAAATCTGGTCTCAGACACTTAACACTTCCTAGCTGTGTGACCCTGGGCAAGTCACCTAACCCCAGCCTCAGGGGGAAAAAAAGAAATATGACACAGAATTCAGCGGGAAGCTTGGGAAGGAATGAGCAGGTTAGGAGAGACACGAGTGAGCAGAGAATCAAAGTCATTCTGGAGGTATAAGCATTGCCCTGGTGCTGGGACGGCCCAGGTTATGAAACACAACTTGGTAGGGGATTCGATCAACCAGTGACTTATGACAGTTCTGTGGGATCTGCACAAAGGACAAAAAGGGAGGGGGGAGAATAGTCTAGAGTTGGGCTGACTTAGCGGTGTGAGATGGGGGCAGGGAGAGAGGCGTCCCCTCAGGATGGTCCAGTCCTAGAACCTGGTGTCCAGAAGGCCTCAGAAAGAAGTGAGGGATGGAAGGGCTGGAGGCCACGTGAGGATGAAGCGATGCTGGAAGATGAAGTGGAAGAAATCAAATGAATTTCCGAGTTTATGGGCATGGAAGTGGAATATTTGAGGGGGACGGCAGGAGCTGGGAATGGTCCTCTCTGTGGAGCAGCCTGTGAGACCTGAGGGAGAGGCCAGGGAGGGAGAGGACGTGGCCCCAAGAAGAACTGGCTCACTGAGGAAAAAAGGAAAATGTGCTGAGGGTCAGTCTAAGAGCTTGGCCTCCGAACAGGGAAGGTGATCGAACTCCCCAGAGGGAGACAAAGCCCTGCAAACACCCCCAAAGGTATCCACCTGGCCCTGGCCCAAAGCCCCAGGATTAAAGCTGGAGCCGTGAGTAGTCCTCCCAAGGAGAGAGTAACTCCTTAACTTCAGGAAAAAAAAAGGATTTTCCTTAGGAACTCTGGATCTAGAAGAATAGATAGATATTTAAAGAAAGAAACCAAAAATCTGGAGGAAAAGAATGGAAGGAGAACGTTTAGAGAAGAAAGTGGTACACTTTACCTGAAAGCCTCCCTGAAAACCAGAATAAGCCTAACAGCAATGTCGCTTTATGAAACAATGCTAAATATTGGAACAAAATGATGTGTATAAACAATCATATATAGTTATATATTATTTCTAAGTTTCTAAACTTTTCCTGTGTCATCTATGACATGAAAAATTCCCATTGAATTTCTTTTTTTTCTGTTGTGAGGCAACTGGGGGTAAGGGATGGCCTGGCCAGTATCTGAGGCTACCTTTGAACCATCTTGACCCCCAGGGCCAGTGGTCCTTCCTGACCCCAGAGTCAGTGTCCCGTCCCATTAATTTCCTGCGCCAGCCTGTGATATATTGGAACAGAGATGGGGAGAGCCCCAGTGTGGAGGGGCTCCCTGTGTTTGTGTCTCACTTTCCAGGGAAGCTGTGGTTTGTAAGGGGGGCTCGAATTCGGGGCAGCTCCTCCACCTTCACCCAGCTCTCCCAGGGGCCACACTCTGGGGACCCTCTCGGCACTCGGGCTGAAGCAGCGGGAGGAGAACCCCGGCCCACAAAGGGTCACGGAGCTGCATCTGGGAATGGACCAGTGAGTCCGTTTGAGCGAGCTTGGCCGGATGTGGGAAGCCCAAGGCCGCCGCTGCATCTCTGGCCACTGCCAGTCACCAAGGTTGTTGTCCCACTTCCATGATTCCGGGAAAGAGACTGATGACTGTGGGCACTCCTGCCTCCCTTAAATCCAGTCCACCGGCGGGCCCAACGTTACCCCACGAGGTCCTTTGCCCTCCGAAAGCAAAAGCTAAATCACTGCAGGGGCTACACTTTTATCAGCACTTGTCTCCCCCATTAGAATGCACGGGGAGGGGGGAAGCAATTTTCCTGGGTTCTGCCCCCTGCACTCCAACCCCGACTTCCTGGCTTCCTTTATGTCCAACTAAAATCCCTTGCCTCTAGGAAGCCCTCAATTCTTTCTTTTTTTTTTTTTTTTTTTTTTCCCCTGAGGCTGGGGTTAAGTGACTTGCCCAGGGTCACACAGCCAGGAAGTGTTAAGTGTCTGAGATCAGATTTGAACTCGGGGCCTCCTGAATTCAGGGCTGGTGCTCTATCCACTGCGCCACCTAGCGGCCCCCCCCCTTAATTATTTCTTATTGGTCCGTCCTAGCTCACTTGCTATGTGTTTGTTTGCATGTTGCTTCCCCCCCCTCGATTGTAACTCCCTGAGGGCAGGGAATCCTCCTGGCCTTCCTGCACCCCGAGCACAGCACCCAGCACAGTGACTGGCACATGGCACTTACAAAATTTCCTGAATAGAATCCTCCGCCCGTGTGTCCTCAGCATCCAGCCCGGGGCCTGACGCTGCTCTTGATGGACATTTGTGGAGCTCTTCTGGGCATCTGCTCCCAGCATCCCACAGAAGCACAGCCATCTCCGGCTTCACAAGGTGAGGAATTAAAGGGCAAAGATTCCCTCTGCCTTCAGAGGAAAGGGCTCTGGTGGGAAGCGGAGCAGCCATGACGGCCTAAGAAAGCCGGCCATAAGGAGGGGGAAAGGCCAGCCAACATGATGGGCCCGATGCTGGAAGGTACATCTTTGATGTGAGAAGATGCAGGACGTTAAGCGGTGGAGATATTTTGAAATGGGAGGAGACGCCCAAACAAGGGGCCAGGCAGCTCCACTCTAAATGTCATCCCTTTTATTTTCATAACAAAACGTGGGAACCATGGTACTTACATGCCTTGGAGTGTGTCTGCACAGATACCTGGATGGGAAATACTGTGCAAAAAAAAAAAAAAAAGAGTTGAATATTATGGATTACTTGCCACCTAAGGGAGGGGGTGGGGAGGAGGAGGAGAAATTGGAATACAAGATCTTTCAAGGATCGATGGTAAAAAATTATCCTTGCATGTTTTGAAAATAAAAAACTGCAAAAAAAAAAGAGAGAGAGAAAGAAAGAAAGAAAGAAAGAAAGAAAGAAAGAAAGAAAGAAAGGAAGGAAGGAAGGAAGGAAGGAAGGAAGGAAGGAAGGAAGGAAGGAAGGAAGGAAGGAAGGAAGGAAGGAAGGAAGGAAGGAAGGAAGGAAGGAAGGAAGGAAGGAAGGAAGGAAGGAAGGAAGGAAGGAAGGAAGGAAGGAAAGAAAGAAAGAAAGAGAAAGAGAAAGAAAGAAAGAAAGAAAGAAAGAAAGAAAGAAAGAAAGAAAGAAAGAAAGAAAGAAAGAAAGAAAGAAAGAAAGGAAAGAAAGGAAAGAAAGGAAGGAAAGGAAGGAAAGAAAAGAAAGGAAGGAAGGAGGAAAGAAAGAGAGTTGGGTAAACCAAACCCTATCTTATGTGGAACTTTTTTTTCCCATAAAAGAAAAGTGAATTAATGCTTGGAGATGTATGTTGTGATTTTATTCAGATACTGAATCTGATTGAAATATATTTTCTAATTCATCTTAGCTCAAGTTGTCATTCAGACAGCCCCAGTGGGGGCTTGGCTATTAATACTATTATTAGAATCAGTAACCGGTAGCCTAAGTTTCCAGTCAATCCAGGAGTAGGGAATAATGATATAAGGTTAGGGAGGGAGGGCAGGCTTTAATGTACATGCTTTCTGCAAAAAAAAGAAGTGAATTCAGCACCTTCAAGGTTTATCTGGTTTTAAAAATATTATCTTAATGCCATTGCAGATGGAAATTTTGTTTTGGGGTTTTGTTTGTAGTTCGTTATTGAGTCATTTCAGCTGTGTCTTTATGGGCCCCTTTGGGGTCTTCTTGGCAAAGATACTAGTATGGTTTGTCATTTCCTTTACAGGGTTAAGTGGCTTGTCCAGGATCACTTAGCTAGTAAGTGTCTGAGGCCAGATTTGAACTCAGGAAGAGGCGTCTAAAAGTCCAGAACAAGCCAAAGGTAAAGATTGATGTAATTATTCTATTATATATTGAATTAATCTTTTTTTTTTTTTTTTTGTGACTCTATGCCTAGGAATAAAAACTGCATGCAATAAGAAAAAAAAAAAAAGAGTATTATCTTAATGAAGTCAGTACTTTCCACATGTATTTGAGCTAAATAATCCTCTGCGGAAAATTAATAGTGACCAAAATGTCTAATCATAAAAGGGATTTCTTGTTCATTGAGATCTGCTAGTGTTAATTATGTTTAAGGGACAGCTTGAAATGAGAGTTGTTTAAAAAAAAAAAAAAAAAAAGAATATCGTGATAGAGGTGTGAATGGGGGCACTGGCTGGTGACTGCTGTGTGTCCCTTAATTTGTGTTGTCATGCTTCTACTTGACCACAAGCTCTTCTGCCAAGATGTGATTGATGTATGTCATGCTAAGAATGAATGATACACACATATACATTTATATATATATATGTACACACACATACACATACATGCACATAAATATATAGATAGATCAACTGGGGAATAGTGGACTAAATGGTGGTATATGAATGAGGGGTTACTGTATCATGACTTAGTGGTTGCTTTCAGAGAAACCTGAAAAACTTCTAAGAACTACAGAAATATGAAGTTAACCAAACCAGTAGAATAATTTATATAATATGACCAAAAAAAACCTCCTTAAAAACTTTTAAGAAATAGAATCGATGCTTTTTGTTCAGCAAAACAACTGTTTGGTCATATATACATATACTCTAATATATTTAACTTGTATTGGTCGACCTGCCATCTGGGACGGGGGAAGGAGGGGAAAAATTGGAACAAAAGTTTTGGCAATCGTCAATGTTGTAAAATTACCCATGCATAGATCTGGTAAATAAAAACTATTATTAAAAAAAAAAAATAGAATCGATGCTAGAGGCCTGACGAAGCTGTCCTCTACGATGAGACATACATTGCCAGACCCGACCAATATGGGGATTTGTTTTGTCTGACGATGTGAATTTGTTACGAGGTTTTTTGTTTCCTATAAATTAGAAATTGGGAAGAGGACTAGGAACAGAGTTAGAGGGGGGAAAAAAAAAGGAAAGAAAAGAAGGGTACTGACGCATTATTTTTAAAAGCAGAAGACAAAAATCACACAAAATCAAGACAACTTTTAAAAGTTACATTTTAATTTATTATATAGCTACAAACAAACACAAGCCAAAATAAATGAGATTCAATTTCATATGAAATCTTGTTTCTGTTCTATTATGAATATGGAAATGCTAGCTTTTAACTGGTGTTTCTTAAGTTCAGAATTCATCTTTTAAAAAGATTCACGGTTATAAATAAACATCGAGTAAGTGCTCACGATACACCAAGCGTTAGGCTAGCACTGGGTATACAAATAGAAAAATCAAGACATATCTGCTCCTGAAGAGCTCACACTCTTAGCACATCAAAGACAGTTCAGGTGCAGAGCAGGCGGGCGCAGCAGCGGGGCACAGGGCAAGGCCAGCGGGTCCCATACAGACAGACCTTCATCTAGGTAGTTGAGATGGCGGGGCCGGTGGACTTTAGGGGATCGAGGCACAGCATATGGTAAGGCTTGGAGGATCTCAGGGAAAAAGGGCAGGTGAGGCAGTAAAGCCAGAGGGAGCTCCATCACATCAGAAAGAAGCTGAGGACTCAAGAGGCCTGAGCGAAAGGGGAAGGCAAGACGGACGGACGCAGAGCTCTGGTGCTGGTGGCTATTCGTGATACCTTCTGGAAAGGCTTAGGGTCAAGAGATAGGCAGTCTGGTCACCACCGGAAGGCTCAGAGACGGCCCTAAGCCCCTCTTTTTCTCTTCATTTGTATATGGAAACGATCATGTTTGTTGCTATCTAGCAAGTCAGCTTTTTAAGACACTGAAAAAATCAGCGTGACAATGTCATCTTAATTGATGAGTTTTTCTAAAACAAGAACTAAAGAAGCCACAGTGGGGAAAAAATGACAGAATGAAACAAATGAATGAATAATATAGCTTGGCAAAAGAAGGGCTGGTAGCTATGAGAGTAACTGTGGATCCATCATTAGCAGAAGATGGCCGTAGAAGAGCCAATGATGGCATATGATGCATCAGGCTGATGTCGGGGACTTTTCTAACAAAAAAAAAAGACCTGAATCTTTCTTGGAACCATAGAAATTCAGTCCCATGCCCAATAGCATTTACACAGATCTCATGCATTAGGATACAATAGCAGTAACAGGGATATAGGAATCTATTTGCACAAAAATACTCATAGAAGCATTATTCTTAATAGCAAAAAACCCCTTCATTTTCTTTGGGGGAAATGAGTAAACATATTTTTATAAAAATAACATAATAATGACGTGTCCTAAGATACGACACATCTAATAATGAAGATGATGATGATAGAAGCTCGCATTTACACAGTGCCAGGTTCCACGCGTCAGGCACTCTGTCAAGCAACTTACAAATATCTCATTTGATCCTCATGACAACCCTGGGAAGTAGGTCCTATTATTATCCCCATTTTATAGTTGAGGAAGCTGAAGACAAATGACCCACCCAGGGTAACACAGCTAATAAGCATCCGCAGTCAGATCTGAAATCAGGTATTCGTAACATCCACTATCATCTCATCTGATAATTCCAAAGAAAAAAATCGGTTATGAAATAATACAAAGTGAAGAATAAAGTCTAAGAACAATATACCCACTGAGGATGATTATATAAGGAACAACAATATCACATCCATATAAATATAAAGAAAATATCCAAAAGTCAACAGGCATTAAGCACACTTATAATGTATCAGGCACTGTGCTAAGTACTGGGGATACAAAGAGAAGCAAAAAGGCAGTTCATGCCCTCAAGGAGCTTACATTCTAATAAGACAACACATAAAAGGAAACCGAAAAGGCAGAGAGCAAACCTGGTGGCAAAGGTCAGAGAACAAAAGATGGCTGGTCTAGGCCCTTCCTCAAATGGAAGTGCACAGGGGCAAAGGGAAAGCAGCTGAAGCGCAGTGGCAACGGAAGCAGAGACCTTTTTTGGTCATGTGAAAATATACACATTTGTTTTAACTACAAATAAAACTTACTGTTTCTACATGGATTTTATTCTTCTTGCTTTCATCTTTGATTCTGTTGTTACATAGAATCAAAAATAAAATGAAAGAAAACAGGGGTAAATTTACCCTTAAGTAAACAAAAAAGATTGCAAGAGTTTGGGGAAAATGATAGAGAAATCGAATCCTGACTCAGTCGCATTTGTTCCACTGATTTGTGGAATTCTACTGTCCCTAATGGTATCTCGGGATGTGAAGATACCATCCATCCCATCTCGTCACACAGCTGTCCACCTTGCCACGGGCCTGTTGCTGCCCTTTTGCCCCTTTCTGCAAAAGCATTCCATGAGCAAAACATCCAGAAATCTGGACCCCAGTCCTAGAGGGAGTGGATCTACTCATCTTTTGAACTCCTCCTTAGGGGTTCTGCTGTGTTTTCTTTGTCAACTGAAAAACATTGATCACCTACTGTGTACCAGGCACTGTTATCAGGTTCAAAGGATAAAAAGAAAAAAAAAAGGCAAAGGACAGTCCTTGCTTGCAAGGAACTGACGACCTAACATACAAATATGTACAAAGTAAGCTATATACAGGATGAGGAGGCAATAACAATGGGAAGGCACTAGAATTAAGAGGATTTGGGAAAGGCTTCCTGGAAAAGACAGAATTTTAGTTGGGACTAAAGGAAACCAGGAAAGTCAGTAGTTGGAGATAAGTAAAGATGGCATTCCAAACAGAGGGGACAATCAGAAAAAATGCCCAGGAGACGGCTGGGTCTTGTTCATGGAACAGCCATGAGAGCAGGGTCACCCCATCAGCGAGGACATTGGTGGTGAGTTTAAGACTAAAAAAGTCGGAGGAAGGGCTTGAATGCCAAACAGAGCATTTTGTATCTGATCATAGGGGCAAAGGTGCCAGTAGAGTTTTCGGAATAGAGGAGTGACATGGGCGGACCTTCACTTTGGGAAAATCACTGAAGGAAGGGTGGATTGTAATGAAGTCAGACCTACCAGCAGGGTATTACAATAGTCCAGGTCTGAGGTGAGAGGCTCAGAGAGAAGTGGGCACAAATGAGAGGTGGCAGAAGTAAAATCAACAGATTTTGGCAATAGATTGGGATACAGGGGGCTCGGGACACACGAAAGACTGAATTCAAGGTGACTCCTAGGTTATGAGCTGGAGAGATTGGTGGATGGATAATAGGGAAGGGAGGAGGGGGAAAGGTTTAGAGAAAAACATGAGTTTTGTGTTGGAGATATTTAGTTTAAGATGTCTACTGGATATCCAGTTTGGTGTCGAAAGGCAGGTGGAAACAAACTGGAAGTGGGGGCAGAAAAAAGCAGATAAGAGTCATGACTGGTGAATAAGTACAAATTGCACTGGGATTACATATGTATAAGATATATATACTGTATCATCCTATACGTACATACATGTTTATATACATATATGTGTATACACATATAGGATAATATCTAGCTTTCAACCAGACCATCTTGGCAAGTGTTTTAACAACCCAGTTATTCTCCCCAGAACAGCACCCTTTCTCTCCAGTATGACTTTTTGGTGGCTTTTTAGCACTTTATTCTCACTAAAGACTTTCCCATATTAACGAAAAATCAAAGGCTATAATTCCGTATTCTTTCTCTTCTCTCTGACGATGGTCTGCCTCTCCCCGAAAGCCTATCCGCATTCATTACACCGAACAGGACTTTGGTGAAGCGTGAGTTCTCTTATGTCTAAAAAGGGTTTGCCTCTCAATGAAAGTTTTCCCACATTCTTTACACGCAAAGGGCTTTCCTTCAGTATGAGTTCTGCGATGAGTAAGCAAGTTTGCTCTCCAGCTGAAGGCTTTTCCACATTCGTTACATTCAAAGGGCTTCTCTCCAGTATGAATTCTCTGGTGATAAATGAGGTGGCCCCGCTGGCTGAAAGCTTTCCTACATTCATTACATTCGAAGGGTTTCACTCCAGTATGCGTTCTCTGATGGGTAATAAGGATTGTCCTTCGGCTAAAGGCTTTCCCACATTCGTTACATGCAAAGGGTTTCTCTCCAGTGTGAGATCTCTGGTGGGTAATAAGATGATCCTTCTCACTGAAAGATTTGCCACATTCATTGCATTCAAACGGTTTCATTCCGGTATGAGTTCTCTGGTGGCGGATGACATGTCCTGTTTGGCTGAAGGCTTTGCCACATTCATTGCACATAAAAGGTTTCACTCCGGTATGAGTTCTCTGATGGATAATAAGGATTGTCCTGCGACTGAAGGCTTTCTTACATTCATTACATTTAAAGGGTTTCACTCCCGTATGAGTTTTCTGATGTCTATTAAGGGTTCGCTTTTCACTAAAGGCTTTACCACACTCGCTACATTCAAAAGGTTTCTTTCCAGCATGAATTCCCTGATGATAAATGAAGTGCATCCTCTGGCTAAAAGATTTCCTATATTTATTACGTTCAAAAGATTTCTCCCCACTGTGAATTATCTGATGTCTAACAAGATTTTCCCTCCGACTGAAACTTTTCCCACATTCACTACACTCAAAGGCTTTCTCTCCTGTATGGGTTTTCTGGTGCTTTTTGAGGGCTTCACTGTCACTGCAAACTTTCCCACATTCATTACAAGTGAAAGATTTCTCTCCACTATGAGTTCTCTCATGACTAGTAAGACTATCCTTCTCATTGAAAGTTTTCCCACATTCGTTACATTCAAAGAGTTTCACTGAGGTATGAGTTTTTTGATGAGCAACCAGGTGCTCCTTCTGACTAAAGGCTTTCTTACACACATTACATTCAAAGCGTGTCTCTCCAGTATGAATTTTCTGATGCTTTTTGAGGGCTTCACTCTCATTGAAGGTTTTTCCACATTCATTACATGTGAGAGATTTCTTTCCACTATGAGTTCTCGGATGTTTTTTGAAGTCTTTACGCTCACTGAAGGCTTCTCCCCATTCACGACGTGTGAAAAGTTTTCTCCCAGCATGGATTTTCTGATGGATAATAAGATGATCCCTCTCACTGAAGGTTTTCTCACACTGAATACATTCAAAGAATTTCGCTGAAGCATGAGTTTTTTTATGAGAAATCAGGTGTTCCTGCTGACTAAAGGCTTTTTTACATACATTGCATTCAAAGGGTTTGTCTCCAGTATGGATTTTCTGATGTGTTTTGAGGGCCTCACTGTCACCGAAGGCTTTTCCACATTCATTACATGTGAAAGATTTATGTCCAATATGAGTTATCTGATGTTTTTTGAGGTCTTGACTCTCACTGAAGGCCTCCCCACATTCAATACACATGAAAGGTTTTTCCCCAGTGTGGGCTTTCTGATGGGTACTAAGGGGATCCTTTTCACTGGAAGTTTTCTCACACTCTTTACGTTCAAAGAGTTTCACTGAGGTATGAGTTTTTTGATGAGAAATCAAGTGTTCCTTCTGACTAAAGACTTTCTTACACACATTACATTCAAAGTGTGTCCCTCTAGAATGAGTTGTTTGATGCTTTTTGAGAGCCTCACTCTCGTTGAAGGTTTTTCCACATTCATTACATGTGAAAGGTTTTCCTCCAGTGTGGGCTTTCTGATGGGTACTAAGGGGATCCTTCTCCCTGGAAGTTTTCTCACACTCTTTGCGTTCAAAGAGTTTCACTGAGGTATGAGTTTTTTGATGAGAAATCAAGTGTTCCTTCTGACTAAAGACTTTCTTACACACATTACATTCAAAGTGAGTCTTTCCAGAATGGGTTGTTTGATGCTTTTTGAGGGACTCATTGTCACTGAAGGCTTCCCCACATTCAATACATGTGAAAGATTTTCCTCCAGTATGGGTTCTCTGATGGGTACTAAGGGAATCCTTCTCACTGGAAGTTTTCTCACACTCTTTCCGTTCAAAGAGTTTCACTGAGGTATGAGTTTTTTGATGAGAAATCAAGTGTTCCTTCTGGCTAAAGGCTTTCTTACACACATTACATTCAAAGCGTGTCTCTCCTGAATGAGTTGTTTGATGCTTTTTGAGGGCTTCACTCTCATTGAAGGTTTTTCCACATTCAAGACATGTGAAAGGTTTTCCTCCAGTATGGGTTCTCTGATGGGTACTAAGGGGATCCTTCTCACTGGAAGTTTTCTTACACTCTTTGCGTTCAAAGAGTTTCACTGAGGTATGAGATTTTTGATGAGAAATCAAGTGTTCCTTCTGGCTAAAGGCTTTCTTACACACATTACATTCAAAGCGTGTCTTTCCAGAATGGGTTGTTTGATGCTTTTTGAGGGCTTCATTGTCACTGAAGGCTTCCCCACATTCAATACATGTGAAAGGTTTTCTCCCAGGATGGGTTTTCTGATGAGTAATAAGATGATCCTTCTCACTGAAAGCTTTCCCACATTCATTACATTCAAAGAGTTTCACTGAGGTATGAGTTTTTTGATGAGAAATCAGGTGTTCCTTCTGGCTAAAGGCTGTCTTACATACATTACATTCAAAAGGCTTTTCTCCAGTATGGATTTTCTGATGCTTTCTGAGGGCCTCAATGTCATTGAAGGCTTTCCCACATTCATGGCATGTGCAAGATTTGTCTTCACTATGAGTTTTCTGGTGTTTTTGGAGGTCTTTACTCTCAGTGACAGTTTCCCCCCATTCACCATGTGTGAAGGGTTTTCTCCCAGTATGCATTCTCTGATGGGTAATATGATCCTTCTCACTGAAGGTTTTCTCACCCTCATTCCGTACAAGGAGTTTCACTGAGGTATGAATTTTTTGATGAACAATCAGGTGCTCCTTCTGACTAAAGACCTTCTTACACACTTTACATTCAAAAGGTTTCTCTTCAATATGAACTTTCTGATGCTTTCTGAGGGCTTCATCGTCACTGAAGTCTTGTCCACATTCAAGACACGTGAAAAATTTGTCTTCACTATACGTTCTCTGCTGTTTTTTGAGATCTTTACGCTCACTGAATGCTTCCCTTCCTTCACGATGTGTGAAAGACTTATCTCCACTATGAGTTCTCTGATGTCTTTTGAAATCTTTACTCTCACTGAAAGTTTCCCCACATTCAATACATGCAAAAGGCTTTCCCCCAGGATAGGTTCTCTGATGAGCAGTAAGACGATCCTTCTCACTGGTCTTCCCACCTTCATTATGTTCAAGGGGTTTCACAGCAGTATGAGTTTTTTGATGAGAAATCAGGTGTTCCTTCTGGCTAAAGGCTTTCTTACAAATATTACATTCAAAAGGTTTCTCTTCAGTATGAATTTTCTGATGCTTTTTGAGTTCCTTAATATCACTGAAGGCTTCCCTACATTTAATACATGCAAAAGGTTTGTCTCTAGCATGAGTTCGTTGAAGGGTATTGTCCTTCTTATGAAAGGTTTTTCCATTTTCACTATATTCGAGAAGTTTCATGGCAGAATGAGTTCTCTGATGGGAAAGCAGGTGTCCCTTCTGACTAAAAGCTTTCTTACATACATTACATTCAAAGGGCTTCTCTCCGGTGTGAACTCTCCAGTGCCTTTTGAGGGTTTCACTTTCACCAAAAGCTTTGCCACATTCACTACATGAGAAAGGTTTCTCTCCAGAATGAGTTTTCTGATGTCGAACAAGAACTGTCCTTCGACTAAAGACTTTCCCACATTCATCACATGAGAAAGGGTTTTCTTTCTTATGAGTTCTCTGATGAGAAACCAGGTGGCCCCGATGATTGAAGCCCTTCTTGCATACATTACATTCAAAATATTTCTCTCCAGTATGAATTCTCTGATGCTTTTTGAGGGCTTTACCCCTACTGAAGGCTTTTCCACATTCATTACATGGGAAAGGTTTCTCTTTAGTATGAATTCTCTGATGGGTAATAAGGTTTGTTCTTCGACTGAAGGCTTTTCCACATTCATTACATTCAAAGGGCTTCTCTCCAGTATGAATTCTCTGATGGGCAACGAGATAATTTTTCTCAATGAAGGCTTTCCCACATTCGTTACATGCAAAGGGTTTCTCCCCAGTGTGAATTTTCCTGTGTCTAATAAGGTTTGCTCTCCAACAAAAGCCTTTCCCACATTCACCACAACAAAATCGCTTCTCTCCAGAGCTAGTTTTTGGTTGGCTTTGGGGTATTTTACCATTACTGGAGGTTTCCACTTTTTCAGTACTGGTCACTTTTTCAGTATTATTCACTTTTTCAGCACTGGTCACTTTTTCAGCACTGGTCACTTTTTCAGTACTATTCACTTTTTCAGCACTGGTCACTTTTTCAGTACTGGTCACTTTTTCAGCACTGGTCACTTTTTCAGCACTGGTCACTTTCTCAGTACTAGTCACTTTCTCAGTCACTACTTTTTCAGTACAAGTCATTTTTTCAATACAAGTCAAAGATTTCTCGGCAGTATGAGTTTTCTGATGGATAATAAGAACTACCTTTTGGATGAAACCTTTCCCACATTCATTGCACGTAAAGGGTTTCCCACCAGAATGAATTTTCTGATGAGAAATGAGGACTGTCTTTTGGGTGAAAAATTTCCCACATACATTGCATGGAAAAGGTTTCTCTCCAGAATGAGATCTCTGATGGATAATGAGGCTTGTCCTTTGGCTGAAGGCTCTCTTACATTCATTACATTTAAAAGGTTTCACAGCAGAATGAGTTTTCTCATGTCTACTCAGGAGTACCTTGTCACCAAAGACTTTCTTACACTCACCGCATTCAAATTTTTGTGTGTTAGCATGAATTTTCTGATGATAAATTAATTGTACCTTCTGGCTAAAGGCTTTCCCACATTCACTACACTTAAAGAGATTCTCTCCAACGTGAGTTCTCTGATGTCTAATAAGATATGCCTTCCTCATGAAACCTTTCCCACATTCATCACATGTAAAGGGTTTCTTTTCAGCATGAATTTTCTGGTGACTTTCCAGTATCTCCTTCTTATCAAAGGTTTGCCCACATTCAATGCAGTCAAAAGATTTTTCTCTAGCATGAGATCTCTGATGAGAAAGTAGATGTCTCCTCTGACTGAACGATCTCCTACATACATTACATTCAAAAACTTTCTCTCCAGTATGAGTTTTCTGATGGACAATAAGGTCTGTCTTTCGACTGAACGTTTTCTTACATTCATTACATGTAAAAGGTTTCACTCCAGAATGAGTTTTCTTATGTCTAGTAAGAGTTCGCTTCTCACCAAAGGCTTTCCCACACTCATTACATTCAAAGGGTTTCTCTCCAGTATGAATTCTCTGATGAGATACCAGGTGTGCTCTCTGCCTGAAGGATTTTTTACAAACATTACATTCAAACGGTTTCTCCCCAGTATGAGTGGACTGATGTTTGACAAGATCTTCCTTCTGGCTGAAGCCTGTCCCACATTCCCTACAGTTAAAAGGTTTCTCACCTGTATGAGTTTTCTGATGTGTACCAAGGTGTTCCCTTGTACGAAAGGCTTTCCCACACTCATTACATTCAAATAGTTTCTCTTCATTGTGAGTTCTCTGATGTTTAACAAGGTATGATTTCTGTATGAAGCCTTTCCCACATTTATCACATGCATAGAACTGCTCTGCAGCATGAGTTCTCTGATGGTCTTTGAGTACATTACTATCCCTAAAGATTTCCCCACATTCATTACATTTATGAGTTTTCTGATGAGAAACCAAGTGTCCCTTCTGACTGAAGGATTTCCTACATACATTACATTCAAAAGGTCTTGCTGTAGTATGAGTTCTCTGATGAGAAATCAGGTGTCCCTTCTGACTGAAGGCTTTCCTACATATATCACATTCAAAGGGTTTCTCTCCACTATGAGTTTTCTCATGGCTTTTAAGAGCTTTACACTCACTGAAGGTTTTCCCACATTCACTACACGGGAAAAGTTTCTCTCCAGTATTATGAGTTCTTTCATGGACACTGAGGCGTCCCCTGTCACCAAAGATTTTCCCACATTCTTTACATTCGAATGATTTCACTCGAGTATGAATTTTTTGATGTCTAATAAGATGTACCTTTCGTTTGAAACTTTTCCCACAGTCATTACATTCAAAGGATTTCACTTCAGTATGAGTTCTCTTATGAGCAATAAGATTTTCTTTTCGGCTGAAGCTTTTCCTACATTTATTACATTCAAAATGTTTCTTTTCAGTATGAATTTTTTCATGTTTTTGGAGCATTTTTTTTTCCTTAAAAGCACTCCCACACACATTACACTCAAAGAATTTTACTCCAGGAGGAATTCTCTGATAAATCAGTTCTCCTCTCCGGTTAAAGACTTTCCAATATTTGTTACGTTTGTAATATTTCTGTCTTGTAAGAATGCCCAATTTTTTAACAAGATTTGATTGTCTCCCAAAGGCTTTTCTATATTCATTATTTTCATGAAGTTTTGAACGACCATGTAGTCTATGGAATTTAATTAGGTCTGAGTGGTAACTGAAAGGCTTCCTATGTTTGTTATACTTAGAAAGGTTCTTCTTTATATCTAGACCTGAAAAATTCCCAACACTTGTTCTACGTGTCTCATATTTTCTGAGACTTTTCCTTTTCCACAGTGGAACTGACCCCAAGCTAACATTTTTGCTGGGTGCCCTCCCTTTACTAACAGTTTTTCTGGGAGTGATTGTTATTTGTCTGGATTGTCTCTTTGGATATCCCTTCTGTTTCTCTAAATTAACATCACATTTTCCAGCAACTGTCATCTTGGAATGCAAAGGAAGAACCTTTGGTTGTTTTTCCTTGGATGATGTCTTCATACAAAAGTCCTGCATCGGATCTGTTATCTTGGTTCCAAATCTGGGATCTTGATTAATGGAATCTGAAAGAAAAAAAAAAATAAGTAATTAGCTATTTTTTGGTTGTACTGACAAAAAGAAACATTGGTGACAGCAAGTTCCATCAAGGAAACAATGCTCAATGTGAAACAGGTAAAATAAATGTTGTTGAGGAAGAACTGAAATAAAAGACAGGTGAAATAATAGACAAACTATGCTTTTTAGACAAAGTCTTCAATAACTCGAGTGATACGAAATGTTCATGGCTGAACTATGTAATAAAATATATTAAACAAAGTAGTTGGTCAATAAATATAAAGGCTGGACAAAATAATAAAAAATGACACTATTACCTACACTCACATACAGATTAGGACTAATTAAACTATCAAAGATTACTATATAGCATTACAGGAAATTAAAACAGGAAAAATAAAAGTCAGCTGCCTCAAGTACAAAATAGATAAAGGATTTGAGAGAGAAAAAGGAGCACCAGGATGCTGGAACAGGGTTAAACTGACTCAGGAAAGTCAATTATTAAGTTTTCAGCATGAGCATTTATTTACTTTGTAAATAAGCAAAAAAGGCTAAAAATCTGGAGAGATTTTTCTTTGTTTCTGTCTCTAGACTAAAAGTGATGGATAAGACATTAAGAATGGAGATGAAGTTCAAAAGTATATTGTCCACACATTACACTGACAAGGTTTGTTTATAAGCACTTCCCTAAGGGAGAAGGTATCACCAGCTAGGGGAAGGGAAACAGGAAGTGAATTTATTTAAAACTCTCCTTGAAGGAAATTAAGTATTCTGAGAAATTGAATGGAAAAGGATTCCTCCTCCAATTTCAAATAATCATGGAACTCAATGGAAAGATAAGAGATAGAAGTATCTGAGATGAAGTATATGGAGAAACAGAAAGGGGGCAAGGTAAATTGGAACTAGGTTATGAAAGACTTTGAATGCCAAATCGTTGAGTTTATACTTAATCCTTGAAATAACAGAGTGCCTCTGGAGTAGCTGAATAAATTATAGTATATTTATAGGTATGAAAACAAAAAGAACAAAATATTTCTAAATACACTATAGAGAGAAGGAAATTCGGAAGGGCTTATAGACAAACAAGGAAGAGTTACCATGTTCAATTTAATATATGGTTTTATTTTGAGGTAAAAAGATTACAGGATTAAAACAAGAGTCATAGCAGCTTATAACTGACATTTCAGGACAGCAAAAAGCAAATTCTCTCTTTCTCTTTCCCTGTTCCTTTGTCCCTTCCTTCTCTCCTTCTCTTCCTCTCTTTCTCCCTCCCCACCTCTACACACACACACACACACACACACACACACACACACACACACACACACACACACACACACACATACACACACACACACAAACTGGGAAGGAAAACTAAAACTAACAATATATGTATCAGTTAGAATTCAAAAATTTTTCAAAAGGCCAAATCAGTGGGCTGAAAGTAATAACTGGAAATATAATAAACAGTTGCAAAATTTTACATTTGAGTTCAAAAATCCATTCCCTCAGTGAGTGGGGGGATAGTGGGGAGAAGAATCATGACTAGAGTTCATTTGAAAATATATGCAGGTTTGGGGCAGCTAGATGGCACAGTGGATAGAGTACCAGCCCAGGATTCAGGAGGACCAGAGTTCAAATCTGATCTTAGACACTTAACACTTCCTAGCTGTATGACCCTGGGCAAGTCACTTAACCCCAGCCTCAGGGGGGAAAAAAAAAGAGAGAGAGAGAGAAAATATATGCAGGGTTTAGTGAACTTTAAATTCAACATACATGAAACATTTTACATGACAATCACAAAGCTAATAGGACATCAAACTTCACAGAATGCAGGATGAGAATAGTCATTTATTTAGTATTTAGTTTGTATTTAGTTTGTGGTGTCACATAAGAATTCCAACTAGTATGGCTAAAGGGTCCTACAGTGGAATTCTATACAAAGAATTAGGGAACTTTAGCCTGGAAGAAGACTTAAAAAAAAAAAAAAAAGGACCGGGATTTCATTGGTGTGTTCTCAGACCAACACCTTGCTCTCAATCCCATCTTTCTTAAGAACCCCATATAGGGTCTTGTAATTGAATGTGGGGGGTGTTGTGAAATTATGATTTATTATCAGTAAATGTTTGTTTTGTATACCTAATTTATATACCTGTATACTCAGGGTTACATAAAATTTTCGTGGGTGAAAAAGGACTGTGGGTGGAAAAAGCTTAAGAAACCCTGATCTTCTAGCTCTTTTTGATAGCTGCAGGACTTCAATTGGAGTCTACCAGATCAAAGCAAGTTCCCCACTATTATGTGATGTTATTCTAGAAATCCCACTGATAAATAATATAAGAGAAGGAAATTAAAGACAAACATCAATAAAGAGATTAACTAAAGTATCCCATTGCTGATAATAGAGTGGTCTATTTGGAAAACCCCAGAGAATCAGTAAAGAAACTAAATTAACTTTTCCTGATTCTAGGCCCAGTACTCTATCCTGAGCCACTTATCAGCCTCTTTTGTTTTACAAATATGCCTTGTGAACTTTGAAAAATCTTTTCAGACTCAGTTGCCTTATTTGTAAAAATGAATGGATATTCTAGATAATCTCCATATCTCTTTCAGATTTATTATATATTATATGATTGTAAAGGATGGGTTCTGAAAAGGGAGAAGGGAACAGGGGCCATTGGAAGGTGAATAGGGAAAGCAAAGAGGGAGGAGTGGGGAACTAGAAGTTAATATTTGAAATCTCCCTTCTAATTCAGTAGTTTCTTTGTGTCTTAAAATTATGTCATATCCCACTTAGTACTAGAGCAACATTTAATATTTCAGGGGCATATAAGCATGATTATACACAACATGTTTGTATATAATTGTTTGTACCTCATGCATCAAATATTCATAAAAGGTGCTCGCCTTTGATCAAGTTGGACAAATAAGATATAGAAGGCTCATATACCAGGTTTCAAAGAGCAATCCCTGTTCCTCTCTTCTACACTGAAGCAGATTTCTTAGGACATTTTGCTTCTACATAAAAGGACTGAGGAAATAGGATTTAAGGGTTAGTTTTTTAGATTTGAATTTTATTTCATTTAATGACTCCTACACCTTGGACACATAGCATTCTTAATAAGAGAAAGCTGTGGAAAGCATATTGAGAATGGATTGTTATATCCCAATTTTGCATTATAGCTCTGTGATTTATAAACTTGTAGCATAAAAATTTGAGTAAGTTGTTTATCTATACCTCTTTTGAAAAATGGGGATATTTAGCCTCTGAGTGAAATGAGCAGGACCAGGAGATCATTATATACTTCAACAACAATACTATATGATGATCAATTCTGATAGACGTGGTCATCAACAGAGCAGTAATGAACAGAACCAGCTACACCCAGCAAAAGAACTCTGGGAGTTGACTATGAACCACTACATAGAAAATTCCCAATCCCTCTATTTTTGTCTGCCTGCATTTTGGATTTCCTTCACAGGCTAATTTTACACTATTTCAAAGTCCAATTCTTTTTGTACAGCAAAATAACTGTTTGGAAACGTATACATATATTGTATTTAACTTATACTTTCACATATTTAACATATATTGTCGACCTGCCATCTGGGGGAAGGAGGGAAAAAATTGGAACAAAAAGTTTTGCAATTGTCAATGCTGAAAAATTACCCATGCATATATCTTGTAAATAAAAAGCTATAATAAAAAAAAAAAAAGGAAAAAAAAGAATATTTAACCTCCTCTGAACAATGTTTTAAAATTCATAGAAAAATAATTATAGTGAAATATAGTTAATTGCAAAATATTTATACATCCCAAGTTAGCCCCCAGAATAAATGTCCATAACCTTAAAAGAGAAACTAAATTAATAATTTAAATAAAATAGGATAGAAAATAAATCCACAAAAATCAATAACATTTCAATGTAGCAATAAAACCATAAGTAAATATTAAAAAGGGAAGTTCCAATTAAAATAAATACATAAGGCAAAAAGTATATGAGACTCAGTCTACAAAGGCACAGGTTTGAGACTCAACTACATACAATTCCAAAATATTTTAATAAAATTAAGAACTTATATTTAGGCCTAGAAAGTATAATAAAAATGCTGATACTGCCTAAGTTAATTTATAGACTTCATATGCTACTGTGTGGGACCTAAAAAGACCCTTACCCAAAATGACTCTTCAGAGATCACTCAAAATAGAAAGCAGAAAGATTATTTATTAAATTCTCACAAGAATGAGCAGTCCCACCATGAGATAAGCTTGAGGTAGGAGGGCTGAAGAATTAGTAAAGATACACGGCTTTTATAGATTTTGTTACAAGAGATTACATCACAAGTAAGAGAGCATTGAGAAGGAAGGAGAGGGGGAGTGTCTAATTGGTTATTGCTATCCCAAGAGATTGGAATGGAAGGTTTCTGTTTCCCCCAAATCACCTGATTTCTAGGAAACAGAAAATCAGGCCTTCAGGCTTTAGATAATCAAGCAGACAATGGTCAAGCTAATAGACTAAATATCAATAAATATTAAACACTGATAAATATCACCAACTTAGGCTAAATAAATAGAGACCTGTAACTAATCAAGGCTAAGTAAATACGCCTGCACTTATTATGTTTATGCAGGTCATAGGGGAAACACAGGAATAATGAAAATAAAGAAAAAAAGAATTCACACATCACTGTAAGTTCTTCATCTCTCCATTCCATACACTACAAATCAAACTATCAAGGAGATAATCATTGAGTTAAATAAAATAATAACAAAATTCAGTTGTATTCATTTGAAAAAAAACAAAAAGTTCAGAATCTTAAGGAAAAATAAGTAAAAAAGATTTTTGAAAGAATGAATGCATATGGGACCTTTCCATTTATGACTTCTAGGGGTAGCAAAGAGAGCTCTTAGTCTAGATCTATACATATATGTGTCACTTTCCTGGGTGTCTAAGGAAAGTTAGGGAAATACTAGTGACAGAGCTGTGAACTGGTCTCACCATTTTGGAGAGCAATTTGGTGAAATTTACTGAAAAAGTGATTACAAAAGCCACATCAATGATCCAGAAATCACCCTGCTAAGCACATACTTAAGATGAAGAAAAGTTATAACATACTTTGGTGTATTTAACACATACACCAAAAGATTTAAATGACACTTTTGTTTTCTTATTTTTTTCCCCTTTATTAAAGCTTTTTATTTTTCAAAACATATGTGTGGACAATTATTCAACATAAGCCCTTGCAAAACTTGTGTTCCAATTTTCCCTCCCTTTCCCCACCCCATCCTCTAGATGGTAAGTAGTCTAATATATGTTAAACACAGCACCTTTTGTTTTAACAAAAAACTGGACACAAAAAAAGATTCTCAATGACTGGTAAATGCCCATGATATATAACTGTACCACATAAGCACTCCACTACAACAATCAATGAACCAAATAAATTCAGAGAAGTACTGAAAGATTTATATGACTTGATGCAGAGTGAATTAGAAAGAACCAGGAAGAAAAAACACATCTACAATATAAATGATAAGAACAAAAAAATGTATAATTTGGAGGGTGTGGGTATAGATGTATATAGATGTGTATATCAAAACATACATGTATATATAATATCTATGTATATATACACACACACATATATATATATACACTCATGTATACATACATGTATGCAAGATAAAAATTATATACACACATTCTGTGGATATGTATATTTTGGGGGTTTGTATATATGCATAAATAAGCAAACATGCACCATGTTATGTGTATGTGTATGTGTATACACATACACACACACACACACACACACAATGATAATGATCTCTTGACCCTAAAGAAATGAGCGAATTAACCTTTCTCTTTTTGTAGTAGTGGAGACTCTGAGTTGTATAATACTATATACACAGGACTGTCAGGATCAGCTAACATTTGGGGTAATTTTCTGAATATCTATTTTAAAATTTCTTTTTTATTCATTATTGTAAGTAATGGTTCATTGAATAGTGGAAGGAAAAAAAACCATATTTGGAAATAAAGATGATGTAAGAATAAAAGGAAAAAACCATTTTAAAGAGCTATACAAATTAGCAAACACCACAAGAAAACTTTTCAAATTATCAAATAATCATTAAAAACTTAAATAAAAAAGAAAAACTAAAATGTAACATAAAGTACATTAAAGAATTATAAAATTTAATGGTGGAGATATGAAGAAATAAACATAGTATATAGAGTATGGAATAATCCAATTTTTAAAATGAAATATAGCAATCCAAAACCAAATACAATTAATCTGTTCATATTTTTGGATTTACTGATATCATTATTAAGGATAGAAGTGTCAAACTTATAGACTCCCACATGCCATAATTGGGAAATGTTTAACAAAACAGATAAAATATAATTATAATATATAATTATATATATTTATTATATATAAAATATATATTATATAATATGTATTATATAATATAATTATAATATATATTATATATATTATGTATATAATTTATATATAATATAGCACATGTTAATTTGTGTTGTTTTTTTTTTTTTTTTTGGCTGAGGCAATTGGGGCCAAGTGACTTGCCCAGGGTCACACAGTTAGGAAGTGTTAAAGTATCTGAAACTAGATTTGAACTCAGGTCCTCCTGACTTCAGGACTGGTGCTCTATCCACTGTGCCACCTAGCTACCCCTAGTTTATAATTTTTTAAGTCAACATGCAACCACAGAGACTCTTTTCTATTTCAGTTTGACACCACTGCTCAATAATATATCCTGGGAATGATGAAGAAAAGACCTCTCTACAAAACTGCATAATAGCAGCATTTATAATAGAAAAACCTTAAAATAAACCATGTATTCAACAATTAGAAAATGGCTAATTGTCATCGGGGGGAGGGAATAAAGGGAGGGGGGGGTAATTTGGAAAAATGAATACAAGGGATAATATTATAAAAAATATATATATATATAATAAAAAAAATTTAAAAAAAAAAAGAAAATGGCTAATTATGATTGAACTCAATTATAATTATGCTAAAAGAAATTATAAATAAGAATACAAAAATAAAAGTATAAGTAATACAATTTGCTAACTTTGTATTTAAAAATTCATTTAATTTTGAGGTTCCCACCTTAACGCTTATCAAATTGGCAAAGATGACCAAAAAAAAAGGAAAATGACAATTTATGGAAAACTGCTAGAAAATTGGTACATGAAAGCACTGTGGCTGGAGCTGTGAAATAGTACATCCATTCAGGAAAGTAATTTGAAATTATGTCACTTTTGATAGCTTTTGATGGATAACACTTGTCTCTATCCCAAAGATATCAAAGAGCAGAAAGACCCACATGTACAAAAATATTTTTAACACCTCTTTTTGTAAGAGCAGAGAAAGAGACTAGGGTTATTCTGATATCAAGGGAGGATGCTGAACAAATTATGGTCTACTAGTGTAATGAATATTTTATTGTAAGAAATGATAAAAGGGATGATTTCAGAGAAAATTGAGAAGACTTATATGAACTGGCAGAGAGAACAGAACCAGAACAATAACAGAACAATGATCTTGTAAAAACAAGCAAGGCTTTGAGAATTTGGATCAATGACCAACCCAGAGTCTAGGGGAAAGATAATGATGTCTGACACCTTTCTCTGTAGAGCATAATGAAGTGCACGTTTTCTGACATGGCCACTGTGGAAATTCATTTCGCTTAACTATGCAGATTTATTTTTTTTTAAATGGTTATTTTATATTTCTTTTTTTCAACTATTGGGGTAGTGTGGGAAGAGAAGGAAGATTAGAGATAAGGTTGAGGGAGGGGAAGAGAAAGAAAAAAACACTGAACTTTTTTTAATGCATAAAAGCATAAAAGGAAGGGGGGAAGAAGGAATCTCAGAAAAACAGTATAGCTTCAGACGTTACAAAAGTGGTGGATTTGTTTTATTTTCAAAGGAAATAGACCCATCATAATGTGAAGTACTCTTTTTTTGTTCTATGTATATAGAGATGCTCATTTTGTTTGGTATTTGTCAAATTTAAATTCAGACACACAAAATGAAAAAAGTCACAATCTCTAGCTTCAGTTAGGCCCTCACTGCAGTAAAGCAATCATTTTATTTAACTTTAATTCTGTGCACAGAAACTATTCCAAATCTCCCCTCTCTTAAAGCTTTTCATATCAATAAACCAAATCAGTTCCAACAGAGCAGTAATGAACTGAACCAGCTACACCCAGAGAAAGAACTCTGGGAGATGACTATGGACCACTACATAGAATTCCCAATCCCTCTATTTTTGTCCACCGGCATTTTTATTTCCTTCACAGGCTAATTGTACACTATTTCAAAGTCCTATTCTTTTTTGTACAGCAAAACGACTGTTTAGACATGTATACATAGATTGTATTTAACTTATACTTTAACATGTTTAACATGTATTGGTCAACCTGCCATCAGGGGGAAAGGGTGGGGAGGAGGGAAAAAGGTGGAACAAAAGGTTTTGCAATTGTCAATGCTGAAAAATAAACATGCATATGTCTTATAAATAAAAAGCTATAATAAAAAATAATAAAAAAAGCTTCTCATATCTTCTCTCTTCATTGTCTCCCCATTCCCACCCAACCTGCCTTTAGTCCATTAAGCTGAGGATCTTACCTTTTCTTTACTCAGAAAATTAAGGTCATTTGACATTTTTTTTCTCTCCAATCTCAAAACCCCTTGCAACCTCATTCCCTCTTCTCTTTCTTTCCCCTATTCTTTAAAAATCATTTGGGGATCCTCTTCCTAACCAAGGCCAATCCTTCTATGTATGCCCTTGAACTCATTTCATCTTATCTTCTCCAACAGATTTGTGACCAAAATCATTTTCTAAGCAAAACTTCTAAAAATGGCGGTCTGAATTCACTGCCGGGATTTCCCCTCCTCTCCCTAACTCTTTAACCCTTTGCAATCTGACTTCTGCTTTCATCACTTAACTGAAACTTTCCTCTCCAAAGTTGCCCCAAATCCCAAGATGGCCAAATCTGATGGTCTTTGTCTCAGTCCCCATCTTGAGCCTGCTGCTCACTCTGTCTCACTGGGTTTATATCCCCAGGATCTCATCAACAACAACAACAACTTCTCCTCCTGTCTCCTCTGGGGGACTCTCTTCCTTGCAGCCTCCCTGGCTACAGCAGCCCCCCACAATCCTGTCCCAGGGCCACCATTATCCCTCTCATCAGCTCCCAGACAGAGCTCTCCATCTCTAGCTGTATCTCCACCAGTCCTAGGCTCTCCCCTGAGCCCAAGGCCCACCTCAGCCAAGGCCTCTGGGACCTTTCAGGCTGGATGTCCCTGAGACATCTCAAACCCATGTTCTCCTCTCCCACTCATTCCTCCTACATACATGTCCTTTGTGCAGCAGACATCATCAATCCTCCAGTCTCCCAAATTCATACATTCCCTTAATTAACAATTACTGGTCTGAGCCAACTGCTTCCATCTCCACGTCATTTATAAACCCTCCTCCTATCTCAATCCAGGTGTGGATGAGAACTTCCCTAGAGAACTGTCACCGCCTCCCACATGGGTCCACATGTCTCAAGCATCTCCTCACTTCAGTGGGTCAACAAGCATTTATCCAGCACTTAATCTCTCCCAGGCAAAAGATCTACCTTCCACAAGCTCACAATCTAACAAGGGAGACCATAAGCAAATTATGCAAACTAGTTATGTACCGGAGAAAGAGGTGATAATTCGCAGAGGCAAGATACCAGCATTTAGGAAGGATTAGGAAGGTTTCTTGTAAAAGGCAGGAATTTAGCTGAAACTTGAAGGAAATCAGGGAGTCTGTACTAGGGAGACAGAGGTGAGGGGGAAGAGGATGACAAATATGGGGACAGCCAGAGAAAATGCTTGGAGTCAAGAGGTAGGGGATCTTGTTTTTTGAAGAGCTAACAGGCCAGGATTATTGGATTTAAAAAATACAGGGGGAGAAAAAAAAATTAAAAAAAAAAAAAAAAAGGGGGGGCAGCTGGGTGGCGCAGTGGATAGAGCACCATCCTTGAATTCAGGAGGACCTGAGTTCAATCTGGTCTCAGACACTTAACACTTCCTAGCTGTGTGACCCTGGGCAAGTCACTTAACCCCAGCCTAGGATTAAAAAAAAAAAAAAAATACAGGGGAGGAGGGAGGAGGAAGAACTTCTTGCAGGCAGATGCCTAGTGACAAGTCTATTGGATGATTGCAATATTCCACCTACAATCCCTAATTCTGAGGTTTCTAACCCCAATTCTGTTTCAAATTCCATCTATAATTCATTCCAATTCTGCCCCTAATTCTGTTCCCCAACTCTTCCTTAGCTAGGTACCTGGAATATAGTAGGTGCCTAATAAATGCTTATTGATTGACCAACAGTAGAGAACAGAATCAGAAAAATACAAACATACCAACTATGTAAAAAAAAAAAAAAAAAAGAAAGAAAAAAAAAAAACTACCACAATTATAAGAAAAAAATACACAGAAGAAAACAGTTCAGTACAAATTTCTTCTATCCTGTTGAAATTCATCTAAATTAACAATAACTGAAAGTGATGAAAGCTTATAGATCGCTGTATAATCATTTCATATTAGTTGTATCTATGCATTTTTAAAAATCTTTTTTCATTGATATCTTTTCTTTTCACAGCCGACATTTTCCAACTTATACCAACAGATCAATAACACTAACCAACAAATGAAAAAAGCCTGATTTGAAAAACAGTGTTCCACATTCCTGAGCCCAAGAAACCAAAGGGAAAAATACTCTCTCGTTATTTGGCTGTCCTTCATGCATTCCTAGAAAGCCTTCTTTTCATCTGGCCTTCCTTCAAAATTCAGCTCAAATCCTGCCCTTTTCAGGTCTCTCTTTTTTCCCTCCCTCCTTCACTAAACAGCTGGGGCCTTCCCTGTGAGACCACTCCCATTTACACTGTATAATTTTTTTTTTTTAGTTAAATTTTTTTTTCTCCAATTACATGCTAAAAAAATTTTTTAGTATGTATTTAAAATTTTGAGTTCTAAATTCTTTCCCCTCTTCCCTTTGCCCCTCATTAAAAAGGAACACTGGGAAATGAGTGTAAACTGTTATTTTTACCTTCTGAATCCAATTCTTCCTGTGCAACAAGAAATTCGGTTCTACACACATATATTGTATCTAGAATATACTGTAATATATTTAACATGTATAAGACTGCTTGCCATCTGGGGGAGGGGGTTGGGGGAGAAAGGGAAAAAATCTGAACAGAAGTAAGTGCAAGGGATGTTGTAAAAAATTACCCATGCATATGTACTGTCAAAAAAAAAAGTTATAATTATAAAATAAAATAAAAATTAAATTAAAAAAAATAAAAGAGAATACCGATTAGAATTTTGACTGTTTCTTTTTACCACTCGTATTATCTCAAACAATTCATTTGCCTTATCTGGGCCTTGATTTCTTCATAAAAGGAGTATATTAAAAACCTAATAATGACCCTGTGATGCTCTAATTTAATCTGGGCACATTAAAGAGTTTATTTAATTTTATCCTTTTTAGTATAATTTCAATTGCCTAAACCTCTTGTACCCTCCTCACTGAAAATAAAATAATCTAATTACACACACACACACACAAAAAAGGCAAGCAATTTGATATAAATTCTACATGTGCAATCAGGCAAAACATATTTCCATGTTAGTCAAGCTAAAAGAACACACAGACCAAAAAAAACCCCAAAACCCTAAAATCCAAGGGGACAAAAAGAGAGCATTTTTCATCATAAGTCCTTCAGAACTGGCTTAGATCATTGGATTGCTGAGAACAGCTAAGTCATTCACACTTGACTATCACACAATATTGCTGTTACTATTTACAATGTTCTCCAAATTCTGCTCATCTCACTTTGCATCAATTCATGTAAGTTCTTCCAGGTTTTCCTAAGAGCTTCCTGCTTGTCATTTCTTATAGTATTCCAGCACAATCATAAACCACAACTTGATCAACCATTCCCCAACTGACGGATATTCCACCACTACAAGAGCTGCTATAAAATTTTTGTACAAATAGGTCCTTTTCCTGCGTGGTTTTTACCTCTTTGGGATAAAGACCTAGTAGTGGTATTATTTGGTCAAAAGGCGTGCATGGGGGGCAGCTAGGTGGCGCAGTGGATAGAGCACCAGCCCTGAATTCAGGAGGACCTGAGTTCAAATCTAGTCTCAGACACTTAACACTTCCTAGCTGTGTGACCCTGGGCAAGTCACTTAACCCCAGCCTCAGGGAAAAAAAAAAAAAAAAAGCATGCCCGGTTTTATAGCCCTTTGGGCATGGATCCCAACGGTTCTACAGAATGTGAATCAGGATCCAACTTCACCAAGAGTACATTAGCATTTCAATTTTCCCACCTTTTTTCCAAAATTTGTCATTTTTATAGTCTGTTATATTAGCCAATTTGGTAGATAAGGAGCGGTATCTCGAGTTATTTTAATTTGCCTTTTTCTAAATCAACAGCTATTTAGAGCTTTCTTCCTATGACCATAAATAGCTTTGATTACTTCATCTGAAAACTGCTGGTTCCTATCCTTTGACTATTTATCAACTGAAGAATGGCTCTTATTTTTATAAATTTGACACTATTCTCTATAGATTTGAGAAATGGGATCTTTACCAGAGAAACCTGTTGTAACAAACTTTTGCAATTATGATTAACTATGGATTTCCATCCATCCTATTTGTCTCTCTCTCTCTCTCTCTCTCTCTCTCTCTCTCTCTCTCTCTCTCTCTCTCTCTCTCTCTCTCTCTCTCTCTCTCTGTCTCTCTCTTCTCTCTCTCTCTCTCTCTCTCTCTCTCTGTCTCTCTCTCTGTCTCTCTCTCTCTGTCTCTCTCTCTCTCTCTCTGTCTCTGTCTCTCTGTCTTTCTCTCTCTCTCTCTCTCTCTCTCTCTCTCTCTCTCTCTCTCTCTCTCTCTCTCTCTCTCTCTCTCTCTCCTCTCTCTCTCTCTCTCTGTGGGTAGAGCACCAGTCCTGAAGTCAGGAGGACCTGAGTTTAAATCTGACCTCAGACACTTCATACTTCCTGGCTGTATGACCCTGGGCGAGTCACTTAACCCCAATTGCCTGGGGGGGGGGGAAGAGAGAGAGAAGGAAAAAGAAAGTTCTTTCTTTCTCTCTCTCTTTCTCCTTCTTTGAGAGGGTGAATGTTGTTCAAACGTGTTTTGCTTCCAATCCACACTCCTTTCTATCAGCTGCACCTCTTTTCTTCTACCCTTCCTCTCCCACTTTCTTGCAGGGTAAGAGAGAATTCTACCCCCAGCAGGGACACTGTATAGATTTGTAGTGTAATAGTGATTTGCATGGTGTGTCTCTCCCGTGGCAATGGGAGTTCCTTAGGGGAAAGGACCATGATTGTGCCTTTATTTGTAGCCCCGGTGTCGGGCACGAAGTAATCCCTTCATAAAGATTTGATAACTCACCGATTTCACTTGAGGCCCTGAAAATGGGCAAAAATGACAAAGGATAAGAGTAAAGGGAGGAGTTTCAGAAGCAAGCACACTACTGTACTCTGGTGGTTGGGACCTGGCCCAATTAGACTAGAAAACAATTGGAATGATCCAAAGAAAATGCCTAAAATGTCCTGATGCTTTGACCTAAGGATTCGACTACCAGATCTATACCCAAAGGAGGTCAATGACCAAAAGAAAGGACCCAGAGACACTAAAATACTTGTATATTTGTAGTAAATTAGCAGCAAAGCAGTGGCTTTTTTTAAAACTCGTGATTACTAAATGTTCAAAGACTTTTTAAAAAACACACAAAAGCAGAGAACGGCGCTCTATTTCACTCCCCGAATCAGATGAGACAGGGACGTGAGTGAAGTGGGCCTCTCCACGGAAGGGGCCTGCAGCTGGGTGGGGTCTTTGACACAGGCCTTCGGGCCTCTGGGAGCGCCCTGGTCCGGCCGCGTCTCTCCCTTCCCCCTCGCTCACTCACCTGGACGAGGCTCTCTGCGGCTGCGCTCCTTCGACCTCCGAGGGGTGTCTCTTCTCTCCAGCAGGGAGATCACGTCCATCTTGGAAACAGGGAAACCTGCACGAGGAAGAATAGGAGAAGTCTGAGGATGGCCGCCGGTCCCTGACAGCTCAGGCCTATGTACAAGTAAGGGCACCGGAGGTGAGACAGGGCCCTTGGGCCCTCTGTGCCCTACTCCCACAGGGCCCTGCGCCCTCCCAGGAATCTCCCCTGAGATCTGGGGGTCTGAGCGCCAGCCACGGGCTCCTCTCGGGGGCCACCACCTGCCGAGTGCAGAGGCCATCTGCAAAGACAAGATGGAGTTGGGGCTGCCACAAAGGCCTACACGCGGCAGGACGACAGCCCTGGGTCGTCCCAGAGAAAAAGCCCTCGTCACCATTGGCGTGAGGACAGCCCTCCTGGGGAAGGTGGCTTCGGGTTAGCTGGGCAAGGGCTGGCGGGGGCCGGGTGTGGGGGCCGGGCTGGCAATGGCTCTCGAGCGAGGGTCATGGTGGCCACACTGGACCTCAGGATGCTTCTAAGCCCAGGAAGCGCTGGTTACACATTCACTGTGAGCAGGGAATGGTGCCGGGGCAGGCACACCAGGAAATAGACTGGGATCTGCTCTCCTCATGGGGTTTTTAGTCTAGGGGAAATGACACTGAGACTAAGAGCTTGGGGAAAACTATTGAGAAGAAGGAGAGGGGATGGGGCAGCGAGGTGGCGCAGCGGATAGAGCACCAGCCCTGAATTCAGGAGGACCCGAGTTCAAATCTCAGACACTTAACACTTCCTAGCTGTGTGACCTTGGGCAAGTCACTTAACCCCAGCTTCAGGGGGAAAAGAGAGAAAGAGAGAGAGACAGAGAGAGAGACAGAGACAGAGACAAAATAAAAAGGTAACACAAGGAGAATGTGAGCAGCAGGGTCTGGGTCTAGGGGAGCTGGACATCCCTGCTGCAAACTCCCAAGCAGCACAAGTGACCTCCTCAAAGGAAAGGCCTTTTAACTAGGACCGGGAACTGGGCCTCTCTTCCTCGGCTCCCCTGGCTCGGTGGCCGTCTCTGGGCACCTCCCTTTCCTCCAATCTCCTCTCCCCGCCGGCTTTCCTCAAACTGGACATCCAGCGGCCATCTTAAACACAACGCCTTCTCTTTCCCCCTCCTCACCCCTTTCCAGAGAGGGCTCAGGCTCATGTCTCTCTGGACCCCTCATCTCTCTCACCCCCCAATGTCTGTGGCCTGGCTGGTGGTCTCACCTCACATATGCTCCCTCCTCCCCCGACACTGCCTCCGCCCTGCCCTTTGTCCCCAACACGTGGAGTCCGGCAACCGCTGCTGGGGAGACCTGCCCGAGTCCAGCCCATCCTCCAGGCCGCTCGGAGCCAACCGTGTCAGCCTTCTACTGACGGGGGCTCCCTCTGAGCCCCGCTGGGCCCTTCCTCCCCTGTCCCACCACCTTTCCAGCCTCCTCAGGGACTCTGGTCCAGCCACAGCGCTCCAGGCTGCTCCTCAGGACCCTGCATCTGTGGCCCCAGGGACTTTGTCCCCCACTCCCTGGTTCCTCCAGTCCCAACCAAGCAGGAAGCTTCCCAAGCCCTCTTTGCTCTGGTCTTTCTCTCCTATTTACTCTATATGGCGCCGGCTCTGTCCCCTTCTCGCTCAGGAGACTGCAAGCTTCTCAGGGAGAGGCTGGCTTTTGGCTTTTGGCTTTTGTCCCGTCTCCAGGACCAAGCACAGAGCTCCCTGTGGCAGCCCGATCGACGCTCACTGGCTGACTGGACACCCCTGAAACACCCCGGCCCCAGCCAGCTTCCAGGGGGGCCGGGCACCGAGTCACAGAAGGCGGCGCACTTACCCAGGGAGACCAGGTTCTCGTAGTTCTCCAGCATCACGTCCCGGTACAAGGCCTTCTGCGCATCGTCCAGGCATTTCCACTCCTCCCGGCTGAAGTCCACAGACACGTCCTGGAACGTCATCGAGGCCTGCGCCAAACAAGCAAGTCACGTCTGCTCCTCCACCGCGCCAGACCCTCACTCAGGCCGCCCTCCTCCTCCTCCTCGAGGGCTCAGCCTGCCCCTGCCCCTCCCCCGCACCCTTTCTTCCTACAACTCCAAGCCCCACCCGGAAGCGGACACCCACTGGACAACCAAATGGCTCAGAAATCAAACTATATAATAATACTAATACTAATTTCAGTTTGTGACTCAGCGGGACCCCGTGGCCCATCCCGGGAGGCAGGATCCCACAAGGGGCCCCATGTGCTGTCATTAACATGTCCTGGGCAGAGTCACCAATCCCTTCACTCTGGAGAGACCCAGAGCAGTTTTATGGTCCCGGGGCCTGCTTTTTGCCCCTAGTTTCTACTGCACGGATTCCCCAAAGTAATTGATTTTACATGGTTCTGATCCTTAGGACCGAGTCTGCATCTGCCTAAAGCCCCTTTCTAAGCCCTTGAGCTGAGCCGAGGAGCTGAGATTTCCCTGTGATTGAGGGCAAAGTTAAAGGGGTCGTGTGTCCCCTGGGCAGCCCGGCACCTGTCACTCCCCACGGGGCGGGGGTCAGGCGCTGTCTCCGGGCAGCACGGGGAGTCTCTGCCTCGTGCACATCTGGGGTTGGGAGCCCTGGAAAATACTCATGGCCGCTCAGGGACCAGGGGATTGTTCGCCGAACAACTGATGGGTGAGACTCGGCCGCCCCCCGGGGCCGGAGCCACGGCCGCCCTCAGGGACCAGAGCCACGGCCGGCCCCCCCCCCCCCCCCCCCTCCCGGGACCGGAGCCACGGCTTTGGCCTTTCCTGTGGGAAGATGAGAGCAAGCTCTCCCGGATTTGGGGGCCGCTCCCCCCCCAGGTGACGGTCCGGCAGTGACAGGGCCTGGCCGAGGGAGGCCCTGGGACAGCCCCGGGGGCCCCGCTCCGTGGGACAGAGACGTTAGCTCTGCTTTTGGGGACACAGTCATTGTGCGGTCCGGGCCGGGATCATGATGGTGCCGGGGAGCCCTCAGTGCTCTATTTTCCAGGCCCGACCGAATGCTTTTTTTAAAGCCTGTGGGGGGCGCTGTTCTCCCGGCCTCGCTGCCTGACTGCCCGGGGTGCGGGGCTCCGGAATCCCCGGGCGGACCCTGATTTCTCTCTCCTTCCATGGAAAAGTCTGGGCAGGGGCAGCCGGGTGTTCCCCAGTCAGGGCCCGAGTTCAGACCCAGCTGTGTGACCCTGGACGAGTCATTTAACCTCCCCCAAAAGAAAGGTTTCGGGGACCCGGGAAAGGAGGCGCGGGACTCGGTAGTTACTGGTGGGTTTCCTCCAGAACCAGAGGGGGCGCAGCCCCTTTCCCAAGCGTTCCTGGGAATTCTCAGCCCTCCAGGAGCGGCTCTTTCCGGGTTATCGCTCCTGCTCCCCGCGGGAAGCTCCCCCACGGCTCCCTCCCCCGCTGCCTCCTCTGCGATCTGGTCTGACAGGCTCTCTGGGAGCTTTCCCCTCCACTGCGCACTGCCCTTAATGAGGCATCGCAGTGGGGGGAGAGCGGGACCCAGGCTGCCCCCCCCCCCCCGTCCCATGGGGGGGCCTCGGACCGGGCTGCCCCCCCCCGTCCCATGGAGGGGCCTCGGACCGGGCTGCCCCCCAACCCCGTCCCATGGGTGGGCCTCGGACCGGGCTGCCCCCCCCTCCCATCACGGGGGGCCTCGGACCGGCCTGCACCCCCCTCCCATGGGGGGGCCTCGGACCGGGCTGCCTCCCCTCCCCCTCCCCTCTGAGCCCCTCAGCCTGGGCCGCCCACGAGCCTCTGTCCCTCCCCCCACCGCCCTCCTGGGACGCCCCAGACCCTCCCCACAGCGCCCCCGGGCGCCTAGGACCGGGCTGCCAGCTCCCCACGAGGCTCTCCGCCTCCCTCTTTGGGGGGCAGGGACGCCAGGCTGTCCCGGCTCTCGGGACCCCCGCGGCGTGTGCGGGGGAGGTGGGGAGGGGGGGCAGGCCACCAGAGAAACGTTGCAGCTCCACGAAGCCCCAGCTGCTGCAGAGCCACGAACCTCCCCAGCGAGGCAGTGACGTGGCTCTGCTGCCCACGGGAGGGAGGGGGCTGGGCTGCCTCGGACCCCCGCGGCCTCACCTGAAGGTGGAGGGGCACCAGCGGCTCCTTGTCCTTCCTCCGTCTCCTCCTCCTCCTCCTCCCTTCCTTAGGGGACTCCCCTGGAGAAGGAGAAGAGCGTCAGGGGGGCAGCCGCCCCCTCCCACCAGGGCCCCCCCCCCCATGCAGGCCGGTGGCAAGGTGCATAGCGGGTTAATAAATGCTGGGGAGGCAGCCCCTGTGAAGCGGGCTGGGAGAGCCCAAGGAAGTTCCCGGCGGACCCCCGCCACCTCCGCCGCTGCCGCCCTGCGGACCCTCGCCCCCCCCCCCAGCTCACCTCTCCCCTCTCCCCTCGGGTCCGGGTCCTCCATGGTCCTCCTCACGTCCGGGGCCGGCAGCCCCCCTCTCCGGACCTGGGGGCTCAAAGGCAGGATGACTGGCCCCGCCCCGCCCCCACTGTACCCGCCCCCTCCGGACCGGCCACCTGGGCGCCCGGCCCCTCCCCCCAGTCCCCAACAGCTGCGTCTGTCACTCCAGCCTCGGGAAGCTGGGGCAGAATGAATGACATCGGCTGGGGGGGAGCCCAGACCGCGCACCGCACACCCCTCCCCCTCCCCGCCCCCTCTCCTCCGCTGCACACACGCCTCTGCACTCTCCCACGTACACTCGTACAGACCCCCGACCCACCCTCAGAGCCCCGCGGGGCTCCCCCTAGCACAAATGCCCTTCCGTACCCTTGACACCCGTGCCGGCTCCTGCGGACGTGCCCCGGGCTGTGCGGCCCCGGGCTATGCGGCAGCTGTTGCTTCACGCCTGCGCACTGGATGTCCCTGGCTCCCTCCCCCGCCCTCCTAGCCCGAGCTGGCTTCGCTCCTGCCGCCTCCGAGGCCACTGCGGCAACAGCCCGGGTGGCCTTGCGCATGCGCCCGGCTCCTCACCGACCTCCACCCCCACAGGCTTCAAGTTCAAGTCCCGAAAAGTCATTCCCACAATGCCTGACAGGTGCCGCTAGGGAGCGTAGCGTATAGAGCGAAGGAAGACCCGAGTCCACATTCGAGATCTGACCCTTATTAGCTCTAAGAGGCATGACAAGTTTACATCATCCTCTTTGCCTCAGTTTCCTCATCTGTAAAATGAGCTGGAGAAGGAAGTGGCAAAGCACCCAGTGGGGCCATGAAAAATCGGACGCAGCCTAAACGAGTGAGCACCGGCACTCCGCACGGCACCCTCGGAACCGACACCCAGCCGCTGCCATTTGTGGTCCAGACCCCTGGGAGCGGGAAGGCGCTCGCTGGCTGCCACGTGGGCTACTACAATCCCCAGAAGGCTCCGCGGCCTCTCGCTCAAGGGGAGGGCTGGCGCCTGCGCATTGAGGGCAGATGAAGGGGAGCTGGCCGAGGGGGCGGCGGGAGACAGCGAGTGGTGAGAAAGAGTGGAGGGGCGACCTCACCTGTCTGGAAAGGCTCAGTGCAGAGTGGGAGACGAACCCTCCCATTCCTGGGCGAACCTGCGCATCCTCCAGAAAAACCCCTTGGCGGCCCTTAGCACTGCGGCAAATGAGAACGATCCGCTCGCTCGTGGTTAATAAACTGAGTGGGCGCCGTCCGCGCCTGAAAGCACCCGGAGGGAGGCGCCGGAAAACCGGGAGAGCGGACAAAAGGCTCTGTCTGCCAAAGTGGAGGCCACACGGCCTATACACTCAGGGATCCGAACCCTTAAGTGCCTCCCAAAGACGGGACGAACCGGGCGGTCCCGGATTAACTCACGCTAGCACCCGCACTCCCGGGGACTGCCCCCAGGCGCGGGGGGGGGGGGGGGGGGGAGGAGGGGGGGAAGAGGGAGGAAAAGGAAGAAGGGGGTGAGACAGAGGGCCAAGAGAGTCCCCGGAGGAGCCGGTTCCCCAAACTCCCGACCTGCTCCTGGCCCAGCCCCCCAGCCCTCGAGTGTCAGCCTGTGGGTGACGCGCCGTTGGGCTCAAGGTCCATTCCTCAAGGCGCTGTCTGCCAAGGAGGGGTCAGCCTTGGGGCCGAGCCGGCCGAGCCCAGGGGGCCGGAGCCCTATGGGGCAGCCAAGCACTACCCAGGGATAGGCAGCATCAGGCCCAAAAAAGGCCCTTCCCCCCCCATGAGGGAGCCCAGAACCTCCTGTCAGATGGTTCCAGACTTTTTTTTCCCCCTGAGGCTGGGGTTAAGTGGCTTGCCCAGGGTCACACAGCCAAGAAGTGTTCAGTGTCTGAGACCAGATTTGAACTCAGGTCCTCCAGACTTCAGGGCTGGGGCTCTATCCGCTGCGCCCCCTAGCTGTCCTGGTTCCAGACTGTCATAGCAGAATGGGCTGGGGCAGCAGGGAGGGGGGCGCAGGGTGGGAGAGATCGCACAACTCAGGTTTCTTCACTCTGAGAAGGATGGAGAGGGCACTATGGCAAACAGGGGAATAGAGGACCATGATGACGTCACTTGGACAGAACCCTCCAGAAGACAAACACCCCCCCCAAAAAAGAGGAAGCAACTGTCATTATTGCCAAAGGACGCCCGGACTAGTTGAATACCTCGAAAAATGCAGCAAGAGATAAAAAGGCAACACCCATCTCCTCTGTGGCCCGCCGGGGCTGGGGTACAGGGGAGAACTGGAAGGGCAATTAGGAACTGAGAAGAGGAGGTGGGAAAGCTCTCTGAGGAACTCCCTGAAAACTAGAGCAGGCCAAATAAACCCACTGACTTCAGGAAACAGCAAGAAATATTAGAATTAAATTAAAAGATCAAAAAAAAAAGAAAAATATCTGATCTGCACATTCACCCATAGATGTACATATATGTATGTACATTATACGTGTATACTACACACATGTCTACATAGTACACACACATATACATACAAAAATCTATGTATATACACACACATACTAACCTGGAAGATAGAGCAAGATAACATTCTGAGAGGCAAAGTTTGGGGATATTAAAAAATCACTTTTATTAATTAGGCCAGTCAATAATAAATTGATAGTGATTTCTCTCTTATAGTCAAAGGAGTCTCTGAACGACCTTAACTGCCCATCTGACCTGAGAGAACATTATAGAGACCCTCCCACCCCCCAAAAAGAGCAAACCTGGTAGGTACATTTAATGAGGAAGTGGGCTAAGACTCCCCAACCCCTCCCAGCCAAGGAATGAGGCTTGATCATGAGTTCTGAGCCCCCCTGGGAATGTGGGCACCAGCATCAAGTTCTCTGTGGTTTTATTTTTCCTTCATGAGCCAGACCCTCCCCCAGTTCTAAGGAAGGGACCAGGAACACGTGAATCGCTCTGGGTAGTAGGCCCAGCTCAGTGGGGCTTCTATTCAGAGGGCCCAGACCAGACTAGCGAACAAGCAAATGCTCAGGACTGGCAGAGCTCACATGACTCAGTCATACCCTCCTGGCCTTTTTATAATGGGGTCTTCGTAAAAATAGAAGGAAAAGATTAGATCACAAATTATTAACTGGTTACTAATAGAATACTATGGTAATTTCCCTCAGAGATACTTTAAGAATAAATGGGAGCCCTTAAAATTAGGATTTCCAAAAAATCCCGAACACTACATTTTTAAAAATCATTAAAAACTCTCCAGTTCTACTAGAAGCAGAAGGCAGATGAAGGTAGAGAGAATCCAGCAATTAATTTCTTCCAGAAAAGAACTCCAAAAAGAAAAGTCCCTGAAACATTAGAGCCAAAATCCTGAAGGAAAGAAAATATCAAAGGAAAATTGCAAACATTCTGAACCAAGAGCTCCAAGGACAATTAGAGCCAGGACTGGAGTAGGGCCACCTAATATTGCAGGTCAAGATCATCGGGGTACAGTATGTCAGCATCCCAGGAAGAGTAACACTCTATAAAGTTGAGCTTAACATTGGTGTGTGTCAGAGACAGAGACAGAATAGACAGAGACACACAGGGCCGGAGAGAAACAGAAAGACAGAGACAGATACACAGAGAGACAAAGGGACATATACACAGAGACAGAGACAGAGTAAGAAAGACAGAGACACAGACACAGAGAGAAACAGAGATATACAGAGACAGAGAGAAATGGAAACAGAGAAACAGAGAGAGAGTGAGAAAGAGACAGAGACAGACAAAGACAAAGACAGACAGAGACAGAGAGATTCTGAGAAAGGGGAAAGGGTGGAGGAAAAGAGACGGGAGGAGGAAGAGGAAAAAAGAAAGGGGAAAGAAAGGAGAGAAAGAGAACCAGAGTAGTGGAGAGAGTGGGCCCGTAACAGAATTCGGGGCTCTGAAGCATCACTGATGAAAAGACCAGAGCGGAATGGGAACTGTGAAATGCAAAGACAAGAATCCCAACAGACTCAAAGGTAAACTGATGTGAGCAACTTGGAAGGCGCTAAGAGGTAATGATAACATTCTCACTTGGAGAAAGGAGCAAAATGTCCCTTTGCTGCGGGCGAATCGGGGTGCAAACGCTCCCACAGCTTTAAGCCAAAGCTTGGCTTGGTGTGCCCAAAAAGTATTGCAGAAGACAGACAAGAAAAAGTGAAAGGGAATGGCTCTGTCCTGAGAGTCTGCAGGGGGCAAAGAGGAGGAGCTTCAAGGAAGAATACTGGGGAGGGAAGGAGAAAGGAGGAGTGGCCTTTGCTGCACCCCTAGGTGTGGTGGTGAGAAGTGTGTCTGTGTGTGGAGGGGGGACCCCTACTTCTCTGGCCTGGACAGAGCACTCTGCCCATTCACACGCAGGCCCAAACAGTTTCATATAGAAACACTAGTGAGGAATAAGTAAGAATGGGGAGGGGCCATGCTTAATAGTGAAGACAGTGGGGAGGGGGGTCACAAATGAAACTCCTGAAGGGGGGATTTAAAGGGGGAAAACAGACAGAGAAAAGCACTGGGTTCCTAGGAAGTTCCTCAGGCCACCTCTGAGACATCTGGGGAGGGGAGAAGAGGCTAAACAGGACAGTAATTTAATGGAGCATCCCTGGGCCTCGAGAAATGGCCAACGAGACCACTTTAGAGATTGCCAGGGAGGAGAGCAGAAAGGGGAAACCTTGGAGAGCCCCAAGAAGGCCGCCCACTAGATGGAGAACACAGGAGGGGGAAGCTTGCCCCCCACCTCCCGAGGAGACAACAGGAACCGTGGTCAGAGCCGATTCTTTTTGCTTGACTATACTTATTGATTACAAATTTGCCTTTTTTTTCTATGTTCAACCGGGAGTGGGGACAGGAAGGAAGAGGCAGCAATAATGTTGCTATTGTTCAGTCACATGTAACTTTTCGTGACCCCATTTGGGATTTTCTTGGCACATACCGGAATAGTTTACATTTTCCTTCTCCATCTCATTTGACAGATAAGGAAACTGAGACAGAGTTAAGTGACTTGCCCAGAGTCATACAGCTTTCCTGACTCCAGGTCTGGTCCTCTACTTTACCACCCAGATTCCCCACACGTTTCCTCGTTGTTGCTGTTCAGTCATTTTTCAGTTGTGTCCGACTTTCCATGAACCTACCGGGGATTTGTTTGGCAGAGACACTGGAGTGGTCGGTCATTTCCTTCTCCAGCTCATTTTACAGATGAGAAAACTGAGGCAAACAGGAATAACTGGCCCAGAGTTGCCCAGCTAGGAAGTATCTGAGACTGAAGTCTAAGATGAGTTTTCCTCACCTAGGTCCAGCACACTATCCATTGCACCACCCAGCTACCCTATAGCAAGAGGTCCATCTGGTATCCTCCTCTCCCCTTCCTCCTTCCTTTAGCAGGTTCCTCCCCCATTAAAACATCCTAATTTGGACCCGCAGAACCAAACACAGTGTCTGACTCAGAGTGGCTGCTTGCTAGGTTCTGAATGCAGAAGGTAGCACATTGACAGAGCAGTTTGGAAAGTAATATTTAGAATTTAGTCTGTCTATTAAGTTATGTGAAACCGCCCACAGCTTTCTAAAGAATCCTCTTGCATCTGCCGGGTATAAGGAGATGCTCTTTGTTGATGTTTAAGCTCAAAATTAGAAGAAGAAAAAAAAAAAAAGAAAAGAAACCAAAAAAAATAAAAATAAAAACATTTCCAAGGACCATAACAAGGTTAAGCTCTGAAAGAATATTTTCAGGGCTGCAGATTTTGAAGATAGTGAGAACAAGGACATGAACATCCCGGTGTGTGGCCTGCCTTCAATGCTGGGATGGTCACGGAGATCAGCAACCAAGGCTACTAGAAAAAGCCTCAGCACAGGCCCCTAGGCCACAAGCAGGGGCCAAATCCTATCATTTCTAGCTCCACCTTATGTCCCTTCCTCTGCCTTGTTTTCCTGGCCTCATCTCTTGTTCCAATCCAATCTCTGCACAACCAGTAAATTGAAAGATCTGATTATAGGTGACTCACAAAACCTGTAACAAGTCTATAACAAAATTTGTGACAAAATCTGTGACAACCTAACAAAATCTGTAATAATTTGTAACAAAATCTGTACTAATCTGTGACAAAATCTGTACCAATATGTACAAAATCTGTAACAAAATCTGTACAAAATCTGTAACAATATGTAGCAAAATCTGTGACAACCTAACAAAATCTGTGACAAAATCTGTAACAAAATCTGTACAAAAACTGTAACAGTCTGTAACAAAATCTGTGACAAAATCTGTACCAATCTGTGGCAAAATCTGTACCAATATGTACAAAATCTGTAACACAATCTGTACAAAATCTGTAACAATATGTAGCAAAATCTGTGACAAAATCACAATCTGTACCAAAATTTGTGACAAAATCTGTACCAATATATACAAAATCTGTAACAATATGTAACAAAATCTGTGACAAAATCTATACCAATATGTACAAAATCTGTAACAAAATCTGTACCAACCTGTGACAAAATCTGTAACAAAATCTGTACAAAATCTGTAACAATCTGTAACAAAACCTTTGACAAAATCTGTACCAATATGTACAAAATCTGTACCAAAATCTGTACAAAATCTGTAACAATATGTAGCAAAATCTGTGACAAAATCTGTAACAATCTGTAACAAAATCTGTGACAAAATCTGTACCAATCTGTGACAAAATCTGTACCAATGTGTACAAAATATGTAACAAAATCTGTACAAAATCTGTAACAATATGTACAAAATCTGTAACAATATGTAACAAAATCTGTGACAAAATCTGTACCAAAATCTGTGACAAAATCTATACCAATCTGTACCAAAATCTGTAACAACCTGTAACAAAAGTCACAGAGGCAGAGCTCTGAGCATGATTAATCAATTTAATAGAGAATCTGATGGGTTCTAAGCAATTGGGTCTAATATCTTCCTAAAGGTCAAGGGCCCCAGTGCTTAAGGGCTGACCTGGGGAGTCCCTGGGAGGTCCCTCAGTTCTTGGAGATCTGTTGAGCAGCAGAGAAACTCTTCTGAGGGACTAATCTCCTGTGATTGGTTAAGAGCACTGTCCATCAATCACAACTCCTTTTTCAAAGGCAGGTGGAGGCCCCCCAAGGACACTAAGACCCTGTCAGCAAGGCCTGGGCCTTGTCAGCAGAATTCTAGGGTTCCAGATCCTGCCACAAGGATTTCCCAAAGGCCACCAACATTAGCATTTGGCCAACCATGTCCTAAAGGACTGAGGAAACTCTACTGATTTTACAGCATTTCACGTGGTGGAAAATGCCATCCACTTCCAGAGAAAGAACTAGAGTCTACATGCAGAGCAAAGCAGATTATTTCCACTGTGCTTTTTCTTTCTCATGGTTTTCCCCTTTTGTTCTTCTTTCATAGCATGACTAACGTGGAAATAAAATTGTACACGTATAATTTATATCAGATTGCTGGCTGTGCCTAGGGAGACAAGCAGGGAGGGAAGAAAAAACTGGAGCTCTTATAAAAGGGAATGGTGAGAATTATCTTTACATGTAGTTAAAAATAACACTATTAAAAGGGGAGGGGGAAAGCAAAGGATAAAAAACATCCATAAGCCACTGAGGAGGGGCAGTAGTGATTCATGGGTGAACAGGGTCCTACTGAGGCGGATGCACTTTATTTCAAGCAGAAGGTGGGGTGAGGGGCAAGCACTAAGAAACCTTAGAACATGCTTAAGTCACAGATGGCTTTATTTAATCCATCCAATGAATATCACCATCGTGGTAGATTGCTTAATTGGTCAACATAATTCATTCTTTAAATTAAACAATTTTAGGGGGCAGCTAGGTGGCGCAGTGGATAGAGCATCAGCCTTGAATTCAGGAGGACCGGAGTTCAAATCTGATCTCAGACACTTAACACTTCCTGGCTGTGTGACCCTGGGCAAGTCACTTAACCCCAGCCTAAATAAATAAATAAATAAAACAATTTTATTTCACTCAACATCATGATACCTATTAAATCACAAGAACCTAAGTAAATACTGGATTAAATTGGGGGGGGGGCCCGCTTTCAGAATTAGCTAATCTCCCTTCAATGACTTTTGATGGCTCCCTAGTGTCTCTGGGCTCAAACAGGCGGTAAAACACCTTCCTGACCTCATCTTAAGCCTGACTTTGCTTCTTTCAGGCTACGATCCCATCACGTCGGCCTACCTGCATAAGATCACCTTCAGACTCCTTCTCTGTAACTCTGCATGGGCTCTCCTTCCTTACTTTATCCTGGCTTCCCTCGAAGTGCCATCCTCTCTACCTTTGCTGCTCCCTCAAACTCCCTTTTATTTGTTTTGTATCTATCTTATATATAGCATAGATGAAGAACTTCAGGGCAGGTTCCACATATCTGGCTAGAAGAATTAATTTGGAAAGAAAATAGCTGTCTGAGGTTAATTGACATCAACTGATAACCAATGAGAGAATACACTGGGGGGAGGGGGAGCCTAGGAACAAAAGTATCAGAGAAATCCCTCCCTGGATCCTCCAGGTTACCCTTGCATCTTTAGGGAAGTAGTAGCTGGGATCTGGGGTCCCAATTTGTCAGTAATTGGGGTAGGCCCAGAGTCTACAGTCACTATGGAAATTTCCCCAGATTCTGTCAGGTTTCTTGGATGCTTTACTTTTCTTACAGAACGATTGCATTTCATGAATTGGGGAGTTATATGCTTCGTAATGCTATCACTGGGTCAAGGGGTAATTGCAAATCTAGTGATTTGGGGGCATAGATCTAAAAAGCTTTTCCCAAATGGTTGGGCTAATTTAAGTCCCTTAATGTGCCTTCCAATAAGCCCCTCTGAAGCTGTCATTTTCCATTTGTCATCCTTATCAATCTGATGTGTTTAAAGTGAAACCTCAGTTGTTTTCATCTGCATTTCTCTCGTGATTAGCCATCTGAAACATTTTACTATGGTTGCTGACAGTATTAGAAGAATAAAGAGGATTACGTATGAAATTATAAATCTTCATTTGCTTTTCTTGTCAAATTTAGAGAATAAATCCAACAGTTTCAAGTCTCTCCTGATAGTTTATGTTTCTGAAACTTGAGTTTCTTTCTGCACATTTGAAGAAACTGCTATATTGAGTCTCTTTTCTTTTTGTGGAGGGGAGAGGAAGGGAAGTATCTCTTAAGCCAAATACTAATCTTCTCTAACCAAAAAATCCTGTTATGTCTGAAAATGTATGGCTCTTTCTTAGCCTGGAGTCCCTCACCTCTCTTTCAGGCAATGAGCAGCAGCTGGGAGAATCAGAAAAATTCTGATTTTCCTCTCAAGAAAGAGAGGATCAGGGGCAGCAGAGAATTCATTTTGGCGTGCGGGATGGCCAAAGGGGAACAAGAGGCAAGAAGAGAAACAGATGGAAGGTCCTGTGTGAGGAACAAAACAAAGGTTATCTTGACTGTATCATAAGAAAACCTGAGGGGAATAAGGCCCAAGGAAACGATACAGAGAAATTGCAGCCAGCTTGTGCAGGGCTTTAAAAGTTGATGTTTCTATTGTATCCTAAAGGAGAACTGAGTGTGAGGATCTGCGCTCTGGCAAGCGAGCACCGAGAGCCTTGAGCCAGGGAGCCCCATTCAAAGGGGGTACATCAAGGTGATGAGAACACAGATAGAGAGACAGAGAGGGACTCAAGTGGAGTGAAGGGAAGAACGGCGAGTTTTACAACTAACTGGCCATGCAAGGTGAGGATCATGAGAAGGCTGAAACCTGGGGAAACGAAAGGGAAATGGCGCTGCTGACAAAGGGGCAAGTTTGGAAGAGAGAAAGCTTCAGGGGGAAAGAATGAGCTGGTTTTGAACATGTTAAGTTTAAGATACCTATCGATACACACATGTATACACATGTACATCCATACATACACACATGTACATATGTATATACACATGAACACACAGAGACACATGTACACACACATCCCCCATTCTATGATGTCTCTGGCTGTCCTTTGCATCGAGATGACCATTAAACCATCGGACACTGACCAGAAGGCTGGCGAGCACTACTAACCACTCCCACTGCGCCTCCTCCTCCTCCAGGCATCCAAAGCATGGAGGACATGAGGCACTTCCCAGGCCACCCAGCCCTCCTTCCCTGCTTCTCCACCTGGAATGGCATCGTCTATACAGCAGCACCAGAACCAAGCACATTGACTGACCAGAACTCCTGCCATCCTGGGGCTGGTTGTTGTTTTCTTAACCCAGTGAACATGTGTTCATCAGCGTTGAGTCCTCACTGGCTCCGGACTTGGACGTGCTTCCCATCTCGCCCAGCTGAGCACCCCAGGAGCCTTCTGTGGGACTTGCGTCCCCCGACCTGGAACATAACTTTTCTCTGGGGTCTGAATCCTGGGATGCAATGAAGCCTCTTCCACATTCATAACATTTACAGCATTTCTCTCTAACATGAATGCTGAGATGAAAAATGAAGAAGATCATCTGCCTGAGAGGGATTTCCCTCCCCCCCTCCATTAAAATTATTTTATCATCTTAAACATAAAGATACAAAGAATAGAAAAAGAGGATTACATATGAAATTGTGAATCTTTATTATTTTGTTCAAGTGTTATTAAATTCATTACAAAACTACATATAGAAAGAACAAAAAAAAGAGGATATTATTTTAAAGTAAAATTACATTATGGGTAATTTAAGCAAATATTACATTTAATAAGAGAAATAAGTATATCCTGCTTGTCTAGATTCTTTCTGTTCTCTTCTCTGTATTTTTAAATATATCATTGACACTTTTTTTTTTTTTTAAGCATCACTATTATTAGTGCCACAAGGCAGCTGAGGGCATGGATCTGATGTCAACTTCTTGAATTCAACTCTGGCCTTAGATACTTACTAACTAGGTGATCTTGAACAAGTCACATAACCCTGTTCACCTCAGTTTCCTCATCTATAAAATGAATTGGAAATGGAAATGGCAACCATTCCAGTACCTTTATCAAGAAAACCCCAAATGGGTTCATAAAAAGTTGAACACAACTGAAAAAACTGAACAGACAAAACAATTACTGGCCACTTGTTCTCACCTAACAACTCCCCCCACTCCAAATAAAATCCCTCTCTGGTAAGAAGTAGAGTTAAGTTAAACAAAACAAAATCCCTTCCCCTGTGTATGAAAATATATCTCCTACACTTAACACATAGTCAGAGACCTCACTGTCTTCTCTCAACTGATTACAACTGAATCCACGTAAATGATCATTTCATTGATTAGATTTCTAAGAAATAATGTTCAAGGTTTTTTTGCATTACACACAGACACATGTGTCTATATAAGTGTCACTATATAAGTTATTTTACTGGCACTGGACATTTTCATATTTAAGATAAATACATAAAATATTAAAATAATTTCTCTCCTCTCTGAATTCTCTGATGTCTAGTAAATTGGTTTTCTCCACCCATCTTCTTTTTCTGGAAACCAAACCTTCCGTTAAGTCTACAATGTTTGTCCTCTGTCTGAATCCCTTCCTACATTCAATGTATTCAAAGAGTTTTCTCCAGTGTGAGTTGATTCATGACTAACAAGGGTTTCTCACTGACTAAAGGCTGCCCCATATTCACTATATTCCCTGTAGTATGAGTTCTCTGGTGTCTATTAAAGGAGCCTCTCTCAGTGAAGGCTTTCCCACATTCATCACACTCAAAGGATTTCTCTCCAGTATGAGTTCTCTGATGTCTGACAAGGTGTCCCTTTTCACTAAAGGCTTTTCCACATTCATTACAATCAAAAGGTTTCTCACCAGTATGAATTCTCTGATGGGTAATCAGGTTTACTCTCTGTCTGAATCCTTTCCCACATTCAGGACATTCAAAGGGTTTCTCTCCAGTGTGAGTCCTCTAGTGTTTATGAAATGATCCCCACTCACTGAAGGCTTTCCCACATTCACGGCATTCAAAGGGTTTCTCTCCAGTGTGAGTCCTCTGATGGGTAATGAGACTAGCTCTCCAACTAAAGCCTTTCCCACATTCCTGACATTCAAAAGGTTTCTCTCCGGTATGAGTTCTCTGATGGCTTTTGAGGACATTTCCATCACTGAAAGCCTTTCCACACTGATTACATTCAAATGGCTTCAATCCAGTGTGCGTTCTTTGATGTGTTTTGAGAATATTACTCTTACTGAAAGCTTTCCCACACTGGTTACATTCAAAAGGTTTCTCTCCAGTATGAATTCTCTGATGTGTAGTGAGGTTTGCCCTCTGTCTGAAGCCTTTCCCGCATTCCCGACATTCAAAGGGCTTCTCTCCAGTGTGAGTTCTCTGATGGGCAATAAGGCTCGCTCTCCAGCTGAAGCCTTTGCCGCAGTCCCGACACTCAAAGGGCTTCTCTCCAGTGTGAGTTCTCTGATGGCTAATAAGCGTTCCTTTCTGACTAAAGCCTTTGCCACACTCCTGACACTCAAAGGGTTTTTCTCCAGTGTGCGTTCTCTGATGGCTTTTGAGGACGTTATTGTCACTGAAGGCCTTCCCACATTGCTGACATTCAAAGGGTTTCACTCCCGTATGAGTTCTCTGGTGGATTCTGAGTACCTTCCGCTCACTGAAAGCTTTTCCACATTCACGACACTCAAAGGGTTTTTCACCAGTATGATTTCTCTGGTGTGTTTTGAGTCCATTACTTGAAGTAAAGGCTTTTCCACATTCAGAACATTCAAAAGGTTTTTCTCCAGTGTGAGTTCTCTGATGGCTAATGAGAGTGCCCCTCTGGCTGAAGCCTTTGCCACAGTCCCGACACTCAAAGGGCTTCTCGCCAGTATGAGTTCTGAGATGTCTATTAAAAGATCCCCAATCACTGAAGGCTTTCCCACATTCGTGACATTCAAAGGGTCTCTCTCCAGTGTGAGTTCTTTGATGGCTAATGAGAGTTCCTCTCTGACTAAAGCCTTTCCCACATTCTTTACATTCAAATGGCTTCTCACCAGTGTGAGTTCTCTGATGAGTAATAAGGTTTCCTCTCTGGCTGAAGCCTTTCCCACATTCATTACACTCAAAAGGTTTTTCACCAGTATGGATTCTATTATGGTTTTCAAGTATTTTATTATCATTGAAGACTTTCCCACATTCATTACATTCAAATGACTTCTCTCTAGTATTAATATTCATTTTAATCAATCTTTTTCGGTGGCTAAAGGTTTTCCCATATTTATCACATTCATATCTTTCTCCAATTTGAATTTTCGGACACCCAGCAACACAAGATCTTCCGCCAAAAGTTCGTCCCCTTTCATTGTCCTCACGGAGCTTTTCTCCAGTATGTGTTCTATGAAATTTAATTAGGTCTGAATGGTAACTAAAGGGCTTCTTGCATCTGTCATCCTTAGAAAGGCTCTTCCCTAAGGAAAAAGCACGGCATAAAAGCAAGTCTGAAAAATCCTTTACCTGCTTTTCAAGGGTCTTATATTTACGGAGACTTTTCTCCATAGGATTTCTCCATGATGGAACAAAGATTGATGCCAGATTAAAACTTCCTCCCAAGGAATTATGAGGTGGTACAGTCATTTCATCTAAAATTGTTGTCTGTGGGATGGTTATTAGTTTGGGTTGTCTCTCCTGGCTGTCCTTCTGTATCTCTAAATTAATGTGACATCCCATTGGTTCCATTGGCTCCGTTGTTCTAGAATGCCAGGGAATATTCACTGGAAATCTTGTGTTAGATGACTCTCTTCTGCAAATGAGCTTTATCAGACTTGCATCTTTAGTTTCAAACCTGGTTTCCTGACTAAGGGCATCTGAAAGAAATGTTTAAAAATGTTTAAAAAGTTACTGCCCATGTTGGCCACAAGAGAAAGGAACCTTCTTTAGGATAAGTTCTAGTTCCCATCTCTTTCATCAAGAGAACAATACATAATTTGACTTAGGCTGAACAAACATTACTTAGAAGGAACTGAAGGCAAGAGCAAGAGAGAAGATGTGAACTGAACACCTGTCTATTAAACACTAAAGTAATTATGTTCTAGAAAAGCGGAAGCATTCATACATATCCTAAGAAAACAACAATTATGATAAGATGAAATATCTTCTTCAGGAGAGTATATGAAAAACCACACAGGAAGGGGAAAAACTACGTTAGAAAAAGGAAGCCGGAAAACAAACTGCAACTTAGGTAGCTAAAAGTGATGGACCTGGAATCCCGAGCAATTAGGAAAAATTCTGAACTACTGATCTTTCTCTAACTTGTAAAAAGCAAAAGAATCTGTCTAATATAATTCAGAAACTTTAAAAAAAATTCTCAAAATACCAAAAAAAAATTCACTGAATACCAAAAGCAGAAAACAACAAATTCAACTCAACCAGACATATTTTTATCACTCTTTAAAAATATGACAAGATGATTTAAAAAGTAATCATGATGAAAGACATGAGAGATAACAGAAGTTTGACTTTCAGATCTTCTTCAAAAATAACTATAGCACTCCCTACTGGTAACCGTGCAACTTGAATTCAAAAGCTGGGTTGTTAGAGACATTACTGTTCCAGGTTCGAGGTATTTTGTGTGTCTATGTCCAGGTTACTAAAACTACTGGATAGTTCATCAACCCCAACCTGTGTGCTTAAGTTTATTAGTCAACTAGATGAAACAATAAAAAGCAAAGGCATTCAATAAAATGGCCTAATAACAACAGTAGCCATGCAAGGGAATAGTCAGTGCTGGAGAGATTGTGAGAAAATAGACACATTAGTGCATTGCGGGTGACCTACGAGTCAGTACAATAATTTTGGAAAGAAAACTGAATTATTCAAGTAAACTGAATAAACAGCCATACTCTGATCCAGAGATTCCATTACTAGGCTTATTACACAAGAAGGTCATTAATAAGAAAAGTCCCATATGCAACAAAATATTTTTAGCAGCACTTTTTGTGAGGAAAGAATTGGAAGTAAATATTCATCAACCAGGAAATGACTAAACAAACTGTGGTTCATAAATATAACATGTTACTAAGCTGTAAGAAATGATAAACGTGATAAAAACATGAAAAGTGCTACAGGAATTGATGCAGAGTGAACGTGAAGACAAGAAAAAATATATAATAAAAATAATACACCCAGAAAGAACCACAAAAAAAAAAATCAAAAGTGAATCTTGTAAATTGTAAAATCTTGTTAAATAGTATGGCCCAAAAGAAGAGATATGAAACATGTCTCACCTATCCCTTTGCAGAAGGGGGAAGCCAAAAGTTTTTGGAATTTTTTTTTTTATGGTATAGATAAATTATACTGATTTCCCCCGCTCTATTTTCTTTCTTTTTTTGTTTTAGATTTTTTATCCCTGCTGAGGCAATTGGGGTTAAATGACTTGCCCAGGGTTATACAGCTGGAAGTGGTAAGTGTCTTAAGGTCACATCTGAACTCAAGTCCTCCTGACTTCAGGGCTGGTACTCTATCCATTCTACCCTCTAGCTGCCCCTTTGTGTTAGATCTTTATAAAGATACTATTTGTATTATGAGATGGCTCTGGGAGGGGGAAAGAGAGGGATACTGAGGGAAATTATGATGTTAAAAAAAAATTTTTTTCAACAAATTAATTTAAAAAAAAAAATGGGTGCATAAGGAGAAAATCCCTAAAGTTGGGGCCAGATGGGACTGAGGCAGCTTTTCCCTCTGCAGGGTCCCTCATGGGCCTTCTGGTCTTGTGGAATCCCTATCACTCGCCTGCTGCTTCACCAGGCCTCAGACCTACTCCTCTCTCATTCCATCCAACTCCAAACTGCTCCCCAGGGGAGGCCTCCTCTGAGGAAGGGGCTCACACTGCCTTCTTTCTCCTCTACTATGAAAGAGTCACAGTGGAAGGAGACCACAGGCAACTCTCTCTCACAAACCTGGGATCTTTTCATGATTGATTTTCTGAGATTTGTCCAACCACCCTGGTATTAATGGGCCTGAGAGGACCTGAGAGAGGAAAATTGCATTTATCCTCCGAGTTTGAGTATATCTGAGCTAGTCTGACTGAACCGGATTTTTGTGGGTGTTATTTTAAATCCTCCTCTTACAGGGGAGAGAAATAGAGTGGAAAATGCAGATAAGTCAAAAACAAAGATAGAGTGAGACTCTTATAGCCCACTCATTTTATTGACAGCTACTAAATTTTACATTTCTCTACATCACAGAAGGAGACAGAGAAAAATGAAAAATATGAGAAATGATCGGGAATCAGCTCGAGAGAGAGCACACATGATCCAACATGACAGAGGTATGACCACCTTGCTGGGGACTGCTGCTCACTCAATAGGGAGATGGCTCCCATCTGCTTGCTTTTCCCTCACTCACTTACCTGGACAAGGGTCAGGGGGGGCCTCCTCCCTCGGGCCGCCAAGGGGCTTCTCCTCTCTCCAACAGGGAGATCACATCCAGCTTGGAAACAGGAAGTCCTACAAAAAGGCACAGAAATCAAGTACTGAAAAAGGGAATTTGGAAAGTGATCCAAGAATCTAGTTCTAGTAATAGAAAAGAAAGCAGCTAGGAGGGCTCCAGGGGCGGCACAGGACCCCTGAATCACATGGCAGGGTTTTATATTCCGAGGGTGGGTGGTTTCCAGACCACCTTCATTTGACCCAATTCATGCTTAGGGGCTAAGAACTTTTTCCGTACATCTCAAAAAAGATTCAAGTATTTCAATCAACTGATGACATTAGTCAAGGCCCAGGCAAGACACAAGGGATGAAAAAGTATAAAAATCACTGTTCCAAAAGGACAGCATTCTCTGGAAGGAAACAATAAGTAGACACATAAGGAGACACGAGTGTGTGGGGACATCAAAGAGAGGATCATTGAAGCCTTTTTACAGAATGAAGGAGAAAGCAGATGAAAATAGAATACAAAACAACTTTGAAAGCAATGTACTGAATTTATTTCCTTAAAAGGAAAAACAAATTGTATATGAGATATAAAGCAAAAAGGCCATTTCTGATGGTTGCAGAATGCCCAAAAGAGAAAAATGTGGATCAGCTTGGAAAGATGGGCAGAGCTGAATGATAAAGGGCTCTGAACGCCAAGATCTTAGGGGTGGCGGGACCCACTGAAGTCGTGAGAAATAGTGATCTGGAGGGGGAAGTTCTTTTGTAATTCACCATGCTTTATTGAGTGCTCTCTGTGTGCAGACAACTTTTTTTTTTTTTTTCAGTCTTTGAAGTTTCATTTAGTTTATTTATTTTTTTTTCCTAACTTCTTTTCTTTTTTATTTTTTTTATTCATTTTTCCAAATTATCCCCTCCCTCCTTCCACTCCCTCCCCCCGATGGCAGGTAATCCCATACATTTTACATGTGTTATAATATAACCTAGATACAATATATGTGTGTAAATACCTTTTTCTTGTTGCACATTAATTATTAGCTTCCGAAGGTATAAGTAACCTGGGTACATAGACAGTAGTACTAACAATTTACATTCACTTCCCAGTGTTCCTTCTCTGGGTGTAGTTATTTCTGTCCATCATTGATCAACTGGAAGTGAGTTGGATCTTCTCTATGTTGAAGATTTCCACTTCCATCAGAATACATCCTCATACAGTATTGTTGTTGAAGTGTATAGTGATCTTCTGGTTCTGCTCATTTCACTCAGCATCAGTTGATTTAAGTCTCTCCAGGCCTCTCTGTATTCCTCCTGCTGGTCATTTCTTACAGAGCAATAATATTCCATAACCTTCATATACCATAATTTACCCAACCATTCTCCAACTGATGGACATCCATTCAACTTCCAGTTTCTAGCTACAACAAAAAGAGCTGCCACAAACATTTTGGCACATACAGGTCCCTTTCCGCTCTTTAGTATTTCTTTGGGATATAATCCCAATAACAGCAATGCTGGGTCAAAGGGTATGTACAGTTTGACAACTTTTTGGGCATAGTTCCAAATTGCTCTCCAGAATGGCTGGATTCTTTCACAACTCCACCAACAATGCATCAGTGTCCCAGTTTTCCCACATCCCCTCCAACATTCATCGTTATTTGTTCCTGTCATTTTAGCCAATCTGACAGGTGTGTAGTGGTATCTCAGAGTTGTCTTAATTTGCATTTCTCTGATCAGTAGTGATTTGGAACACTCTTTCATATGAGTGGAAATAGTTTCAATTTCATCATCTGAGAATTGTCTGTTCATATCCCTTGACCATTTATCAATTGGAGAATGGTTTGGTTTCCTATAAATCAGGGTCAGTTCTCTATATATTTTGGAAATGAGACCTTTGTCAGAACCTTTCCTTTTAAAAATATTTTCCCAATTTGTTACTTCCCTTCTAATCTTGTTTGCATTAGTATTGTTTGTACAGAAACTTTTTAGTTTGATGTAATCAAAATCTTCTATTTTGTGATCAATAATGATCTCTAGTTCTCCTCTGGTCATAAATTCCTTCCTCCTCCACAAGTCTGAGAGGTAGATTATCCTCTGTTCCTCTAATCTATTTATGATCTCATTCTTTATGCCTAAATCATGGACCCATTTTGATCTTATCTTGGTATATGGTGTTAAGTGTGGGTCCACATCTAATTTCTGCCATACTAATTTTCAGTTTTCCCAACAGTTTTTTCCGAATAATGAATTTTTGTCCCTAATGTTGGTATCTTTGGGTTTGTCAAAGATTAGATTGCTATAGATGAACCCTTTTTTGTCCTTTGTATCTAATCTGTTCCACTGATCTACCGTTCTATTTCTTAGCCAATACCAAATGGTTTTGGTGACTGCTGCTATATAATATAGCTTTAGATCAGGTACACTTAGACCACCTTCCTCTGACTTTTTTTTCATTAGTTCCCTTGCAATTCTCGACCTTTTATTCTTCCATATGAATTTTGTTGTTATTTTTTCTAGGTCATTAAAATAGTTTCTTGGGAGTCTGATTGGTATAGCACTAAACAAATAGATTAGTTTGGGGAGTATTGTCATCTTTATTATATTCGCTCAGCCTATCCAAGAGCACTGAATGTCTTTCCAATTATTTAAATCTGACTTTATTTTTGTGGCAAGTGTTTTGTAATTTTTCTCATATAATTCCTGACTATTCTTTGGTAGATGGATTCCCAAATACTTTATACTCTCAACATTTGTTTGGAATGGAATTTCTCTTTGTATCTCTTGCTGTTGCATTTTGTTGGTGATATATAAGAATGCTGAGGATTTATGTGGATTTATTTTGTATCCTATGTGCAGACAACTTTAATGAGAAGATGGAACTTTAATTAAATCTCATGGAGTTTCTAATTCAGGGAAAAGAAAACCCCTACAAAGCAGAGTACCCACAGAAATCCCTGGGAAAGGGACATGGAGGGCCTCCAGTATTTTAGCAAATATTTTTGACCTGAGCATCCTCAGGGCCAGGACAGGGAAGCTATGGGACACTTTTCACCTGGGAAGACTGAACAGAAATATTATCTTTACTGGCCATAAGGAATAGACATCCTGTCCCACGAGAGGCAGCCTTGAGCATCTGCACAGAACAAGGCCAGACTTAGCTCAGGATTTGAGTGTACTCACAGCCAGTGACCAGGAAGCCTGCCCAGACTCCCCAGGGGATGCATGTGCTTACCCAGAAAGACCAGGTTCTGGTAGTTCTCCAGCATCACGTCCCTATGCAGGGCCCTCTGGGCCGGCTCCAGGCACCTCCACTCCTCCCCAGTGAAGTCCACAGCCACATCCCTGAAGCTCATGGATTCCTGAATCAAAAAATTCCTGCTTAACTCATGATTCAAGAGCCCCAAAACTGTGAGGAATCAAAAAAACAGTTTGCAGAGCATTCAGTTTTGAGTATTCCATTCTATTTCTAAGTGGCTGGGTGCTCTGGGTCTTACTTTGTGCTTGACTCCATAGCATAGAAATTGTTTTCCTTCACTAAGTTTACCCTGATGTATTCGCTTAAGTGAAAACCAAGAAAATCATGCAAATTATTCCTAAAGCTATTTTAAGACAAATACCAAATGCACAATGCCGACTCGATAGTCACACCCCCAATATTAATTATATTAATTTCTACTCTGCAATGTTTAGCAACCACTTCCATCCTAATCTCTACATTCTGGGGAGACTGACAGGGGAGGTGCAAATGCTCTCTTAGGCTGGAGCACTCTGCTCTTTCTCAGAGATCACCACCACCTACCCTTTCCCTATGACACTCATGACCTACCCCAGGTGTACTACATCCTAGGAGAGAGCCCGTCGCAGATAACTAGTCATCCACACCTCCTCGGCCTACATGGACCTTGCCTATATCCACCAGAAAACCTTGAGAGGAATCAAAGCAAAGTGCCGGCGATCTTCCTTGGAGTCTGTGATTATACAAGGGCATGATGGGGACCATCAATCTCTTCCCTTGTTCTGCCTTTATAAAGAATCTCATAAATGAGGTAACAGCAAGTGCTGACACACAGGAGGTGGCTCAGAAATGCTTGTTCCCTCTCTCTCTCCTCCCATCATTTTCTAGTAATTTTTTAAAATATCCTTGTGCACAATTCTTTTTTTTTTAATGTTGAAGGATATGTTTAATACAATATATGTATACATAGACATATAGTTATTTTGCTGCACAAGAAGAATCAGACTTTGAAATAAGGTAATATTAATATTAACCTGTGAAGAAAATCAAAATGCAAGCAGACAAAAACAGAGGGATTGGAAATGCTATGTAGTGGTTCACACTCATTTCCCAAAGTTCTTTCGCTGGGTGTAGCTGGTTCTATTCATTATTGAACAAATGGAACTGATTTGGTTCATCCCATTGTTGAAGAGGGCCACGTCCATCAGAATTGATCATCATACAGTATCATTGTTGAAGTATATAATGATCTTCTGGTTCTGCTCGTTTCACTCAGCATCAGTTGATGTAAGTCTCTCCAAGCCTCTCTGTATTCCTCCTGCTGGTCATTTCTTACAGAACAATAATATTCCATAACCTTCATAGACCACAATTTATTCAGCCATTCTCCAATGGATGGGCATCCACTATGTTTCCAGTTTTTGGCCACTACAAAGAGGGCTGCTTGTGCACAATTCTTCACTGGAAATAGGCTGGAGTCTATTCACAAATATGCCCTACTGTGCTTTCATTGGCTCATTTTGGGGTATTCAGAAATGGCCTATGACTTTCCACAATAATGCATCAACAAAAAAACAGTGGTGTGAAAAAAATGGAATTCTGTTTCAGATACACATTTAGTGTCATTCTAGACACAGCCTACTTTCTCAGCTCTAGAGCAGCCTGTTCTCCTCCAAACACCTCCAATTCCAGCTCAACGCATTTCCCACTCCCGTCATGTCACCATTCTCTGTCACCTTGGATTTTCTGTGGGGGCTGGAAAAATCTAACTCTTCAGAATTCTTGTGGGTGCCTTTTAAGGGCTTTTTTTTTTTTAAACAATTAGGGTTAAATGACTTGCCCAGGGTCACATAGCCAGGAAATGTTGAGTGTCTGAGGCCAGATTTGTACTCCGGTCCTCCTGACTTTAGGGCTGCTGCTCTATCCACTGCACCACCTAGCTGCCCTAGGCCTCTCTTTTTCAATGATGGGGAAAGGCTTTGTTTTCAGAAATGTCTCCAACTCTAATCTATTCCTTCATCTTGATAATGAGGTTCAGATTTTCAGGACTCAACATTGTTGCATTTTGAATTCTTCTGCTGGTCAGAATACATTATTTCATTATCTTTCTGAAGTTTCTAGTGGATACAGGATAGTCTTGTGTTATCTGAACATCCTGCCCAAAGAACCAGAGCAAGAAGCTTCGGTGCAGCCACTCCCCAGAAAGATGGGAGGACAAGGCCCTAGTCCATGGGAAGAAGGAGCCTGGGGACAACAGGGGCAGAGCTATACTGCAAGATTTGGGGCACGGCAACATCCGCCGCTGGCCTTGCTACCAGCTCTAGGACTTCCCTCCTGAATGGATATTGCTGAAAATGAGGCAGAAAAAGGATGATGGAACAAGACCTGAAACATACAAATCAAACAGAAGTGACAGCTCAAAGCTGTCCTCCCAAAGCTCTAGCTGCATGAATAGACAAAGAGATTACAGAAGAAATGACGAAGGACTGACAGAGGCCCTGAATCTGAGAAGAAAAATCCAGTCTGTGCAGGAAGCAAGCAAGATTAAGAGAACAAAGCAAAGAATTCCTTTTCAGAAAAAGGAACAAACCCACCACCAACCTCCCAGAAGTTGGAGGAAGAACCTTGAACTTTTTTCTTAAAGCAATACTAACACTCAAACTTTAAATGAGAGTTGATTAAACCAATAAAATGAAAGGTAAATAAATGGATAAAATGAATGTATAAGAAAAAAACCTACAATTTGTGACTGATACAAAACATATCTTAAAAAAGACAAAGAGAATCAAAATAAGAAGCTAGAAAAAAATAACTATGGATCATGTGAATCAGGAAAAAAAAGGAGTTGCTAATGCAGGCAAGATTAGAAGGAAAACAATAAACTGGGGAAACATTTTTACAGTCAGAGGTTCCGATAAAGGCCTCATTTCCAAAACAGATAGAGAATTGACTCTAATTTATAAGAAATCAAGCCATTCTCCAATAAATGGTTAAAGGATATGAACAATTTTCAGATGAAGAAATTGAAACTATTTCTAGCCATATGAAAAGATGCTCCAAGTCATTATTAATCAGAGAAATGCAAATTAAGACAACTCTGAGATACCACTATACACCTGTCAGATTGGCTAAAATGACAGGGAAAGATAATGCAGAATGTTGGAGGGGATGTGGGAAAATTGGGACATTGATACATTGTTGGTGGAATTGTGAATACATCCAGCCATTCTGGAGAGCAATCTGGAACTATGCCCAAAAAATTATCAAAATGTGCATATCCTTTGACCCAGCCATACTACTACTGGGCTTATATCCCAAAGAAATCTTAAAGAAGAGGAAGGGACCTGTATGTGCAAGAATGTTTGTGGGAGCTTTTTGTAGTGGCTAGAAACTGGAAACTGAGGGGATGCCCATCAGTTGGAGAATGGCTGAATAAATTGTGGTATATGAAGGTTATGGAATATTATTGTTCTGAAAGAAGTGACCAGCAGGAGGATTTCAGAAAGGCCTGGAGAGACTTCCATGAACTGATGCTGAGTGAAATGAGCAGGACCAGGAGATCATTATACACTTCAACAATGATACTGTATGATGATCAATTCTGATGGACGTGGCCATTTTCAACAATGAGAAGAAACAAATCAGTTTCATTTGTTCAATAATGAACAGAACCAGCTACACCCAGAGAAAGAATGCTGGGAAATGAGTGTGAACCACTATGTAGCATTTCTACTCCTTCTGTTTTTGTCCGCTTGCATTTTTTATTTTCTTCTCAGGCTAATTTTCCTTATTTCAAAGCCTGATTCTTCTTGTGAAGCAAAATAACTGTATGCATATGTATATATATATATATATATTGTATTTAACATATACTTTAACATATTTAACATGTATTGGTCGACCTGCCATCTGGGGGAAGGGGTGGGGGAAAGGAGAGGAAAAATTAGAACAAAAGGTTTTGCAATTGTCAATGCTGAAAAATTACCCATGCATATATCTTGTAAATAAAAAGCTATATAAAAAAGAAAAAGAAAAAAAGGAGTTGCAATTATGCAAGTGGGCAAAATAAAAATAAAAGTCCACAATATCAACAGACAATAAACATAAAATTATATTATGTCTAAAGGAAGTATAGGTGTAGAACAGGAGGAAAGTATTGATTCTGGAGTCAGAGAACCTGGCTTCAAACTTGTCTCTGATGCTTATGAGCTATGTGACTTTGGGCAAGTCTCACTCCTTCTCCCTATCCCCTGGCCTGAGTTTGCTCATCTGTAAAATAAGGAAGCTGGATTTAATGGTGTCTGTGGTCTTTTCCCCCTACACATTTCTGCTCCTCTAGTCCTGTGATTCTAATTCTCTTCCCTACTCCAAGCCAGACATCATCACTATTCAGCTAAGGAATAAGGGCGAGACTCAGTAGCCCCCGACCTCTCTTCTAGTTCTATACCAATGATCCTATGAACCAACATCAACATTAAACTTATATGTAATGTACCAGCCAGCCTAGGATCTAAACTCATAAAGAAAAAATTTACTGAATTTTAAAAAGACAATAGTGTACAATAAGTAAGAGAATTTAATGTTTCTCTCCTTGATGGAGAAATTTAAAATAAAGAAAAACAAAAAGGGAAATGTAGAGGTGAATAAACTAGATAATTAAGAGCTAAATATGGCCCCTGAGACCATTTTCAGCACTAGACAGCACTTTTATAAAAATATAGAGTATATTCTAGGGCAGTAGGCTCCAAATTAGCTTAGAAAACCACAAATTAGCACTATGTTGTAGGGTTTTTTATTTATTTTTTTCAAACAATTCTCAAATGCATTTTAATTTGGTTCAAGTTCCATTTAGAAGTTTTGAACAATTTCAAATAAATATTCATAAAACAGAATGTCATACTTTATGAGGAAATAAAAATAGTAATCGTAATAAAAGTAGTAATAATAAGCAAATCTAAATGAAAATTTAATAATGAAATCCTAAATGGTAAGTGGATCAAAGAATAAATCATAGAAATAATGAATAATTACATGATAATAATGAGATGACACACCAAAATTCCTGATGCAGCTAGAACAGCACACAGAGGAAAAATCATAACCCGTAAAACATAAACCAGTCCCTCACTCAAGACCTCTCATAACCTGCCATTGACCTGCCCCCAAACCCTGCGCCAGGGCAGTCCCAGACAAAAGTCCCTCTATCACTGAGCCCTGACCTCCAAACCAGGGTTGTACAGAATCTACACCTCCAGGGAAAGGGTGAGTGAGCATGGGCAAACTAATCCCTACAGTCTACTGTATCTACTGTAGACATCAAACAAGGGTTCATCTGTGCATCCCACTCAGCCATCAAATCATAGGAAGAGCTTAATAAATGTCTGTTCATTCATCCAATAACAAAATTTAAAAAGAGATAATAAACGAAATAAAAACTAGAAAGATAACAAAAGCAAAAGAATCATACAAGAAATCGTGAAAATTAGAATAGAAATAGAAACTGAAGATTGATCAACAAAATCTAGAACTAAAAGTCAAAGCCTTTGAAAATAACAAAATAGGCAATAACTTTTTAGTCAAGATGACTTAAAAAAAAAAAGAGTAGAAAATTAAATTTACTTTTAATAATCCACAAGCTAAATCACAACACACAGAAGAAATAAAAAGAATGATCAGAACCTACTACATACATTTATATGGAAAAATCCTGAGCATTCAGAAAGATAATTACTTGCGAAAGAATAAAATATTCAAAGGAATGGAACACAAATGGAAATCCCAACTAAAACCCCACCTTGCAGAGGAAGCCTTCCCCACCTCCTCAGCTTCAGTGCCTTTCCTGGGCTCCCTTTCCTTTCTCTTCTGTACAGAGCTTGCTTTGCTCTATGTTTGCGTGCTGTTTCCCCCATTAGCCTGTAAGCTCTGGGAGGGCAAGAACTGTCTTTTGCCTCTTTTTGTATCTCACACTTACCACGGTGCCAGGCACAAGGTAGGTGCTTAATCATTGCTTATGAGTGACTGACTAAAGGATAATTAATACCTGTATTACACAAACTATTTACAAGAATTTGAGACTGGATTCTACCAAATTCCTTTTACAAGACAGATAAAATCTTAAAACCTAAATCAAGTAAAGAAAGAAGAACACCGATTAATATCATTAATGAATATCAAAATAAAAATTTTCAAGAGAATCCTAGCAAAAGGGCTCCCACTATTTATCCCCCAAATCAATCTTCATAATAGTTAGATTTATACCAGTAATGCAAGGAGATGCATTATTAATTAATTAATTGGGGAGATGCTTAGCACAATTAGTACTGAAAACAGAAACTGCCCCTTACTAAAGCATCTACAACCTCCAATTTGTCCATTTACAAATGACTTGTTAGCACTAATGACATAATGTGTAGCGACACTTTCTCACACTCAGTCTACACTGCGTCATCCATCAAACAACCCCAAACTTCCAGGAGATCCTTGGGTCCTTTGCGCCTACTTAGAGCTGTGGCAGGTCCACGCTAAGACCCCCCAACTCACCTGAAAGCCGGTGGCTAGGTCCCCAGAAGTCACTGGCGCTTCACCCACTGCACCCCCATGCTGGGGACGGAGAGCACCTGAGCAGAGAGGAAGACAGAGGGGAGGAGCCTGCCTCGGGGCCCCCCCACAGAGCCTCAGGGCGCCCCAAAGCCTTCTCTCACTGATCCTCTCCCCAAGCTGCCCACGTCATGAAACTGTCCCACATGAGGTAAAAGGAGCGGGGAGCCCTCTGATCGGACCCCCCCAACCACTCAGCAGGGAGGTGTAGACGAGGTTCAGGCAGTGTCAATCCATAATCTTCAGTGATCGAATGAAACCAGCAAAGGTTGGGAGAGGTTCATTTGAGAGGAAGAGGATGCGAGGAGACAGAGAATGGGGTTCACCCCTGCCCCCCAGCTTTGCTCACCTCTCCCTCCAAGCATCTGGGCCAGGCTTTCCATGGTCTGTCCGGTCAGCAGGGCCCCTGGCACCAGAGAGAAGGGGCTCAGCAGACTCTTGGAGGGGGGGGGTCTCCTTCTCCTGAGGGAGGCCCCCCCTGCCTTCCTCTTCCAGGACAACTGGGACCTGGGGGCTCAGAAGCAAGGTCACGCCATCAGGGCCTTTCCCTCTGGCCTGGATGACCCAGCCCTGGCTGGACAGTGCAGCCCCCCAGAGGGCTACGGGGGAAGGGACCTGACCTCACCCAGGAAAAGCAACCTCTGTGTACACACAAGCGTGTATGACGCAGGGTGGGGGGTGCGTTGTGGGGGGTGTGCACACATGAGTGGTGCTGTGCATACACAGGTGGTATGTGAGTGCATTGTGATGTGTGTACGGGTGTGTACCCGTGTGGCACAGGGGTGCATGCACAGTGTGTAAACGTGTGGCGTGTGCATTGTGTGCACACATGGTGCATGCATTGTGATGTGCATAGATGTGTGCACGTGAGTGGTGCAGGGTGTGCACGCACACATATATGGGTGATACGTGAGCATGGGTGGTGTATGCATGCAGGGTGTGCAGGGGCGGTGTGTACGTTGTGATGTGGTGTGCAGGATGTGCACATGCACACGGGGATATGGAGTGTACGTGTGCGGTGTGTGCATGTGTGGGCTCTGCGACGTATGGATGCACGTGTGCTGCAGAGGTGTGATGTGCATGGGTGTGCATGCATGGTGTGGTGTGTGCACATGGGATACCATGTGTGCATTGTGACGGGTGCTTAGATGTGAGCAGGGACTATAGAACAGGGGCGAGCATATGTGGGAGTGTGTCCACTCACGTGCCCTTTACGTGGGTGTGGTGTGTGCATGTCTTGGGTGGGGTGTGTCTGGAGCCTCTAGGTGACGGGTGTGCACAAGTGCGTGGGGGCGTGTCCACGCGGGGGAGGAGTGCCTATGTCCACGCCCACGCCGGGCCTCGGGCCTCGGCCAAACCAACCGTTTGGGGGGGGTGTGGGGGGTGCCCCGTCCGACACTTACACGCACAGTCACGCACGCTCCCACGTGGACTCGCGTTTCTAATGGCTCTGTTATGCCCTCCCCTCCTCCCCAGATAATCAGAGGCGGCCGCCTCGTTCGGGGCGGGGCTAGAGAAGGCCACCGCGCGTGCGCACTCCTCTCGTCCCTCCCTCCCCACGAAAGGCTCGGCCTCTCGGGGCCGCACCAAGAGTCCAAGTTTGGAAGTCGGACTTCCCAGGTCGGATGGCAGCCCGTAACTCCCGACTCCAAACACCGGAAGAACGATCCTATCATGCGTCGTGCTGTGCGGTCATTCACTAGGGACAAGCGGGAGAGAGCGAGAGGAAGTACGCAACAGGCGAGGAGGCCCCGCGCCTTCTGGGAAATGGAGTCCGGAAGCAGAGGACTCCTGCCAGGCACGCACTCAGCCGGACTTCATCCCCCAGAAGGCACCGAGCCCTAAATTTCCCCACGCTAGAGCGCCGCGTCTGCGCAGCGTCCTCGGGGCGGATTCCGTCGGCTTTTGGGGCTTCGCGACTTTGGGTCCCTGCCTCGGGGTTCCGGGGAGAGACCCACAGTTATTATTTAAATCAGTGAAAAAGAAAAAGAGCAGATCAATGAACTGGGCATGTAATTTTTTAAAAAGTTGGAAAAAGAACAAATTTTAAATCCCCAATTCAAACACTAAATTGTAAATCCTGAAAGTCAAAGATTAAAAAAATCGGAAGTAATAAAAACCAAGTGGGACCTGGTTTTAAAAATAATAATAATAAAATTGGCTAATTTTGATTTTCAAAATGAGGAAAATCAAATTAATATCAAAAATGAAAAGGGTGAAATCATCAACGAAGAGAAAGATTAAAGCAATTATTAGCTGCTTTGCCCAATTATATGCCAATCTAAGTGAAATGGATGGAATGTTTACAAAATATCAATTGTTCAAATTAAAAGAGGAAATAGAATACTTAAATAGGCTTTTTTTTTTTTTGCTCATGCAATTGAGGTTAAGTGACTTGCCCAGGGTCACAGCTAAGAAGTGTTAAGTGTCTGAGATCACACTTGAACTCAGGTCTTCCTGACTTCAGGGGCTGGTGCTCTACCCACTGCGCCACCTAGCTTCCCCATAGGCCTATCTTTAAAAAAAAAAAAAAAAAAAAAAAAAAAAAGTTTAAAAAGAAAGAAATTGAACAAGCCATAAATGAGCTCCCTAGGAATCAATTCTCGTTGAAACATAAGTTTTGCAAGGGTCAGTATTGAAAAATTACCCATGCATGTGTTTTGTATATAAAAAACTATAATAAAAAAATTTTTTTTAAATCAGTTCTCCCCTCCACCCCAGGACCAGAAGGATTCTCAAGGGCTGGGCTTCTCCTTAATGAGCTAGGCTGCCCAACAGGAGGGAGGGGACCAAGGACTGGGGATCCCTTCCCCAGGCAAAGATTCACCCAGATTGGATTCTGTTTATCCTATAAATAGAAATTAGTTTTCCCACTTGGGTGAGGGCCTGTCTAACCTCATTAACATGACTATTTTGGGGGCTAGGAGTAATCTCATTACTCCACCATGTTCTGCAGAAATGGACCTTTTCAGAAAGGTTTGGGCCTTATTTAACAAAAGGAAAAGGGTGGATCACAAATTATTAATTAGTTGGTTTTTTTTCTTTCTGAGGCTGGGGTTAAGTGACTTGCCCAGGGTCACACAGCTAGGAAGTGTTAAGTGTCTGAGACCAGATTTGAACTCTGGTCCTCCTGAATTCAAGGCTGGTGCTCTCTCCACTGCGCCCCCTAATTAATTAGTTATTAATTTAAATTGAGAAATCTCTTGTGAGCCTAATAGGACCAAAATGACATCACTGTTATGATGTCTTTTGAGTCATGTGAGAATAGTTATAACATCTATACTCCCATTGCTTTTGGGAAGGGCATATCAGCTGATTGTCTTTGGAACATATATTGGTCAAAATTAAGTCTTCCCTGAACACATATCTATGCTGTCTCTGAGAAGTTGTGCTCTTTGAAGGCAAGGACTATCTCACTTATTTATTCCTCTCTTTTGCACAGTATATCTAGAATATATAATAAATGCTTTTTCATTTGTTGATTTGTTAGATTTTTTAAAATCTCTCAAGCAAGCTATTTTAAAATCTTTCATTGATTTTTTTAAGTCAGCAAAAATCTACCTTCTTCTCCTAAAACCATTACTCCTGTCCTTCACTGAGAATCAAGGAAGAAAAGCAAAATCAGTCATAAATGTGGATAGTCAATCATTACAAATTTTATGTGTTGCCCATGTCAAAAAAAAAAAAGTCTCATTCAATATTCTATTTTATTTCTAGGAGTTCGTCATTAGTCCTCTGGAATCATGATAGGTCACTATGCTGCTCAGAGTTCCCATCTTTCATAGTGAGTTATGTTTTCCATATTGTTATCATTGTATAAATTGTTGCATTAGTTCTGCTCACTGAATTTTGCATCCATTCATACAAGTTTTTTCGGGTTCTCTAAAATCATTCCCTTCATCATTTCTTACAGCACCATAGTTTTCCATCACACGTATCTCCTATAACTTGATCAGCTATTCCCAATTGATGAGAACCAGCTCAGTTTCTAATTCTTTGCCATCACAAAAGAACTCTTTTCTAAATTTTGAACTGAATGTGTAAAGACATTGGCAAAAATGATAGTAAAAGATAATATTTAAGCAGCTTCATCTCATAGAAAAAAGCCTTGGGGCAGCTAGATGACAGAGTGGTTAGAGCACCAACCCTGAAGTCAGGAGGACCTGAGTTCAAATATGACTCAGTCACTTAACGCTGTGTGACCCTGAGCAAGTCACTTAACCCCAATTGCCTCCTCAGCCAAAAAAAAAAAGAAAAGAAAAACAAGCCTTTAAAGGTAGCCTTCCAACTACAGAGAAAGGATGAAGAGGAAGTGGTTTCTTTCCTACCTCTCACTTGTTGGGAAAATAAGTCATTTAGGGCAGCTAGATCAGGGATATTGGCTTCCTTGGGATATAATTCAGGGCAGGAAGAGAAGAAAGAAAAGGGTTGTGACCTGGATCTGGAGGGTATGGCCACTACCCCTGCACGCCAATCAGTTCTGGTTCTGCTGGCCTTTCCTAGCTATCATCGGGGACAAAGACAACCCTTCTGCCATTCAGTAAAGCTAAGGTGGAGTCCAGAACAACCATGTTTCTCCTGACTTCTCTGGAAGAATCTGTTACTGGAAAGTGAGGGACTTACAATTTGCTAATTCGACTCTGCGTGGCAATCAATTAACCAATTAATAAACAAATAAGTGTCTCTTATATAGGCCCAGCAATAATGACCAAGGATACAAATGGCAGTCCCTGCTCTGGAGTACATTACAATCTAATGGGAGAAGACAATACATAAAGGGAAGCAGAAAAGAAGGCAGATATTGAAGAGAACAATGGAGAGAACCACAGGACGGCTGGGTGGTACTAAAGAAGTGCTTAGAAGCATGCAAAAAAAAAAAAAAACCAAAAAAAAAAAAACTAAAATATTGAGAAAAATCTTTTATCCAGTTCTTGGTGATGTAGTGGATACAATGCGGGATCTGGAGAAAGTCTAAATCTAGCCAACCTACTAGGTAATTAACCCTTGGTAAATCACGATCTTTGTCTGCCTCAGTTTTCTCAACTGTAAAACTGAAGAAAAAACAAAATAGCACTTCCCAGGATTGTTGTGAGGATCAAACAAGATAATCATTGAAAAACACTTAGCACAGTCTCTGGTACATAGTAGGACCTAATAAAAGTTGAATAACTTGTTTTTAGGAGATTGAATAAAAAGAACAATCTTCCTCAGAAAATTAATTAAGAGTAATGATGAAATTTAAATTCTCTTATAGTTAAAATCATCACCTTCCTCACCCTCTGAAGTGATCAGACTATTGCCCCCTTTTCTCAACTCCTGGAAAGATTAATTAGAAAGATTATTAATTAGAGGAACTTCAAGTTACCTGTTACCAGGTAGGGGTTGGAGGAGAAAACCTTAAGGGGAGACAAATGAACTCAAGATAATTCTCCACCCTCTGAATAACTGACTAGATTTATTAAAATAAAATGTTAATCTAGAACTGTTTTATGATTTTGTGTTACATCAAGTCACTGTGAGAAAAGCAGAACCTTGAGAACATGAGGGAATGTCAATTTAGACATTTCTCTAGTAGTATATGGATTTAAAATCATGGCAAATTAAAAAATTTCCATTAGACAATAAGCATTAAGCACTCTGCCAAGTGTTAAGAATACAAACACATTTTTAAAAAAGCAGTTCCTGTTCTCAAATACCTTATGATCTAATGGAAGACAACACACAAAAGATGATGAAAGAAAGGGAGGGGAGAAGGGGATGGAGATTCTAGACATGAAGGCATGATAGAGAAGTCCAAAAGGGATGTAGCTGGTGAAAAGGGCGAGAAGTTTATAATGGGCCCCTTTCTTTAAAAAAGGCTCTGGAGCCTATGGTCCTGTCCTCTGGTCAGAGGATGTTGTCGAGAGAGCAGAAGGTACTGAGATAGAATACCAAGCAAATTTAATTTAATGCTGAGATTTCTGACTTGTACCTAGTAGCCATACAGCCTCCCTCCCCCCCTTTCCCCATCCCACTCCTCCCCTTTTGATTACATCACTATTTCTTTGAAATAAAAGATTTGGCTTTTTCCATATTCATTTTGCTTATACTGTGTTACAGGATGTACTCTTATGAAATTTAATTAGGTTTCCATGATAACTATAAAGCTAAGATAACTTGGAAAGAATGTTCACATGATAAGCTTTTATCTAGCTAGATCACTACTAACTCTGTACCCCCAAAGAAGTCAAAGAGGAAAAAAATCTCAATACGTACAAAAATATTTATAGCAGATCTTTTTGTAGTAGCCAAAAATAAGGAATCCCTCCTATTGGGGAACGGCTAAATAAATCGTGGCATAATGATGTAATGGAATATTATTTTGCCATAATAAATGGTAAAGTGAATAGTTACACAGTAAACAAAGATCTTTGTGAATTGATGCAAAATGAAGTCAAAGAACTAGAACATATTTTACAATAATGTTATAGGAAAAAACAATTTTTAAAAGATGTTACAAGTCTTATGAATACAATGAAAAACTACAATTCCAAACATTAATATGAAATACAACAATTCCCACCTCACAGAAAAGCAAACGTACTTTAAATGCCAAGAAACATACATTTTCAGACACAGACAATGGGGAAATGGTTTTGCGATTATGCAGTCATGTATTAAGGATTTATTTTTTATTTTCAAAAAATTGCTTAATGAGAGTGTGAAGAAGTGAGTTTTAAAAAATGTGTTGCCTGAAAAAATAAAGCAGTCTTTCAATAAAATAAACATTTATTAAGCACCTTCTATGTGCTGAGTGTTAGAGATATAGAAGGGCACAATAGTAATTATTACAGAGCAATAGTGTTAAAACTATTTGTTTTAGAAGAGAATAAATATGCAACACAGAGAAGCGAACCAATAAAAGTATATTTCTGATAAACCCAAAGATCCTAGCTACTAAGATAAGGACGCAACATGTGATTAAAAAAAAAACAAAAAACAACTCCAAAGAAAACAAAAAACTCTAAGTGAATATGGGATTTAGATATAATGGGTGAAATTACAAGCAAATTAGAGGAACAAGGAAGAAATTACCTTTCGTATCTATGGAGTCAGAGAGCACTTTGCTCTATTCTATGCTGGCCTACTTATTAGCTGCTTACCTACACAATACTCCCTCATCTTTATCTCTGGGTTTGCATTGGTTACCTCATACCTGGATCTTTCCCTTCCTCACCTCCATTGAGGAATGGGAAATCACCTTCCACTTAGTTTGTATATTTCTTATATACATAGCTGTTTTACATGCTGCCTTCTCCATCTGAATGTCAATTCCTTGATGCCAACAACTACTTTGTATTTCTTTATATCTACAGCCAAGAAAAAAGTTAAGTACTTAAGAGACATTCATTGTGAAGTAGGTTTTTTTGTAGCCTACTCTAAGTATTTGCATTTATCACTACTGAATTTCATTTTTCAGAATTTCATTTTTCAGTCCAATGGTGTGCAAATGTTGTTAGGTAGTTCTCTTATATAGTGTTAGCTATCTATCCCAGTTCCAAGTTATCTGAAAAGTTGATGAGTATACCATTTATACAAGTCATCATTAAAATGTTACACAATTCAAAGCGATACCTAGGACATTCCACCCAACACAGTGATAATGAAAATTTGGTGCAACTCTATTTATTACATTTTAGTGCTTTTCCCAGTATAAGTTCTCTAATATACAAGGAGGTATCCCCTCCCATGGAAGACATTTCTAAATTTATTACATAAAGTATCTCTCCAGGATTAATTCTCTATTGTGGAATAATATATCTAATCTGTCTGAAACCCTTTCTGTATTAATTATTCAAAGGACTTTTATTCTGTCAAAATTCTATGATAGCTATTAAGGTTCATCCTCTGAGTAAAAGATCTCTCCCTTTCATTATGCGTCTCTTTAGCATGAGTTTTCCGATGCGTATTAAGGTTTGCCTTTTGGGTAAAAGTTTTCCCACATTCATTACATGGAAAGCGTTTGTTTCCAGCATGATTTCTTTTATGACTAGTAAGGTTTGCTCTTTGTGTAAAGGTTTTCCCACATTCGTTACAGACAAAGGGTTTTTCTCCAGTATGAGTTCTTTGATGGGTAATGAGGTGTCCACTCTGTCTGAAGCCTTTCCCACATTCATGACATGCATATGGTTTCTCTCCAGTATGAGTTCTCTTATGGATAATAAGGGTCACTCTGTGAAGGAAACTTGTTCCACAGTCATTACATACAAACTGTTTCTCTCCAGTATGTGTTCTCTGATGAGTAACAAGGCTTCCCTTTTGGGTAAATGCTCTCCCACATTCATTACATGCAAAGAGTTTCTCTCCAGTATGAGTCCTCTGATGGCTCGTAAGGTTTGATCTTTGGGTAAAGGTTTTCCCACATTCATTGCAAGAGAAGGGTCTCTCTCCAGTATGAGTCCTCTGATGGATCATGAGGTGTCCACTCTGTCTGAAGCCTTTTCCACACTCATTACATATATATGGTTTCTCTCCAGTATGAATTCTCTTATGAACAATAAAACTTACTCTATGTAGGAAGCCTGTTCCACATTCATTACATATAAACTGTTTTTCTCTAGTGTGAGTCTTTTGATGAGTAACAAGGCTTCCTTTTTGGGTAAAGGTTTTCCCACATTGATTACATGCAAAGAGTTTTTCTTGAGTATGAGTTCGCTGATGGCTATTAAGGTTTGACCTTTGGGTAAAGCTTTTCCCACATACATTACATGCAAAGGGTTTCTCTCCTGTATGAGTTCTCTGATGGGTATTAAGATGTGCACTCTGTCTGAAGCCTTTCCCACATTCGTGACATGAAAAGGGTTTCTCTCCTGTATGAATTCTCTGATGGATACTAAGGTTTACTTTGTATCGGAAGCCTATTCCACATTCACTGCATGCAAAGGGTTTCTCTCCAGTATAAGTCCCCTGATGGGTAAGTCTTTTCTTTTGAGGACCTTTCCCACGTAGATTAGAAGGTATTGGTTTCTCTCTGGTATGAATTCTTCTATGAGCAACAAGGTTTGCCTTTTGGGTAAAGGCAATGCCACAATCATTACATGGAAAGAGTCTCTCTCTAGTATGAGTTCTGTAATGAGTAACAAGGCTTGACTTCTGAGTAAAGGTCTTCTTACATTCGCTGCATGCAAAGGGTTTCTCTCCAGTATGAGTCCTGTGATGAGTAATAAGATTTGCCCTTTGTGTAAAAGTTTTCCCACATTCATTACATATAAAGGGTCTCTCTCCAGTATGAGTCCTGTAATGAGTAATAAGGCTTGCCTTTTGGGTAAAAGTTTTCCCACATTCATTACATATAAAAGGTTTCTCTCCTGTATGAGTTCTCCGATGGATAACGAGATATGCACTCTGTCTGAAGCATTTCCCACACTCATGACACGCAAAGGGTTTCTCTTCCATATGAATTCCCTGCTGTGTGGTAAGATTCCCACTCTTTTTGAAGTCTTTCCTGCATTCATTATATCCAAAAGGTGTCTCTCCAGCATGAGTTTTCTGATAGGAATTAAGGCTTATGCTGTTTTGGAAGACTGTTCCATATTTATTATATGCAAAGGGTTTCTTTTCATCATGAACACTTTCTTGCATAATAAGTGATTCCCTTTTGCTTATTCCATATCCATCATACACAAAGGATTTCCCTCTATTATTAATTCCCCTCACACTGAAAGTTTTCTCACTTTCATTAGATTCAGAGATTTTCTCTCCAGTGTGAATCTTTAGAGGTGAAGTAAGGATTTCATCACTGAAAGCTTTCCTACATCCATTATATGCAATGAAATTCTCTCTAGTATAAATTACATTATGTTTATTCAAACTTCCCCTATGGGCAAAAACTTTCTCATCTTTATATTTGTTGTTTTTCTCCCCACTATGAATTTTCTGATGTTCAGTACTATCTAACCTTCTATCAGAGGATTTCCCCCATTCATTCTGTTCATATCGCCTTTCTCCAGCATGAATTCTATGAAATTTAATTAAGTCTGAATGGTAACTAAAGGGCCTTTTGCATTTGGTATATTTAAAAAGTTCTTTTCGGAGGGAGAATGCATCATATGTAATTAAGTAAGGAAAATCACCCCTGAAATTCTTTCCAAGGGTCTTATATTTGTAGAGATTTTCTCCCATTATCCCTCTGGATGTTGCAACCAAGTCTGACACAAAAATAACATTTCGAGCACTGTGTTGAGGTGCATGTACTTGATTGTACACTGTTCTGGGAGTGACTATTCTTTGTCTCCACTGTCCCTCTTGGGTGGGCTTCAGCTCCTCTATCTTAACATCACCTTCACCTGCTTCTCTCATCTTGTAACGCCAATCTTCTGTATCCTTGTCCAGTCTTATCTTGGATGATATTCCCACACGAAAGGCCTGCCCTGGATTTGAATCTTTGGGTTCAAAGCTGGTTTTCTCATCACGGGAATCTGGGGAAAAAAAAAAAAAAAGTTTTAATAAGTCAATAATCATTGTTTGCTTTTCTGAGAGAATCTTAAGAGCAAATTCTAGTTTCTGTCTTATATCATTTGATGTAGTTCTTATTAAGTATGGAGAACTATGCATAGTATTGGGGATACAAAGAAAAAACAAAAACAGTTCCTGTTTTTAAGAAGCTTAGATTATAATGGGGTCAACAAAACAGACATAAATTAGTAAATATAAGATACAAAAGGATAAATGCAATGGAAAAGCAGTAGCAGATATAGAAAGGTTTCCTCCCCAAGATTTTATACTTTATCTGGATTTTTACAGAAATTAAGGTCTCACTTATGTTTAAGAAAAATAATAATAACAGATGAGACGTTACCAACAAAGCAATTAGCTAAGCAGGACTAAATAAATTACATGCAAGGGCACAGAAAGCACTTCAAGAGGTTATTAAAAACAACACTCAGTAAAAAAAACATAAGTATCTTTGGCAATATAGAAGAATAGAAAACCACATAGAATGAGGGAAATTAGCTCCGAAAATTTATTCATTTGGAAATTTATTTAACTTGCACTTTATGCAGACACAAGTGACAGATCTCAAAATCTAAACTTCTGGGAACAAACTTATTACTGAGATTCTTCAAAATTTCAAACAACAAAAACAATGTTTCTGGAAAGTCTATTTTGTTTTTCAGAAAAACACTAGGGAAAAGGGAAATTAACCCCAATATTTATTAGTCTCCAAATTTTTATTTTACATCAAATACAACTTTCACAGAACCACTATTTTTTTGTTCATCTACAATATTTCAACAAAAGTTTTAAAACAGTCCAGAAAAGCATCACATGTTACATATCCAATACGCAAAAGGTTTTAAACAAAAATAAGAAATGACAAAAACCTAAACATGACTGCCTGTGGTGATTAATATTATCAATTCAATGTAATATGGGATCATTATTTTCAAAAATATCAGCCTGTTTACACCAATGACTTGAATGAAGGAATATACAATTAGCCAATGTAATTTATAAATGACACAAAACTGGAAGGGATAGCTAGCTAGCTAGCTATATATATATATATATGTATATATATATATATATATATATATATATATATATATATATATATATATATATATATATATATATATATCAGTTAGGATTCAAAGAGATCAGTAGGCTAAATCATTGAATTAAAACTAATCTGTCTAATAGATATGAATGTCAAGTCCTCCATTTCAAGTGAAAAACTCATTTAGAAAGGAACAAAACAGGGAAGATGTAGCCAGAAGGTTCATTTGAAAAAAGGTATAAGGACTTTAAGAACTTGAAAACTCAACAGAATTAATGTGGTACACATGGCCACCAATCAAGCTAATATTATGTTAGGATGTATTGAAAAGCAAAAAATGTAGAAGGTCAAGGTCTTGCCCCAGTCAAACCATATCTGTAATATTTTCTTAATTCTAGAACTATGCTATCAAAAGGATAATGATATAAACAAGAATAATAAGCAAAGTGAGTTTACCTTAGATCTTGTAAAGAATATGAAGGAATAGGGGATGTTTACCCTAGACAACAATTTTTTCCCCCACCAGACATGTTTGTTAGGATAATGAGAAAGCCACATAATAAATTTCCATTACTAATGAAAAACCATCTGATGCACCAAAAAATAAATGCATCCTTTCCAGGGACATACAACAAGATGTGTCAGAAACAGGACAAAAACCTAGTACTACCATATTCTAAGACCTCTCTATTATGCTGCCTCTGTAGAAGATTTACAGGGAATACATAATAATTATTCTTTTTTTAACTTAATAGCATTTTATCTCTCCAATTACATATTAAGATAGGCCTCAACTTTTGTAAGATTTTGACTTTATTATAGTTAATGACTATTGTGTTTTGTATACCTAACCTATTCCACTGATCCACCACTCTATTTCTTAGCCAATTCCAAATGGTTCAAAGATTGTTACTTTATAAATATGGTTTTAGGTCTGGTACAGCTAGGCCACCTTCCTTTGCACTTTTTCTCATTAATTCCATTTATATTCTTGACTTTTGAACATAATTGTAGTAAACTACTTGAAAAGCTCTCATGTGGAAAACCTATTAAGCTTAGTCTGTGTGATCTCAAGTTCAAAATTAGGAATCAGTGAATATACTGCAAAAAGGCAAATTTGTATTAAATCCCCAAAAACAAATAAATAAAATTTCTCAAAGTGTCATAGTTCACTTAAAGATATAAGGGGTTACCAAATCTTGTACTCCAAAAAAAATCAAAGAAAAAGGAAAGGAGCCTACATGTACAAAAATATTTAGAGCAGTTTTTTGTGGCAACAAGGAATTAGAAATTGAGGGGAAGGCCCATTAACTGGGGAATGGCTGAACAAGTTGTGATTGTGATGGAATACTATTGTTCTGTAAGAAATCAAAGGCAGATGCTTTCAGAAAAATCTGGAAGGATTTATATGAACTGACATCAAGTGAAATGAACAGCACCAGGAGATCATTGTACAAAGTAACAAGAATATTATAAGAATGATCAAGTAACAGGAATATAAGAATGATCAACTGTGAAAGACTTAACTACTCAGATCTAATCAATGATTTATGATAATTCCAAAGGACTCATGATGAAAAATGCTTTCTATCTCTAGAGGAAGAATAAAGAACTTGAGTACAGACTAAAGCATTTTTCCCACTTTACTTCTTTTCCTTTTTCTTTCTTTTTTTGCAACATGACTGATATGGAAATATGTTTTACATGACAATATATATAAGGGATAGCAAACTGCTTGTAGTCTCAATGGATGGGGGAAAGGCTGGAGGAAAGGTAAGAATTTGGAAGTCAGAAAAAAAAAGTTAAAAAAAAAAAATGTGCTTCCTCTCACTGAAGTTTTCTAGGCACAATGTGAATGGTCACTCACCCAGGCTACAGATTACATTTTTTTATCAGTATGAAGTAGATGGAAAGGTCTTGTCCAGAAACTGAAGTTTAGTGAATCTCTAAAGTTCCATGAATTTCAATAATGTGGAATTGCTATTTTACTAATCTTCTGAAGAAAGGTGTTAGAAATAGTAAAAATTCATATGGATTATAAAAATGAAAAAATATATAATCACATATAAATGTTTTAACTTATCTATAGAGAGAAGAGACTGATTTGTGATTTTTGTCTTGGACAGTAAGGGGACAAATTCCCCTTCTTCAACCATGTGGTCTGTATGAACAAGAAAGGCATGGTGATAAGCAGATGAAAGCAGTCAACAAATGGAAGATCTAGCTTCCTCCCTTGCTAAGGATAGGCTTACTAATCATACAAACCCAAAAGATGGTAGAAAAAGTTCAAGGAGCTGGATGATTTCCCCTGGATCCTCTCTTCAGGGGAAAGTTTTACTATTTCTGTGGATTGTCAACAGAGTTTAAGCTTCCATGATGATAGAATCAAGATAAGATCAAAGTTGATGATAAGCAAGGAAGAAAGAATAGTGGAAATGCAATAACAGAGAAGTGATGAGGTGAGGGGGAGAAAGAGATATGGTAACATCAGTGGTAAATATTTGCAACACTGCAATGTTAGAAGTATGAGATACCCCTCTATACATTAATTCTAGACATATGTATTCATGGCTGGAGTCCATCCATAGGGGTGTCACAGCCTATAGATTCCCTATATATACATGCTATAACAAAGGTACCTATCCAAATCACTCTTCTAATGAGAGCTGTGTATTTGTAAAATATAATGTATATACAGTTAAAGAAAATGATAGTTGATAACAACTATGGAAAGAAAGAATACTCCTATCTATTTTGGAGGAAAAAAGACATCAGAGAACAATGTTTGATAATATAAAAATAAAGTGCTTTTTCACGACAAGATTTAATATTTCCAGTACGACAAAGAAACTAGGAAAAAATCTTTATTGTCATTAATTATTTTTAAAATGACATTTGGACAGGAATGGAGGCAATATGTTACAAAACACACACTTGTTTTGGCCTAAGAGAACCTGGCTTTAAATGGGGAATCCAATCCTGTCTCTTAGTTACCTCTGTGACTGCAGGTAAACCAGGTAAAATACTTAATTTCTCTGAACCTTGAAGTTCTTTCCAGCTCCAGGTCAATGAGCCAAGGAATGAAAAGAAATCTGTATAAAAATATTCCTAGCAGAATTATTGGTTAGAATAAACAACTGAGTGTCCAAGAAATGAGGGATAGCCGAGTTTGTTATAATAATGCTTTTGTTATTCTCTTATTTCAGACTTGGCTGATTCTTTGTGACCCCATTTGGGATTTTCTTGACAGAGATACTGGAATGGTGAGCCATTCCCTTCTCCAGGTCATTTTACAGATAAGGAAACTGAGGCAATGAGGATTAAGTGATTTGCCCAGGGTCCTACAACTTAGAAAGTCTCTGAGGCTAGATTTGAATGAAGAATAAGAGATTTTTTTACTTCAAGTCCAAGATTCTATCTACTGTACCATCTAGCTTCCCCATGGTATAACAACATAATAGAGTATTATTAATCAGAAGGATTAACAAGAAGAAGCCAGGAAATATGAGGAAGTTTCTAATTCCCATAGTAAAAGTGAACAAATAAGAGCTGACAGGAAATATACATGCTTCCCATTATATAAACATAACAGAAATAGCGAAAAAACTTCATTATAAAGCAGGGTAAACATAAGAATGGTAAGGTGGTACTATAATTGGTTATTAAGATATCTTTTTGGGTAGAAAGAACAGAAATACTAATTCCTCAACATATAGCAAGTTGGATTTTAAGAATATGCCATATACTTTAACATATTTAACATGTATTGGTCTGCCTGCCATCTGAGGGAGGGGAAAAGTTAGAACAGAAGGTTTTGCAAGGGTCAATGCTGAAAAATTACCCATGCGTATATCTTGTAAATAAAAAGCTATAATAATAATAATAATAATAAAAAAGAATATGCCATATAGACCAATGTATCTGTTGACTACAAATAATGCTCGTTTTTGGTTTTAGGAATAAACTTTGTATTAATATGAAAAAATGGACTTGTCAAGCTTTTATGGCATATAATTATTAATATGTTCATGTAAGTTTGGTGTTTTTTTTTTTAAATGTGATGTCCTAAATGCTATCATATCCTTATATCTCACATACAAATCTAACATGGAAACAGTGACTATTTTTTTGCATTTGTGGCTGTATTTGTATAGCACTGAGTCACTATGGATGATAATTGAAAAGTCATGGAAAATAGAAGGGGACTGACCACAAGATTGAAGAAGAGCAAATGTTACCCTAACTTTCAATAAGAGGAAAAGAACTATATGTAAACAATTTGCCCTTCAATTCCTCAAAAATTGTAGAAAATATTATTCCAGGGATTAAGACAAACATCTAGAAAGAAAAGCAACAATTAAAAAGAGATAGCAATATTTGTGATGAAAATTTGGAATTATGTCCTGTTAGGTTCTTAATAAGTGCTAATGAGATAATGAGATATTAAGTTCTTACTAAGTGCTAAGTCAATACTTAACAATTCTCTAGTTCCGGCCTTTAAAGGGAGTTTTACCCCTTTGAACTTCCGGGGAGGAGCTTAATGTTTAAAAGGAGCAATCTTCCCACAGCCCTTGCGTTATCCCATGCCCATTCTCTGAGAGGATAAAAGAGGGCAGCACTCTGGAGGAGAAGGAGTCTACTCTAGGTCAGAGTTGGCAGCTCTCTACAGGAAGAAGAATCTGGCCGAGAGATTGAGTTGAGATAGCAGATCTCCTCCCAGAGATCAATCGGCGGTTTCTGGAGACAACAGAACATTACAATGTACAAAGGGCTATAAAATCATACTTATACAACAAAACCACTACTAGATGTGTATCCCAAAAGATTTTTTTTTTAAGAGAAAAGGACCCATATGTACGATAATATTTATAGCAGCTCTTTTCTCAGGGCAAAGTATGAATTGAGGATATGCCCATCAACTGGGGAATGGCTCAATATACTGCAGTATGTGTTTGTGATGGAATATTATTGTTCTATGGGATATGATAAGCAGGATGCTCTCAGAAAAAAAAGAAAAAAAAATTTGGAAAGTCCTCCATGAACTCAAGCAAAGTGAAATGTACTAAATACAAAGTAACAGCAATGTTTTGGGATGACCAACTGTGAATAACTTTGCTATTCTCAGCGGTACAATGATCCAAGACTACTCTTAAAGGACTTCTGATGAAAAATGCTATCCATACCCCAGGGTACATTAAAGCATACTTAAAAAAAAACACTTTATTTTTCTTGAGGCTTTTTTTTTGGAGGGAAAGAGGGGAAATCTCTATTTTCTTTTACAACACGTAAATTTTTGCATAAATACACACGTGCCTTTTCAATGAGAAGTTAAGGAGGAGAGGAAGGGAAAGAATTTCAAACTTAAAAGTTTTTAAAATGTTCAAAAATAAGTTTTACACGTAACTAGGAAAAACAAAATATTACAGAAAAAAGAGATAGCAAGGTTTCACAAAGAAGTCATGCCCAACACTACTAAAATAATAGTAATATCTTTATGCAGAATCAAAATTCACTTTCTCAGTTTTTTTATGGCAAGATGCCCACACTATTTGACTAATAGAAGAACTGTGAACTGTCTCAACCATTCTGGAGAGTACCCTGGAATTAGGGTTAGAAAATGCCATCTCCAAGGGGCAGCTAGGTGGCATAGTGGATAGAGCACCAGCCTTGAATTCAGGAGGACCAGAGTTCAGATCTGGTCTCAGACACTTAACACTTCCTACCTGTGTGACCCTGGGCAAGTCACTTAACCCCAGCCTCAGGGGGAGAGAAAAAAAAATGCATCTCCTTGGAATCAGCGATCCCACTATTATGCAATATCTCAAAGAAGTAAAAGACAGAAGGGCTGCCATATACAACATATTCTTAACAGCACTTCTAACAACATCTAAGAGCTAGATGTAATGTTCATGCTCACTGACTGGGAAGAATGTTTTTAAAAATTATGGTATGTTAATATAATTGAACATTCCATGATAACAATAAAAATGATAAAAAATTCTGAGATGCAAAAAAAAACCCAAAAACATGAATTGATACCATCTAAAGTAAACAGAACCAGAACACAAAATATTTGGTGAATAAACATGAAGGGAGAAGGAAGGAAAGGAAGAGAGGAAAACCCCAAATCAACACTGCATAATTATAATAACTAAATCTGGGCTTAAAGAAGAGATGAGAAAATGTGTCTACTGCCTCTCTTCACTGCGATGTGAGACAAATGTGGAATCCTATATTTATACTAAATTGATGTGTTACTTTTCTAGATTCATAGATGGATGGCTTATGGTGGCAGGTGAGAGAGCAGGAGAAGCATGAAATTGATGTGAGAAAATCAGAATGAGGCATACATTTACTTCTAGACATGGTGGGTGAGTGCATGAATTTGTCTTGTGTGATTTCAGTTATTTATTATGGAGTGTGTGGCACATATATTGTATCTGGGTTATATTGTAACATATGTAAAATGTATGGGATTGCCTGTCATTGGGGGGAGGGGATGAAGGGAGAGGGGGGATAATTTGGAAAAATGAATACAAGGGATAATATTATAAAAAAAAATTACTCATGCATATATACTGTGGAAAAAAAAATTCTAAATAAAATTAAAAAAAACATTATGGAGTGTGTGGGATAGCAGAATGTTGAGAGTGATGACTAAAAAGGAGTAAAGGAAAGGAATGAGAACTTAAAAAAACACACAAAACATAAACTTCTTTTAGGGGAAAACAAGCACAAGTTTGAGAATGAAAAGCTAAATTTCTTGTATTATTTTAAAACCCTGGAAACTTGAAGAATGTCTACTTGCCATTTCATAAGTTGTCCTCTTTTGCAGTTGTTTATATAAATGTTCACAGTTGTTGGTGTTAAGTGTAGAATAAAACAAAGACATTTTTAGCAGAGAAAAAATGGATTTAAAATGTAAAGCTCATTAAAAAAAAAAAAAAAACACAGAATTTTCAAAGATGATAAACAAAAAGCAAAAGCTTAAAAAAAAAAACAAAACCCCAATCCCTTTTCTTACTCTCCAATAATTTCAAGAATTCAGATGAATACATTTCTGGGATACATCAAATCCATTTAATTCCAAGGAGAGTTATAAAATGTAAGCTAGCAGGGCTGCAGAGAGAAGAGCCAATACATGATGGCATCTCTTTAGAAAGGAATAAACAAGAGCCATAAAATGCTCATATCCTAGTGATACCATTACAAAAGTTCAGCAACCCACCCAATCTAGCTCAAGGCTGCTTGCAACAAGGCCCATTTGCCTGATTTTTACTCACCTGGACAAGTGCCACTGGAGAGTTCTCTCTCTGGCATCCATGTCGCCTCTCGCTTCTCCATAACGGAGACCATGTCCATTGTGGAGACAGGAATTCCTATATATGGGGAAAGAAGAGAACATGATCACACTAGGAAGACATCTAAGAACTAGTAAGAGGCAGAGGAAGTGCAGAGGGTGGTCCCGACTCTCTCTGTATTCCAAGGGAACATGCATTATAATTCTAGGCCAAATTCCTCACCTCCCTACCCTGTACTATGTGTCCCAGATGCTAGTGAACAGTGTTTAGGCAATTTGCCCAAACGTAATCTGGACAACAGACTGTGGTCTTCCACGTGTCCTTTTTCTGTGTGACAATCAGCTTACAAGACTCAAAATGGTTCAGGCGTGATGCAACCAGGACATAAGCATGGGGTGCCTTCACCACCCATAATGAACCATCCTTCAAATCAAATCAAATCAACCAACACATATCAAGCTTTCTTTTGTTCTAACCTCTGAGAATACAAAGAAAAGCAAAAACCAACTCACAATCCCATGGAAGAAGACAACAGCTGTGTACAAATGGGGGAATACAAATACATGGGCTGCACATGCACGCAAAATAAAAAAGGGGGAAGGCACTAGAATTAAAGGTGATGAAAAAAAGCTTCTCATGAACAGGAGGATTTAGCTAGGAACTGAAGAAGCTGGAGAAGCCAGAAAACAAAGATAAGGAAGAAGAAAGTTCTAGGCATGCGGGGCAGCCACCAAAAACAGGTGGAAGATGGCATTTCCTTGTCTGAAGAGTGGCAAGGCAGCCAGTGTCCTAGGATCCCTGAGTGAAGAATATTAAGACCAGAAAGGGGATGGGGGCCAGATTCTGTAGGGATTTTCTGAGGATTGAAGCTGGAGGTAACAAGGAGCACTGGAGTTAACTCAGCTGGGTAGGGAAAAGGAATGGGACAGGATCAGAACTGAGTTTTAGGAAGAAAGCCTAATTGGACCTCAAAGAAATGGATGAACTGGAGGCAGAGAAGTCAAGAGAAGCTGCTGCACAGTAGGGCCTGCCTGGGTAAGAAGCTGGCGTAGGGAGGCTCCAAAGGCAGAACGGGCTGGCCCATAGGATGCAGCATTAGTGGGGGCCTGCCTGGCTGGGGCCACCTTCCCCAGGCAGGGCCCACCGAGACCAGCAGAGATTCCACCCAATATGGCACCTGCAAGAATCTTCTGCTCACACAACATAGTCAGTCTGGAAGTTCTGCACTCTATGCAGCTGCTCTCAATGGTCGAGGCACTAAGTACAGTGCCCAATCCCACAAACACAAGGTCCGAGAAAGAGTGGGCACCTCAGAGAAGCAGGAAGACCTGTGGCTTTCTTCATTAGAGGGAGCTAGGTCCCTTTAATAAAGAGCTTTGGCCTAGAGCTCTGCTCTAGCCTCTGTTTCTCCATTTGGGAATGAAGGGAAATCGGAGTTCAATTTTGGAAGCTTAAAACGTCCACGTGACATCCACTAAAAGCTTCCGATAAGCAGCTGGAGAAAAGATTCTGGATATCAGCAGGAGCTGGAGAGATCCAAGAACGATCAATATAGAGAGAGGACAACTGAATCCCTCGGAGCTGGTGAGAGCACTCAACACATCTTACAGCTGGGAGAAGAAGAGGACTGAGCCTTGGGAGAAAGCCCCAATAAGCAGGTGCAGCCCTGGCGAAAAGCCAGCAAAGAAGGCCAGCAAGAAGTGGGGGAGCAAGAGAGGGCAGGTCTTGCCTGCCACCCATCGCCTCTGGTTCATATCCTCAAACCCAGACATATTCTCAGAGAGCTGGGAGGGAAGCCTGGCTTTCCTGCCTTGGGGAATTCCCAAGTTCCTTTAATGGAAAGAAAGGCTTACCCTTTTAATCTGTAGCATTGTTTTCCTACTTAAGATGAATCCCACACCAGAGGCAGAGGGTTAGAATCTCACACACACACACACACACACACACACACACACACACACACACACACACACACACACACACACACACACGCTAAGAGAAATTCCAAAGAATAGGAATAAAAGATATAATGAAGGAAACATGTGAGGAGAAAAGACATCGAGCTGATCACATGGTGAGGGTGGGAGAATACAGGCGTTCCCACAAATGTTAGTTATTAAATCATAAAAGTGGAAGCACGTGGGCTGGACTGACATAGCAAATTTATGGAAGAATAGGAGTCCTGGTACAGATAGGGCGCTTACCCACTGAGACAAGGTTCTCGTAGTTCTCCAGCATCACATTCCTGTACAGGTCCCTCTGGGTAGGATCCAGATGTTCCCACTCCTCCCAAGTGAAGTCCACAGCCACGTCTTTGAATGTCACTGATTCCTAAATCAAACCCATAACTGCTTAACTAGAAAACATTCCTCCAAATGCTTTTTCATTACCTACTTCTAGTGTGTCTCCATTTGGACTAGATTCAGTAGCTCAAAGTCACATTCACAAAGCGCTTCTGCAAATAAACCCGAGAAAATCATGACGTTAACCAATCAACAATAAACATTTATGGTGCCCCAATTATGTGCCAGGCACTACGCTAAGCACAAGGGATACAAAAAGGCAAAAAACAAACAAAAAACCCTGCCCCCAAGGAGTTTACAATCTAATGGGGGAGACAACATGCAATCAAATATGAAGAAAACAAGCTATATCAAGGATAAATATGCAATAATAATAAATGGATTTAAGACGGGTTAGAAAAGGCTTCCTGTAAAATAGAATTTTAGTTGGTACTTAAAAGAAGCCAGGGAGGTCATAAGTCATACCTTAAGATCCCCAAACCATATACATGATTCACAAACATCTGATGGTTACATACATAACACTTACAATGGCGATCCAACTCCAAATATTAATTTCTACCCTTTGGGTTTTCATTCTCCTTTACTGATCATCTACTAATTCTAGGCAGATTTATTCAAGTGGTGGTATACCAGAAAGGGTTTAACAAGTGAAGAGTTTTTCCTGGTTCCAAGCACTAATAGCATGCTGTTCTCTCTCCTGGGTCACCATCTCCTTTGTACTGTGGAGACCTGGAATAAAATCCTGCCCTCCTTATTATGACAACATTTAAGTACTTACAATATAAAGAGATCAAACAGTGCCCAGTTCTAAGGAAAAGCTTTTCTCCAATATGTCAGGGGTTCTCTGACTTTCTTGGTAAGATGGAATCCAAGCATATCTCCTCAGTGTGCATTGTCTTTGTTTCCATCATCCAAAGACCTCCACAAATGCTCCAACCAACATACAGGAACCTTCTTCTAGGTCTCTTCTCACACAGGGATACCTGGGCAGCCTGGGAGACGGCCCTCTCTCATCCCCTCAATCTCCCCATGTGACTTGTTTTCCAGTCATACTTTTTGGGTGGATAACTCTTGCGGTGATTCTTAGGCACACGTCTTTACTGGTAATAGGCTGCAATGTTTACCCATCTCATGTCCTTCTGTAGCCCTTTAGTCTTCTCAATATATGAATTCTTCTGAGACAATGGTAGTGCATGATTCACAGCCATAATGAACCACTAGGAAAACAATGGTGATGTTTTATTTCAAGCAGAAGCCTAAGGTCATTAAAAGTGTTGCACAGATACCCTTCGATCCAGCAATATCACTACTAAGTCTGTATCTCAAAGAGATCATAAAAAAGGGAAAAGGACTCATATATACAGAAAACATTTATAGCAGCTCATTTTGTAGTGGCAAAGGGGATGCCCAACAAATGGGAATGGCTGAACAAGCTGTGGTATATGAATGGAATGGAATACTACTGTTATAAGCAATGACGAGCAGGCAGATTTCAGGGAAAAAACTGGAAAGACTTACATGAACTGATGCTGAGTGAAGTAAGCAGAATCAGGAGAACCTTGTACACAATAACAGAAACATCGTGTGATGGTCAACTATGATTGACTTAGCTCTTCTCAGCAATACAATAATCCAAGACAATTCCAAAAGACTCATAATGGAAAATACTATCCAATCCACAGAAAGAACTGATGGGAGTCTGAATGCAGATTGAAGCATACAATTTTCACTTTGTTGGGTTTTTTTAAAATGGTTTTTTCCTCTTTCTGTTTCTTCTTTTACAACATGACTAATGTGGAATTATGTCTAACATGATTGCATTTATATAATGGGAGGGAGACAAATTTGGAACTCAAAAATTTTAGAGAAAAAAGAACGGTGAAAACTATCTTTACAGGTAATTGGAAAAATATAATTCTATTTCCATTTTTATTTAAAGTACAACAGTTTCCCAAATGCTATTCTGCTGCTCTCTTCCATTTGCTTAGGTACAGATTTATTTCATTTCTAAATTGCACTGTCTGAACATACTATATGAATGTATGGCCTAATACCAAGGCCAGTAATTGTAACTGCTTTTCACATTCTGGACAATGGTCATTCATCCTAACCTTGGCTTTTCCACTGGGAATATCTAGGTTAAAGTACTTTGAATCATTCAGGAGGCTCACCAATGTGCTGAGTCTTAATAAAGCCAAAGAAAAAAATGTGCTATAAGAAAGAGTATTTAGAAAATATCCTAAAGATAATCTTTTTGACAGGAACGATCACTTCTTTGTTCTATTAATAGCTAATTAATGAATTAAGACCCAGGTTTTTCCTCTTTTCTATTTCTTCATTTAGAAATCAGCTCTGGTAGGTTATTCAGACAGAATTTGAAGCACTGGGCTGATACTGAGACGAAGAACTCAGATTTTTTCCCAAAGATAAATTCCACCCATTGTGTTTTACACAAGATGGGTCAGATGGATGATATCGATTGTACGAGTAATTCTCTTCAACTGAAATTGAATGTTAATAGTCCTGGCCCCAATCCTCATAACATTTATTCTTCTCATTATGTGTTAACCAATTAGAGTCAATTGCTACTCTCACGAACATCCATTCTTCCAAGGGCATATAAGAGTTGGATGGGTTCCATACTGGTCTTTGGTTTAAGAGAAGACAGCCAGACTACTAGTCTTTTACTAATAATATGCTAGTATTAATATGATGATTATTACGCAGAAATTATGTCTCAAACTTTTTATACATTATATTTCTTTGATATTCCTTTAGCAAGACAATCCCCATGATTATAGTATCTCCCTCTCTGAAGCCATGCTTGACTTTCATTAATAACCCAGAGATCATCCAAATATTATCTTTGTTGCTATAACAATCAAATAAGTTTCTATTCCCTTAGCCTCTAGGATGCACACACATTGTTGAGAGGTTTCAATGTCACATTTTTACTCTATAGGATCAAACGCTAACTTATAGCAAACAATCAATTCAGGAAGACTTTCTATTCTGCATCTTTCATTAAAGTGATACGTTGTATACTCTAAGGCAGGTACCAAACATGCAGCCTGGCCACACTGTGGCAAACACAAATTACAATGTAATCGGACAAGAGAACAAGGGGCAGCCAGGGTGGGCAGTGGAGAGAGCACCAGGCCTGAAATCAGGAGGTGCAGAGTTCAGATCTGTCCTCAAGACTATTACTAGCTGGATGACAAGTCCTGGGCAAGTCACTTAATCTGATTATTTCTAAAAACAAAAATATAACAGATTGTGAATCATGTTCATACATGGTTTTTTAATTCAATATGTGGCCCACAAGGATCCTTATGTCTACAATTTAATGACTCCTGTTTTAAACTGATGTGGCAATCGCTGCTGCAAGACTTGCTTGCTTCTCATGCTTTCTCACCCTGTTACATGGGCATTGTTTCCTCACATATTTTGTAGAGATGGGAAAGTCATTCTAGAAGTCTGTAGATGTTTCCTAAAATTTTCTGTCTAGCTTTTTCTAGAATATTTGGTGACTTTTCCAAGTAGCTAGAAAATGTTTTTTCATGGGGTTCTTGGAAGCCTATCCTTCAATGCTCACAATACCATACGCCCTCCCGAATGGATGTCAATATTTGACTTATAACAGATGCTTTTTCTTTATTTTCTTCACTGTAATTTCTACTTCCCCACGATCCATGGGATAGTTTGTAAATTTAGAGTATGAATATGGTGGCTCCAATGTCCCTGTTGGCTATGAAATGGCTATGGTTTCCTAACAGATGTTTCCCATTTTATTTGTTGTCCTCATTCTAGTTTCCTTCACAACTATTATCAGGATGATCTATTTTAAATGCCAAGCTTTCTATAAATTTGTTTTTCCCTGTATTGTTTATTCCTAATCAATGAAGCAATATTCTTCATAATAAAAGAATCATTGAGTTTGATTAAGACCCTGGAAGCTTCTAGTCCAAGAAATACCTGTTTAAGATCCCACTATACAGCACTGCGGATGAAAGTCACCTTGCCTTTTCTTTACGAGCTCCACTCTCTCTTGGCAACTCATTCCATACTTTGATATTTTTAACTGTCAGAAAAGCCAAACTGCTTCTAGTTAAGTGCTCAGCAGATCAAGACTAAGCTTTCTTTATGAAATCTCTTCAAAGGGGTTAGCAAAACATTCCCATTCTAACTCAGTCATCTCTACTCAAACCCAAATAACACCAGCCCATTCAACTGATGTAAATATTTGACGTCATCATCACCGAGATCTATTCTGAATACTCTTCTCTGGGCATGCTCCTGCTTGTCAATCCTCTACCTAAAAAGTGGGGCTCCCCGCTATTCACAATACCCACAATGGCAGTGCCAGCATGAAGTACCAACGAAGAATGCCTTTTATTTCCCCTTGCCTCAGATCTAGTTCCTTCCTCCCTGCTCTCTCCTGTATTGTCTTCTTCTTTATATTATACCCCTTCCCCTGTGTCTTTCCTGTTTTTAAGTCTACCCTACAACAAAATGTGAGATCTTTGGAGGCAAGGGCAGTTTCATTTTTATCAGGGTACTGCCTGTGGATCAACTTTATAAACATTTGCTAAATTTTAAGGAAAAAAAATCTTAATAGAAATCTAGCCAACTAGTACAACATTTTGACTAACCTTTTATATGCTAATCTCTCACCATTCATCTACCAGCATATGAGGTAACTGCTTTTCAAATCACATACATCTGTTCTAAAATTTCCTAATTTAGATCATGGAGATATTCCAGTTCTGTTGATCTGCCTTCTCTGTCTGTGATCAGAACAGTTAGAGGCTTCAGAAGGACTGGATACACTGAGAGGTGAAAGGAAAGAAATATTACTCTTAGAACAGATACAAAGACATGAAAAAGGACAAAAGAAAGAAAGCCCCAGAGTCAACTTTAACTCACCTGAATCTCTGCTGTCAGGAACCCAAAAGTCACGCCCACCTCACTCTCTGTAGTCCCGTTTTGGGGAAGAGCCAATGCTTGAGAATGAGCTGCTCCAAGAAAAAAAGTCAAAGTCATTCCAAGTGTAAAGTCCTGCTACAAAGTCCTCCCATAAAGCACAGCCCTGTTGAAGTACCCAGGCGAGCTTTGCCACTTCACTGTCTCTCTTCACAAAGTCCTCCTGTAAAGCACAGCCCTGTATCCCTCTGGAAAGTCCTCCCTTAATGCACAGCCCTGTATCCCTCTGCAAAGTCCTCCCTTAATGCACAGCCCTGTATTCCTCTGCAAAGTCCTCCTGTAATGCACAGTCCTGTATCCCTCTGCAAAGTCCTCCCATAAAGCACAGCCCTATCTCCCTTCACAAAGTCCTCCCATAAAGCACAGCCCTATCTCTCTTCACAAAGTCCTCCCATAAAGCACAGCCCTGTATCCCTCTGCAAAGTCCTCCCATAAAGCACAGTCCTATCTCTCTTCACAAAGTCCTCCCATAAAGCACAGCCCTGTATCCCTCTGCAAAGTCCTCCCATAAAGCACAGCCCTGTATCCCTCTGCAAAGTCCTCCCATAAAGCACAGTCCTATCTCTCTTCACAAAGTCCTCCTGTAAAGCACAGCCCTGTATCCCTCTGTAAAGTCCTCCCATAATGCACAGCCCTATCTCCCTTCACAAAGTCCTCCCATAAAGCACAGCCCCTCTGCAAAGTCCTCCTGTAAAGCACAGCCCTGTTTTCCTTTACAAAGTCCTCCTTCAACTGCATGTGGATCACAACATAGCATTCTCTCTTTTTGTTGTTGTCCACTTATTATTTTGTATTCTAACTCATTTACTTTCTTTGATCTGATTTCTCTTGTGCAGCAATAAAATTGTATAAATGTTTATATATTGGATTTAACATATTATGTAAAATAGTATATTTACCAGATATATGCATGGGTCATTTTACAACATTAACAATTGCCAAACCTTTTGTTCTAATTTTTCCCCTCCCCCCCAGATGGCAGGTTAACCAATACATGTTAAATAGATTTAACATATATTTTAACATGTTTAGCATATAATGAATTACTTGCCATCTGGGGGAAGGAGGAGAAAATCTGAAACACAAGGCTATGTAAGGGTCAATGTTGTCAAATTATTCATGCATGTGTTTTGAAAATAAAAGCTTTATTAAAAAATTAAAATAGCGGCTTAAAAAAGAAAAAAAATAAAATTTAAAAAAAGTTCTCCTTTATAGCACAGCCCTGTCTCTCTTTACAAAGTCCTGTAAAGCACAGTTCTGTCTCTTTCCACAAAGTCCTCCCGTAAAGCACAGCCCAATTTCCCTTTACAAAGACCTCCCATAAAGCACAGCCCCGTTTCCCTTCACAAAGTCCTCCCATACAGCACAGCCCTGTCTCCCTTTACAAAGTCGTTCCGCTTCCTCCGTCCCCCAGTCGGGATCTCCCTCCAAGCAGCCCTCTGCTCTTCTCCAGAAGCTAATCACTGCGAAGATGCACCAGACAAAAGGGTCCCTCACCCTGGGGCCTGAACACAGCCCGGGAGACGCTTCCCGAAGCGACGCGCGTTTATTGTCCGGGAGGAGGACTGAGGCTGCCCGAGCGCGGGACCGGAGGGGCGACAGTTACGTCATCCTCCCTCTCCTCCCAGCCCCCGAGCCATTCTCACCTCGGTCCCGAAGCACGAGGGCGCCCGCCTCCAGGGCCGCCCCCGCCTCCATGGCCGCCCCCTCCTCGCTGTTTCTCGGGGTTCTGAATTCAGCCTTGTAGCCCACTGGGTGCGAGGAGGGTCAGGAGCCTGCCAGGATCGGCTCCTTCTGCATGGCGGGATCCTGGTTTTTGGGGGGGGGGTCTCAGGAAGGCTCGTTTTCCTCCTCCTGGGGAGGGGCTGCCCTGTCTAGGAAAGCGGGGCTGGGGGTTCCTCAAGAGCTACCTCCCCTCCCCCGCCCCCAATCCCTATAGGATGAGAAGCGGCCCAGAAATGACCACAACGCGGGAGGCTTTGGGTCACAGCAAAGCCCCCGGCGTAAGGCTGCGGGGGGTGCGGGGGTGGCCACCCCCTCCCCCGCGGGCCTTCACGGGCTCCACCAGCAGCCACAGCCACCCGGACACAAAAACTGCGGCCTCCCCCACACCGCAAGTCTCTCTCTCACACACGCGTATTGGTCGATACACATGCAATCGGGCCCCCCCCACAAACAAGTCACACCCACCGCCTCACACAACGTCCACGCACCGCCCCCCTACCCTGGTCCCCAAACAACCTCTGGCTCGCACCCACGTGCAACGCGCGCCAGGAGCTGCGCCTGCGCACTCAATCTGCCCTCCCCCCCCCCAAGGAAGCGCTCTCCCGCAGCTAGAAAGGAGGAAGCGGAAACGGAAGCAGAAACTCGGAACTTGCGCTCTCCTTCAATTTAGTCCCCTGCCCTCGGGTGTAGGCTCGGGAGCTAAGGTGAAGGCAACTAGAGAAGTTCTGGGGTCGCCGTGCGCGCTGATTTTCTCACTCACCCACCCAACCAGCGGGTCTAGAGGCCTAGAGCTCCATCAGGTACCAAAGTTGGTCACAGTGTGACCGGAAAAGTGTCACAGAGCAACCCGCTCTGCCACAGCCCTCACAGGAAAGGCAAAAAGAGCGACGTGCCCTACACCCGGAAGAGCCTCTCGGAGTATTCTGGGAAATGGAGTCCGGGCCCTGGACGCTTTTATCTCCCAGAAGACTTCGCGGTCTGTTAAGCTGTAATAACTGTCCTTCCCTCTCCTTCCCCGACACTCCCGCCCCGTACTTTGGGGGAGTCTGTCCTGCTCCTCCTAGAAGCGAAGGAGGAAGGCCACTCTTTCCTCCCCACTAACCAAGACCCCTATCGGGCTATTCTTCGGGAATTTCCCGTGGTGACTGCTAGCTCCTGCTTTGATCTGTCATAATAAAGTGGGGAACCTAATGGCATTTCCCTGCCAGTGGGTTGTGAGCTTAGAAAGGAGACCCTGAAAGCGGTGACCCCAAGGCCTTGCCATTGCTAGCCAGTACGGAGGCAGGCAGTGCGGGGGACAGCTGGCCCTGAAAGCGGGGACACCCCCCAGAGCTGATCTGACCTTAGTCTGCCTCAGTTTCCCTAACTCTGTTCCCAGTAGACACTGTTTGAATCCAGTAAATGTCGGTTGATGAGCAGTTGATTGGGAGGGTCTCGGAGGCTAAGAAGTGTTGGCGAAGCCGAGCCGGAGCAGAGCGTGCAGGGGAGGGCGGTGCAGTCACTTCGCCACTTCTGCTTCTCTCTGGCCGGCTCGCCGGTCTGCGCTAACTTAAGCTCTCTGCCCATGTAGGAAGGACACACCGCCGGTCTGCCTCCCATTTGGGGATCTGCTCTTGCCCCAGAACTTGTATGTCAGCTCTGGTGACAGGGCTGCGGTTAGTTTCCTCCCCTATCTTAGTTCTTTCCCAGGGTGCTGTGCTCTGCCACCTTCAGCCTCCGGGAGAACTGAGGCCTGAAAATGGCGAATGCTGGCGGGCCTGTAGGAAAGAATCAGGGAGGGTTACTAGGGGCGTTGTGACCTGGTCCCGCCATTCTGGAGAGCGGTGTGCAATGGGCTTGGGGGAGGGGAGGAGGAAGAGAGATACCACATCGGTGAAGTGAGCAGAACCGAGAGGACATTATACGCCAGTAACAGGGATGACCATCTCTGATGGATGTGACTTTTTTCAACAATGAGGTGATTCAGGTCAATTCCATTAGATTTGTGAGGGAGAGAGCCAATTGCATCCAGAGAGAGGACTGTGGGAACTGAGTGTGGATCACAACAGAGCATTTTCTTTTCTTTTTTTTTAATTAATTTTTATAATTATAACACTTTTTTGACAGTACATATGCATAGGTAATTTTTTTTTACATTATCCCTTGCACTCCCTTCTGTTCCGAGTTTTTCCCCTCCTTCCCTCCACCCCCTCCTAGATGGCAGGCAGTCCCATACATGTTAAATATCTTATAATATATCCTAGGTACAATATATATGTGCAGAACCGAATTTTGTTATTGTTGTTGCAAAGGAAGAATTGGATTCGGAAGGTAAAAGTAATCTGGGAAGAAAAACAAAACAAAAACAAACAAACAACAAAAAACAATGCTCACAGTTTACACTCATTTCCCAGTGTTCCTTTTCTGGATGTAGCTGATTCTGTCCATCATTGATCAATTGGAATTGGATTAGTTCTTCTCTATGTTGAAGATTTCCACTTCCATCAGCATATATCCTCATACAGTATTGTTGTTGAAGTGTATAATGATCTCCTAGTTCTGCTCATTTCACTCAGCATCAGTTGATGTCAGTCTCTCCAGGCCTCTCTGTATTCCTCCTGCTGGTCATTTCTTACAGAAAAATAATATTCCATAACCTTCATATACCACAATTTACCCAACCATTCTCCAACTGATGGACATCCATCATCTTCCAGTTTCTAGCCACTACAAAAAGAGCAGCCACAAACATTTTGGCACATACAGGTCCCTTTCCCTTCTTTAGTATTTCCTTGGGATATAAGCCCAGTAGTAGTATGGCTGGGTCAAAGGGTATGCACAGTTTGATAACTTTTTGGGCATAGTTCCAGATTGCTCTCCAGAATGGCTGGATTCTTTCACAACTCCACCAACAATGTATCAGTGTCCCAGTTTTCCCCCAGCCCCTCCAACATTCATCGTTATTAGTTCCTGTCATCTTAGCCAATCTGACAAGTACAACAGAGCATTTTCTCTCTCTGTTGTTGTTCACTTTTCATTTTGTTTTCTTACTCATTTTTTCTTTTTTGATCAGATTTTTATTGTGCAGCAAGATAATTGTACAAATATGTGTGCATATATTGGATTTAACATTTTGACATGTATATCTATCATACATTGGATTACTTGCCATCTGGGGGAGGGGTTGGGGGGAAGGAGGGAAAAATTTGGAACACAGGGTTTTGCAAGTGTTGAAAATATCCATGCACTTGTTTTGAAAATAAAAAGCTTTAATAAACATAAATAAATAAATGAAATAACACCTCAACTCCCTGGTGGCCTAATATTAGAAAGTCTCCAACCCCTACTGAAGGAGAAATAAAATGGGACAAATTGTTCAAGGACATAGTAAAGCAAATGACTTCATCTACTGATGTAACAACTATTTGTCCTTGTAGAAGAGATGCTGCAAATTTGTCTCAAAGGACTTCTTTCAAAATTGTAAAAATGATTTGGATACTTCCCAATTATCTCTGGTCCTTGAATGGGAAAGACTTTCTTGTAATAAGTTCTGCCAGTTGCATTCCAAATACAGTACTCCCCTTTTCTCCCTTGGATGATTTCCATCTTTTTTTATCTTCTGTATTAGTTATCTAATCTGTCTCAAGAAAATGTTGCTGACTGGCTGTGTGGATTCTTTTAAGGGGACTTAAACATTTAAGGGGAAAAAAATATCTTTATCCTAGGAAACTGAAGGCTGCTATACAATGAGCAGACTTCCTTAGTAAAATACAAAGTCTTGGCTTTCCGTTTGTCCTTCTTTCTTGGACTCACAGGTATCCAATGATGGCTGTACTTCTCCAGTAGGTCCCATTCTTCTTGACCAAGAAAATCCTTGACTTGATAAATTTTTCAAACAGCTTGATCTTGGAGGGATTCGAAACAAAGATTGCTTTAAAACTATATGGATATGCACAAATATTTAAAGGTCTTATTGAGGTGGCAAATAATGGGAATCTCCAAAAACCAAAGAATGGACAAGTTATAGCATATATAATATGTACAATTATATATATAGTTATACTATCAGAATGATGGAGATTTGTATAGTAGGAATCAGAACCTGGGAAATGTGACCTATAACTACAAAAAGAATATTTTTAAAAATGTAAAAAAAAAAAAAAAAAAAACTTCCTAAAGTAAATGTAAACAGCAAAAGAAATCCCAACTCTCCCATAAAAGAACTTGCATGTCCCCTTGAGCCATCTCTGCATTGTGCCTTCTTTGTTGTGCTTCTGTATGATACCTGGCCTGACCTCTAGTGCAGGGATACATTTTACTTTCTCCTGCTGCTACTCAAGAGGACTGGACTCTTGTGAATTAGCTTCTCCAGTTAATCCAATTTATCCTATTAAACCCAAACCTGGTAATAACCAAACTAGCATGGCCTTCTCTTTCTTTGGTATCTTAGTAACCCTATAATTGGCAAGACAGAACCTTCCCTTAATATTTGGAATAATTGGAAGGATACCAAAGACATGAACTTGGGGAGGGAGACCTCCACAGGGGAAATCGGATCCTTGGGAGGAATAGGTAGCATGTCTGTCAGGGGCAATACTAGGATTGACCTGAGCTGCAGAAGTACAAGGACATCTAGTAAATGCACAGTGGGTTGTGCCTTAACAGACTTAGACAGTCCTAGAAAATCAACTAAAAAACTATTTAAAATAATTTTAACAAAGCTATAGAATATAGAATAACCCCCTATAAATCACTAGCGCATATGTATATATAGATATATGTATATAAATTTAAAAGCAATAAAAAGAGAAATTTAATTTAAAATAATTGTAGATAATATAAAATAGTTTGAGCCTATCTGGTGAGACAAACCTAGCAATTATATGAACACAATTACAAGACACTTTTCGCACAAAATTTAAATAATTAGAAAAATATTAATTGCTCATGATTAGGTAGAGCCAATATAACAACAACAAAAAAAAACAATTCTACTTAAATTAACCCACTCATTCACTGCCATACCAATCAAACTGATGAGGTTAGTGGCAATGCAGAGAGTGGTGGAAATGCCCATTTGTTCAGAGGCACAGGTTCTTTGTGAAAGAATTCACAAACCCAAAGAGTTTTAGATGGCAAAAATAGAAGTTTATTGTTGGGGGAGAAGCCAGCTTTGCTAAGAGACTGACTTTTTTAGTGGCAAAGTCCTATTAGGGAAATGGAGGCTGGCACTGAGAAGAGATTGTCTTTTCAGTGGTCAGTGTCCTGGAAGCTATACTAAGAGATAAGGCATAGTCATGCTTTGAATATTCTGCAAAGAAACAAAACAAAACCTATTATATGAGCAGATCTTGGGGTGGGGAAGGTGGGGTTAGGGCAGCCTAAGCTGATCAGACCAGGATCTCCCAAATGAAATTGCTTTAAAGGCTTCCTCAGCCTGAATTTGAATAAGAGATCTGTCTTGCTCTAGAAATGACCCAACCAGATAACCACTTAACTTGTCTGGGGAGATATGCCTCCCAGAAAGGCCTGAGACTCTAATCTCCCTTCTCTACAGATCAAGGGTACACAATTTTGGAGTGTTAATTTTACAGATTAAAAGGAACACAATTGTTAGACATTTACAAAATGGGGAAAATATTATACCGGTAACAGCTATCTCATGGATGTTATTGAGAGACTCAAACAAGAGAATGTAAATAACATATTTAGTTAACCTTTGTAAAATAACTGTTATTAAATTATAACTATTATTATTTAAAAAAAAAAAAAAAAAAAAGGAACACAATTTCACACCCAGGTCAAAACTACCAAAAAATTATTTTATAGAACTAGGAAAAAATAACAAAATTCATCTGGAAGAAAAAATGGTCAAGAAGATTAAGGAAATCAATGAAAATGAACTGTGAAAGTGGCCTAGCCACCAGATCTCAGTTTCCCCATTGTATCACTTCCTTTTGAACAGGAATGTTTCCTACCTGGTTATCCTAGGTCTGTCTATGAGATGAAATTGTAACTACATGACTGGTTGTCAAATTTGACTCTTTATCTGAAATGAAACAGAGCTAAGGATTCTTTATTCTGGTATACATGTGTTGAGTCATTGGCCTGAAGGTCCGGTTTTGAACTGTTATAATCATGCCACTACTTTTTTTTTCATTTGAATGTGGTTAAATTCTGAACAGGTTTTATTATAGCTTCTCATCTGACACACATTTTCCTTTGTACACAATTGTGAATTATCTCATTGTATCTGTATATCACTTCTCAGGTCTTTTGTTACCATTGCAGTTAAAGTCAGCCTTTTATAAGAAAATTCATTTGTATAACCATTGAACCCTAGGAGTAGAAAGAGCCAAGAATTTTGGTCCTATGCTTTCATATCTAGGATTTGATCATCAATAGCATCTGATCCTTCTAAGGGGAATTGTGAAAGTAGAAAATTTTCAGAAAGCAACAGTATTAGACAATACAACATATGAAATGTAAATGATTCTTATGGAGTATACAAAACTTAAATAATCTGGAATTTCAACTAAACTATGTATTCCTAATTTGGTATTTCTCTCATAACCCTATTGTTCACAAGATCAGAACCACAAGGTTTGAGCTAGTTTTCACCATAGTAGTTATCGGGGAAATAAAATTTGAGAGGTTACATAGAGATCGGTTTTGTAAAATCTTTTAGCAGAAACATCTAAGGAGTCATTACAAAAAAGTTGGAACTAGAGAAGCAAATATACTAAGGATAAAACCTATCCTAAAGTGTCCAAGAGATGTTCCAGAGACCAGCAGCAATATAGGACATCTGAGAGCCAAAATGAAATTTGCTGCCCAAATGAACATTGGGAATAGGTTTTTAAATTAAAAAAAAACAAAAACAAAAACCCTGATGTTTGTTAATGTTGATTATCATGATTATGTGAATGTGTTTTCTTTTTTTTTTCTTTCACTTATACTCAGTTCTCCCAGTCATCTTGGTGTTATGTAAAATTTCCCTCCAATTACTCTTGAATTTAGATATTCTTGCTATGACGTGTACTATGATTAATTAATCTTGTTCTTTCGTTCCCCAGTTTGGGAAAACTCTGACTCTTCTCCCATTAAGAAAAGGGAGAAAATTGAGAATATCAAATTATTCCAATTCCATTTTGTAATTGATTCTATTCTGCATTGCCCCTGTGAGAATGTCCCTGAGATTAATATGTCTGTTTTCTATGAGTTACTTTCCAGGCAGGTGCATTGTTTGCAGAGCAATCCTTATTGCCAAAAGAAGAAAATCAGAAGTCTGCAATGAGGCAAAGTTTTGCTCGTTCCCAGATGCCTTTGCCAATGATAACTTTGATGAGCTGTGCCTTTCATATCAGCTTAAGTCATCCTTGCAATCCAATATTCTGCAAAACATCCTGCTCCTGTTCTGGAAAAACTTCTTCCTGAACTTCAGTTTTGAGGTTTTAAAACATCAATTGCCCTTGTCTCTCCTAGACTGTGGGCTTAATTATCTGACTGTGACGCTTAAAGAGGAGAACAATCCGTCCTTGGAAAGACTTGCGGACTCAGCCGCCTGTCATCACCAACCACTGCTCTAGAACGCTCATGGAAGGAAGCCCCCAGCCCCCTAGGGAGGCCTTTCTTTGCACAAGGCCCATGCAGAAAGTTGTTCCTGGTTGTATACATTTGTAACAATGGTTTTGTTTTTCTTCGGTTCTCAATACAGGCATGAGATGGGAGGCAAATCGGGCAGATTTTTGGCTTTTAAATAAAATAGAATGTTTAAGAGGGCCTGCCTTCTGTGGTCCATGATCTAGGCTCTCCTCCAGGGCACCGATGTCAAACACCTGAACCAGATCAAAATGGACTGGGAGATGCTTAATAAATGAAAACACAGATGCCATATTTTACAAAGAAGGCAATACATGGCCTGCAAGGATCCCATTATGGATTAATGGCTCCTGATATCTGAATTTGGCACCACTGCTTTGTGAAGATCTGGGGTCCTCCTCAATAAGGGAGACCCGAGTCCCCCGTGAGGGGCCAAAGTCTTGGTCAGACTCTGGGCCCACAGAATGACCTGGATCCCTGGGTCCTAGAGCCAAAAGAGTTGGCAGGGGGCATTTTATAGAGGAAGAAACTGAGGCTCAGGTTATGGAGGTGACCCGAATTCTTTTAACATAAAAGCACGAAAAAACAATTCTTTTCCACATATCTAAGTGAAAGGGTCAATGGGCGCAGAGCCCCATTCACTGCGCAAACTCAAATTTTGAAAAGTAGGGCCGTGATATCTTGTGGGGAATGGAGTCTGGAGACAGGGATGTGCCCGTGCCTTCCTGCTTCCGGACTACATTTCCCGGAATGCACTCCTAGGTAATGCCGCGCTTTGGCCCGCTTGGTCTTATAGTAAAGTGGTGCATTATGGGAATAACTCCCAGACTGCATGGTGGGAGGCCGCGGTCTCTGCTTTGAGACTTTCCCTGCGCCTTGCTCCGCCACGGCGCCCCCTCCGTCCTCCTCTGCGCCTGCAGTGGGAGCTCGAGTTGAGAGGTGAGTGAGGCGAAGGAAGTGCGCACGCGCGGCCCCGGCTCTGCTCTTTCCCTTTCCCCTTTCCTGTTGGGAGAGTTCCAGGTGTCAACCTGAGGCAGTGCGCAGGCGCGGTGCTCGCTCTGCGCCCCGACCCCATCCCAGGATGTGGGCGCCTAGGTGAGAGTGGGGAGTTAGTGCGCACGCGCAGCCAGCTTCCCACCCCCTCCCCTTTCGGTGAGCACCTTTGTGTAGGATCCACAGGTGACTGCCCGCGTGTGACTCCACGTGTGTTTAAGTGTAACAGTTTGTGCCGTGGCCCGATGGGGCGTGGGTGACATCATCGCCCTGAGGGAGGAGTGGCCGCCTCACACCTCCAGCAGCTTCGCAGTCCCTCCACCTGCCGCTCTCTTCCTCTGCCCCCCCCTTGAAGCTCCCGCTCATTCTCTGAGGCACCCCAACATGTGGCGGTGACCCCCATCCCCATTTCTGCACGGAGGTCCCCTCGATATACCCCAAAGTGTCTGAACTAGAGGGATCCGAGTATGGGAAAGGAGCCGGGGCAGGGGGACAAAGGAGAGGGCAGGATTTGAACTGGGGCCCCGGCACGTGGAAGGGGCTGGACAGGGTCTCCTCTGAGGAGGCCCCTGCTCTGGGTAATGGGGCAGGATGAGGACGGGTGCCCGCCCCGTGCCCAGCACTGTGCCAGCTCTGGGGGGCAGAGACAGAGTCAGACAGGCCGGCTTGTAGTAAAGTTGTACTAATAGAAATCTATCCAGCCGTATTTAATTATTCCTATCTGAGGTATATAAAGCACATGAGTATGTGCAATTCCTGTACTCACGTTAGTAAAGGTAAATAAGTGTGATACTAACATTTGCTAACAGTCACTAGTGCGGTCATACTAAATGGGAGACAAGTTTGGAATAAAAGGGCGTCCAGATTGCTCATTTCCTTAATCCTAATGCGCGTCCTCTCTCTCCGGATCTGTGCCTAGGACGGGCATTGCCACATCCACACGAGTGGTCACCGCCTGGCCAGCGTTCCGCAACGGTCTGTTTCCCCTACGGTGTCCGCCACACGGCTATTCTCCCTGACTGAAATTCATCGCTCACTTATTTCTGTGTCCAAGACCTATGACTTTTCCAGAAGGGCCTGAGTGTGTGGGGTGCGCGGGTGTCAGGGGGTGAGCTACCTGTAATGAAGGAGATTTACGTGTAAGCATGACAGTCAGGGTGTGAGCGAAGCGTGTGCATTTTTGAGAATAAGTTTAAAAGTTGGGCAGAAAAGTGCCCCTCACAGTGGGCCACAGGAGGTCGGGGTGTGACCCTCGGATCCCCAGCTGGGTGGGCGGGGGAGGGCCTGGATGAGGGGCTGAAGGTGTGGCTGACCTCCCCTGCACTCTCTCTTTCCTGATGCAGCTCATAGAACTGGAATGTCTCCCCAAAACAAAGCAGAAAGTCTTAGAATCAGTATATGGAATATGAAAACCAGGTGTCTTTGGGATCGTGGTAATATGTGAAGGATGGGACGTCACCATTTAAATGTGAAACAAAAAGCACTTGCTCTCAGGGGTGGTCCCTCCGAACCCTCAAGATTTGTTTGCCCTTTCGTTTCAGCGTAATGTACCGGGCATCGTGGATTCAGTGATGCAGGTCTGGAATATTTTGTTCAATTTGTTGCCCAGCTTTTTAGCAACACTGTTGGTAACTAGGAGAGCGCTAAGGTTGTAGATGTGACAACAAAATAACAACAAAAATAATTTTTTGGAAGAGCTCCTGATTTTTTGTGTCAGGCAAAGCTTCCAAGGTGGAAACTCTTTACTACTGTCATGGAAATTCTGCCCAAGGCCCATTACCAACAGGATTACCTGTAGGAGTTTTCCAAATACTCTTTTTTGGTGTGAGTCTGGCATTGATAGGGTTTCCTTAACATGGTACACAGTGGAGGGCCTCCTGAAAGAGATCTGTACCCTCGTAGAGCCTAGTCGTCATCAAAGGAAAAACCAAGGTAGAGAAAAAGGCCTGTTGCAAGGGCTACGACAGGCAGTTGTAAGGACTGAGCATAGACGTTTATGTAATCTCTTCAGATCTGGACGTAAAAGTGAACCAGCCGAAGTGAATAGGCTGAAATTGGGAAATTATATAGGTTTTTGAATGACACAAGATTTTGCCCAAAACAAAATTATTCTTGCTTTTCTGGGAGTAAAATGAGGAAGACCACCAACCAAAGAAGTCCTTTTTCGGGCCATTGGACATCTTTTAGGTGTCGGTAGGTTGCAGTCTGTTGCCAGTCAAAGCTACGTACTGGAAGCAGCACAGAAAATCATCAGCAGAAAAAGGCTGACCAGAAAATGACGTGGGCCCGTGATGGGCTGGAGAATGAGGGATGGAAGAGGAACATAGATTTCCCCTTCCCTTCTCTCCATCCCGTTATTTAGGGCACAATAAGAGACAGAGAGGAAAGCCCCGTGCATCTCGTGGAGGATTTTCTGGGAGGAAGTATCAAGCAAGCTTAGGTGCACATTTCCATTGGGTAATCACTGAATAAGGGGAGTTGGATCCCCTACTAAGTGGGGATCCAAACAGAGAAGGCAGCTGGACCCTGCTCTCTTGGAGCTCACATTTAATGGGGGAGGCTGCATCTGTGTAGGTCAGATGGAGAGATCCCAGGGTTTTCAAGGTGGCAGCAGCGAAGCTGAGGTTAGGCCTTTTTAATGCCATTTCCAGTGATGAAATGGTAGCATTTGATTCGGAACCTTTGTTAGAATCCGAGACACGCAGGGCCAAGACCTTTGTTTTCTGGGTGGTCGGTCCTTGTAGCTGCAGCCCTGAAGGAGCAGGGGCCAGGCTGCGTCTCCACAGGGGCCGCTTCCCAGGACACTTTAAAAGCATTTCCATTTCCAAGGACCTTAGGTGCTGAGCAGTCTCCACCAGGGTCTGAAGGAGGTGCTGGTCATGGAAAGGTCAGAGTACCTTTGAAATGCTGGAGAAAATATACAATAAGATATTTAATATGTATGGGAATGCCTACCATCTAGGGGAGGAGGTGGAGGGAAGGAGGGGAAAAATTTGGAACAGAAGGGAGTACAAGGGATAATGTTGTAAAAAAAAAATTACCTATGAATATGTACTGTCAAAGAAAATGTTATAATTATAAAAATTAATTTAAAAATTAAAAAAAAAAAAGAAATGCTGGAGAAAAGTTCTCCCTTAAAACTTAGCACAGTTCTCTGTGCATATCAGTAGCAAATTAATATTATCAACCTGAGAGGCAGAAATTTATTTCAGATCTCCACAGGCAAAGGAGAGCAGACTGCCATTAGTGTTTAGAACTCTGGGATATTGTTTCCCTTGTTACTCTGGACAGAATCAGTTGATTAGTAATAGAGAATGATTGCTAAAAATCTGATTTGAAATGTGTTTGCTAATATTCCTATTGATCATCTGATGGAGGTTGATTCTGTGGTTTGGTGGGATTTTAAAGGTATAATGAATACTTTTCTTGGGGTTACTTGTAGAGAGATTTTTGTCAAGATGAACTTGAGACTCCGGGGAAACTAGAATATGCTACTGAGACTTGTACAAGTTGAAGTATGCAAGGAATCAGGAAAAATTTGGAAAACTATCTTTGGTTAAGCAGGATTGTATTTGACTTAGGAATCAGTGACCTTCAGGGATGTGGCCGTGGACTTCACCGGGCAGGAATGGAGGCGCCTGGAACCGGCCCAGAGGGCCTTGTACAGGGATGTGATGTGGGGGAACTACCAGAACCTGGTTTTTCTGGGTAAGTGTGACTGTCCCCTCCCCCCGACTCAGAATTGGCCCACGAGGGTGTCTTTGCACTCTTCTCGATGCAGGATGTGGGAGATCTGAAAGGCTCAGCCAAATGTGGGCTTGTGTGCAGGAATGCTGAAGGGCATCACATGAGCAGTGCCAGATCCTTTATGTCCGGGATTTAGGGTTCTGTTGGACAGATCCAGGTGAAACTGTTCAAATGGAAATTCCCGAGTTTTCTCCTGCCGGCTGTCTGGCTAAGGCCTTCCTACTTCATGGACTTGTAGGTCACTTGCTCCAGAAGTCTTCCCTCCCACTCTTCATGGGAGATGGGAGGACTTTTCCTCCATCTGCTTTGCATGGCTTTCACTCTCTCCACATTGGGAGCACCAGGAGGCAGATATGAACCATGTTTTAGCTGAACTTGGTCTCTCCCAATACAATCCTCTGTCTCTGTCATTCAGGCTGGTTCTGTGTGACCCCGTGGACTTTGTGTGTAAGGTTTTTTTGGCAAAGATACTGGGGTGTTCACCATTTCTTTCTCCAGTAAGTCCTCATTTTATAGATGAGGAAGTGAGGCAAACAGGTTGAGTGAGGTGCCCAAGGTCACACAGTTAGTAAGTTTCTGAGGCTGGATTTGCACTTGGATTCTCCTGACTCCAGGCCTGGTATTCATCCACTGTACCTTCTTTCTTCCGGCTGTAGTAAATAGTAAATAACTTTTTGATTAGTTTTTTTTTTTTTTTTTTTTTTTTTAAGTCTCAAGTTAGATAAAGTTCATAGATCAGACCACGTCACTGTTGTGGCTCAAGAAGTTCTAGGGGCTTCCTATTGACCAGAGAATCAATTATAGAATCTTGTAGTATTTAAAGCCTTTTCAACTTAACTCCAAACTTCCTTTCCAGGGTTATTGCACATTTTTCTGCTTTGGTTACTCTAAGGTCCAGCTGGTCAATAAACATTTAGTAAGCACCTACTGTGTACCTGTCTTATTTCCTGTCCTCCCATTGTACAGTTTACTTTTTCTCTCTCCATACCTTTGTGTAACCTAACTCAGGAGGCCGTCTCCTGAGGGAAGCCCTTCCTCTTTCCCACTTCAGTATCTTGAGCCCCAAATTACCTTTTTTTTTTAGCTTAGAACCTGATGGACTCATTCTGGGATCTGGCCTTATGGCCTATCTTCCTCCCTGGCAGGGCCCAGCTGCCCATTGTACTTAGCTGCCTGCTTTTCTGTAAAGAGAACTAGCTTCCCAGACACCTTTCTGTCTCCATCAGTTTTTCATTTACCTCCCTCTGGGTAGGAATTCCTGTTTGTACCTTGGATGTGATTTCCTTACTGGATAAACAAGAAGTTCCAAGGAGGGCCAAGGGAGAAGTTCACAGAGGCAAAGGTGAGTGCGGCCAGAGCAGGTCAGTGACCGTCACTGCAGCTAGCCTTTCCCCGGTTCCATTCTGTGTTCTTACTTTTGTAGCAGCGTTACTAAATCCCACAAAATCCCACTAAATCCTTGACCTTTTTCTCTTATTGTTATGGCTTTGTTGCTCTCCAAAAAAGACTGCGCCATTTTAAATTATGCTACTTGGATAATGTCATGTCTGCACCTGCACAGCCCCATTGGCATCACATTCTGTAATTCTCCTTTTAATTTAGTGGGATTTATGTTATATCTTGAATAGGTTTTCATTTGAATTTTTATAATTATCGGGAGCATTTGAATAATCTTCTGGTGACTCTTGCTAATTTATGTTCCTTTCAAAAGGTTTTTTTGAAAGCTTTAATCTTGTTTTACCTCATCTTAATTTTTTCTTTTAAGTTTATTTTTATTCTGAATCCCGCAAATACCAATAAACATGAACACATCCATATATAAAGAACAGACTAGGAAACTGAATTTTCAATATAGTCAATTTGTTTCTTTTTTTTTTTTTTTTTATTATTATATATATATATATATTTTATAATATTATCCCTTGTATTCATTTTTCCAAATTACCCCCCCTCCCTCTATTCCCTCCCCCCGACGACAGGCAATACCATACATTTTACATGTGTTACAATATAGTCTAGGTACAATACATGTGTGTGAATATCATTTTCTTGTTGCACAATAAACATTAGAATCCGAAGGTACATGCAACCTGGGCAGACAGATATTAGTGCTAACAATTTTCATTCCCCTCCCAGTGTTTCTTCTCTGGGTGCAGCTACCCCTGTCCATCATTGATCAACTGGAAGTGAGTTGGATCTTCTTTATGTTGAAGATATCCACTTCCATCAGAATACATCCTCATACAGTATCATTGTTGAAGTGTACAGTGATCTTCTGGTTCTGCTCATTTCACTCAGCATCAGTTGATGTAAGTCTCTCCAGGCCTCTCTATATTCCTCCTGCTGGTCATTTCTTACCGAGCAACAATATTCCATAACCTTCATATACCACAATTTACCCAACCATTCTCCAACTGATGGACATCCATTCATCTTCCAGTTTCTAGCTACAACAAAAAGAGCTGCCACAAACATTTTGGCACATATATGTCTCTTTCCGCTCTTTAGTATTTCTTTGGGATATAATCCCAGTAATAGCGCTGCTGGGTCAAAGGGTATGCACAGTTTGATAACTTTTTGGGCATAATTCCAGATTGAATTTGTTTCTTTTTAATAAAACAAACTAAACCTAGCACTTTAGATTCAGAATTTTTCTATTTGTATCTTCTGAACCTCTCTTTGTGCCCTCTGCATTCAACAGTATTTTATTTTTCCAATTACATGCAAAGATCACTTTCAGCATTCACCTTTGCAAATCCTTGCATTCTAATTTTTTCCCTCTTTCGCTCCCCCTCCCTAAAATAGCAAGTAATCTGATATCAAATATGTGCAATTTTTAAAACATTTCCATATTCATCATTTGGTGCAAGAAAAATCTGACAAGAGAAAAAATCACAAGGAAGAAAAAACAACGACGACAACAAGCCTTTGCATTTTTGAAATTCTTCTTTAGCATAGTTTTTCCCCTTTATTCTGTTTTTGGGCATCCCCATCTCACGCCCTGCCCCTCCCCTGCTATTCTTGCCCGTGCCTCCCCCATATCTCCAACCCAGCCAAAAAAAAAACCAAACTTCTCTTTTATAATACATAATTGTACTCAATTAAAACACATGTTGGTCATGTCTGAAAACATGTGTTATTCTGTATCTTTTACCTCACTTTCAGTTTCTGTTTTTAATACATTTGATTTATTCTAACACTTAAACACCAAAAAAAGAGAAAGCCATCTACAAAATAGAACATAAAAAGATGCTTGCATATGAAACCACAAATGATTCCCTTGTACATTTTGATTTATTATTCAGTAATAATTATAATTAAAGCTGTCATTTTTATAACTCTTACTATATCCCAGGCACTTATCGCATCTGAACCTCACAACATCCATGGGAGGCAGTCACTATTATCACTGTTTTACAAATGAGGAAACTGAGGCACACAGGTTAAACAACTTGTCCCAGGGTCACACGGCTAGTGTGGGTCTCAAGTCAGATTGGAACTCAGTCTTCTTTACCCAATGTGGGACCCACTGCACCTGAAACTACTTTTTAGAAGAAATGAAAAACTTTTTTTAAAATAAAATTTTAGAGATTTGTATCAATGAGCAAAATTCTTCTCTCATCTATTCTCCTCTTCCCATCTCTGAAAAGGAAAACAAAAAACACCTTCAAGCCAATATGTCTAAATAGGCAAAATGTCCACTAATGGGCCTTGATCCAAAATGTCTCATCGTTCATATTAAGCTCCTCCTCACCTCTTGTTGGGCAGTATTCTTCATTCCTAGTTCTGTGGGATGAAGGTTGGTCTTGATATTAACCAGCAGTCAGTGAGAAGTCCATCTTTGCATGTCAAGTAGTACTCAGAATAAGTCACTCGGACATTTCTTAAATTAAGAATTAGAATAGAAAGATTTGCTGGGTTGGAGGGACAAAATTTGGGATGACTTTCTTTCATCTGTTTTGGAGACATCTGTATTCTCTGAGATTAGATTAAGTCCTGTCTGTGCCGACTCGAACCAAGGAAGTACACATTTCACCACATCTTGCCCGTTCAGGATTCTTCCAAGTTTCCTTAGAGATGAAACATTTCTTTCTGCTTTAATGCTCATTTGAGTGTGGGTGAGCTGCTGGATTGCCCTTGTAGCAAAAAGGAGGCTTAGGACCAATAAGGAAGCCCACAAGATACCAGTAAAAAAGTGCTGCTTCTTCCTTCATGTTTGCGGGGCAGTGCATATATGTCAGTAGTTTCCTCAGAAATTAAAAACACTCTGTTTGGATTTCAGTTCTCTTTTGTCTATTTTCTTTTAGATTCTGTTTCCTCAGAAATTAAAAACACTCTCTGTTTGGATTTCAGTTCTCTTTTGTCTATTTTCTTTTAGATTCTGCTGTGACCCATAACTGCTTTTTTCCTTTAGCTGTCCCTACCACTGATCCCTTTTCCCCTCCAAATGCAAAAAAAGAAAACACAAATTAGCTTGGTGAACCAAAACAATTGCATTTTTGAAATTCTTCTCTAGCATAGTTTTTTTTTTTTTTTTTTTTTTTTAACTCTGTTTTTGGGCATCCCTATTTCATGCACTGCTCTTCCTCTGCTATTCTTGACCTTGCTTTCCCCACTCCTCTCCTCCTTTTTCCCACCCCTACCTTCCCCAGCCAAAAAACCACTTAATTGTACTCAATTAAAACACATTGGCCACATCTGAAAATGTGCTTGAGCTATTCTGTGCCTGAATCAATCATTTCTTTGTTAGTAATTATCATCAACTCACTGGGATTGTGCTGATCATTGCGTTGATCAGAATTCTTTTATCTTTGAAGTTTTATTTTATTTTTTTACAAAGTGAATCTCGTGTGTGTGTGTGTGTGTGTGTGTGTGTGTGTGTGTGTGTGTGTGTGTGTGTGTGTGTGTGTGTGTGATAAATCACTTTGATAGTCTAGTGAAACCTAAGAACCCATACCCACCATGATGTTTCAAAATATATAAATATAAATTAGGATTACAAAGGAAATCAATTATGTTGAACTAGTTATCAAACTGTTAAAACAAGTCTCTCGAAAATGTTTCCTTTACAATGTGGTTTCTACTGAACTTTTTCTCCTGGTTCTACTCCACTCTGCATCAATTCTAACTACATTGATTTTGCTCATGTGAAACTTTTCAATTTTAAATAATAAAAATTATTCTTTTTATTTTATCTCCTTTATTTATCTTCTATTTAGTTACGAACTCTTGCCCTATCTGTAGGCACAAGAGATATTTTTCTTTCCTTGCTCCCCTAACAGTGATCCTGCAGCTTGTACATAAGGACTTTCAGTATGAGGCAACTTGTTTGCTTTCGAGAAAGCTCTAATTATTAGGAAGTGTATAAACTTCAATGTGCTTCTTAAATCTCCTAATTCTGTCCTCTGGGAACCAACAGGTCAAGTGTGATACTCTTCCATAGGAGAGCTGTTCAAATGACTGGCCTGGAACAAGATGTGAAACTGCTCTGTATTTGGGAACTCTCTCCACGTCGAGGGAAAAGTCTTCTCTAGACTGTGTTCCCAGTGACTTCAGAACCTGTATAAGCATCCAGAGTCATTTCCTTTCTGGTTGCTCCAGTTTGTCAATAATCCTGTTGTATTAAGAATAGGACACAGTTCTCCAGATGTTTTTGACCAGGTTAAGATTGGACTTTTGGATTCTCTACCTTAGAGAATATTAATTTTATTTGCTGCCATATATATTGCTTTACTTAAGTTGAGAGAGCTTCCATGTGGCTAAAATCACTGGACCTTTTCCATATGAACTGCAATAGTTTATCTTTGTTGAGATAAATTTCTAAATTGAAATATAAGACTTTATACTTATCATTGTTTTATTTTTATTAATTTCTAAACCACTGATTTATCCTTTAACTCATCTATTTTATTAGATATCCCTCCAGGCTTTGAATTATTTACAAATTACACTGGTGAATGTGATTTCATTCAGTTTATTGGTAATTTTTAAAAAATGAGGCCCTGCTGGGCAAAATCACTTAACCCCAATTGCCTCAGCAAAAAAAAAAAAAAAAAAAAAAATTAAAAAAAAAATGAGGCCCTGTTTCAGTACAATGATACTTTTCATTTCATTTCATTTAAAATTGATGCCTTACTTTATTTTATCTTAATTTAATAAGGCTTAGTTAGTTTGTTAGGAATTAGAGCAATCCACTATATATTGGTTGGCCCTCTCATTAGATGAGTTTGAGCTTCTCTATGCTTATCCTTTCAGTTACCTATTGTGAAATTAGAAAAAATAATAAATCAATTGATTGAGAATTATATCTAATCAGTATGTCTAATCAATATTTGTAAATCAAATTCAATAAGACCTATTAGTAAAATTTGTAAGAATTCTTCTGTTCCTTTAGGCTAAAGATTCAAATATGTGACTTTTTGCTGACTATGAAGTCAATCTGGTAATAAGATATTTGCTCACAATGGAACTTTCCAAAGGATGTCAGCCTGGGAATGTTGGTCTACGTGGTGAGGAACTGATGTAAGCAGCACCAACCAAATAAGAGTGAAAAATGTCTGTAAACACTATAAAAGACTTACTCTATCAGGTGTGTCCTTGACTACTGAGGAGTCTCAAAACCAATTTATTAGTATTTACTAGTCCTATTATAAATTGATTGTGTTCTGAACTTTGTGTCTCAGCTTCTCCTTATCATAGATTTTTTTCATGACAAATCTTTTAAATTTCAAAATATCAAATTTGGGCTTTTGGAATTTCTTAAATTTGCAAATCAAGTTCAAATTTACTATTCATTTTCTTTGTAGCTGCTTTAGAAATCACCTTGCCCTTACTTTACTGTAGATAGACCATGGATTTCTATGATTTGATTTGATATTCACTCCATTTGGTAGTCAACAGATATTTTTGTTGAATCCTTTTTTAGTATTTCTTAAAATTAAAAAAATCATTTATATATATATATATATATATATATATATATATATATATATATATATATATATATATAAATACACACACATATATATTTGTTCTTAACAATTTTGGGAGAGTCCATTAAATCTTAGGTCCTCCCTAGATCTCTTAATTTTATCTGTATAGATTTCAAGTTCAATAAAGTTCTAGTTGAAGAATTTTTCAAGCCAACTTTTCCTGTTTTATGTGATTTTCCATTCTTTTCTGCAGAAAACAATTGGTTTTCCCCTAAATTTTTTTAATGACATCTGAAAGTGCTTTTATTTCTCTAAAATCTGACTCATTTAATCCTAAGTACATGTTATTTTCTCCTCTTCCTTTTGACCTCAGTTCCTTCAATCTGTATTTTTTTCTACTTGGTCCAGCTTGAGTGCCTGTTCTCCTTGGTAGAGAAGATAAAAAACTAGAACTTTCTCTGAAACAGATTCCTTTCCTCTGTCAAAGGTAAAAATATCCAATGTCCTTTTATCTCTTCTTTATTTCAGATTTTCTTCATGAGAACAAGTTTGAAAGGAAGGACTCAAATGTGATGCAAGGCAATTGCTTAGGAGCATCATTCAAGAAAAGACTGGCAAAGAATACAGTAGTCAGGCATTCCAAGACGAGAGAAGCTAGGGAACATGGTGTTAATTTGGAGAATCAGAAATACAAGCAGGACAGACAATCTAGACAAGTAACAGTAACTCCTAGAACCACTTTTAATAAAATGATCCTACCTCAATGTTCTACATTTGGGAGAAATTTTAGTCTGAGGTCAATCTTGATTTCATTGTGCAAAGAGACTATGGGAAAATGTCTCCATCAGTATAAGACATCTGAAATGAGCTTCCAGAATTATTTACATCTAATTACACATCATACATTTGCTTTAGGGAAGACCCTTTCTAAATATAACAGATGCAGGAAGCCTTTCAGTTACCATTCAGACCTAGTTAACTTTCACAGAACACATGCTGGAGGTAAGATAGCACACATTAAACACAATGAATATGAGAAAGCCTTCAGCCACAGTCGAAGCCTAACTCAACAAAGGATTCACATCAGAAAGAAATTCTTTGCATGTAATGAATATAAAAAAACCTTTACTTGGAAGGCAGACTTTATTTGCCAGCAGAAAACTCATATTGAAGAGAAACCCTTTGATTGTAATGAATGTGGAGAAGCCTTCCTCAGGAGGAGTTACTTTGTCAGGCATAAGGGAGATCCTGCGGCAGAAATACCTTTTACATATAATGAATGTGGGAAAGCCTTTAAGCGCTGGGCAAACTTTTTTTACCTATCAGAGAACTCATACAAGAAAGAAACCCTTTTCATGTATTGAATGTGGAAAAGTATTTAGGTACAGTTCCAGCCTCATTACTCCTCAGACAACTCATACTGGAGAAAAACCATTTGAATGTAATGGATGTGGGAAATCCTTTAGTGATAGTGTAGTACTCAGGAACCATCAGAAAATTCATACTAGAGAGAATCCTTTTGAATGTAATGAATGTGGGAAAGCATTTAATCAGAGGGGACATCTTATTACCCATCAGGGAACACATACTGGAGAGAAACCCTTTGCATGTAGTGATTATGGGAAGGTTTCCAGCCAGCGTGAAATACTCAAAAGCCATCAGAGAATTCATACTGGAGAAAAGCCTTTTGCATGTACTGAATGTGGGAAAGCCTTTAGGCATAGGTCAAGCCTTCTTATCCATCAAAGAGCTTATATTAGAGAGAAACCCTTTACATGTAGTCAGTGTGGGAAAGACTTCAGTAAGAGTGAAATGCTCAAAAACCATCAGAAAATTCACACTGGAGAGAAACCCTTTTCATGTAATCAATGTGGGAAAGTCTTTAGGTACAATTCCAGCCTCATTACTCATGAGAGAACTCATACTGGAGAAAAACCATTTGAATGTAATGATTGTGGGAAAGCCTTCAGTGAGAGTGTAGTGCTCAAGAGGCATAGGAGAACTCACACAGGAGAGAAACCTTTTGAGTGTAATGAATGTGGGAAATCCTTCAGTGATAGCGTAGTACTTAGAAGCCATCAAAGAATTCATACTGGAGAGAAACCCTTTGAGTGTAATGAATGTGGGAAAGCATTTGGTCAGAGGGGACATCTTATCACCCATCAGAGAACACACACTGGAGAGAAACCTTTTGCATGTAGTGAATGTGGGAAAGGTTTCCGAAATAGGACCAATCTTATCACTCATCAAAGAACTCATACTGGGGAGAAACCTTTTTCTTGTAGTAACTGTGGGAAAGCTTTCAGCAGGAGAGAACATCTGACTAGACATCAGAGAACTCATACTGGAGAGAAACCCTTTGCGTGCAATGAATGTGGAAAAGCATTTAGGCACCGGTCACACCTTATTACCCACCAGAGAACTCATACTGGAGAAAAACCCTTTGTGTGTAATGAATGTGGGAAAACCTTCAGCCAGAGTGAAATACTTAAAAGCCATCAGAGAATTCATACTGGGGAAAAGCCTTTTGCATGTGCTGACTGTGGAAAAACCTTTAGGCATAGATCAAGCTTTATTATCCATCAAAGAACTTATATTGGGGAGAAACCCTTTGTATGTGATGAATGTGGGAAAGCCTTCAGTGAGAGTGAAGTACTAAAAAGCCACCAGAGAATGCATACTGGAGAGAAACCATTTGAATGTAATGAATGTGGAAAAGCCTTCCGCCATAGAGGACATCTTATTAATCATCAGAGGACCCATAATGGAGAGAAACTCTTTGCATGTAGTGAATGTGGTAAAGCCTTCAATGAAAACGAGTTACTCAAAATTCATCAAAGAATTCATACTGGTGAGAAACCCTTTGAATGTAATGAATGCAGGAAAAGCTTCAGTAGGAGGGAACACCTCATTAACCACCAGAGGATTCACACCGGAGAGAAACCTTTTACATGTCATGAATGTGGGAAGGGCTTCAGCCAAAGGGGGAATCTTATTACCCATCAGAGAACTCATACTAGAGAGAAACCCTTTGCATACACTGAATGTGGGAAAGCTTCCATTGAGAGTATACTACTCAAAAGCCATCAGAGAGCTGATATTGAAGAAAAATCCTTTGAATATGATAAATGTAGAAAAGGCGTTAGTCATAGGGCAAATCTTATTTCTTATCAGCAAACTAATACTGGTGGGAAAACCTTTTCTGTACAACTAATGTAACTTTCTTTAGAAAGAATAAAGTATATAGAAGTTATTGAACTCAGTGCAGGTAAGTCCTTTGAATGTAAAGAATATGTGGACGTCTTCTACAGAAGGAACCACCGTATTACTGGTCACAGAACTATTGGAGAAAAACCTTTTACATTTCTATGAATTTGGGTAAGGCTTCAACGAAGAGGAAAGTATTCAAAAAAAAAACAAAACAAAACACTAGAGAATGTACACTAGTGGGAAGCCATCAGTATAATGAATTTGGGATTTGGGACAAATGTCACTCACCAAAAGGGATATCTGAAAAGCTTATTAACCATCAGAGAAAAGTCCTTTGCATGTAATTAATGTGGGAAAAACTTTAACCAACTGGAAAGTGGAACTCTTTAGATTGCATTTGCCAGCAAATATTTTACATTTAAGGAATCGTACTGGAAATTTTAAATATATGAAGAAGTCTGTAGACAGACTTTATTAGAGGGATTGAAACATTTTGAATGTAATAAAATGAATAACAGCTGATTCCATGTTGACATGTGTTAGGGTGGGAGGGTCCTCTAAAATAACTGAGAAATCTTCTTTGATCTCGTATAAGTTAACATTTTTACCAATTAAAGGCACAGGTGGCATGTTCATCAAATTTACACATAAAACAAGCTTAGAGGGAAGGTTAACACACTGGCTGCCAGAATGAGAATCTTAGAGATTAGAGCATTTGGTCCCAATGATGGGAGAATAAGTAAAAGTTGGATGCTAGAGGTTGAAGAAAATCAGCTCCAAAAGTTAGAAGATGGGGGGCAGGGAAGGAGGCAGGATTTAGGCAGCAGTTATTTAAAAAGTGAATTTTAGTGATCTGCAAGTTCAGTGTGAACTGGGATTATGAAATTTGTTGGTGTTTAGGTGATTCGTCACATCCGACTCTTTGTGATCCCATTTATGGTTTTCTTGGCAAAGATACTGGCATGATTTGCCATTTCCTTCTCCAGTTCATTTTAAAGATGAGGAAACTGTGGTAAACAATGTTAAGTGACTTACAAGGATCACACAGCTACTAAGCATCTAAGGCCATATTGGAACTCAAATGCTTGTGAGCTCAGTACATGATCCTATCCCACCTACCTGATCTTGGATTGTAATATGGCAGCCTCCCAAAACAAATCCTGGTGCAATCATGGCCTGCACTGAGGAACATAACTTCCAGGAATTGGGAGTTAAGTTGCTCTATACTCTTCCCTTGTCAAAGACTCCTTACTGCAATTATTATGGTTATTTCTGAATATTTTAAGAAGGCTATTAAGGCTATTAATTTTAATAGTATTTTATTTTCCCAATACATACAAAGATAATTTTCAACATTCATCTTTGCAAAACCTTGTGCTCCAAATTTTTCTTCCTCTTCCCTTTCTTCCCCCTTCCCCAAGACAGCAATCTTGTTAGGTTAAACATGTACACTTCTTCTAAACATATTTGTCATGCTACACAAGAAAAAACAGATCAAAGGGAAACTAGCTGGAAAGAGGAGGGAAACCAGAATGGTGAAGAGCCTTGAATCCAGATGTTTATCACTTGAGGAAATTGGTCACACTGAACCTAATTATGATGAATCTTATGAGATAGATAGGTAAAATATTTTTTACCTTTTTTATTACTAACTTCATAGGTTGGGAATGATTAGATTGTATTTTGTCAGCTCCTCAAAAGTGGTCATTGAAGATTTTATGTCATATTGGAAGCCTAAAATAGGGTTCCCCAGGGAATCTATAATAGTTTCCTATTTTTATCAGTGAATTAGATTAAGACCTAGATGCTTGTCCAATTCCCGGGTAACAAATTTTCTTCCCTTTTCTCCCAAACTGCAGTACTTTGGAACGTTTCCATCATATCATCCTTTCCCCAGGAAATTCATCATTGGGAAATCTCATTCTCCTGCAAAATTGAATCTTCCTGATTTTTCACATCTTATTAGTACTCTCTGCATCCATCCATCCCCAAGGCCTAACCCTCTAGCTTTAGAGCAGGACCATGAATTCCAGGACCTATTTTTAAGGCAGAGGCTCAGTACAATCCTTTATATCCCACCAGTCATATTATTGTTGGATTCCATTATATTTCCATGTACTTCTGCCATCTTTCTCACAACTCTTTTCAGTTTTTCTTTTGTATGTTGTCACCTGTATTGGAGATTAGAGACTTTTGTATCTTGTATGTTTTGTATTTATATCCCTAGAATTTAGCACTTGGAAATAAAAAAATATTTATTGACTGAGAGGGATAGTAATATGGTGGATAATAGGAACCAACAAGATTTAGACAAACTAGAACACTATGGAGAATTTATTTTTGTATTTAGAGTTTAAACACCTATAAAAGAGGGTATGTGAAACAATGAATCTCTTTCATACCACTTGCTTTATATATATATATATATATATATATATATATATATATATATATATATATATATATATATGTAAAACTAAATTCCATGTGTTATTTTGATGATTTTTCTTACCTTTTGCCTTCTGAATATGCTTTTTAAAAGATGTTTCCGTATCTTTATTTGGAAGGAGGATTACTATTTCCAGTTATTCCCCACCCCAACAACCTCCACTCAATTAAAAACCCAGAGGAAAAAAATCTATTTTAATAAAAATAAAGAAGAGCAAAATGAATCCATATAGTGGCCTTGCCACAAAATGTGTCCCTTTCTGCAATTTGTGTCTGTCAGTTCTCTGTCAAAAGTAATAGTTTTCCTTCCAGATCTTTTGAAGAGGTGATTGGTCATTGTAGTGATACGTTATTAAATCTTTCAAAGTTTTTCTTTACAATGTTGTATAAATTGTTCTCCTTGTTCTGCTTGATTCAGTAGATAAAGTGAGATAATCTAGGATTCTCTGAAGTTATCTCCCTGAGGATCCCTTATATATAACTCTTTCCATTCACCCCCATCCAATCCCTTAACCCCCCCATTTAGGATGAGAATGCCCCTTTTGCTCCCTCACTATCCACTTCTTACCACCTCTGTTCTCATCCCTATGTGCTTTCTTGTTGAGTCTGATGCGTTTCTACACTAAATTGTGTGTTCCACCCTCTTTTGTCTACTCCAAACAACTTGCCCACATTTATCAAGCGAGAAAATTCCCAAACTGAATGAATTCTCTTCCTGAGGAATTGTCGGCAGGCCTGGTTCTTGATTATCCACTCTAAGGACTGCTCATTCAGAAGGGAAGAAGCGGGGCTTGGGCAAGGACCATGGGAAGATTCCCCTGGGTGCCCAGCTAGATAAATGTCAAGGACCATTCCACAAAGGTACCATTAGGTGGCAGTAGAGTTGCATTAATCAGAGCAATGTTGCCTAACACAGGATTTTATTTTTAGCAAAATCATTGCAATGTTAGTTGTTAAGGAAAAATTTGCCTGAATTTTAATTCCCTTATTTTAAATTTATATTTATAAACAAAAATATGAAATATTTCAAAAATGACCATACATATGAAATTGTCATGTTTTTTTAAAGTTTAACATGTGATTTCCTTTTTTCAGTTCATCCCTTTGCCATTTTCTAATCTCTTTTTCTTGTGTTTGTAATTCAAAGTTCCTACTCAACTGTAGTTTTTTCATCAGAAATGCTTAAAAGTATTCTGTTCTTGATCCAACCATTCTGGAGACCAAATTTGAATTGTTCCCGAAGGATTAGAAAACTATACATGGCCCTTGATCCAGCAATATCTCTACTAGTCTATATATTAAAGAGATTTTTTAAATGGGGGAGGTTATTGGTACACTATTTATAGCAGTTCTTTTTGTAGGGGCATAGAACTAGAAATTGAGGGGATGCCCATCAATTGGAGAATAGCTGAATAAATTGCAGTATATAAGGAAGAAGGGGGGGGGGAAGGAAAAGGAGGAGAGACAAGCATTATGCTTTCAGAAGAACTTTGGATGGCATATGAACTGATGCAAAGTGAAGTGAGCAGTATCAGGGGAACATTGTACCCAGTAACAACAATATGGTACAATGAGTAACTTTGAATGACTAGATATTTTCAGTAAAACAATGATCCAAGACAGTTCTCAAGAACTCATGATGAAACAATGCAACCTAATTATTATTTGGATGGTGAATCAAAAGTTGTGATTTTGATTGTATCCAACTTAATTACTATTTGATAGTAAATCCAACCAATTATTTCCAACCTAATTACTATAGTAGTCATGGGACCAATTGTAACCAATCCTGACTATAAATCTGACCAATCTAAACCTTGAAGGAAGGGGTAAAGTCCCTAGCTACCAGTATAAAACTTGCTCCCTCGGAGGGACCTGGTGTGTCTCATCTGTGAGGATGGCGCCTTCTCATGAGAATCACCCAATAGAGGATGCTTCTCTCACTCTACAGAGCACTGGGTGCAACACTACTCCTGGACCCGTTTGCAACTGAGAAGCAGTGGGCATGGATCGGCAGCTGGTCCCGGCTTATTCCCCAATCCTGCTGAAATTCAGGGAGTCCTTTGATATCAGAGATGATACAAAGAGTTCTTGGTGTGCTGGATAGTTTTGCTGACTATTATTTTCTCTTTCATGCTTTGTTATAAGGGATGGCCATGAGAGAGACATTGAAAAGTAGAGATGACTTGAAAACAAAATGTTACCAGAAGAGTCTGAGAAAAGCACAAGGGAGTTAGTTTCAAGTTCTGTGGATCATAATATAACCTTTGATAATGACTTTTGTGACTGTGCGCCTGGACTCTAAGGGAAGGGTGGTGTGATATCTGCCCAGAATCACACACAAAAGGCCAGTTGGCGCTCTGATCTGGAGCACAGTGGAGATGAGCAGAGCTGTTGTAACGGGCATTATCGAGATTGACATGATGTGATGTGGCTACAGTGGCTTGAAACTTTACCTGTTCAAAGACTGCTAATGGGGATGACTGTAACAAGACTGATACTAGTGTCTGTGGTGGTTTGTTTTGGGGGGGAGGAGGTTAGCCAAAGGCCTGTAACATCACTTTTAATCCCCTTTCTTGGTGCCGGTAACTGAAAGGAGCTTAACTACATGCTTTTCTAAGTTGCCTTTAGATTTTTTGGTATCCTAGAAACTAGCGCTGGTTAGAAGTGATCTGTGACTCACATCTAATAAATGTTGAAAAGGAAGGCAATAAAAATTTCAGAGAAGCTTGCTATAGACGAGTCTGTCAGAGTTTTTACTCTTTTGTTCAGGACACAAGGATTTCATTTCCCAAATGGGAAGAACCATTGATGTCGATGCTGTGGGTGGACAGGTACCGGCCGGCACTGAGGGGTTAAATTTGTCTGAGCAGTAAGGAAAGAAGTTTGTAACCAGTCCCCAAAGTCATCACCCCGACAGACACCAGGCCTGCGTCCCAAAGAGAAGAGAGGGGGAAACACATAAGGACAAAATCGTCTACAACACTCCTTTGTTACAAAGAACTGGAGGCTGAGGGGGCTGTTATCTGGGTGGGAGTTTCCCGCCCCTTGGGCTGGACTTCGAGGCCGTGGGGTCGGGTGAGCGGGAGAGCAGATCCCCAGCCCCGTCCCTTCTCCACCCTGGTCCTCCCCTCCAGCCCCTTCCCGACTCTCGATACCCGAGTGACAGGGGAAACAACGCGGTGAGCCCAATACCCCTCTCAGCAGAGGGGGCGGGGCCGGGCACACTACGCCTGCGCTGGCTTCTTTTCTAAGTTTCCCCCACCCCAACTCCAAGCTGAGGGGGCGAGGAACTGTGAGTGAGTGAGTGCTCCAGCGCCAGCTCCCGTCCTCCCCCGCTCCTCCTGCTCCACCCTCCCTGAGGAGGCGAGAAACAGGGAGTGAATGCGCCTGCGCCGTTGTAGGCGCCACGTTCTCTTCCCAGCAACAGCAAGCTAAGGGGGCGGAACCGCGAGTGAGTGGGGCAGTGCGCAAGCGCGCTCCTCGAGTCCAAGCCGACGCGGCTCCTCGCTCTCTAGGACCAAAAGCGGCTGGTGAGGAAGGTGTTGCGCATGCGCGTTCATGGGAGCGGGCGGGAGGCGGTGGGCGGGAGCGTGGGTGTGGATGTCTGAGGGCGTGCCCAGGTGTCAGAGCACGGGTCCTCCCTCTTGGGGATTGGCGGTATGGTGTGGGCGCGTGGGCCCGAGAGTGTGTGTGTATATCCACATATAAGTGTGAGTGCAAATGAGGGCGCCCTGAGAAAGTGTACAAGTCGGAGTGGAAGTGGGCGTGGCTAAAGTGCCGGGGTCCTGTGTGAGTGTGCAGGTGGGAGTGGGCGTGGCTGAAGTGCCGGGGTCCTGTGTGAGTGTGCAGGTGGGAGTGGGCGTGGCTAAAGTGCCGGGGTCCTGTGTGAGTGTGCAGGTGGGAGTGGGCGTGGCTAAAGTGCCGGGGTCCTGTGTGTGTGCAGGAGGGAGTGGGCGTGGCTAAAGTGCCGGTGTCCTGTGTGAGTGTGCAGGTGGAAGTGGGCGTGGCTGAAGTGCTGTGTCCTGTGTGAGTGTGCAGGTGGGAGTGGGCGTGGCCGAAGTGCTGCGGTCCTGTGGGAGTGTGCAGGTGGGAGTGGGCGTGGCTAAAGTGCTGTGTCCTGTGTGAGTGTGCAGGTGGGAGTGGGCGTGGCCGAAGTGCTGCGGTCCTGTGGGAGTGTGCAGGTGGGAGTGGGCGTGGCTAAAGTGCTGTGTCCTGTGTGAGTGTGCAGGTGGGAGTGGGCGTGGCTGAAGTGCTGTGTCCTGTGTGAGTACAGCAGCTAACACCCCTCAGCCCCTGCTTCGGACTGTGCATCCTGCCTCAGATCCGTGGTCACCTGTGGGCCATCAGTCAGCAGTCACTTCCTCCCCCTCAGTGCTCTGCCCCGGGCCTGAAGGGCAGGACAGGCGGGCCGGGGGAGGTTGGCTTCATCTGTGCTTAGTGGGCAGGTGGGTATGGGCAGCGAAAGCTCATCTGCAGTGGAAGGTGGGAGGAGGCTGGCGGGATCCGCCGGCTTTCTCACTCGCCCCTGGGCAGGAGGATGGAGGCTGAGGAGGGAACGGCCTCCGGGAGCCCGATGGCCAGGAGCCTTGTGAGCTGTGTTTCATGCGGCCTGTATTGTGCGGTGTCTTCTCCGGGAATATTTCTCTCTGGACTCTCTGGTCTCTATTCACCCTCGGCCGGCTCGGCTCCTCTGACTCGGGCGGTCTCCTCCAGAAGCCTCCGCTGGTCAGTCAGGCGCCTAGAACCTGAGAGCTGGAATTGGCAAAGTTTATAACCAATGTACACAATTCAAAAAGCAGTTGTCATTTGATTGTTGTACTGGTGAAGGCGGAAGTCAAGCATTAAAAATAGATCAGGACATTTGGCCAGTTCACCTCAAAGGTCCTTTCTTCTAACTCAAGATCATTTTTTTCCCTAAAATTCAAAAAACTCGTTTTAAGTTCTTGCTCTGTTCCAGACCCTGGACATACCGAATAAAAAAACAAACTGCCCCTCCCCTCAAAGACCTGGCATTTTATTGAGGGCTGTGTTACGGGAGCCACCTGCTAGTGGCTGCTGGGGATCTAATTCTGACCAGCAGAATAGATTCCTTCACGTGAGAGGATGATAAGTTCCCTCTTCCCTCCGATTTGTTTCATTCCCAGTCCACAAGCAACATCTGCCCAGCACTAAAGGCTGATTTGCAGTTCCTGCAGGGGTGTTATGATTCACAGCCTGGACCTTTCCTCCCTGCTCCTTAACGGCTGCAGTGCCCTTTAACCCTTTCTAGGCTTTCTGGGTTTTGCACTTAGGTGTGGTCCTTAATAGGAGTGCATCTCTATCCAGATAAGCAGGGGCTCTGCTGGACCCAGCTCCCACTGCCTTATTAAGCGATGCATTTTTGGTTCACTTACACTTAAGAAATGTCTAAAGTCAGGGCTTGATTTGTTGTTTTGCTTAAGTTTAAAAAGCCAGTGACACAAATTAAAACCAAAAGTAGGGGCAGCTAGGTGGAGCAGTGGATAGAGCACCAGCCCTGAATTCAGGAGGACCTGAGTTCAAATCTGGTCTCAGACACTTAACACTTCCTAGCTGTGTGACCCTGGGCAAGTCACTTAACCCCAGCCTCAGAAAAAGGAAAAAAAAAAAAAGTTTGTGTTCATGTATCCCCCACCCCCCAGATCCTGAGTATTCCATATTTACCAGCAATATCGCTGTCTGTATTACTCTACAAACGTCTCGAGCTCAGCAAATGGAGTTGCCACCAGACTAGAGGGTAATGATCACTGTTGCCGCCACCGTAATAATCATAATGATGAGACCCGGTATTCGCATCGTATTGAAGGGTTTGCAGAGTGCTTTCCAGCCATCAGCACCCCCTGCTGATCAGAGACCACCCTGAGAGAATAGTGGAAGGTGGGAGAGGGAGCGTGTAAAAGAGGGATGGAGGAGGAAAGGGAACAAGACTTGAGGAAAGATAAAAGCTGGACTGCTTTGGTACCCGGCGGTTCTGGGGTTCTGTGTTCAGCTTGCTGACAGGCAGATCAAACTGATGGACCAGAGCAGGCTACCCAGCCTGGGGAAGGGTCTGGACATTGTCTAATATGGGGTGCACTGGATGGACGAAAGATGTCTGTGTTTGAGAAGATCTGGGGAGCCCAGCCTCTCAATGTGTTTGAAGGACTGTCTCAGAATTAATAGATGTGCTTGGCCCCAAGGAGAACATTGGGGGGAACTGCAGAAGGATGTGAAGGAAGGCTCCCTGCCCCTTAGATGATAATGATCACCGGCGGTTTCAGAGCATGCTTTACGATATGATCTCATCTGATCCTCCAAGGACCCTGGGAGGTTGGGGCTCTTAGAATCTCTCTGAGTAAACTCAGACAACAGGGTTCAGTAACTTGCCTACACACCTCTGGTAACTGGATTTGAACTGGGTCTTCCTGCCTGCAGGCCTGGTGCTTTGTGTGCTGTTGGGGAACCAACTCCCCTCCTCTGGAAGTGGGGCCGCCCCTTCTGTAGGTTTTGAAGCAAAGGCCGGAGGCTGCCCCTTGTCAGAAATGTGTGTGCTGAAACCTTAAGTGGGCACGGCTTGGAGTGGCTGCCCACTAAGGGCAGTGACTGTCCTTATGAACACTCATCCTCATTGGCTGAGAAGGAGTGCAGGGAAAAGCAGGTGGGGAGAAGGGCATGGGTGATGGCTGAAAGATCAGAGGTCTCTTGGTGGTCCAAGAGCTGGCACAGAATGGCAAGGCAGAGGGAGAGGGCATGCCAGTAGACTGAGATCAGATGAGGAAGTATGGAAGACAGGATCAAAGAGTGACCATCTTTGTGTGGGTGATGGGACTGGGAGAAGTAGCTTATGGCAAAAGTAGAAGATCTGGGAGGAAAAATGGGCATCTGAAGGACTCGATTTGAGTATCAAAGTCCCTTCTGTGAGGGCAGGAGTTGGGAAGGAGAGAGACTATGAGGGCTGAGACTCACTGAGGAAAGAAGGGTGTTCCCGGAGGTCTGTCAGCAACCAGGATTCTGATTGCAGGATGGGTGTGGACCCTCAGAGGACACTGAGGTTCCGATGGTTACCGATGATCGTGATAGGGGAAGAACTTGGACAGGATGGGGGGAGCCACAAGTATGCCAACCACTAAGTCCGGGGAATGAGTGAAAATGCAGCCAGAGCTGGAGAGGATGGCTGGGGCAGCTGCATCCACAGGGCTGGGCAAAAGGTGGAGAGAGTGGGGCTGGGGTGGAGACGAAGCTGGGCCTTTAGAGTTCGGTCTCTGGGGTGGGACGGTGGGGCTGGGGTGGAGTAGGGGGAATATTCAGGTGGGGAATGAATGTGAGGGTTCACAGACCGGAGAGTGTGACTGTGGCCCAAGGTGGGTGTTTATTGATCATTAAAGGAATTATGAAAAAATGTACAGCCACTGTTCTTTCGTTTTGGGAAACAGCTCCTTATAAAATAATGTGATGACTTATTATCATTTCATAATTTAATCTGTTTTAATATCTAATATGATGCATGTCAAAGACTGTCACTTGCATAAACTTTTGCTTATTTTAAGTTGAAGGAGGCCCTGAGACCAAAAAGTTTGACATGGGCCATTGAAAAGCAAAATCTACCATGACACGTCCCTGGCCAATGCTCAGATGGAGAGTTTCCTCGGATTCCTTCTGCCGAGTGGATGTCCCAGAGGGACACTGTCCTCCTGGGTTGGTCACGGTCCAGAAGGATTTCCAAAGTCTCCCTTTGATGCAGAGGTCAGTGATTGGCACTCGGCAGAATCTCCTAAAAGAGATCTGGAATTGCCAGCTGCCCCGAAGGAAAAAGCACTGTCCATGGGTGACTGGGAGAGCCATGTAAGGTGCCCCATAGGTGGGTAAGACAGAGACACTTGGAGGGCTATTCCTGGCTCAGTGGGAATGTGTTTCCTTCAGGCTTCGGTGACCTTCCGGGACGTGGCCGTGGACTTTACCCAGGAGGAGTGGAGGCTCCTGGAGCCGACCCAGAGGACCCTGCACAGGGACGTGATGCTGGAGAAGTACCAGAACCTGGTCTCTGTGGGTAAGCAAGGCTGTGCCCATGTCTCAGGGTTTGGGGATGGGTGTGCCAGGATGCAGGGTGGTCAGAGACAATGCGATCCTTTCTCCTCTTCAGACAAAGGAAGTCCCATGAGCTGCTGGTGCTGGCCCTGAAGCTGCTGGCTCTCTGCTCTGGAGTCTGCTTCCTCCAGGAAGCCTTCCTTCCCACTCTTGTCTAACTTTGGCTGTTCTGCATGGAGGATTTCCCTCTCTGAGTTGGAGCAGGCAGGGGCCAGGCCTGTCTTGGCTAACCTACTCTCCAGTGATAGGTGATCCCTGAGACAGAGCAGCCCCACTCAATACAAGGATGCTCTATTGAGACAGGTCCATCAGAGAGAATATGTTTATTCCTTTAGGAGGATTATGTTTACTATAGGAACTGGCCAAGTTTCCGGAGTTAACATTGGCCTGTCATGAAGGATATTCATTAAGAAAGGCAGGAGATGGGCCAATCCTCCTAGTGCTCCCTGGGATTTAATCAGATAAGTAGGAACGCATTTCAGAGTTCTCAGCAAAAAGAAGTTTCACGAAAGACATGGCTGAGACTTCCTTAAGATTCCTACTCACTAGGATTCCTTACAGCATGTCGGTAGAATTTTAAAATTGTCATTTCCTGTTGTACAGTTATGTTTACATACCATACTCTGTTAAAGAATAGTCTTAGCATGAAGTTGAGGAACTAATTTCATTCTTAGTCTAATTTAGATTTCTGATCTATATTTAAAAGGATCTATGATGTGAAAGTTCATTGGTGGTGACAGCAACTCATCCATTCATGATGAACCATCCTATGTGATTCTTTTCCATTGGTTTGCCACAGGGGGTCCACCTTACATGCCAGGAACCTGCATCTCTTTCTCCTGATATTGAATATTCTCATTGGTTATTTATCAGCTCTTGCTCAGACCCACCAGGATCTTCTATTTATTGCCCTCTCTGTGAGGCCCCCCTTTTTTTAAAAGATGCTTTTCAATATTCATTTTTAATATTAGCTTTTTATTTTTCAAAACATATGTAGAGATAGTTTTCAACATTCACCATTGCAAAACTTTGTGTTCCAAATTATTCTCCTTCCCTTTCTCTCTCCCCTCTTCCTTATAGATTAAACATGTGCAATTCTATACATTTCCACATTTATCATGCTGCACAAGAAAAATCGGATCAAAAGGGGAAAAATGAGAAAGAAAAACCAAAATAATTATAGCTAATGTTTCTGATAAAAGGCTTTATTTCTTTTTCTTTTTATTTATTTTTAGTACACATTGCTTTATGAATCATATTGGGAGAGAAAAATCAGAGCAAAAGGGGAAAAACATGGGAGAAAAAAAAAACAAAAAGGAAATAACATAGCATGTGTTGATTTACATTATCTTCTTAGTTCTTTTTCTGGATGCAGATGGCATTTTCTGTCCAAAGTCTATTGGGATCACTTTGTATCTCTGAACCACTGAGAAGAACCAAGTCTTTCACAATTGATCATCACACATTCTTGTTACTGTATTTAATGTATTCCTGGTTCTGTTTATTTTGCTCAGCATCAGTTATATAAATCTTTCCAGGTCTTTCTAAAATCAGCTTGATCATCATTTCTTTATAGAAAAATTATATACTTTTATTCCTTCATTATTCTTATATGTACCACAATTTGTTCAGCCATTCCTCAATTGATGGGTATCTATTAATTTTCCATTTCTTTGCCACCATAAAAAGAGTTGCTACACACATTTTTGCATGTGTAGGCTCCTTCCCCTTCTTTATGTCCTCTTTGTGATATAAGCCCAGTAGAAATACTGCTGGATCAAAAAGTGTGCAGAGTTTTATGGTCCTTTGGGCATATTTCCAATTGCTTTCCAGAATGGTTAGATCATTTCACAACTTTACCAACAATGCGTTAATGTCCCAGTTTTCCCACATCCCCCCAATATTTATCATGATCTTTTCTTAGCCAATCTGAGTGATATATGAAATGTTACCTCAGAATTGTCTTAATTTGCATTTCTCTATCAATAATGATTTAGAGCATTTTTCCACATGACTATACATGGCTTTAATTTCTTCATCTGAAAATCATCTGTTCATATTCTTTGACCATTTATCAACTGCAGAATGACTTGTATTCTTATTAAATTTGACACAGTTCTTGATATATTTTATAAATGAGGCTCCTCTGGTCCTTTAATATGAAAAACACCAAGTTTTAATATGTCTTGACTGACTGGCTCCATGATATTTGAATTGTTTTTTTTTTTTTAAGTGTGTGAAACATCTATCAGATCTTTGGAGAAGGGAGGAATTTATGACCAAAGAAGAAGTAGAGAATATTATGAAATGCAAAATGAATAACTTTAATTATATTAAATTAAAAAGTTTTGTACAAACCAAACCAACTCAGCCAAGATTAGAAGGTAAGCAGAAAGCTGGGGAAAATTTTTATAGCTAGTGTTACTGACAAAGGCCTCATTTCTAAAATATATCAAGAACTGAGTCAAATATTTAATATATATATAAGAATACTACAAGTCATTCCCCAATTGATAAATGTTCAAAGGATATGACCAGATGATTTTCAAATGAAGAAATTAAAGCCATGTATAGTCATGTGGAAAAATGCTCTAAATCATTGATCAGAGAAACGCAAATTAAGACAACTCTTAGGTATCACCTCATACCTTTCAGATTAGCTAAGATGACAGGAAAAGATCATGATAAATGCTGGAGGAGATATGGGAAGACTGGGACACTAATGCATTGTTGATGGAGTTGTGAAATTATCCAACCATTCTGGAAAGCAATCTGGAACTATGCCCAAAGGGCTATAAAAGTGTGCATACCCTTTGATCCAGCAGTACCAGTACTGAGTTTGTATCCCAAGAAAACCATAAAGGAAAAGGACCCACATGTGCAAAAGTGTTTGTAGCAGCTCTTGTTGTGGTGGCAAAGAACTGGAAAATGAGTCGACGTGCATCAATTGGGGAATGACTTGAAAAAGTTGTGGTATATGAATGTTATGGAATGTTATTGTTCTATAAGAAATGATGGACAAGTTGATTTTAGAAAGGCATGGAAAGATTTACCTGAACTGATTCTGAGCCAAACAAGCAGAACCAGGAATACATTGAATACAATAACAGCAAAAATATTGTGATCAACTATGAAAGCCTCGGTTCTTCTCAACGTTCCAAGGCAATCCCAATAAACTTTAGATGGAAAATACCACCTGTATCCATAGAGAAAATTAAGAACACTAAAAGGAAATCAACAAATGCTACATTCACTTTTTTTTCTGTTTTTTTCTCTCATAATTTTTCTCTTTTCTTTTGATTTTTCTCTCCCATCATGATTCATTTTTAAAATTAATATACATATATAATCAGAAAAAAAGTTTTTTTTTGTGGTTTTTTTTTAAAGGAAGAGATCTGTATGTTTGGCTCAATCATCCACAGCCATGGCTGGGTGGATGAAGAGGGTTCTTTGCTGTAGTTACCACTTAGATTGGGACACACAACTTCAAGCTTTGTTGGCCAGTGTGTTTCTGGGACACTGAACATGGATGACCATGTTCTCTTGGAGAACAGAGAGTGCTTCAGAGATGCTTTGTAGCAGCCTCTGTGCCTTCCAGGCTGCTGCTGCTGCTGCTGCTTTTTTAAGCAACATGAAACTTTTTAATCAAGAACACAAACTATCCAAAGACTCACTCTTGGAAAGGACAGGCATTTACATTATTTACCAACTTTGGAACTCCTCACTCTCTATATCATGAACCTGTTAGGAAACATTACAAAGATTTCATGTGTGCTTATGGCAAAAGTGAATCATCAGTTCTTTGCAGACTAAGCAGTGAAAGAGCACGTTCCTGTATCCTGTCAGCTCAGGCTAGTTCCACCCCTTCTTACAGGCATCCTTCAAGAAAGTTGTTCTATAAAAGCCTGTTCCATTTGGATGGAAGGCTGCTGCACTTTTGCAACTAAAACTGACCCAGAATAGCTTTGAACAAAGTGTCTAGTGAGATATTTGTACAGGGACAAAGAACATCTCAGTTTAATGTCAAAAATGTTGATAGTCAAGTGACTAAAAAAAAAATTCACAAAGACCAGCTAAATACAAATGAAAACTGCATCAAGCTACACAGTCCCTCATTTGCTCCGGTCTTGTTTTCTCCCCAGTGATGGATTTTGGCTCATACATATATTTATCACTTTTCTGTAAACGTGTTATTCAAAGAATTGTCATTTTTCCTAAAGTTGAATTGAAGAAAAAGTAAAAGGCAAAATTTATGGGTGTGAGTTTGTGTATACATATGTGTGTGTATGTATATGTGTGTGTGTGTGTGTGTGTGTATATATATATATATATATATATATATGTATCTTACATAATATATATACATATAGTTATATATGTAAATATTTTTAAAATCTTTAAATTTAAAAATTATATTTATTTTATTATTTTATTTTCTATTTATTTATATATTCTATAATATAATTCTATTTAAATATATTTATTTTATTATTATATTTTATTCTATTTACAAATAAATAAATAGAATAAAATATAATATTTTTATGAATGTGCCTTCTCTATAATCTGGTTAAATGCGACACAGATGTGCCAATTACAGAGCTAGCCTGGATGCTCTGAGACTGATGGAAGCACAGTCTGGCTTAAGTATCTCCTGAAGTTCTTTGCTGTGAGAGGAGGACCAGGTAAGACACAGAGGACACAAAGGGGATGGGGATGGAAAAGTGTCTCTTTCCTCTCTGAAGATGTAGCTTGGTTTTGCCTGATTTGGACCTGTATCAATTTTTATGTTTAAAAACGTTAATGGTAGCAGATTATAAAAGTCTTTAAAGCAGAGGTTTTTAAGCCAATACTTAGTGATTTTTAAGGATCTTCTCAGAAACAATTTTTTTAAATAAAAAAATTTGTTGCAGAAAAACAGACAGAGAGAGGAAAAATGACTCAAAACTTCTAAAAAATCCTTTATGCTTTACAATGAGTTTTAAAATCTTATCAGTTGTTTCTTGTGATACTTTATATTTTCTAAGTAATTGCTCTTGCTTCAGTTGTTACAGCCTCCAGTTTTAAAAGGGTGATTGTCTAAGGGGAGAAATCTCTTTGAGGAAGGGACCTACCTACTTCCTAAATGGTGGGGGGACTGAAAAGATTCCTTGAAAAGCTGAGCCCACCTGGGAGAAGAATGGTACTAGATACAGGGTTTTGGGAGGATGGGGGGAAGAAAGCTTTCTAGTTTAGTGAGGGAAGATGAGAGTGTTGATAACTGACAGCAATTTTCTTGTCAGATAAGCCCTGGGCTCTAAGAAAGGAGAAAATTAGCTAAGATCTAGGATGTAGAGAAGCTGCTGCTTAACAAATGGTTAGGAAGGCTTGTCAATGCAGTCTTTTGTTAGATAATCAAATTCATGTGAAAAAGTGCCATAAGAGATAGAACATTTCTTAGATTTTGCTACAGAAAGCCATGAGTGGGGAGGGCTTAAGGAAATTTAATTGGCAAATGGAAGAGGCAAAGGCTACTTGACTGAAGGTTAGGATCAACATCTTTTTCTTCCTTGTAACTTCAAAATGGTGGAGGTATGAAAGCAGTGTTACCTACTATACTAGTTTAGTTTTTTAAAGACCACTTATTTCCTGCTTGCACACAGGTTCGACTCCATGCGTTCCGGGCTGTAGCATAAATCTCATTGATGTACATATATGTAGAGGGAGAGAAGCAGCCTTTTTATTCTCTAGACTCCTCCCAATTTGGAAAACTAATCATCTTGCTGCTCACTTCCATAGTCAGTTAGTCATCCTAGCCTGGGACTTTCTCTTGCACTGGAGGTAGTATCTGTGTCTTGTGGCTACATGTCACCTCTTTACATGGCAAGTGATTTTTTTTTTTTTTTTTTTTTTTTTTGTGGCAAGTGATTTTGAAAGAAAGAGAAGGATCACCAGATCCTCTCCTTAAAATCTTCAGATTGTTAAGGATTTTCTATACTAAGAATTTTCAAGAATTAGACTAAGAATTAGAGTAAATAAGTTGCCTTTCAAATTGAAAGAGGTTCTGGGATACTTTCAGAAACCTTAGCCCAGAAAAGAGGCTTTCCCTGTGGTAGGAGGGGTCAGTGCATCTGGGTGTAGGGCCAGTGTCACTCGTAGCTTCACAGGGGCTTGTTTTCACAAAACTGTGATTCTTTAAAGCTTTATCTGTTTGATATCCAGGAGCAGCTGCTCCTAAAATTTAAAGATGTTTTTTCTGGATTAGATTTGTTAAAAAAAAAAAAAAAAAAAAACAACAACAACCCTCTTTTCAGTGGAAACAGAATATGTAGCAAATGTCAATACACTTAACTATTTAGTTCTCTTTGCAAGGAAAGCACAAAATAGATGAATAACCAAAGATCAGGGTGATTTTTTAAGGATTCTATATGGTCTGTCATGCTTGCTCTTAAGTTTGCTGGGTAAAGTCTCCTGTACACAACTCACAGTTTGCCTCCCAGTCATAGCGCAACCCCGCCACTTCCCATCAAGCACAGGAACCTTTCACAGACCCCAAATTGAGTGAAGTATGAAAGATTGTTAAAAATTTGTTGCCATCAACCAAACATGGAAAAGGTTCAACAGCATTCTTCTTTAATGTAAACTGTGCTCTTTAAATGGGCATATAAATCACTGAAAAAGTGGCTTTCATTCAGTAAGTCATCAGTAGTAGGAAAGAAATCAATTAATTGGAATGATAGGCTAGTTTATCTACTGGCAACTGAGTATGATTTACCAGGTGTTCAAAGGTGAACATTTTAGGCAACATAATTGTACTGGTTTGGGTTTTCTTTGTCTCTTTCCATGTAGTCCCTGTCAATTAAGGATTCTATTCTCTTCTTGAGATCAGCAGGCTTAACTGGGAACCTCAGCTGATTATATGCTTCTGATATAAGCTGATTGTGGTCTAGAGCCTTTCTTATCTTCATGATTCTCACGATTGCAGCATCAATGTGATACTGTCGGTCCTGAAAGACTTTTTCAGTAGTGCTTGCTTGTTCCTCTACTGTTTCTTTCATCTGGATTTGATTGATTTTTATCCTGAAGAGTTTGTGTTTGAAGTCATCATTGCAAGTAAATTTATCACCATCTTCCACATCTTTGCCCTTGGGATTTTTCATCAGAACTCTAGCTTTGCCACAGGCTAAGGACTGGAGTGATCTCCTTAATTCTCCATCCTCTATTCCTGTAGCTTGCTTGATGTCTTCTACACTAAATTCCTTGCCATCATTAAACATTAGCAACACCAGTGTTTGGAAAAGAGAGACCTGAAGCTCCTTTTTGCCCTCTTTAAATTCTGCTTTTAGTACACAGTGTCCTAGCGTTGATTGCCACTGAAGCTTCCTCCCACTGTGTTTACCTAAGTAAAAAGTCTTGAAAATCTCCTGGAGTCTTACCATCTCAGCCGGTAAGTGAACCTCCATGGGCACATATGTTGGCCAGTGACCTGTCGTCAGGATATTCACGGTTAGTTCAATGCTAACAGGAGAGTTTTGGTTTTGCACATACTGTTTGAATTGAACCATGATATCTTTGGACAGCTCGATGTCTTTGAACATCCCTTCTAGTTTGCTGGTGAACACAGGTCCACATTCGTGCTTGAGTTTGGAAAGCATCGACTTTTCAGCATCTGTCGATGCGCTCTTTCCAACCAACAGCCTTTTGACTAAGTCCTTCTTATAAAAGGCTTCAAAGACATCTTTCCCATAAATGAAGCGAAATATGATCATGATCTTGTCCAACATCTTCTCAAGTTCTTCATCTGTAGCTTCCCTGTTCCCTGCCCGGAGCTTCGAATCCACGTACTTTGCTATGAGCTCAGCAGGCTTATTTGGTCTTTTGTTAATGAAGGTTTCAAATGCTTCCTTCGTGGCATTGACAAACCTTTCATTTTTCATAAAACTGATTTCCGTAATATAGTCAACTTTGTCTTTAAAATCCAGCAATTCCTGTACCATGGTCTTATCTTTTTCGGGATTGATGACAATAGCGCTGCCAAATGCCTTGATGTATTCAGTCCAGTATTGCAAGAGAACCTGAACTCCATTGCATACCCTACTAAATAGCTGATAGAGTAGAGACAAATCTTGAGTCCGATTTTCATCAAGAAGGTGACTTAAACCTTTCTGAAGGATGGCTGTTAAATGCTCACCTAGGAGTTGCTTTTCTACAGTCGCAATTAGTGGCTTCTGAGTACTCAGATCTAGATAAGTGATCAGTCTATCTTCTTCTTCTTCTAGACGTCTGTTGACATGATGAAAATATTCAGAAACCTCTCTTTCTTGCATCAAACGCTGACCCTCGGCCGCATATAGCTGGTTGGTTTCTTCCAAAAATCTTTGTTCAAAAGAATCTTGATAAATCTGCAAGTCGGAAAGCATACTCAGGAGGCTTCTAAGCAAACTCCTGTCAATTGCTTCACCGTTCCTTTCCCTGTCAATCAAAAGGAGAATGCCTTCAATGGTCCTGTTCTGGACGGTCTGATCGCTAATTATATGGGTCCTAAATAATTCTAGACCCATGTCCCAAATGGAAGGCAGCATTGAATTCTGAAGAACGTACGTTCTATCCAAATACAAAAAAATGCTCCTAATCATGGACATTTGCCTGCAGTGATTATGCCAGCACTTATCTATCTTCTTTAGAAAGAGAACACTGTCCAATGAATCCTCTCGGAATTGGTGAATTTGGGTTCTGATGTGTTCTTCACAAATTTGTCTCAGCTGTTTGTATAATTTTGCAGAGATCCTGTAGGAACAGAGGTTTTCAACCGCCTGATAGAGTTCTTCTAAATTGTATGTAATCGAAGTACTGTTCTGAATGGCTTCTACTGCTTCCTTCAGTTTCTGCCATAATTTCTCTGTATAGTTTTCTGGAAGAGGTTTCTCTTTAAAGTTCTTGATCACCAATTTCTTGGCTGAGCCTGGTTTACTGGTGGTAAAGCTAGAGGTAGTAGAGGAGGTTCTGAGAAGCTCGTTTACATGTTGCCCTTTAGCCACAGGGGGGGTTAATAAGTTTTTGTTTTTAAGTTCTTGCTGCTGATCTGCAGCAAGTTCAGGTGAAGAAGAAGATGTGGATTCCTCAGCCATCTTCACATTAAGTCCTATGAAATCCAAGGAGTCTTCCAGGTGCGGTTTCTGCTGGAGGTAGTGATACTTGAGGATGGCAACTGAAATCCCAGGGCAAGAAGCTGTAAAAGTGGTGGAAGAGGTGGGAGAGGAATTCTTGGGGAGGAGCAGGAAGGAGGGATGGGATCAGTCTTCTTTTTGTTGCTGCTGTGGTTGCTGTTTAACTTTCTCTTCTTGAAACAGGAGGTAAAGGTGGCCAAAGCAGGGCTGGTGCTGTTATGACCATCAGTGGCAGGTCTGACCTCCTGGGAAGGAGGAGCAGCAGCAACTGGGGGGCTGGGGAATGAGAAACCTGTTGGAAACATGAAATTGCTGGTGTCAGTAGGCTGGGAAACATGGACCCTTTTGGATGGATGAGAAAGAAAAGGTAGAAAAGCAATCCATCCAGGACCCAGTGAAGGGGGTTGGCAGGGGAAGGCAAGGAAGTCAGCCTGCTTCTTTATGAATAGAGTTAAATTCTGATTGCTTTTTCTCCCTGGCATTTTCTCATTTCTTTCCCTGCATACAGGGATTCCTGTTTCCAGACTGGATGTAATTTCCCTGTTGGCAAAACAAGAAGCACAATGGATACCAGAAGTCCCTGGGGGGACCTGTCCAGGTGAGTGAGTGCAAAGCAGGTCATTGGGAGTCACTGCAGGTGGCCACTTCCTGCATCAACTAGAGGGTCCCGGTTAGGATGGCTTCCTGACCTTTTTGTAGCTCTTATTGTTTATTGCTGTATTGCCTTCCAAAATGATTATACCATTTCATAGCTTTAGCTTTGGGCAAAATCATGTCTGTTTCTCCATGGAGTAAGTCACTGGCATAATTCTTTTTTCTCTTTTTTTTGTGCATACATTTTTAAAATAAAAGCTTTTTATTTTCAAACTATATGAAAAAATAATTTTCAACATTCATCCTTGCAAAAACCTCGTGTTCCAAATTTTTCTCCTTCCCTTTTCCCCACCCCTGACAACAAGTAATCCAATATAGGTTAAACATATGCGATTCTCCTAAATAAAGTTCCACATTTATTATGTTGCACAAGAAAAATAGATCAAAAAGTAAAAAAAAAAAAATGAGAAAGAAAAACACAATTAAGCAAACAATAACAAAAAAGGTGAGAATGCTATGTTGTGGTCCATCCACATTCAGTCCCGACAGTCCTCTCTCTGGGTGCAGATGCTCTCTCCATCACAAGTCTATTGGAACTGGCCTGAATCATTTCATTGTTGAAAAGAGCCAAGTCCATCAGAATTGATCATCACATAATCTTGTTGCTGTGTACAATGTTCTCTTGATTTTACTCACTTCACTTAGCATTAGTTCATGTAAATTTCTCCAGCACTCTCTGAAATCATCTTGCTGATCTTTTCTTATAGAACAATAATATTCAATTATATTCATATACCACAACTTACACATGGGCAAACATGTTTACAATTTTAATCGTATTTTATTTTTTTCAAATACATTCAAAGGTAGTTTTCAACATTCACCTTTGAAAACCTTGTGTTCCAAATTTTTCTCCCTCTCTTCCCCCTCCTCCCTCCCTAAGACAGGAATCTGATATAGGTTAAACATGATATAGGTTAAGCAGTTCTTCAAAACATATTTCCATATTCGTCATACTGTGCAAGAAAAATCAGATCGAAAAGGGAAAAAATTAGAAAGAAAAAATTCTAGGAAATAACAACAACGAAAGGTGAGAATATTATTCTTTGATCCACATTCAGTCTCCATAGTTCTCTCTCTGGATGTAGATAGCACTTTCCATCCAAACTTATAAGAGTTTTCACTGGCATATTTCACAACTTTCTTTTGAATTTAATGGATTTTACATCCCTTAAAGATGATTTCTTATTTCTTTCTACAATTTTTAGAGAGCAAACACAATTTTTCTTATGGCCATTGCTCTTTGTATTCCTTTAAAAATTATTCAGATCTTTTAAAAGATCTTTTTTTTTAATTAAATGGGAAAAAAAGATTTTTACATGAACTTCATTTTCTTTTAAAATTTTTTTATTTTTTGTTATTCTGAATTTGATAAACACCATTAAATATAAACATTTTCATTTGAAAAACAGAATAACGGGACTGCATCTGAAACTGTCGATCTATATCCATCATATGTCCTTTAAAAATATACATAATAAATTCAACACTGTAACTTCAAAGGTGTTGTGTTTCTTTGTATCCCTCGGAATCTTTTTTTTCTGTACATTGTTTTAAGTGCTTTGTTGATGCAATTTTTTTCCCCTCTCTTTTTTGTCATTAACCCTTTATCATCTCTCGGAAATCCTATTATAAAATAAATATAATCTAGGAAAATAAGTTGATGTATTAACCATGATCAAAAATGTAGGTGCTGTTCTGCACTTTTTATAATCATCATCATTTTCAAATATGTCCTTCACCTCTCACTTGCGTGGGAGTCATCTAATGTCATAGAGAATAAAAATCAAGGGGAGGTAGATTATTTCTACAAAATGAACATATCAGTGCATCTCACAGCATCCTCAAGGGTTCCACACATACAAAATTTCTCACTACTGCAAAGAAGGTTGGGACATTTTTACATCTGTTTCATGGCTTCAGGGCTTTGGTATTAGATTTATCCAACATCCAGTTTGAATTTTGTTTATTTTTTTTCTCATTTAAATTGTTGGTGTCATTAAATATTTGTTTTCCTGATTCTGCCTATTTTTCTCTGTTCAAGTGTTTTCCCGAGGTTCTCTGAATTTTTCATATTTATTATTTTGTAAGGCAATGTCATTCCATTACATTCATGTACTGGGGATTTTCCTTTTCTTATCTTTTCTTTTTAAGCTATTCTCTTCCCAGTCATTGGGCATTAACTTTGTTTCAAATTCTTTGGTACTGCCAAAAATGATGTCATGAATTTTCTGGTAGTTCAATAACAAATTGTTCTCCAGAATGGAATTAATGTTGGTTATATTATGTATAAATTCCACATACCTTTTCTGCATCTTTTTAAAAAGTTTTTTTTAAATTAGATTATCCAAATTTCCCACTAGATTTCTCCTCCACCCCTCCCAAAGTGCAAAGAGGAAGAAAAATTTTTTATAATACTAGACATCCTATCAAACTATTTAGATTATATGTCTCATATGTGTAAATATATATACACAAATGTATAAAATATATTATGTATCATATTAAAAATATATAGAATATATAAATGTATATTTATTTGTTTAGTTATTTATATAATCCACTCCCATGGTGGAAGTCTCTTTTTTGGGACCAAAGTTAATCATTATAATATCTTATCATTTAGTTTAGATTCTATAATGGTATAAGTTCTTTTCATTAACATTTTGTGGATATTGATTTTTTGGTTCTACTTCATTTTGTATTATTTTCATAGAAGTCTTTTTTATGCTTTTCTGTATTCATCTTGTTCATTCAGTACACCCATATAAATGTCCCTGATTTTAGTACCATTTTTATTACTTTTTTATTATAAATTTCAATTTAATTGACATGGGTAACTATTGGTATTTAAATATATTGGGAAAAAAAGCAGAAAATAAGCAAGTACACGTACAAGGTGAAAATTCATACTATTCAATGGTACATAAATATACCTGGTTCTGTATACTTTTTAATATTTATTAATGCCACCCCCCAGACTGAATTAAAAACTCTGTTACCCATCATCATCCATATTTTTATGCTTTTTTTTCCTACTCACCTGTGAGTAAAACATCACTTTGTTGCTGTTTCTGTTTATCTATATGGTTGTAGTCATTGTATATACTGTTCTTTCAGCTTATTTTTCCTTTCTCTGCACCATGACCTAGAAGTCTTCCAAGATGTCTTTTGATTCTCCATTTTCATCCTTTGGCTGAATAATATTCCATTACATTTATATATTATAATTGGTTCACCCCTTCCCCAGTTTCTGGAATCAAGTATGTTGCTTTTGTTTGGTTCTGTTTACAATAACCAGTAATGCTGCTAGGAATATCTTTGTGTAGATAAGTCTTTTCATTCCTCTAGGATATTAGACCTTGAGTGGGAAGGGACTTCTGAAACTCTCTGTTGTAACCGCTTCATTTTACAATTAAGTAAACTGAGATCCAGGGAGTTTAGGCAGTTTGATTTACTCAAGGCAGTAGTAGTTAGTGTCAGGAGCTGGATTTGAATCTAATTCTTCTCATTCAAGAGTCAGTGTTCTTTTTACCAAACTATGCTACCCTTCATTTTTATCAGCCTGACTTTTTTTTTGGTAAGAAATATTGATGACAAACATATTTCCCCAGTCTCTTTTTCCTGGTGATTTTAGAAATATTGATTCTTATTGTGAAAAACATTTATATACTTAAATATTTGTCATTATTTTCTGGTGTCTTTTATTCCCAAATAGATAAGAATATTCTTACCTCTCCACAGTTGTGTTCTATACCTATCATTTTCTTTAGCTATGTATCACCTGAAGCACCCACTGCCATCCTTAGACCTGTACAAAGCTACCTCACATACTACATACTTATTAGATCATAATGGATCCTTTCCAAACTGTAGCACAGAAGCCCTCACTAGTGTGTTTATTTTTACTAGTTAGCCTCCAGCAACACTTAGGTCAAAGTAAAGGCATGTCAGGAAACATTACAGGAATAATAATTACAGTAGAATTCTCTTCCTCTTTCACATTTGGATATCATGCTTCCACAAATAGCAGTCTGCTTTGGAAGAATGGATTTGCCCCTTATGTGACATGTTGATATTAAGAAACCAGTGGAGCCAAGAGCTAAGGATTTTTGCTGATGTGCCACTATCAGGCTTCAGAGTTATGGATGCAGCGGGATAACACGTGTCAAGGACCATCTCAGGTTTTTTGTAATGCAGTCTCCCAGTGCCTTCTAGCAATGCTGCTTTCTGCTGGTTCGTCTTCTATTTCTTCTGGGCATTGTGTCTCTGCTCTTTGCTCTCCATTGCTGGCCATCACTCTTATCTCAATTTTATTTTGATTCATCTGTCTCAGTAACAGTCTAAACTCTGTCAGCAGCCCATGGTGGGATACGGTGAATAGTAAGACTATATTTAGGCAATGAGCTCTTTTAGACTGATATCCCTGCCATCTACTAGTTACTAGTTGGTCCCAAGTTTTAGGACGCCTCTCTATGGCCATGAAGAGTTCCAGTTTTTTTCAGCCAAATCTATTATCCATTGACTGTTTTCAACCACCTCTCATCATCATTTCCCTCTCTTTTATAAAAATTCCAAGAGTTGGACTTCACTCTCCATTGCTGGCCATCACTCTGTCTCAATTTTATTTTGATTGACTCACCTCAGTAACAATCTAAACTCTGTCAGCAGCCCATGATGGGATAGAGTGAATAGTAAGACCGTACTTAGGCAATGATCTCTTTTAGACTGATAACCCTGCCATCTACTAGTTGGTCCCATGTTTAGGATGCCTCTCTATGACCACAAAGAGTTCCAGTTCTTTTCGGCCAAATTTTTTGTCCATTGACTGTTTGTAATCACCTCTCATCATTTCCCCCTTTTTTATAAAAATTCCAAGATTTGAACTTTATCTCTGTATCTCCAGGGCACAGACTACATCTAAGTCTTTCCTTTCTCCACAGATTCATAATTTTTGAAATTTAACATTCGTACATAATTATAATTATTTCTATCCAATTTTAAAAATGTTTACATAATCAGATTTTCCATAATTATTTCCTTTATTTCAAAAGATTAAAAATATATACCAACTCTCCATAATTGAGACTTAAGACATGTCAGAGAATCATAAAAGTTCAGAATTAGACAGAATCTTTAGGGGTCATTTTTTCTAACCCACACCTGATAAAGAATACACTTAATTGACAAATGACCAAGCAGATTATTCTTTTTAATCTATTTTTTATTACAGCTTTTTATTTACAAGATATATGCATGGGTAATTTTTTAGCATTGACAATTGCAAAACCCTTTGTTCCAATTTTTCCCTTCGTTCCCCCCACCCCTTCCCCCAGATGGCAGGTTGACCAATACACGTTAAACATGTTAAAACATAAGTTAAATACAATATATACGTATACATGCCTATACAGTTATTTGCTGTGCAAAAAGAATCAGATTTTAAAATAGTGTACAATTAACCTGTGAAGGAAATAAAAAAATGCAGGGGGACAAAAATAGAGGGATTGGAAATTTTATGTAGTGGTTCATAGTCATCTCCCAGAGTTCTTTCACTGGGTGTAACTAGTTCAATTCATTACTGCTCTATTGGAACTGATTTGGTTCATCTCATCACTGAAGAGGGCCGCACCCTTCAGAATTGATCATCATCTAGTATTGTTGTTGAGGTATATAATGGTCTCCTGGAGGTCCCATGAAGATTATTCTTGAAGGCTTCAAGTGAAATAACACCTTCTACTTTTTTGAGACATTCCATTCCTTTTTTGGAAAGCTCTAATTATTGGGAAGTTTTTACTTTAAATCAAGTTTATGCACTTATTTGCCAGTTTTACTCATTTCTCCTAATTCTGCTCTTTGATTCTAAGCAGATCAAGTTTAATACCCCTTGTTCATGAAAATGATTCAAATAATTGAAACAGCTTCTAAATCCCCCATGAATCTTTTGCAGATGACAATATAGTTGATAGTGAGTGAGCTAACTTGAGAACGTGGAAATCCTGGATTCTATTTAGCCTCTGACACGTACTAGCACAAGTGTTTAACTTGGGAGTTCATTAGGCAATGCTCGGTGGGATCTCCCTACACAAATGAAATCATATGTTGTATGTATATGTGTGAAGGGGGAGTCGTCTGCATGTTAGATATTTCCAGTTCCTTTAATTGATCATTATTTGGAATCTTTAGACCATTCATTTTAAAATAAACCAACAAACACAATGCAGTTGTATAGATGTTCAGATAGGATCTGATCAAGAGAGAGACTTGATTTTTCCCATTCTGTACTCTCTTCTTCACTTAAAGCAGCATGTAACAATAGTAGATGTATTGGCTACCCTACCAATTATTTGTGCTTCTAGGTCACTGAAAAGTTGGTTCTTTAGTTGATTAGTCGTGACCAATCCTATGTGAGCTGCTTCGGAGTTTTCTTGGCAAAGATACTGGGTATTTTGCCATTTCCTTCTCCATCTCATTTTACATATGAGGAAACTGAGGCAAACAGGGTTAAATGATTTGCTCAAAGTCACATAGCTAGTTAATATCTGAGACTTGATTTGAACTCAAAAGCGACTCTTCTTGACTCTAGATGGCACTCTATCTGCTTTGCCGCCTTTCATTAAAACAAAACAAAACAAAACAAAACAACAACAACAACAAAAAAAAAAAACCCTGGATATTTTTTAGATGAATTGCTATCTAGCTATGGCTTTCCTATTTTATACTTGCAGAAATGAGTTTCTGAACTCAGATGTGAACTGTTCATACTTGTCTCCAATATACATTCAATAGGTTTAACACATTGGTTTAATCTGTTGATTTTAATACTGGTTTTGATCTCCAAATCTTCCCTGTCATTTAGATGGATGTATATCCTTGCTGGTTTTGTGTCTTTTGTAAATTACTTTGGCTTATCATGAATGATAACAGATTATAAGAGAATAGAGCTTTTTTTTTAATGATTCTCTATTACATAAAATAATGATATAATTAATCTTTTTCACTTTCAGTTTATCATATTTAGAATTTTGTATTTCTTAATTTTGTAAAAAACCTCATGTAAATCGCATTATTTAATATATTATCTTTTGATTACATTATCATTAATTAATAGTAATACGTCTATGTGAATTGAATTTGGTGTTCATCCCTGTTGCTAAATCAATAAATTATTTGTTTAATTTGCCTTTTCCCTAATATTTTAAGAATTTAAAGTAAATATACTCATTGCTGTCCAATTTATTCGCAAGTTAAGACATCACCCGTGATATATGTGATCTTCTTTGAGAACAAAGAACAATAATAAGGACAACCTTCTGGAAAATGGATTCAATTATTTTCTTTACTATTTTGGAGAATCCCTATTAATTTTAAGTTTTATCCAATTGGTGTCTTCCAAATATGTCAAGTTTGTCTGCATGTATTTAAATTAGAATACATTTTGAGATGAGCAATTTTCTGAGCTAATTTTTATTCTTTTGTAGATTTCCACTCTTTTTTTATTGGAGATTATTCAGCTTTTTACTGAGTATTGTCTTTAACAACCTATATAAGATATGTTCTCAATGCCCTGGAATATAATTAATTTAGTCATGTGCAATTGAGTGCTCTTTTACTATCACCTCACTTGTCTGTGGTGTCATTTACCCGAAATAGCAAATTCCTGGCTTCCTTTAAACCTCTGTTCAAGTGCCAGTGCTCCGGGAGGCCTTTTCCAAAACTCCATCTGTTATAGTGTCCCCTTTCCATTTACTACTTAATATTTTATCTTCTCTGTATCAATTTGTATAGATGTCAGTTCCTTAGAATATAAGCTGCTTGAGGGTTGGAATTAATTAATTTGCTTTTTATTTGTGGTTTCAATACTGGGAATATTACCTGATACATAATGATCACTTATATATTTATTAATATTTTGTGTAATTGGTTCAAATTAAGCATCATTATTTTTCTGATGAGTTAGAAGATAGAGTTTACTCTAAACAAGAGTCATTTAGTACTGAAATCAGTGCCTAATTATTCTTTAAAAAATTTCTTCCAGATTCCATTAACAAGGAGACCATATTTGAACCCACAGATTCAAACTTGATGCAGGCCATTCGCCTGAGAACATCATTCAAGAAAAGATTGACAAAGGATACAGTAGCTCGGCATTCCAAGATGAGAGAACCTGGGCCATGTAATGTTAATTTAGAGAAAAAGGACAGCCTGGAGGGACAATCCAGAAAAATAATAATCACTTCCAGAAAATCTCTTCATAATGTGAAAGTACCTAATTATAATAAATTTGGGAGAAGTTTTAATATGGAATCAAATATTGTTGCACCATGGAGAAAAACTATGGGGAAAGGTCTCCAAAAATACAAGACACTTGGAAGAAACTTCAAAGGTTTTCCCTATTTAATTACAAGTAATAGATTCTTCTTTCAGAAGGACCTCTGTAAGTATACCAAATGCAAAAAACCCTTCAATTATCACTCAGATTTAATTAAATTTCATAAAATGCCTGCTATAGGAAGGCTATATGAACCTAATGTATGTGAAAAAGTATTTGGCAAAAGATCAAATCATAGTGGACACCAGAGGGTTTGTAATGAAGAGAAACATTACAAATGTAATAAATATGGGAAATTCTTCAGAGACAGAAAAGGTTCAGTTAAACATAATGTGATTCATATTAGAAAGAAACCTTTTTCACATAATCAAAATGAGAAAGTAAAAAGGGACATGCTAATATACCACAGAGAACTCAAAATGAAGAAAAATGCTTTAAATGTAATGAATGTGGGAAAGCTTTCGGCCAGAGGGGAAATCTAGTTAGTCATCAGAGAGCTCACACTGGGAGGAAACCCTTTGCATGTAGTACCTGTGGGAAAACTTTTAGCCATAAGGGAAACCTAATGAGTCATCAGAGTGTCCACACTGGAGACAAACCTTTTGCATGTAGTACATGTGGGAAAGTCTTTGGCCAAATGAGACATCTTATTATACATAGAAGAAACCATAGTGGGCGGAAAGCCTTTGTTTGTAATGAATGTGGAAAACCCATCATCAGGAGAGGGCACCTAATTACGCATCAGAGAATCCATACTGGAGAAAAACCTTTTGCCTGTAATGAATGTGGGAAAAAGTTCAGTGAGAGGAGAAATCTTATTACCCATCAGAGAATTCATACTGGAGAAAAACTTTTTGCTTGTGATGAATGTGGAACAGGCTTCCGACAGAGAATAAGCCTCATCATACATCAGAGAACGCACACTGGAGAGAAACCTTTTGCATGTAATGAATGTGGGAAAGGCTTCAGACAGAGTGGACATCTTACTACACATCGAAGAATTCATACTGGACAGAAACCTTTTAAATGCAACGAATGTGAGAAAACCTTCAGTGAGAGGAGAACGCTTATTACTCATCAGAGAACTCATACTGGAGAGAAACCCTTTACTTGTAATGAATGTGAGAAAACCTTTACTCAGAGAGCAAGCCTTATTACTCATCAGAGGTCTCATGCTGGAGCCAAACACTTTGAAAGTAATGAATGTGGGAAAACTTTCTTTAGGAGGGGACACTTTATTACCATCAAAGAATTCATACTGGAGAGAAACCCTTTGCATGTAATGAATGTAAGAAAACATTCAGTGAGAGGAGAAACCTTACTACCCATCAGAGAGGTCATACTGGAGAGAAACCCTTTCCATGTAACAAATGTGAGAAAACTTTCAGTGAGAGAAGAAATGTTATAACTCATCAAAGAACGCATACTGGAGAGAAACCCTTTACATGTAACGAATGTGAGAAAACCTTTACCCAAAGGGCAAGCCTTATTAGCCATCAGAGAACTCATACTGGAGAGAAACTGTTTCCATGTAATGAATGTGGGAAATCATTTACCCAAAAGGCAAGCCTTATTACCCACCAGAGAATTTATACTGGAGAGAAACCTTTTGCATGTAATGAATGTGGAAGATCATTTACTAGAAGAGCAAACCTTATTATGCATCAGAGGACCCATGTGAGAGGAAAATCTTTTGAATGTAATGACTGTGAAAAAAGCACAGAAAACCTTTACCCAAAGGGCAAGCCTTATTAGCCATCAGAGAACTCATTCTAAAGAGAAACTGTTTCCATGTAATGAATGTGGGAAGTCATTTACCCAAAAGGCAAGCCTTATTACTCACCAGAGAACACATACTGGAGAGAAACCTTTTGCTTGTAATGAATGTGGAAGATCATTTACTTAAAGAGAAAACCTTATTATCTATGAGAGGACTCATGTGAGAGGAAAATCTTTTGATTGTAATGAGTGTAAAAAAAAGCTTCATCCCGAGGAAACATCTTAGTGCACATGAAAGTATTCACTGAAGAGAATCTCTTTGAATGTAACAAATGTGGGAAAGCCTTTAGTGGGAGGGAATGCTTTATTAGACATCAGAAAAGTCATACCGGAGTGAAATGTTTTGAAGGTGATCAATACAAGAAATGATTCAATGTTAATATGTCTGGTGGAATGCTTCTGATGTCCTTGCTTAGTTCTGTACTGTTTAATATTTTTATCAATTACTTAGTTGTTATGCTTATCAGATTTGCAGATGACCCAAAGCTGGAAGCCATAATTAACACCATGACAATCAGTATACAAAAATATCTTGACAGGCTAAAATTTGGGGGCTGAAATATGACTGATGTGATATGAGATAAATGTAAATAAAGACTAAATGTTCTAAATGAAAAAAAGACAATACAAAAATCAAATTCACAAGTTACTTAAAACATTACACCATGACAATCAGTATACAAAAATATCTTGACAGGCTAGAATTTTGGGGCTGAAATGTGACTGATGTGATATGAGATAAATATAAATGAAGACTAAATGTTCTAAATGAAAAAAAGACAATACAAAAATCAAATTCACAAGTTACTTAAAACATTACACCATGACAATCAGTATACAAAAATATCTTGACAGGCTAGAATTTTCGGGCTGAAATATGACTGATGTGATATGAGATAAATATAAATAAAGACTGTTCTAAATGAAAAAAGACAATACAAAAATCAAATTCACAAGTTACTTAAAATATTAATTTTTTTTACTATGTACTAAACACTATGCGTACAAAAAAAAATTTCCTGGAGACATGTAAATAATTGTGTACACACAAATAAACACAGTACAACTACTGGAAAATAATCTTAGAAGGTATTAATAGCTGGGACAATAAGGAAAGGGTTCTTTCAAAAGTTGGGATTTGGGCTATGTTGGAGGAATCCAAGGAAGGTAAAAGGCAGGGAGAGAACATTTCAAGAATTGGAGAGTCTAGGCAAAAACAGAGGTAGAGTGTTGTGTTCTGTGAGCAGCAAGTGGCCCATTATGTGGGAAAGAGTAAAGGATGAAAAAAGATAGAAAAAGGGACCAAGTTGTGAAGTTTTAAATGTCAAACCAAGGAGTTTATTTTTAAACTTTGGACATAAGGAATTGCTGGATTTTATTGAGTGTGGAGGGGAAGTATCATCTTATCTAAAATATAGGAAAATCACTTTGGCAGCTAAGGTTGGATAGAAACAATAGATTTGAAGCAGGGAGACCAATTATGAGGCTATTTCATTTGTCCAGACAAGGGGTGATTGATTGGGTAGTGTTTTATTTTTTTCTTCCTCCCTTAAGAATTGTCAATAAAATTCTTTAAAAAAGAAAAACATTGTCCTACCTTCAGGAAACAGCAGAGTTTTTAAAACTAATCAAGTTACTAGCTATTGTTTTACATTAAAAGTCATCTTAAAACATTCACACAATAGTTTTCTTAGCAAAGTAAATCTAGTTGAGTGACAAGGAGTTAGTCAATAAATATTTATTACAGTATGTGTGTGAGAGGGAGGGAGGGGTATATAGACTATTCTAAGAGAAAGGCAGTAACTCCTGGGAATGATCAGAAAAGGCTTCATGTACAAGGTGGATGGCACTTAAGCTGAGAAATTCTGACAGACAGGGCTGAGGAAGTACATTCCAGGCCTAAGGACAGTCAGTACAGAAGCATGGATTGGGAATGGAGTATCACATGAGAGAATGCTAAGGTGATCAGTGTGGGTGGATCATAATTCACTTGGAGGTGAATAAGAGACTGGAAGAATATTTTGGGTGCAGATTGTGAAGGGCCTTAAATGTCAAAAAGACACTTTATTATGGAGTTAATAGGAAATATAGTGTTTTCTTAATAGGGGAGCAGGGCAGTCTTGTATTTAAAGACAGTCACTTTGGCAGGTGAGTGAAGGGTGAATTGGAAAGGGCAGATATTCAAGGCAGTACACAAATTAAGAAAATCTTGCAGTTGCCGGGTTAGAGGTGATGAGGACCTGAACTGGGGTGTAATGTTTGGGAGGGAAGAGAAAGGGGTGTATGTAAGATGTGGTGGAGATGGAGGACATTATTAAATTGGAGAATGACCAGGATGATGTTTATTTCATATAAACATCATTTGGTTTAATAGGATGTTTGGCTTGAAGAAAACATTGGACAAAATGAGAGCTTTCTTCAAGAACTAGAAGAGCTGTTAAGTGAAAGCAGGGTCTGTCTGGCTTGTTTTGCTTAGGCTCAGGGAGCAAAACTGGGAAAGATGGCTGGAAGTTGCATAGAGATAAATTTCATCCCCTGTACTGTAGGGAAAGAGGGCGTGTCCAAGTGGAGTAGGCTGCCCAGGACCCCGCCAGTTCCCTTCTCCCCCCAGTACATTAAATGAAACTTAAACAGACATCTCTTAAGCACATGCTATGTGCAAGGGAGTGTGCTAGATGTAGGAAACAGGAAAAAGTCTCTTCAAAGACTTTCATTCAGTTAGAAAGCAGTATATATATATATCAAAATGGAGGACAGCAAAGGGGCATCGTGGGTGATAAGTTGATTCACAAGCAGTTGTCACTCATTTTCAATGAACAATGATACTATAGTAGGGTTGATTTGATTACTGAGGAAAGATGAAGAAGCAGAAAGACTATGAAGTGCCACCGTGCCTGGAAGAAATGGGAAGAAGTGTTTGATTTGGTGGCCTGGGTCTCATTTGCTCACCAGTTACCAGGGTGAGAGTTTGGAATTTGGTATGTTAATTCCTTAAGGGAATATAGAAAGTTCTTCTCGTCGTCCAGTATGGAAGTGGTGTTCAAAGTAGGGGGCAGCTCTTGGCAGCAGGGGAGCTGGAAGATGTTTGGGGTGGACAGCTGGAAGAGATGAATGGCTAGTCTGGGCTTGCTAGATAAAGAGTCCATTTTATGTGGTAGAAGCAGCACCTATTTCATATAGACTGGACAATTTTGCATCATCTACAAGGTTCCTGCCATGAAAGCTAGGTTATTTTCCTGCTAAAAGACAGTGAAACAATCAAGATTTACTTAATCCAAGGGGGCAGCTAGGTGGCGCAGTGGATAGAGCACCAGCCTTGAATTCAGGAGGACCGGAGTTCAAATCTGGTCTCAGACACTTAATACTTCCCAGCTGTGTGACCCTGGGCAAGTCACTTAACCCCAGCCTTAGGGGGGGGAAAAAAAAAAGATTTACTTAATCCAGGGGACGAAACTGGGACACTTGTCATAATTCTCCTAAATATAAAATCTAGTCTTGAAGAGTCAAAGCTTTAAACACCCATTGTTTTCAGGGTGTCAATATGCCCTTTGAGGGGACATTTCTCTTTATTAATACTAAGGAACTGCATCCATGGGAACCAATACTTTGTCAAAGTATCTTTTCCCCGATTGTCTCATTTTGCTTCATCCTAGAATCTGAATCCTAGTCCCAGTCTATGTTCAGGGTTGGTTCTGTACTTTAGAGGCATAACAAATTTAAGGAGGGAATCATTTGCACTGAACTGCCATCAATCCAGAATTGGAAAGTCCTCACCACTGAGACCAACCCATAATCAGCAGGGGATTTCTTCTACACTATCACCTTTATCCTGCTTTGCTTGACTGTAGGATCTGAGATTTGGAGCTAGAAGGGACCATGGAGGTCAAGTCAAGTTGTTCACTTGACAGAAGAGAAAAATGAGACTGAGATATACTAAATGACTTGTCTGGGGTGACACAGTAATTTTTTTTTTTTTTTTTTTTTTGCTGAGGCAATTGGGGTTAAATGATTTGCCCAGGATCACACAGCTAGGAAGTGTTAAGTGTCTGAAGGCAAATTTGAACTCAAGTCCTCCTGACTCCAGGGCTGGTGGGTTAATCACTGCGCCATCTAGCTGCCCCTAACACAGTAATTTTGAACAAGGATTCAAACCCTGGCTCCAAATCCAGTGCTGTATGTACTCAACAGATGACATGTGAGAATTAAAAATAAATAAGCTGGAGAGGAGTAATACTACTACACCAGAAGGTCAAGGGGTTAGAGACCACATTGATGTCAGTATTCTCTCTCCTGGTACACATCACAATCAGTCCATGGCTGTCCCTAAAAATGCCATGCAGAAATGTTTTTTAGAATCTTTCCTAGGTTCTTCCTAATATATTTTAAGTTTTCATTTTGTATATGTAAGTGGGCTTATAAATAAAGCACTTTTAAGTATTATCTCATAAATCTGTCAGTTATTAAAGTAACTTTTAAGACAAAGGGGTAAAGTGTTATAGGCCATATACACAACCTGTTATCTTTGAATACAATCCTTTTTGTCTATGAGGTGGTCTTCAAAAGAAACTGAGATAATCTCTTCTGTATCCCCCCCCCCAAAAAAAAAAAAAAACATTACATACTGTCAAATTAGAAGATATACACTAAATTTCCTGGAGAAAAGTTCTTACTCTCTCTCATTTCTATAATATATCTGCTCCTAAGAAGCTTCAAGACTCCAAATATGGAGGGAATGTTCTAGACTCATATATACAAGCTCTAAAATTCTGGGATTCTCAGATTCTCAGTAGCCTAAACTAATTCCTTCCCACCTGTTCACACTGAAGATTGAGAAGAATAAAGGAAAACACACCTGAGGATTTATTTAATTCTGAACCTTACTGAAAATTAGAAGTCATCATTACTTGTTGAAAGGAATGGAAATTTCTTATTTGGTCACTTCAATGACTCTTCATGACCTCATTTGAAGTTTTCTTGGCAAAGACCCTGGTGTGTGTTGGCCATTTCCCTCGCCTGTTTATTTTACAGATGAGAAAACTAAGGCAGAGCGAAGTGATTTCCCCAGCTAGTGTCTGATTTGGCAAGATTTGAAATCAGGAAAAGAATTCTTTCTGACTTCAGGTTCAGCTTTATTAAGACTTGGGTCTCAAAAGATTAAAACTTGCTTGAAAAAAAAATCTTTTTTAATACTCTGGACATGGCACAGAAAAAGCCAGTGTATCGACTTTTCTATAGGTTTTTAGATTCCTAAAACTAAAATTAAAATAGAAACAGATAAACTGTAATTTTGTGGAAGAACTTGGAATTCTCCAGAGTACTAAAGATTAAAAATGGCCAAATTAATAGTTTAACCTTAGTCCAGAAAAGATTTAGAAAGCTTAAATTCATTATGCTGTTTTGATTTCTTAAATGTGTTTCTTTAGTTTGCATGAATTTTAATTTTATAAAATGACAAGCTTAGCAAACATATGAATTATTTCCGAAACTGTCATGTAAGCCAGAAAATAAAAAATGGAAGGTAGACAACAGTGGATAGAGTGCCAGCCCCGGAATCAAGACCTGAATTCAAATTCAGCCTCAGACTTGCTTAGCTGTATCACCCTAGGCAGGTCATTTAACTGTTTGCCTCAGTTTTCCCATCTGTAAAATGAACCGGAGAAGGAAATGACCAACCACTCCAACCACAGGGCTGAAAAGTAAAAATACTGATGGAATCATCATTCATTGATTTGTTTGAAACTTCCTTCTGCTTCCATTTTCTGCCAGGAGAGTTTCTTGTGCTGTTTGCAATTTCTCTAATTGTTCAAGAGCCTTTCGGTGGCCACCTCTTCCAGGCTTTTCGGAAAGACTTTTCGGGACAGCTGCCTTAGCCTCGGACTTTTCGGGATAGTTGTCTACAGCCCTCGATTTGCTTTGGGTGATGAACCTGCCCTTGTCTGGCTGGCTGTCCCTGGGGGCCTGAAGATGCCGGAGAGCCCCCACTCCGACCGACTGCAGGCTTGTTTCAACGTTTCCAACGCCAGTGGCACAGTTACTCCTTTTCTCGCCTCCTTTCTCCTTGCCCAAGGGCAGAAGTTGGCAAGATGGTGCCCAGAGGTCAGGGGGCCTTCGCAGAAATTGACAAGACGTGCCGTTCATTTTGTAGCCAAATTCAAACTTGATGTTTTCACAGTCCGCCCATCGGCGGGCACTGGGTCCTTCGTGCCCGGTCTGGGACCCACGGCCACCCCCACCCTGTTCGTACTTCCGGCCTAGTCCTCACGGGGCCTTCCCAGGACTCAGCCAGAGAGAAGCTGGCCTGGCTCTGGGTCAAAATGCAAGTGCAAGAAGTGCCTGGAGGAATCGGGAACAGTCGCAAGGGGAGAGACCCAGAGGCAAAAAGGCAATAACCCCCTGCTTCGACTAATAGAAGGTGGCGCTCCACACTGGGAGGCTAAGTCCGAGGCCAAGCACGCTGGCTTTGTGACGCGGCCACAAGGGCTCAGGGCAGTCCTGCCTGGGTCTGGTGCGCAGGCGCACATGCAGCCTCTCCGGCAAAGAAAGGGGACTGCAGAGCCATCTGGGACATGTAGTTCTGACGGAGCCCGAGCGGCGCGGCCGAGGCGGGCCGTGACGGTTCCTGGACTCCACTTCCCAGAATGCTTCGGGAGACTCTGGGGGTCTCGTGCCCCCGAGCCATTCAATGAGAACGGGCGCAATGGGCGCAGTGTCGTGGGAGTCATCCTGGGAGGCCCGACTTCCGACACTCGTGCCTGCCTTCTGCGTGTCCTCGGCTTTGAGCCCACAGCGTTGACTGGAAGCGTTGGCAGGCGTCCGCCAAACCCACTTCCTCGCTTCGCCACCCTCCTAGGCGTGTGCGTCTCCACGCCCCTGAGCTCTCGGGGTGAGTGAGTGCGCATGCGCGGCGTCTGGGACCGGCCATCCCCTCAATTCCCTCCCCTCCCTAACTGGACGAGTTCAGGGAAGGAAGTGCGCAGGCGCGGCCTGGAAAGGGCGGTTACTGGAGGCGTGTCCGTAACAGCGTGAGGGCGTTCCCGTGGGGTTGTGGGTGCGGGCGGGAATGGCTCTCCCTTCTTGTCCTCTTTCTTTGGAGTCTTTAAGCGCTTTCTGTGTGCCTGGCTCTGGGCCCTGCGCTGGAGTATCTGGAAAAGCAAAAGGCAGCCCTGCCCTCAGGGAGCTTCTAGTGCAAACCCCCAGTCCGAGTGGGTCACGGGGGAGGGGCCTGGCCTGGGGCTGGAAGGGGTGGAGCTTGGAACCTGGAGCCGGGCGGGCGTCGGAGCGGGGTGGGCGGGCCTGTGGTTTAGCCCGGTCACTTTGGGAGCCCGGGGCGGGGCGGACTGGAGTGAGGAGAGGACCCTGGAGGGCTCCGGCGTAGTCCTGGGCCAGGCCTGCGGCTCCGACCTTCTGGCCGCTGTGCCGTCTCCGGGCGCGAGGCCGGGACTTCCGCTAGCATTGCCACCAGCCAGGCGGAGGCCGGGGGTGAGCTCGAAGGTTCTCTCCCTTCCTCCGGGGTGCTGTGAAACACAAACCCACCACACGTGATGAAGTCATGCAGAGCGTGGCTCCTCTGCAGCCATGTTCAGGGGAGAAAAAAATAAAAAAAAAAAAAGTGTTTCATGTGCATCCGGGTCCATGAGTGCCCTGGAGCGGACAGCGCTTATGGTCCCGAGTCCTTCGGAGTTGTCCGGGAGCATCGTTAGTCCGAACCGTCTGGCTCTCCTCCTGCTCCCTGCATCAGTTCTTGGAATCCTCCCAGGTTTTCTGAAGCCGTCCCTTCCATTTCCTCCAGCACGGTAGCTTCCCCCCCCCTCCCCCCCCCCCCCCCCCCCCCGCTGGCAGGTTTGTGACACCCGGCTGCAGGACTTCTCGCCTGGTTTAACCCGTGGTGTTGACATCTTCATCACTTTGTTAAGGTCAGAGAATCAATAAAACCCCGAATCAGGCCCTGATTTGTTGTCTTTGCTGATGTCTGAAGTGACTGTGAATCCTGTAGCTGTAGCCTGAGACTTCACATCCTCCAGCCGGGGTCAGAGGAGAGGAGAGAGCTTCAGGGAAGGAAAGGAAGAGCCCGGGAGGGGGGGTCCTTTGAGAGAGGCTGGGGGGCGGGCAGTTTGGAGGGAAAGAGGAGTTCCGATTTGCCTGGCGAGAGCATCAGGGAGGCGGTCTCGGCAGCAAGTAAACTGGACTGAGGGGGGGGGACTCTGAAACGTGGGAGCCTCCTTTCTCTTCCACAGCCAGCCCGGGATGCCCGGAGACGGCCCAGCATGCAACGGGAGACTTCGGTCTTCTACAGGTCTCAGTCAGCAAGAGAACGAGGCAGAAAACAGCATCTTTTACCTAGTCCAAAAAACCCCACAGAGAGATATTGATGTTGCACGTGTCAAGATTAAGATGTTTATTAAACACATACGTCCGGAGTCCCACGGAGTCTTACAGATGAGACATGCGTGAAGATCTAGTAAAAGGGCGGAGGAGAGGCCAAAGAGGGAGGGGCAGACTGGGGAGAGCGCTCCGCAGAGCTCGAAGGTCCTGGAGAAGAGGCTGAGGACGGTGCGGAGGTTGCGGAGGGGCCGATAAGGATGAGGCTGGAGAAAAGGTCACCAGAGCTCAAAATTGAGAGATCCTAGAAACTTGGGGACAAAAGTCTCTGTGGAACGGCGAAGGTGGAAGCGACTGTATGTAGGGAGCAAAGGAGGTGGAGGCCCCTGTTATAGATGCTCTTTTCCAAGCATTGAGCCACAAAAGGAAGAAGGGTAGGGGATCCTGGCAGGGACGGCTGGGTCAAATGGGGGGCTATGGAGGGATGGGGCAGACAAGGGCATGTTTGTAGGCAGTAGGGAAGCAGCCAGTAGATGGGGGAAGCTGAGGAGAGTGGGGATGATGGAAGGCGCGATCTGCTGGAAAAAAAGGATGGAAAGTGATGGGGATTTCTTGTGCGTGTAAAAGGGTTGTCCCTGATAAGGAGAAAGGGGTGAGACAAGCTGAAGCAGGAGATGGCCTTAGGAGGCATCTGGGTGATGAGAGAGGGGGAGGAGGGAGAGTAAGATTACAGCAAAGGGCCTCAGGCTTGTTATTAAAGTAGAAGTCAAAGTTCTCTGGGGAAAGGGTTGGGAGGATGGGAAGGCTTGGAAGGTCTGGGGAGATCAGGGATAATGATGATTTAGTGAAGGGGGTGCAAAGGCTGCCTAGCAATTTGGAGGGCCTGTGTGAAATCCTAGCACCAGGGAGATATTCTTCCTTTGTTGTGGTCCCAAACACTGGATTGTCTTGTGTTCTTGAATGTTTCCGTCCAGGATGAGTCCTGAGTTACCTTCAGTTCTTTAGTTTCTCAGCTCCTCCTTCTGTCTCCATCATTTCTTTAGCATGAGTACTTCCTGATGATCCTCAGGGACTAACTAGTACAGTATTCACCTGGGAATGGGCATCTGAACCCCAGGATGAGAGTTCTAATGAAAGGGATCTTGCTTTTAGGCCTCCAGGTCCCAGCTTTACTGGCAAGTAAAAGGGGTAGAGGGATATCCCAAAAAAAGACCCCAGCTCAGGAGAAGACCCTCCCCCAGAGCTTCAGGGGGGGAGGAGCTGATCCCGGCACTGCTGGGGGTCCAGCAGTAACAACCTGCCTGGGCGGAGAGGGCTGGAGTGAAGTCAGAGCAGGGAGAAAACCAAGTAGCACCGCTGACACCGAGGACTTGTGTCTCGTAGATGAGGACAGAAGTGAGACTCACGAGGTGTGGGTGGGAGACAGAAACAAGTGGGTCGGAGCCATTTCTGAGGAATTGTTCTAGGAGGGAAGGAAGGCATATGGCGACTAACCCCAACCTCGGGGTCTCTGCCCCTCCTCTGTATTGCCCAGTGGGTGCCATTGGCTGGCTCCGTATCCCCAGAACTTCTGGCCCATTGTAATCATTAAGCGTCTCCCCTTGCCAGTGAAGAGTGAAAGGATCAAGGTCACTGAGGAGGGAAGAATGGACCTTCAGTGCTGTAGATGAAGGCGGCTCAGAGTGAAGAGCTGGGAACGTTGTGGGAAGGGGTGTCTTGTTGAGTCTGGGGAGGGGCAGGGAGAGCTGCACGTTTTGGGGGTGAGGCCCTCTGGGAAGCTCTTGGGCGATGTCTCTACCTCTGACTACTTTTTCCTCTTTGCAGCTCATCTTCAAAAGAGAGAGAAAGAAGAGGAGGAGGAGGAGAGAATGGCTTCTGGCTTCTGCTCAGCCGAAGTTCCCGTGAGTTCAAGTTTACTCTTTCCCCCGTTGTTTCATACCATAATAGATTCTTTCCCTTCTTTTCATGAGTTTAAATCGATCCCGTTCCTTCTATATTCTGAGAATCAGTTATTCTCCAGGAAATGCTCTGGCTATTCTCAGGGATGGTATAAAGTTTGTAGATTATTAGAGCCTTCATAATATCAATAGATTTTAGCATGAATGATTATAGTTTGACTAGGAGATTTTTATGTTATGTGTGTATGTGGTTGTTATAACAATAAATGGTAAAAAGCTTTTAGCCAGTGACTGTGATTTGAGAATTTAGACTAAATTTCAAATTTCCCTCCCAACTGTTTTTTGAAAGAGATGTTTATTGGTATTTTTCATTTTACATAGTCTAGATTTCTCCCTTCCTTTCCCCCTCCTGTAGAGGCTGGGAACTCTGAAAAGGTGCACTTAATTGCTCAGTGTGGTGTAGTGATGTAATCATACTGAAGTATTTAAGGGCTGGGACAACTGGGAACGCTCTCTCAGCCACAGATACAGGAGGAGACGCCAGATTCCAGACTCTATCTTTAACCGGCCTCGTGGCTCTTCTACCTCCTTCACTTCTTCACTAAGACCAAGGACTCAGGCTAATCCCGAGGTCCTCCAGAGAGCTAGTCCAGACATTACACCCTCCCCCACAGAAAGCCATATTGTATAACAATTTTTTTAAAGAATAAACAAAGATAAAAAGTAGGAAAAATGAGCAAAAGTGATTAATGCGCTGAAAAATTCTGACATTATTTGCAACATTTCACTTTCCTTTTAAGTTTACAACCGTCATTTCCTGTGGTTATTTGGTGGTTTTTGTTCCTTTTTTTAAATTGTTGTAGTCATTCTGTATGTTGCTATATTAAGGGAAACATGTTTTGGAGGCGTGCTCCCTGGTTAAACAGGATTGTGTCTGATTCAGGAGCCGGTGACCTTCCGGGATGTGGCTGTGGACTTCACCCAGGAGGAGTGGAGGCATCTGGAGCCGGCCCAGAGGGCCCTGCACAGGGACGTGATGCTGGAGAACTTCCAGAACCTGGTCTCCCTTGGTGAGCCCAGGTGCCCCCTGACTCAGGCTGAGAGAATTTGTCCCAGTGGAAATCCCCTGAACCTCCTGAACCCCTTGGCCCTTTAGTCTCTGGCCATTCTTAATGTCCCTGAGGGGTTAGGAGGCTGCTTCTTCCAGGAAGACTTCCCTCTTCCCCGAATCATTGGAGCACTTGGAACTCTGGGTTACATGGATTCTGTCCTGCCCCAAGCAGACACCATGTCTTGGAGTAGCTTTGTATCTCCCCACATGCTCCATTCATAGTTAATGCATAAAACCTAAAAACACATTCCCAGCCTTGGGGAAAATTCCAGGTTTCCTGTATGACCCAGATGCCACTACCACCTGTTAGTCGAGGCGCTGGATCTTCTCCGTGGGTCCAGGGTTTTCCTGCATTTTCTTTATATTTGAATCCTCCTTAGATGTACATGCTCATGTCCCTCGGATGCTCCTGGTAGGCAACAGTTACTAAATCTTAGTCTTTCTGTCCCCAGCGCCCATATTGGATAGAAGCTTAAGGCAGCTGGGTCTCAGGTGGTGGATGCAGAGGTCTTAAAGGGGTACAATGAGCTCCTCCTTCCCAGCCCCAGACCTGGGACCAATCCATCCATCTGAAATTTCTCTAGGTTCCAAGCTCCTCCCAGTGATTCAGATTAGAGTTCAAGCCCTGACTTTGGGCCCAGAATGCCATCCACATGTTTGAGCACCTCCTGATGGAGCCGGGGCCACTCTGAGCTCCTGCTTTCTCCTTGTGTCTATGCATCTAGTCCAGCTTCTGACTGAATCACAGGCTTCCGTTGTGAGCCATCTTTTCTGGAGCTCCTTGCCTTTACAAGGATGCAGCCTGGGTGCCTTTCTCACTGCCCCCCACTGCCCACCCTGTCACTTTAGATCCCACTCTATTCCACACCCCAGCCAAAATGTATTCCAGAGGTTGTTTCTTAGCTTTACCATGTAGACAGTTTAGTTCTTTGCATGATTTCTGGTTCTAGCACTTTATCATTTCTATGCCTGCATGTAGGGCTTCCTGTTTCTAAAGTGGATGTGATTTCCCTTTTGGAGAGAGGAGAAGCGCCACGGCAGCCTGAGGGAGGAGGCCCCGCTGACCCTTGTCATGGTGAGTGAGTGAAATTTTTTCAAGCTTCAGAATCAAAATTGTCAGTTTTGTCTCCTGTGATCTTCGCTATTCCTTGTTTGTCTAAGAATTCTTCCCCATCCATATTGTGTCTTTTCCCCAATTGACTAATGTGTTTATTTCAGCATTTATCTCTCTAGAATTTGTTGTGGGAAATGTTGGTCTAAACCTAGTACCCTGACTGCTTTCTGTTTTTCCAGAAGTTCCTTGGATAGTGCTTCTATACCATGTGAAGGCATTGTCACTAGATTACTATTCTGTTCAGTTATTTGTACATCTTTTGTTCCTAATCTTTCCTGTTGGTTAATTTTTTTATTGATTTGTTTGTTTGTTTGTTTACCGGTATCAGATTGTGTTGATGAGTACATTTTTATGGTATAGTTTGAGATCTGGCTCTTCTTCTTCTTCTCCTCCTTCTCCTTCCTTCTTCCTTCTTCCTTCTTCCTTCTTTCTTCTTCTTCTCCTCCTCCTCCTCCTCCTCCTCCTCCTCCTCCTCCTCCTCCTCCTCCTCCTCCTCCTCCTCCTCCTCCTCCTCCTCCTCCTCCTCCTCCTCCTCCTTCTTCTTCTTCTTCTTCTTCTTCTTCTTCTTCTTCTTCTTCTTCTTCTTCTTCTTCTTCTTCTTCTTCTTTCTTCTTCTTTTTCTTCCTTTCTCCTTTCTTCTTCTTCCTTTCTCCCTTCTTCTTCCTTTCTCCTTTCTTCTTCTTCCTTTCTTCTTCTTCCTCTTCCTCTCTCTCTCTTTTTTTTAAAGAAATTCTTCATTCTCCTGATTTGATTTTTTTTTCTCCCAGGAGGTCACTGATAGATGATTTCTATTTAACTTTGTCCACTACTTCTAATATATCTGGGTAGTTTCCCTCTATGATTCAATGAAATATGGTGCCCATGTTTTTAGGGAATCTAATGAGTCTTAACTTTTCTTTCCTTAATCTGTTTTCCTTCCTTATATTTAATAGTATTTGCCTTACATTAATTATAAGTACATTGCCTTACATACATACAGAAATAAATGTTTTGACTTTGTTCTTATTTTTCATATTATATAGTTATTGAGTTCTTATTTCTCTTTTCTATTCACCTGAGTTCTGTTCCTTTAACTGTTTTCTACCTTATAAATATTTTATTCACTGTCCAATTTGTTCTTTTTTACCTCTAATTTCTTCCAAGTATACTTACTTCAAGTTCTTGTGACCAGGCCATGTTTTTCTTGAAAGCTGTTTTAACTTGTAGAGTTATTCTCTTCTGCTAGATAATCTTTGGCATATCTTTATGATGTAAGGAACTTTAGAAGAAGGAACAGTGCTTCTAATCCCATGATTGTACATATAGATATAGAAAAAAAATATATTATGTGAATAAAATTAAAAGTCAGCATTTTTATAATTATCCTTACTTCAGTTCTCCTTATTTAGTACTTATTCTCCATGACTCAAATTAGAATCTTGTTCTTTGTGTAACTTTAAAAGTTAAAGGTATAATGAAAGTTCTTTTCAATACAGTCAAAAGTGATCATTTAAAAAAAATTGATCACTGACCTTTTCTCTTTCTTTCTTTTTTTTTCTTTTCTTTTCTTTTTTTTTTTTTTTTTTTTTTTAGATTATCTTAATTGGCAGACCATATTTGAAACCAAGGACTCAAATGTAATTCAGGACATTTTCATGGGATCATCAGCAAAGAAAAGTCAGCTAAATGACAGTCCCTGGTATCCCAAAATGAGACAAGTTGGAAACTACGACATAGAGAACCAGATGGGCAACCAGGATGGAAATTCCCAACAATTAACAGTCACTTCCAGAACAACTTCTGTTGGAAGAAGTTTTAGTCTGGAGTCAGTATTTCTTGCACTATGGAGAGGCAGTATGGAAAATAGTCTTCCTAAATACAAGACACTTGGACAGAATTTCAGGAATTTTTCAGATCTAATTACATGTAATACTTTTTCCTTGGGAAAGACTCTTTCTAAGTATAGCACACACAAGAAGCCCTTTACTTACCATTCAGATCTAATTAAATTTCATAGAGAACAAGCTGGAGAAAAGCTACCTGCATACAATGAAAGTGGGAAAGCTATTTGCAAAAGGTCAAATATTAATGAACTTCAGAGAATTTGTATTGGGGAAAAACATTATAGATGTAACCAGTATGGGAAAGCTTTCAACCCCAGGGGGAGCATGACCAAACTTAAAAGAATTCATACTAGAGACAAACTCTTTGATTGCAATGAATGTGGGAGAACCTTCAGCCAAAAGGCATACCTTATTTATCATCAGAAAACTCATACTGGCATGAAACCCTTTGAATGTAATGAATGTTGGAAAACTTTCAATAAGAGGGGACATCTTCTTCGACATCAGAGAACTCATACTGGAGTCAAACCTTTTGAGTGTGATGTATGCGGAAAAGGCTTTAGCCAACGGGGAAACCTTATTAGCCATCAGAGAACTCATACTGGAGAGAAACCCTTTGCGTGCGATGAATGTGGAAGAGCCTTTAGTCGGAGAACACATCTCATTTATCATCAGAGAAATCATACTGGAGTGAAACCCTTTGAATGTCATGAATGTGGGAAAGGCTTCATCCAGATGGGGAGCCTTAATAGACATCAGAGAGCTCATACTGGGGTGAAACCCTTTGAATGTAATGAATGTGGGAAAGCCTTCAGAGAGAAGGGCTGCCTTAAAAGACATCAGAGGATCCATAGTGGAGTGAAACCCTTTGAATGTAATGAATGTGGGAAAACCTTCAGTAAATTAGAAACCCTTATTAGCCATCAGAGAACCCACAGTGGAGTGAAACCTTTTGAATGTAAGGAATGTGGGAAAGCTTTCCAAGAAAAGGGATGTCTTAATAGACATCAGAGAACTCATACTGGAGTGAAACCCTTTGAATGTCATGACTGTGGGAAAGCTTTCCAGGAGAGAGGATGCCTTAATAGACATCAAAGAACTCATACTGGACTGAAACCCTTCACATGTAGTGAATGTGGAAAAGCTTTCCGGGAGCGGGGATGCCTTAATAGACATCAGAGAACTCATACGGGAGTAAAATCATTTACATGTAATGAATGTGGGAAGGCATTCAGTGAGAAAGGAAAGCTTATTAGACATCAAAGAACTCACACTGGAGAGAAAACATTCGGATGTAATGAATGTGGAAAAAACTTTAGCAGGAGAGCAAATCTTATTAGACATCAAAGAACTCATAATGGGGAGAAACCCCTTGCATGTAATGTATATGAAAAAGCCTTTGGCGAGAGTACTCGCTTCATTTATCATCAAAGAATTCACACTGGAGAAAAATCCTTTGACTGTGATGAATTTGGAAATGTCTTTAGCCAGCATGCATAACTTATTATCTATCAGAAAACGTATCCTTGAGTGAAACCTTTTGTAGTTAGAGAAGGCTTTAGCAAGAATATTTGCCTTATTTAAAATAACAGAAAAGTCATCCTGGAAAGAACTTTTTAAATAAATCCTTTCATTTAGAAAAGTAGGCCAAAAAGTGCCCATTAAGAGGCAGCTGGTGGCTCAGTTGATGGAGTACTTGGTCCTGGAATCAGGAAGATCTGAGTTCAAATCCAGTCTCAGCTATTTCCTAGCTGAATGATCCTGGCAGGTCACTTAAATCTCTGATAACTTGGCAAAATAGATTCACTGGAGAAGGAAATGGCAAATCATAGCAGTGTCTTTGCCAAGAACACCTCAAATGGGGTGCTGAAGAGTTGGACATGATTGAACAGCAGGAAAAAAAAAAAAGCCTATTGATTGGGGAAGACTAAACAAATTGTGTGGCATGAATGCCGTGGTTTAATATTGCACCTGTAGAAATGAACATGAAGAATCCAGAGAAACACAAAAGAACTTCCATAGAATAAGGCTTGACCCAGGGGAATTAGAAAATATACTCTCCTCCTTTGCACAGGGGGAGGGTACAGATGTATAATGTGGCATTATTTTGAGTAAATTTAATAAAGGTAGACTGAGGAACAGGCTCTTGAGCAACATCAGTTTATTAACAGCGATATGTATAACTGTTAACAAAGCAGATCACACTGGCAATCTCAGCGAAGGCAGTGATCCCCAGAGAAGGAGCGGATCCGCTTTATTATCCAATAACAAAGGAGGGGTCTTGGGAGGCATAGAGACAATGTAATAGTAGGGCTGGTAAGAGAATAGTATGATTTGTTATACTGAGAAAGATAGGCTGACATTCAAGTAGGGCTAACCATTTCCCTCTCTCACAACTAAGGAACATTGTTTTATGGAAGCCCTCTGTGTCTTGTTGGCTAAAGGATCACAATAGAATTTCCATTTCTCTGGAAGAGAAAGAAACTCCTTTTAACTACACAAAAATAGGAGGGACAGAGAGCATCCTTTGGAGGATGGTGATTTTATGGGGCTAAACAAACATTCGTGAAGTATCCAGGGGGTTACTAGCATAAAAGAGAACTATTTCTTTTAAACTAAATCTAAGCTAATTTGGTTAGATCTCTGAGCTCAAGTGAGGGGGATGTAAATTAATTAATTTACATAAATTAATTTAATATAATTTATTAATATTACAATTAATAAAATTATATATAAATTAATATAACAAAATTGCATTAATAGATAAGAAGTAATGTTAATTTTGATCTTTAAAGCATATACTATCAGAATTGTGTAGTGTGTTGATTAGTTTCTCTTAACTGTTTTCCAACCTCTATGTTTTTATTAAATTGAATATTTCAAGAGGATATAAGGCAAAAAAAAAAAAAAAAAAAAAAAAAATTCCTGGCCTTGCTCCTTCCTAACAGACTGCAGCGCAAGGTCTCAGAACACTCATCACCACACCGCAACCCTGCACAGACCTCGCACCTTCTCCCACCCCTCTGGTTCCAGAAAAAACGTCAGAGCATGCGCACTCCTCCCCTCCCGCTCTGCCTCCCCCGCCCTCATTGGGGAGGAAGAAGTTGGGGCTGCGCCTGCGCAGTCCTCACCGCTCCCTCCTTCACCAGGAGTCCCGAGCTGCAAGTCTGGCCTCAAGCTGCCGAACCCGGGCCTCTCCTTTAGGACCCATTCCCACAATCTATTACATGACGTGTCTGGGAAACAGGGGGCCTCTCCCCTCGTCCCCAGTACAAATATATACCTCAAATTCATGGGCATTCTGGGAAATGGAGTCCGAAGCGGAACTTTTCTAGGAGAGCGTGCAGTAGCAGCCGCGGGCCACGAGGGGGCTCCAGAGCGTCAATTCCCGGGAGAAGCTCAGCCTTCAGTGTCCTGGGCTGCTCGGGCGAGTTCCCGGGAGCCTGGTCTTTCCCCAGGAGCTTCGTATTCTTTCGATGGGGACATCCAGGGCGCGCTTAACGTGCGTTCTTGTCTCCTGCCATTGAGGGTCGGCCCCTTGAGGAGCTTCTGATTCACTTGGGGCTGAGCCTTAGTCCGCAGAACCAAAAAAGTCCCTGAAATTGTTCTCTGACAACCTGAACTTAGCCTCACGCTCTAGATCAAAGGGACACAAGCATGACGGGAGAGCGAGCCGGCCTATTTCTGCTCTGCTTTCTTGGGCATCACATCTGTGAGGAGCTGCTACAGATCAGATCGTTCTTGTTCTCCGAAAATACTGACCCTGGAAAGCCCCTTAAGCCCACCCCCATCACGGTGTACACCCTAAACCCACCCCCATCACTGTAATCACCTAAGCCCACCCCCACCATTGCTCCTGCTTTAGGCTGTGAGGAACATTTCCCGTATGTAACTGCCTGTATGTAACTGCATTGTTTTTGCTTCTGTTATCACCCGCTTGCTTTGCTAGTTACGTCCTGCACAAAGTCTGTGCCTCAGATACTCTACAGCGAATGCTTTGCACGATAGTCCCATCGGTCACGTAGCTTATTAAACTCTCCACTTTTAAAATTAGATCAGTTTCCCTGGTGTTACAAGCCCAGCGCTCTGCGGAGTGCTCGGCACACGGGAGGTAACTCACAAATGCTCCTTTGTAACTAATCTGTTCCACTGATCGACTGGTCTATTTCTTAGCCAATATCAAATGGTTTTGGTGATTGCTGCTATATAATATAGCTTAAGATCAGGTACACCTAGACCACCTTCATCTGACTTTTTTTTCATTAATTCCCTTGAAATTCTTGACCTTTTATTCTTCCATATGAACTTTGTTGTTATTTTTTCTAGGTCGCTAAAATAGTTTCTTGGGAGTCTGATTGGGTCTAAATAAATAGATTAGTTTGGGGAGTATTGTCATCTTTATTATATTCGCTCGGCCTATCCATGAGCACTGGATGTCTTTCCAATGATTTAAATCTGACTTTATTTTTGTGGCAAGTGTTTTGTAATTTTGCTCATATAATTCCTGACTTTTCTTTGGTAGATATATTCCCAAATATTTTATAGAGAGTTGGTCATTTCTGAAGAGACTCAAAAGCAAACCACAGTCTTACCTCTATAGAAATTAAAATTGAGCCACAGAAAAGCAAGCATTGTGCACAAAGAGAATGATTGACTAAGGCGCCACAAAAATAAAATATATGGAATTTTAAAAATATATTCATATTTAGAAACTTAAAACAATGGACACTAGAGCCTGTCAAGGGAAAGAAGGGAATTCAGTTTTTCTGCAAAATTTGCTGGATGCAAACAATAATTACTCTTCTTTCAATTCAGTTAGCAATGAAAATATCTTGTTTTCTAGCTAGTAATTATGTCACATGGCATTTAAGCCAAAAGGATGCATCTGATTCAATTCCAGCTCCAATTTATTCATCAAACCAGTAGAAATGTCCTTTCCCCTGTGTATGGGTCATACCGATGATTTAATTTGCCTCCATTCTCCTGCTATAAATATCTTTAGTGTCTGATGAGAACATATATGTAGGATGCTTGTGAAATCCAAAAGCATTACAGAAACTGTGAACTATGAGTTTTATCTATAATTATTATTACTGTATTTTAATTGTTACAAATGTGTGGTGATCCAAGATTTGACCCTAAAGAGCATCGTACAGAATATCAGTATTTAAAACTCCGTACATCTCTTAAAGCGTTCTTATATTTTGTAAAATAGGATGACTGCCCTCCTTTTTGAATAAAGATGTCAGCCATATCTTCCTTGAGCATTTCATTAATCAAATACATTTAACAAGTACTTATGCAGTATTTTCCCATAGCTACGTGTTATAGAGGACAAAATGCATATGATTAACGAGAGCAAATTATTCCATTAATAGTGCTCCAATAAGCAGAGTAAATTGTTTATGTGTTTGCTTACCTCATCTTCCACTTAATTTTATTCTTGCATGGAAATCAGGTCCGCCCCCATGAGAAATTAATGCTGTCCGTTATGATATTCAAAAGAAGTCCATGATTAAATTGCACAACTGTGTTTGCTTTTTTAAAACAACTAAACTAAAAGAGGCACCTCTTTTTGGAAGCTGAATGAATAGTTACTGGGACAATAACTGCATGAATACTTGAGCTCTGGACACGTACTGTGCTCACTGGGGAGCGGTGGGCAGCTGAACAAGGGAGCCTGATGCTTTGAGCAACCCAAGTGTTCTCCAAAGAATAACAAACAGATTTATTTTCAAATATAGTTTCTGGCAAGATTGTTGGTATTTTTTGCTTGCTTTATATTTTGAATTTTATGACTGAAATAAAAGAGACAGGAACATTTTTTATGTCTATAACAGTTTATAGGAAAATATTAATCTGGACTTAACATCTGCTCATGCTAAAATACTTGGCAACATGGTTCACTGGAAAGATGCTGGAGTCGAAGTTATGGGATCTGAGTTCTAATTTCAGTTCTGCTACTTGCTGTCTATCTGCCATTTAACCTCTTGCAGCCTTATCTGTAAAAATGAAATTCAATCAAATATCCCTAAGATACTTTTGAATTGGAAATGTACAATTCTGTCATTTGTGTTATAAATGAACATGTTCAAATGCATCAAATTCTCCCTCAGACACATATATACCTGATGTGACTTTAAAAAAAAAATTATACTAGGGCTGGAAAGGACCTTAAATGATATTATAGGTGAGGGGACTGAATGCTAGAGAAACTGACCTGATCATGTGGGTGTAATGGAAGAAGATTTGAATCTGGGTCCTGACTCCCAAATTCCCACTCTTCCACTGTGTCATCCTTCCCTTGTTTGTTGTTGTTGTTTGCCCTTCCTTTTGAAAAAGGACAATGACATCAGGGGGTGTCCCTGGCAATGTGTTTTATCCAATCTGCACTGGCAGAGACTTTGTAATAAAATCACCAAATCCCAGCCCTCCAGAAAGCAGCTTGGAGCTGTGCTCAAGAAATCACTGGAGTCTTTTAATGTTGTTTTCCTGTGTATTATTGTGGAAATGGTATAAATTATTCCCCAGTTCTAACACAGAATCTCTTAAGCATCAGGAAAAAAAAAAAAAAAACACCACACTTCATAGCAAGAATGACCCAAGTTCACCTGGAGAAAAGCCCACTTTCTCCAATTTAAGTTGCCCTCTCCATCCCTGTATTAAGAGAGAAAAGAATACTGGGGGAAGTATTGCAAAAGGAGGGTATAGTATAGCCTGCTTTCTTCAACTTAAGTTGCCCTCTCCATCCATGGCACTATGGGCACAAGGAAAGGAGGGACACAGTGTAACTTTTTTCCTGAGAGAAAAGAATACTGGGGAAAGTATTGGAAAAGGAGGGACACAGTGTAACTTTTTTCCTGAGAGAAAAGAAAGACAATTTTCCTCTGTGAGAGGACTGTTAGCCACTCATCTTGTAAGAAACTATCAGTTTTTAATGATTATTTTTGTGAAGTTGCACTTGTGAAAAATCCATGAGAGCACAAGATTTAGTTTTTAGCAAGAGCACTGAGTTCAATTCCAATTTTATAAAGAGATATCCCACAGAGAATTCCAGAGAGAATTGGAATACCATTCCAAGAGAATTACCATCTTGTTTCCAAGATTGAGTCAGAGACGGGGGCAGGAGAATAATTTGTTCCATCTTTCCCCTGCCCTTAAAAAACCCAGAGACAAGTGGGAATTTTTCTTATTGTTGGCACATTGCAAAGATATATTATTTACTATTATAAAATAACACGAGCCATAACACTAATGTTGTCTAAACAAAGACCAGGAAGGCTGAGATAAGGAAAGGAGTTTAAAAGAAAAGCTGATTCTCCAGGTCAACTAGAAGAGGACCATAGGATTAATTAAGGCTTTTAAAAATTTTTTTATTAATTTATAAGACAAATATCTTTTTATTTGCCTTAGAACACAGATTGAAATTTTCTAGGAAAATGAAGCAATAGCAGGAAAAGTGAGGTGAGAGTTAAAGTGGCTTTCAACTGTTATACACATCAGATACTCCATCTGGGTTACCCCAAGTTGAATATCTACATGGTGGTTGTTTTATGATACATGGAAATCACAGAATACAATTATTATATGTACTATCTCTGAATTGATTAAATAAACAAAAGCTATAAAAAGTTTGATTGAGAAGTCAAGCTTTTTCTAGAATAACATGTATAAGTTTGGGGTGACGTGAGCAAGGATTATAAAGCACTGTCACGTGGAAGGTTGTCATGTTCAATGGTTTCAACTTGCAGGAAAGCCCTGCATATCGAGGAGCTTCCAGCAGAGTAAATGCTCCACATCCCTTCCAACAGTCCACCTCTTATCTTTCCATCTGCCCTGATGCTGAATCCTTCCCCTTGCATGTAAAAGAGATCATTATCAATCACAAAATAGAAGATTTTGATTACATCAAACTAAAAAGTTTCTGTACAAACAATACTAATTCAAACAAGATTAGAAGGGAAGTAACAAATTGGGAAAATATTTTTACAGTTAAAGGTTCTGATAAAGGTCTCATTTCCAAAATATATAGAGAATTGATCCTAATTTATAAGAAATCAAACCATTCTCCAATTGATAAATGGTCAAAGGATATGAACAGACAATTCTCAGATGATGAAATTGAATTTATATCCACTCATATGAAAGAGTGTCCAAATCACTACTGATCAGAGAAATGCAATTTAAGACAACTCTGAGATACCACTACACACCTGTCAGATTGGCTGAGATGACAGGAACAAATAATGATGAATGTTGGAGGGGATATGGGAAAACTGGGACACTGATACATTGTTGGTGGAGTTGTGAAAGAATCCGGCCCTTCTGGAGAGCAATCTGGAACTATGCCCAAAAAGTTATCAAAATGTGCATACCCTTTGACCCAGCAGTGTTACTACTGGGCTTAAATCCCAAGGAAATACTAAAAAAGGGAAAGGGACCTGTATGTGCCAAAATGTTTGTGGCAGCTCTTTTCATAGTGTCTAGAAACTGGAAAACGAATGGATGTCCATCAATTGGAGAATGGTTGGGTAAATTGTGGTATATGAAGGTTATGGAATATTATTGCTCTGTAAGAAATGACCAGCAGGAGGAATACAGAGAGGCTTGGAGAGACTTACATCAACTGATGCTGAATGAAACGAGCAGAACTAGATCATTATACACTTCAACAATGATACTGTATGAGGATGTATGCTGATGGAAGTGGATATCTTCAACATAAAGAAGATCCAACTCACTTCCAGTTGATCAATGATGGACAGAAATAACTATACCCAGAGAAGGAACACTGGGAAGTGAATGTAAATTGTCAGCACTACTGTCTATGTACCCAGGTTACTTATACCTTCGGAAGCTAATACTTAATGTGCAACAAGAAAATTGGATTTACACACATATCTAGGTTATACTGTAACACATGTAAAGTGTATGGGATTGCCTGTCATCTAGGGGAGGGAGTAGAGGGAGGGAGGGGAAAATCTGGAAAAATGAATACAAGGGATAATGTTATAAAAAAATAATCATGCATATATGCTGTCAAAAATGTATAATTATAAAATTAATAAAAAAAAAAAAAAAAAAGAAAAAGAAATGACCAACTCTCCATGACCCAATTTGGGATTTTCTTAGCAAGGATACCAAAGTGCTTTGCCTTTTCTTTCTCCAGCTTATTTTACAGATGAGAAAATTGAGGCAAAATAAAGGTTAAGTCACTTACTCAGGGTCACACAGCTAATAAGTCTCTGAGAATGGATGGAGCCACTACACCACCTAGCTGCTTTTTAACCTAATTATTAGCTCGACCCACTTTACATTTTCTATGGTTCCTGATTTTCAAAGACAACAGTACAGGTCAAATGCTATTCCAAATAACTTTATTTCCTCTTTTAATTATTTGTAAACTATACCTAGCTTGCTTTGTATATATTTGTCTTCATGTTATCTCCTCCATTAGACTGTAAACTCCTTGAGGGCAACACAGTGTCTAGCACGTAGTAGGTGCTTAATAAATGCTGATTGATTGATATGTAAGGCTACTTCAAACTTTTTTCTTTTCTTTCTTTTTTTTATGTTCTTTTTCAATTATAGTTTTCAACATTTAACTTTGAAAAACCTTGTGTTCCAAAATTGTCTTCCTTTTTTCTTCCCCCCTGCTCAAGATAGCAAGTAATCCAATATAGGTTAAACATTTACAATTCTTCTAAACATATTTCCATATTTATCATGATCTACAAGAAAAATCAGATGAAAAGGGAAAAAACACACAAGAAAGAAAAAAAAAAACCAAGCAAACAAATAACCAAAAGGTGAAAATACTGTGTTTTGTTTTGTATTTAGTCTCTGTGGTTCTCTCTCTGGATGCTGATGGCACTGTACATCCTAAATCTATTAAAATTGCCTAGATCACTTCATTGTTGAAAAAAGTCATGTCCACCATGGGCACATGGGTACAAAGTCCCAATTAATTGAATCCCAAAATAATGGTACTGGGCATTGGAATTACTTTTTGTACTTACAGCTAAATATGGGTTTTTATAAATATGTAGCTAAATCTCACACACATAAAGCACAGCTAGCATTTCTATAATGCTTTACAAGTTTGCAAAGCACTTTATTTCATAGTCATTTCATTGAAGATTTTCTAAAACCAGAAACAAATCATTGTATTTAGGAGAAGGGGAAGTGGCTTGGTTTCTTACTATATCTAGCTTTCTTGTTCCCTACTCCTTGTGGGAGATTTGGCCCAACCTCACCTCTCCGACCTTCATAAAGCACCACCTAAATTTCCCTAAATTTGAAGTCTTTCTGGCTCATATCTTCCCTAAACTGAGGCTCTCATTAAATTGCCATTTCCCTAAAGGGTCTGGTTTGCTTTTGGATATTGTGGAAGGGAGATGGGAAAAGAAAAGAGTAAGTTTAGAAGCTATATTATGTCAGAAGCTCCCCCTTCCCCCCAAGCTTCCCAGTGTTATTGAAGTCTGATTAAATTGAAAAGCTTGGGCAGGTAATGAGAGGAGATGCAAGAAGGAAAAGCAAGAGCCAAAGAAAACCTTAGTGGAAAAAAATCTGGGTATTTCTGGACTTTGAAATGTCACCTCTCATGGTATATAACCAGATGAATAGAAGCGGCTGAAGAATAATTTCCAGATTTAACTGTAAGTCCAGTATTCAAGGACTATGGACTCTTGTCTTTTTTTACTATTTACTTTTGCTCCAATATTTACTTGCTGAATAAAAATCAGAAATCAAGCCAACTGAGTGTCTTCTGGAAAAGAACACAAGAGGGAAAAACCTTGGAGCGTTCTATGGCTTTGGTAAGAAAAAGAGAAAGCCCCAGTGTGACTTCTTGGATGGAGAGCCAGTGACTCTCATGCCATCACCTGGGGCAGGACGCCCAGGACCTGTTCCAGGTATTCAAAGCAGAGGAGCCAGGAGCCATGGAGTTCTCCAAAGGCATCATCCAAGGAGATTATGGATTTCTACTGGCTTCATTCTTGCTAGCTATGTTTCCCGGTGTCTCCTTCCCCCCTCTCTTGCCTAAAGAATTGAGGTGATCAACCTGAGGTCAAACAGCAATGTCCGGGCTAGTCGTTGAGTCCAACAGGAGCCATCTGGCCTGTCCAGCACAGCCGTCTCCTCCATGTCCTGGACATTTGCTCCACCTTCTGTTAGATAGGACCTCACAATCTCCAGCAGCAGAAACCCACTCATTCCCTAACGGTCCTGATGGCTGAGACATTCCTCACATTGAGCCAAAATCTACCCCTACAGCCTCTTCATTTCCTCTCCTGTTGTCTAAAGCCACAGAAAGGCTCCTTCCTCTAACCTGTGACAGCCTGCAGGCTCAGGGGAGACCCTTAGAACGCCTCCTCTCTCTTCAATCCTAGCACCCTCCACCATTCTTCATCTAGAACCCTCCCTACCTAATTCTGTTCCTCTAACCTGCGTGGGGTTCATCAGCATCCTTTAGAACAGGGTCTGCACCCTCCTCCAGATTTAGCCTGACCAGGGCAGAGGATCAGGGGTCTCCCCATTTCTAGCATCCAAACATTAAGCTTTTGAGGCTATTTCTAAGATGGAGCTGCCCATTGATGGCATCTTTGTGTGTTGGAGATTTCCTCAGCTCATATTTTCACCCAAGAAAACGCCAGACAATGGTCTGTCCAAAATTGCTTTATTAATGTTTTAGCATAAACATTGCTCCCCAAAAGCAAGACTAGGATCATTCGGAGCTTGACAAGGAGGGAAATGACACTGTACTGATGAGGGGGGCTCCCCCACAAGAAGCAGTGTTTGGATTTCATCAACAGGTGTTTACTAAGTGTTTATGGGTGGTCATGCAGTTTAGGAAGAAAGGAAATTGGGGATTTCTTGGGCCCTGTTCTAGGGTTCGGGAAAAAGCTTCAGTCTTCCTGATACGGGACATCATAACCCAGGGTATTACCCAGGGGAAAATGAGCAAAGAAGGTCCGAGCCATATCATTGATCTGGTGGTACGCTCCCAGAGTCTGAAAGTATTCGAAATAGGACCAGAAGTCTGAGGTGGAGAAAGGCCAGTAGGGCAAGGCCGGCGGCTCCGCAAAGGGATCTGATTAGAAGAGAAAATAATCATCATCAGAACAGTTACGGAGCGATTTAAAGCTGGCAAAGTTTTTAATAGAGACTTGGTCCTCATTACAAGCCTTGGAGGTGGGTGCTATTATTCTCCTCAGGTAAGAAAGCCCCAGAAATATTCAGGGACTTGGACTCAATTCTTCTGTCTCCCAGTCTCACCCACTGTGCCCCACGACCCCAGCCGGCCCCACTCACAGCAGGATGGATGCCCAGAAGAGGAACTTGAAGGTGGGAGGGGCGTGTGGGGCCCCTTAGTTCAGTCTCCCCATTTTACAGAGACAGAACTGAATCCCAGAGTGGTTGCCCTGTGCCCTGCCCACTCTGCCTCCCAAGCCATGGGTTTAGATGTAATACCTTCTTTTTCTCCCTTAGGCAGATTTAGAATCATTTTAGATTTAGTGCCAAGGATACTGAAAACCTATGTTTGAGACCCTAGCTTTGTGACTGCAGATACGTCACCTTCACAGGTTTAAGTCTCAGTTAGCCCATCTGTGAAATGGGGACAATACTTCTTCCATGGCTTACCTCGGGGGCAGAGCCTTTGCCGACCTTGAAATGCCCTTATCCAAACGTGAGTTATTTTGACTGAGCACAACAGCAGAAGACACTATTCTGCCGTATTTGGAACTCCCAGACTTGGGGGGAGATAAAACCTATATATGGGGCGGCTAGGGAGTGTCATTGTGCACAGTGCCAGGCCCAGAGTCAGGAAGAGCACAGTTCAAATCCGGCCTCAGACACTTATTGGTTCTGTCACTTTATCCTGTCTGCCTCAGTTTTCTTATCTGTCAAATGAGCTGGAGAAGGACGTGGCTGACCACGCCAACTTCTCTGCCAAATGTGACCGAACAACAACAAAAGAACTGCATATGTGGGACAAGAAAGGAACAATATAAAATAAAATATAATTAAATGTTTATATGCGTTATCCAAAAAAGGGTCACAGGATGTGAGGGAATAATAATAACGATAATGAACATGTCTGTAGTCTAAGTCCAATCTCCCCCCCCAAGTGCCAAGGATACTGAAAACCTATGTTTGAGACCTTCACAGGTTTAAGTCTCAGCCCATCTGTGAAATGGGCTGGTGAATACTGGAGCTTTATGGAGGGAAAGGGTCTCAAACCTTCAGGAATGGAGAGAATTGGAATGAAGGAGGGGAGGAGGAACAAATAACACTAACAGAGGTGCAAAGTGGGAATGATGACTTGGGGCCACCAATGAGTCCTCTAGGGCTTCACCTTCCTAGACTAGGAAGGGATCTCTGAGGGGAACTGAGACTCACAGAGGTTCTTTGCCTTCCCTGGAAGAATTTGGCCAGGTTTACCAATTGATCTACAAATAAGCATTTATTAAGTGCCTACTGTGTACTAGACCTGTGGTAAGGTAGGCTAGCCATACAGAGAAAAAAAAAAATAAATCAGTCCCTGCTCTCACAAATCAGACACAAAAATGGATGGATGACTTTGTGTTGTTCCTGTCCAAAGTTAATGGGAGTGTTCGAAGGTGTGGGAGGGAGTACTGGATGTCCCAAATCCTTGGGACCCGGCCTCATCAGGCAATGTGGTCTAGAGGAAAGATTGCCATTTTTGGAAAGGAAAAACCCGGGTTCAAATCCCACCTGGGATGCTCCTCTTTGAGCAAGCTTCCGTTTCCTCAGCTGTCAAACCATTGATGATCAATAAGGTCAGGAGCTCTTTTAGAAAAGGCCACTGGACCCAGGCCATCCTGAGGTGAGAGGGAAGCCTGTGTCCTACCAGAAAGCCATTTCTGACCCAATGGAGGCAAGTCAGAACCAGTGATCCAAAGAAGGACTTTCCTAAAAGCTTTGGGTGCATAGGACCAATGAGGCCATATGGAGCCACGGCAACAGCCCCCTACTTGAAGTTGGTAACACTGGCCCTTTAACATTCAGAACATTCAAAAGAAACCGAGCTAAACTCCCCGGCTCTGCCGGGTGGTCTCCAGACTCACAGAGCGAGGACAGGGGAGCTGGGTCCAGTCGTCTGGGACAGGAAGCCCAATCTGCTGACCCTTCATCTTGGACAGATGCCTGCAGTTTGACATTCAGCAAAAGCAAATGATTTTCCAAGAAGAAAATATTTATTCCTGAAGGGAGCTGTGCTGTGCTGGGGTGAGGGGGACGCAGCCAGGAACCCTGCTGCCGGGCACGTGGCTGTCCCCGGGTGACCAGAGCTGCCCGCTGCCCTGTCCTTGGCATTCCAGTAGGGGGTGGGAGAGTTACAATCTGTCCTAATGCAATGGTGGGAAATCAGAGCCCACCCAAATGGTCAATCCACCTTCAACTTCTTACAGGCTTGTGGGGAGGGACCTTCCATCTGATCTCACCCCTTCATTGGACTGATGAGTCCACTGACCCAAGATCAGGCAGGGGAGTGATTGTCCCTGGACACAAAGGGACCAGAACCGGAACTCCGACTCTGAGTCTGGTCCTTTCCCACACTGATTCCTTTGAGACGTAGCTCAAGCAGCTCCTTGCCTTTCCCTGATCCCTCAAAGGGGATCCCCTGGAGCCCCCGCCCTCCCCAAAGGACCCTGGATTTCTTGTGCATACATTCTGCACATTCCTATTCATGCCCAGAACGTCAGCTCTTTGAGACATGGGTTCATTTCGGTTGTGTCCAGTTTTTGTACGTCTGGTATCTAGACCAGAGGCGGACACACAGTGTGAGATTTAATCAATCCTTGCTGTTGTGGCCGATACTCCGTGACCCTATTTGGAATTTTTTGGACAGGGATCCTAGCATGGGGACCAATTTCCTTCTCCAGCTCATTTTACAGATGGGGAAACTGAGGCAAACTGGGTGAAGTGATTTTCCTTCTCCAGCTCATTTTACAGATGGGGAAACTGAGGTACCTAGCTGCCTCACTGAGCACTTAATTACTTGGCTAATTTGGCTTCAGCTACTGGGCCAAAAGACCTTTCATGGCCGCAGACCTGCAAACCCTGTGCCTGAACTCCACCATCAACGTTTCATCGCTCTCTCCGGCACCTCTTTCAAAACAGAAATTCTGGGAAGAACCGAGCGAACCTGAATCTTTCCTCTAGAGGAAGGGAGCCCTCCTAATCTACCTTCTGGTTTGCAAATGGGGAGTGAAGTGACATTGTCAGGGACTGGGATTTGAACTCAGTTCCTCTGCCCTCAGCATCAGTGCTCTTTGTACTGGACTATGTGATGACTCCTGAGACTGGATAGTGAGGCTGTGTGGAAAATTCCCATATTTATGGCCTCGGGAGGTCCTGCAAAGTGTTACCTTCACAAACCCCACGTCCAGTGGAGAAGGGAGGGCAGGTATTTTCATCCCCATTTCACAGATGAGCAAAGTGTGTCCCAGAGACACTGAGTGGTGAGCCGGTGCAGGACCACTGGTCTCTCAGTTGGGCTTGGAGCTATACCTGCCAACTCCACGTTAAGCCCATTGTCAGCTGGGAGAGGACTCTGAATCCCAATCGAGAGCCCAAGGTCTGCACAGATCTAGGTCTGGAGGGGACCTCACAGGCCCCTGAGTCTCGCCCTTTCTATGGCAGAGGGAGAAACTGAGACAATTGAAGTGATTTACACCTGGTTTCTCTGGCTCTAAAGCTGGGGTTTCCTCCACAAGACCCTCGAGCTGGGTGGGCTGCTGCATGAGGGTCAAAGAGGTGGGAAAACTGAGGTCAGCCCAGACCAACCTTGCCCCCTCCCCTAGGGCAGAGCCTCTGCTGTGCTTCATGTTCCAGGTTGTCCTCCCATCTCTCTCTATCTCTATCTATCTCCCTCCCTCCCTCCTCTCTGTCTCTCCTCTCTCTTCCTCTCTCTCTCTGTCTCTCTCTGTCTCTCTCTGTCCCTCCCTTCTTTCTTTCCCTCTATGCCCCTCCCTCCCTCCCTCTCTCTCTCTCTCTCTTTCTCTCTCTCTGTCACTCTCTCTCTCTCTCTCTCTCTCTCTCTCTCTCTCTCTCTCTCTCTCTCTCTCTCTCCCCCCCTCTGTCTCTGTCTCTGTCTCTCTCTCTCTCTCTCTGTCACACACTCTCTCTCTCTCTCTCTCTCTCTCTCTCTCTCTCTCTCTCTCTCTCTCTCTCTCTCTCTCTCTCTCTCCCCTCTCTCTCCCCTTTTCTCTGTCTGTCTGTCTGTCTCTAACAGCCTCTTTATTTGAGGAATCACCCAGAGATCCATGCTTTCTAACTTGACCCTCAGGTTGCCACAGAGCTGACTGACCCCAATCTGGTACGGTCCAGTGACTGCATAGACACCAAGGACAATGTGCACCTGACTTAATTGTGGCCATTATTTTAATCTGCCTAAAATAAAATGGAATGTTTTCCCCTCCTAACCCCCTCCCCCCCATCATCTCTGACCCCCTCCCATGTAAGAAACCCAGGCCCTTCCATTACCTTCTTCCTCCTGGACTGGCTTGGCACCTACAAGAAAAGAAGAAATGAGTCACTGGGTGGGGGGGAGAGAAAGGGGGATCTACAGGAAGTGGAAGACCGTGATTGACAGCTAGCTCTGGGTCAGTTTCCTGAGCTGTCAGAAGGAATCCTTCAAGCACAGAAGCCAGGGACGTGGGGAGGTGATCAACAAAGCCAAGGCAGCCAGGAAGGGAGCTGAGTCTGGCCCTGCACCTTAAAGCAAAGCAGGACCAGGCAGCTGGAACAGGGCAGAACAGAAACCTTTAAGGTTTCTTAAAGCACTTCCTGCACTTCTTTCACCTGAGTGGGAAAAAACCAAGAGGCCCCACCTTGGGAAACCTTGGGGAAAGTACCCAGGAGGCTCCTGACCTCCCTGGGACTCAGTTTCCTCATCTGTAAATCTGAAGGATCTTTATTTGTATATGATTTATATTTAAAAACACGTTTATATCTTTATATTTAAGCTGATCTATTTTAAAACTCATTTTATATGTAAGTTTCTAAGGGTGGGAGCTGTTTCTTTGCCTTTTAGTCTAATCAATCACTGGCTCAGAGGGAGCACCCTCATAGTAAAATGAGATGGATGGAGTAAATGTCCTCTAAGTCCCCTTCTAGCCCTTGGTCAGGGATCCTCCCATTATTCTTCTTCTGGTTTTGCAAAAGAGGAAACTGAGGGCTTGCCCAGGCCCACAAAGTTCCCGAAAATCTGGCATCTGCTTTGAGTTGGGCTTTCCTGATTCAGAGCCGGAGCTTCCCTCACTCTGCCTCTCACCAGCTCTGGCCTTCTCAGCAGCCAACTCACCTGTGAAAGTCCCCAGGAGCAGACAGAGGAAGAACTGGCTGACGATGCTGAACTTCATTTTCCCTGGAAGTCCCGAATGTCCGCTGTCCAACAGGTGAGGAAGAAACCTGTCATTACTCTCCACACAGTTCCTTAAAACAAATCTAAAGTTTTTTTATAGATGCTTTTTTACATGCCCATCCCTTCCCTAATCACACTGGATCTCCTCCAACACTGATATCTTCTTTTCCCTGGAAACATCAGCTGTCCAACAGGTGAGGAAGAAACCTGTCATTACTCTCCACATATTTCTTTAAAATAAATTTAAAGGTTTTTTTAATTGATGCTTTTTTTCTTCCCTTCCCTAATCACACTGGATCTCCTCTAACACTGATATAGAATCCTCTATTAGAAACCAATAGGCCATAAAAAAAACATTTCTGACAGCTCTACCAAGGAGGTGACGATTGCTACAAAGCTTAGATCTCTTTAGGAAAACAATCTCATTATTTTTATAGGAAGAGTGAGTTGAATATAATGTCTAAAAAATGCTTTCTCCCCTCTCCATGCCTTTCCATTTATATATTTCTCTTTAAGAGGTGAAGCCTGAGTTCTGAAGCCTGAGAGCTCGAGTCTAGAAATCCAAGAAATCCTACCTTTGTTTTTCCTCCAAGTTTTATCTCAGAAGTTACCTCCTCGAGGCTGATTCAGCAGTCTAGACTGAATGGGCTTCTGTTGATGGTATAAAGAGGTGGCTCTCGTTCCAAGGCTAGGGGATAAGGAAAGGAGACGTCACTTCTGGAAGAACCAATTGCAAGTTTCCCTTCTCCAAAGCATTGGACGGGAGCTCTTCAAAGTACTACTTGGGGTTTTGTGTGTGGATGTGGTTTTTTGTTTGTTTGTTTTTTTAATGCAGAAGTCAACTCTGAGAGATCCTAGTTGTGAATCCGAAGGATGAAATGAAGGAGATCCTCAAAATTCCCTTGGGTTTCTTCTCTTTGTGTGTGTGTGTGTGTGTGTGTGTGTGTGTGTGTGTGTTTAATGCAGAAATCAGCTCTGAAAGATCATAGTTGTAAATTCCCTTGGGTTTCTTCTCTTTGTGTGTGTGTGTGTGTGTGTGTGTGTGTGTGTGTGTGTGTGTGTGTGTGTGTTTAATGCAGAAATCAGCTCTGAGAAATAATAGTTGTAAATTCCCTTGGGTTTCTTCTCTTTGTGTGTGTGTGTGTGTGTGTGTGTGTGTGTGTGTGTGTGTGTGTGTGTGTGTGTGTTTAATGCAGAAATCAGCTCTGAAAGATCATAGTTGTAAATTCCCTTGGGTTTCTTCTGTGTGTGTGTGTGTGTGTGTGTGTGTGCTGTGTGTGTGTTGTGAACTCTTGCTGCAACCTGTAGAACCCTTCTTAGAAGAGTTTTTAAGGCAATAGCAAAGGAAACCAATTATATTGAAACACAGCTATCCAAATATAATTTTTAAAAAAGTTTATGGGTTCCAGGTTAAGAATCCATGCTTGAAAATAGCTGTATGGACATGTATACATATATTGTATTTAACATATACTTTAACATAGTTAACATGTATTGGTCTACCTGCCATCTGGGGGAAGGAGGGGAAAAGTTGGAAAGAAGGTTTTGCAATTGTCAATGCTGAAAAATGACCCATGCATATGTCTTGTAAATAAAAAGCTAGAAAAAAAGATCAAATATAATGGTAGCCTGTTGGGAAAGAAGGGAAGAAAAAAAGGGGGGAAAAGAAAGCCACATGATAACATTATTATATATTTTTAAGAAATAGCAAATTGGGGGGCAGCGGATAGAGCACCAGCCCTGAATTCAGGAGGACCCGAGTTCAAATCTGGTCTCAGACATTTAACACTTCCTCACTGTGTGACCCTGGGCAAGTCACTTAACCCCAGCCTCAGGAGGGGGAATATATATATATGTATATACATATATATATATGTATATATGTGTATATACATATATATATAAATAAAGAAATAGCAAATTGTACAAAATAAAATTTCAATTTCATGTGCAATCAAAAAAAAAGAAGAAGAAGAATCCTTACGTGAAGTTTGTAAGATTGAACTCAATGTTGGCAAGATAAAAATCTAATTTAATTAATGTATTAATTAAATTGAATCCTCTCATTTGATAATTGAAAGGGACTTTAGAAAAAAAAAAAAAAAAGCATGACCCCACTCCCATCATGTTCCTTACAACTTCCTAGCTAGGGAACCTGGGCAGGTGAGAGTTAGGATCCCTGAATATTTAAGTTGAAGGAATTGTATTAAAATATAAAGCCAAGTTCTAATTACTCCCCTTTCTTGGATCTAACACACATCAAATGAGTTCAAATCAAACAAAAGCAACAGAATCCCAGCCAGGACCTTAGCAGCCAGCTGATCTCACCCATCCATGGAGAGAACCTCTACGGTATTGAACAAGTGGCTTGAAGAGGTAGCCCATTGCCTTTCTGGCTTGTTCTGATGGTGTAAAGGAAGAAATATCTCCTCTTTGAGCTCTTGGGGGAGGTCAGTGAGGCTGAAATCAAGCTACCTCGGAGCACATGTTGGGGCAGGGGAGGAGTAGAAAAATAGCCTCTGAACCAAGATTAGGATTTGAAGAAGGATTCTCTCAATGTAACAAAGAAAGATTCCTTTAAATATTGCGATCTCATACATCCTTTTAGGCTAAAAAAAGAGACAATTACATCCTCTGCTTCCTTCAAAGTGATAAATTCAGTTAAGCAGAATCAGAATCTCAGAATCTCCTCTGGAGACAAACCTAAACTGACCAAAGAGTTAAACTAAGTCAAATTATAGATTAAACTGCCTTTAGAGAATTCCCAATGGCGCTGACTTGAGAGGGGAGATTTGCATGTCAACCAGCAACTGAGGGCAATTGGGATCCTTCTTCTAGCTTCTGACCTGAGGAATATTTGAAGTCAAGTCAATGTTCACACGCCATAGGCCGGGTATTCAGCCGGTTCCATAATTTCAGTTCCTCAAACAAACTCCAGCGGTAAACTCAGTCAAGTAACAGATTAAAGTATATGTGGACAGATTCACTAGGACCCCCAATAATAAAGATTAACTAGAAGATGAAAAATGACCACAATGACCATGACTCGGATTCTCTCCTTTCTTCCTAAGTGGAAGCTCGACTAGGGAAGGCCTGAGAAATCCCAGCCTTCGCCTTGGCCAGGTCACACGCGTGGACGGGCTGCTCCATGTGGGGGAGGCCGCCGATCTCTGCCAGCTCCACAATTTATCCCGCTCCCCCATGTAAAGGGAGGACGGGCAGCCCCAGGAGGATCAGGGCTACTACAGAAAGCAACTTCACGTCCTGTCACGGATGCTCATTTTGGGTCAGGGGAATTTTCTTTATTTTTCCTTTATTATTCAAGGCCCTGGGACACTCCCTCCTCGGAGCTGTCCATGCCCATCCGGAGATACTTCCGAAGGTCTGGATGAGGATCCGCAAGGGGAGGAAAGGGAGGACTCGCCCCTCCTCCACCTCACCCAGGGCGGTTTCGGCTCCATATTGGAATGGAATGGCACTGGTGATTTGGAAGATCTGGTGACTGATCCATCTGGCCTAAAGGAATGGATCCTGCGCTCAGGAATCTCCCGTCGGGTGAGCGCTAGCCCCGCCAGCATGCCGGCTTATGGAGAGGTGCTTCCTAAATGTTTAAGGACTGACTCCGGGATGCTGCCCAACCAGAAGAAAACGTCCTTGGGAAACATTTAAAAGTGGTACAAATAAAAGAGGACATAAGCGATGGGGACCCATGGCTCCCTCTGAGGGACCCGAGGGGCGTTAACCCCACTTACGCGTAGTTCCAAATTGCTCTCCCGAATGGCCGGATTCTTTCACAGCTCCACCAACAATGTATCAGTGCCCCAGTTTTCCCACATCCCTCCAGCATTCAGCATTATCTTTTCCTGTCATTTTTACCAATCTAAGAGTGTGTAGGGACACCTCAGAGTTGTCTTAATTTGTATTTCTCTGATCAAGAGCAGCATTTATATTGGGGGAAAAAACAATCGCAGCAATACGAGGTGGGGGAGGTACAGCCGGACAACTAGTTCTGTTGAAGAAGATCTGGAGGTTCTAGTAGACCCAGAGTCCAGCTACAGTAAGGCAGCAGACTGCGCACGTGTCTGCACATTTACGTGTGTCTAGGGAGACAAGACATGCCCGTCTCTCCAAGCAGACGAGCCTCCCCGCCTCGGGCACGGACCCACGCGCTCGCCAGACCCCCCAGGGGTAACCTGAGACCGGGGGAGTAGGAGGGGGAAACAGGCCAAGGTGACGTATGTGGGCCCAAAGCGCAGGCGCAGAGTCTCCTGGGGGCAGGAGGGTCTAGGGATGTGCACGCGCACGGCGCGCCCAGGCCGCCTTCCAGCTCTCGGACTCCATTTCCCAGGATGCAGCTGGAGACACATCTTTCTCTCTTTCTTCCCCCCTCCCATCCCCAGCACGACTCGACCCTCTTTCCCTAGCCGGATGCATTGTGGGAGTGGTCCTTTTGGGGCTCGCTGAGCCTGGGCCCGACAGTCTGTCAGGTGAGGGTTGGGCTGCGTCCGACGCGGGTCCGAGAGCCGAGACTGGGGGGAGGGTAAGGTAGGGGCGGAGCGAGTGCGCAGGCGCGACGCCTCCACCCACATGCTCCCACGCGAGTGAGAGTGTGCACGTGTCTGAGGAGTGCGTGCGTGCCCCGGCGTGGAGCCCGTGCCGGCGCGGCTCGTGCGTGGCCCTGACCTCCCGCAGCCCCAGGCTCCCTCCCCAAGCCTTGCAGCTCGCAATCTTTCTCTGGTCTAGACTCCCCGTTCCCGTCGGTTGTGACTCCGATCCCGCCCCCTCTGTCAGTCGGCCGGGTCCGTGTCCCCAATCTTGGGGCCCCGCTCCTCTGCTCCCCCGTCTGCACCGGACCGGGCCCTCTCTTGTTCCGGGCTGAGACCTCCGGGCCCCGCAGGCAGGCCCCGGGGGGGATCCCGAGAGGGGGGGCGTGAGAGATGGGTGTGTCCTGGGCCTCACTCCGGCCGCACCCGCCCGCAGCCATCCGCGTCTTCCTGTCCCAGGGGCTCCGGGAAGCCCCCTCCCCAGTCTGGCGCCGGCTCCCCTGCCTGCTCTGGGCTCTGTCCCGCCGGCTCTGACGGGAAGGAGCTCCGGGAGGCGTTCCGTGCGCCCGGGACCGCTGGGAGGGTCCCGATGCTGCCTCGGGATGCTCCCTCTCTTCACCCCGTGACCCGAGGCGCAGCGTGCCCCTCCCCCCGCGGCCGTGACTCCGTCCCCACGGGCAGCCCCGAGGGCGGGGCCGCTTCCGTGCCGGCCGCCCGGGTTCGGCTTCTTAATCGTTGGGTCCGTCCGAGCTCGGACCTGAGTGTCCCGAGTGCCGGGGGGCTGGGGGCTGTTTGTCCGAGTGCTGGGACGGGGTGCCCGAGCCCAGCCGCTCTTCGTGCCGGAAAGTGGGGCTCCCCGGAGGTTGGGCAGCTGGAAGAGGCCCCCCAGGACTGGGGTACGGGCGCTTCTGCCTGGCCCTGCCAGCCCCCGCTGTCGGCCTCCCGTCCTGCCGGACCTTCCTTCCCCAGACTCCTGGGGTGAGGGCGGAGCCAAAACACCGCATTTGAGCCTTTCCCAGGAGGTGCCCTCGGGCACTCGAGGGCGGCTCTCCCGGTGGTTTTTGCCAGGGGAGTGAATGAATTCTCAGTCTTCCTCCGGCAAAGCCGGGCTCGGGGACTGCTTCCACACTAGGGGCGTCGTCTCCTAATGGGGGACTGCGTGGGAACCCCCAGACATTGGGCCCCTGATGGGGACTGTGGGAGATCGTGGGAACCATGGAGCCCAGCGCCTCCTGCTCGGGTCTCAGCACTTGGACAGCTCCCCGGGCTGGAGGCTAGCTGGGGGTGGAGTTCTCCACCCTTCGACTTGGGTGGCGGTTGGGTGGAGATGTGGAAGAAAGTGGGTCTCTTCTCCGAGGGATAGCTCCCTTTAATAGCTCCCCTCCCTTATGGGATCGGGTCTGGAATAGGGCTAGGCTGGGGGGGCGCGAATCTTCCCCGAGCTCTGAGTCCCAGGTTGAAAGCAGTTTCCACGTGGGTGGGTGGGAGGCAACTGAGCTGGAAGGAGGGGGAACGGTGAGGAAGAGGAGGCCAGGGAGCTTGTCTTAAAATCTGAGCTAAGAAAGGTTGGGGGAAAAGGACTTAGTTCTTGGCAAAACATATTTTTAAAGTCAGATTGAGGGGTTGATTTTTAAAATAATAAAGCTAGCTAAGTTTCATTTTTCTTAATTTATGGGTAAAGTTAATGCCCTTTATGATGAAATAATAAATCCATGCATATTCATCTTTTTTTAAGCCCCTGGGTTCACACTCTAATGAAAAATACAGTAAAGGCCTGTGCCTTTTGGGGGGGGGGGGCTGGGAGAAGTAGGGGTGAGTCCCTTCCACACTGCAGTGTTGAGACCAAAAATAAAAATTTAAAAATCACCCCAAATGGCCAGGTCTTTGGTAGCTGATCCCCACCTCCACTGCCGATCCACTGGGCCCATAAGGCCTTGTTCCCCCCCGTAGGTGACTCACAGTAGGTTTTTCATGAATGAAGCTTATTAGTGACCTGGCGCTATGATTTTTTGTGTCCCTTACAGTTACCACTATGACAACATTTCTCAGACTAGGTCAACTAGAAGTGATAATGGACAGTCTTGTTTTATAAATGCTGAATTTAGCTGATCCCCAGCCTGTAGAACCAGAGAGCGAGTTTTCAGGTGGGACCAAGATTTGAGCCCCACAGTGAATGGCCCAGTGGAAGTGATCTTGCTTTTGACTTCCCAGGTCCCAGCTTTACTAGAAGGTGGTAGACAATGTCTCCCAGGAAAATATCTCTAGCCCAGAAGAAGATTTCTGTCCCGAGACCATTAATCCGAATTCTATTTTAGTAGAAGGTGAAGGAGCAGCCCCTGGAACTGTTTGGTCATCCTGGCTGACCAGAGAGAATTGGACAGTTGACCACATGGCCTTAGATCCAATGCTTGGGGAGAGAGGTGAGAATTCCAGAAGTGTGGATGGGGGAAGTGGGGGAGGTGGGGGGGAAGAGGCAGGAAAACTGATAACTGGGAAAGGACAGTTATAGCTGCTAGCTCCAACTTTTATTTCCCTTCCTGATTTCATTTCCCCTTAGGACATATCATTATCCTGGCAAGGTTCTCCAAGCTAGTCTATTAATTGAATAAGCATTTATTAAGTGCCTACTACATGACATACCTGAAGGAAAGGATTGACAGAATGAAGGCTCAATTGAAGGAAGAATGAATTTAGAAGACATTTAGTTCAATAAATGTTAGCATAACTTTTTTTTTTCCAGCAGTGAATGGCAGCTCAGGCATATGAGAAGTTCTGTAAGGGACTAATTTAGTGTTAGGGTTTTATTTTTCTCTCCCTAACTAATGCTAATCTGTCCTTATTCCTAGGCCTATCAGAGAAAATCTGGTAAATATATCATCAATCTCATCTCTATTTTGAGGTTTTCAGAATCCTCTGGCTACTATCTCAAAGAAAATAGAAAGTAGTTGAAGCATAACAGAGCACCTGAGAGTTTAAATGAGCAGCAATCTTAAACTTTATTCTCGTAAATCACATCTACTCTATGACCTCCTGCACATACCTTAGTATCGACCTCCCAGTCCAGCTCCAGGTGGTAGTAAGAAGGGAAAAGAGAAAGAGGGAAAAGAAAAAGGGAAAAAAGGGAAAAGCGATTCTTTGTCTCGAGCTTATACAGGGTCAATGAGGTCACAGACACAAGCCAATCAACCATGAAGTCTACATCCTGAACTTGACCAAGACTTCAGATGGAGATCTAGGTTCCCGCCATGGGTGGAGGTCCCAACCAGGAAGGAAGTCCCTAAGTACTCAACTCTTAAGCACATCCAGGGATAAAGACCAATGGTCTACTTCCACTTCAATTGCGCTTGCCTGACCTTTCTTTGGACCCTTACAATTTAGACTGTAGGATTGCCCATGAAGAAGGGCTTGGGTAAAGAAGGTTAGGGCTTTGTTTAGGAGCTTAGGTTTAGGATTGATGTCCCATAATTTCTTTCTGCTTATCCAGCTCAAGGCCCCGTTCTTCACCAACACAACAGCATGGAGGCTGAGGAGGGAATGACTTTGGGGTCCCTCACATCCAGGTTTCGGGTAAGTTCAAATTTACTTTCTCCTTCTTCTGTGTCACATTGCATAATATATCATTTCTCAGTGAATTAACACATTTCTTCCTTTTATTTTCAGTGATACCTTCTCTTTTCAGCCTTTTTTGGAGATCTGAGCCTTTGAAGTTTTCTCTCAAAGCTAGTCTGAGAGATGATATTGAACTTACAGATCATGAGAACTAGAATATCTCCATAATAGTTATCGACAAATTCTAAAATGACTCCAGGGCTGACACTCTGTCCACTGCGCCCTGTCACTAATAATAGCATTGATTTTTTTTTAATTTTTAAAATTCTAAAATTTTTATTTATTTAATAGCATTGATTTTTTAAAACTACCTGTTGAGAGTTTAATTCTTAATCAAACTCTAGGGATAAAAGCTGTTACAAAAGATAAACAGATAATTCTGATTATATGAAAATTTTTTGCACAAGCAATAAAAAGGGAAGTGGTTGATTGAGTAAAATCTTATTAAATTTCTCAGATAAGGGTTTGTATAATCATGTATAACATGTATAATCAGCTGAAATATAAGTGATCAAAAGCTGTTCCCCCAAGGTGAAGAATTAGTTCTACAAAGAAGAATCTCAATCTGTTAACAACTAAGTGAGAGAATACACCACATGACTGATGACTAGAGAGATGCACATCAAAATAACCCTATATTTTTTGTTCATACTCCCCAAATTGGCAAAGATGAAAATAGTCAGTGTTAGAGAAGTTGACAAAAAACAGGTGTAGGAATGCAGTGGTTGATGTCTGTGATTTAAGATAACCCTTCTGGGAAGCAATATTATGCAGATAAAGTGACTAAAATGTCTATACCCTTGGCTATAAAGATTTAATTACTGGTGGCTTACAGCCTAAAGATACCATCAATGAGGAAATCCCGACAGTTACCAGAATATTTATAGCAGCATTTTTTGTAGTAGCAAATAATTGGAAATAAAGCTGTTTATTGATGGGAGGATATGAAATGGAGTATGAGCATGCTATCACAAATAATGCAGATACAGAATACAGAGAAGAACGGAAAAGCGAATATGAGCTAATGCAAAATGAAGTGAGCTTGCTGGGGAAGTAAAGACAAGAGTGTGAATGGAAAGATTCAGCACAAACTAATCAGGACTGAGTGTTGTGAAACCATGAGCTTTTAAAGCAAAGATGAAGGAAGGGAATCCTCTTCCCATTCCTTTGCAAAGATGGGGGCCCTGCAGGGTAGAGCATTTGCGTTGGGTCTGGTTCTTCCAATACATTCATTAGGTTTGCTGAATTTCTTTTTTCTTCTTTTATTAAAAAAACAAAACAAAACACAATAGCAATCTTATTCTAAGAGATAATTCTCTAGGTAATGTTGGAAGGATAGAACAAGAAATAGAGGCAAAGTCAAAACAATCAATGAAAAATATCAATGAAAATCTATTTTTTTTTTCTTTTCTTTTTTTTATATTTTTTTGCTAAGGCAATTGGGGTTAAGTGACTTATCCAGGGTCACACAGATAGGAAGTGTCTGAGGCCAGATTTAAACTCACATCCTCCTGACTTCAGGGCCGGTGCTCTATCCACTGTACCACCTAGCTGCCCTGAAAATCTATTTTTTTTTTTCAAAAAGCATAACTGAAAATTTAGGTTGTCCTGTTGTTGGGAAAATAGAAGATAAGAGATGGCGAACCTCAGGCTGCATAGACACATTCCCCCTGCCTGAGCCTATTGGGTGTTTTCTGGGGTATTGACAAGGATCACCCAGCCTGTGGAGGCACGGATAAGTCTTTATTTAACAGTGGAAAAACTACCATCTTCCTGTCACCTATCCATGGACTAGCTCCTTGAGGACAGAGCAGGTCCCCGCCATTGTTCATACTTGCATTTTATAACCTGGGTACCTCTTTATTCCAGTGAAGAAGCAGCGAGATCACTCTAGAAGAGAGAGTAAAGGGCCACTAACAGTAGGAAATGGAGAGGCTCTGAGCTTGGCCAGCCAAGTGGGGACAGGATCCCCTGAGACCATCTGCCTAGAGCGGGTGGTTAGCAGGGAGGCTGTGACCTAGCTGCTAGGAGGTTCTGCTCCGGGAGTGGCTGCTGTGGGAGGAGTGTGTGTCGGAAAGAAGCGGATCCTGGTTGGGGCGTTAGGAGTCAAAGACATGATTTTCTGGAGAGTTCCTTGTGGAAAGGATTTTTTAGAGTGAATATGAGTAATAAAAAAGTGCTGTCCATGAGTCTAGGACAAAATGTGGCTCATGTGTGTATTTGGAGAAATGGCCTCTGGTTTAGACAACATGTGTTTGGCTCAGGAGTCGGTGATGTTCAAGGACGTGGCTGTGGACTTCACCCGGGAAGAATGGAGGTACCTGGAGCCGACACAGAGGGCCCTGTACAGGGACGTGATGCTGGAGAACTACCAGAACCTGGTCTCCTTGGGTAAGCAGGCTGCTCGGTCTGACCCTTGGTGACTGTCTTGGCAGTCTTCCCTTGCTGCAGGTGTGGGCAGACCGAAATGCTGAGCGGAACTTCTGGATTGGGGCTCATCCCTTCAGGAGAGTCCTAAGTCCTTTATGGCCAGTGTGCAGAGTCCTTTTGCTCTGTGCTCCAGGCGAAAGGCCTTTCCAAGCTTCCCTGTTCCAGCCAAAGACTGCAGCTTCTCTGCTCCCTGTATCTCGGGCCAGAGATTCTGGGGAATTAGGATGCTTCTCCCTCTGGAAAGCCTTTCCTCCCCTTTTCTTCAGAAGTTTCGGCATGGATTTTACTCTGAGGACCCTGGAAATCTCACTAGGCAAGCCAGCAGGATGATGTCTTAGCTAAACTTCCTCTCCCTGGTCTAGTTCTTTGCACTTTCTCTACCTACTTCCCACATAAGTACTTCCTGGCTGAAAGATTTCAGCAGGAAGTCCCATCAGCCAATCCCCATGGCCTACTTCTAGAGCTCTGGGGTCATGTCATTCCCTTCATCATCTCTCCAGGAACATGGGCCTTGACTTGGTACCCCCCGTCTGCATGAGGCCTTCAATCATTGGGGGACTGCCTACTGCTTCCAGGGACCTTTCCTGGCCCAGTCTTCGAGAGGCTCCCAATCTTGGTCCTTTTCTGGCAACATCTTCATGATGTTTGCCTACATCTGAACAATCTAGTATAGTGTCTGGCAGCATATAATAGATGCTTAATGAAGGTCTGATGATTAATCATTCGCTTGAGAGATCCCAGTCCCTGCTGATGTAGATGAGAAAGTCTGACCTTCTTCACACTGAGAGCATTTAATGAACTGGTTTTCTTTCTGAGCCCTCACCAGATCTGTGAGCTACCTTCCCTTGCATCACAGAATGGTGCACGCTTTGGCACTCCCCCTGCCTCCCTTCTGGGCCATCTAGCTGCTCTCTTTTCTGGGACTAGAGGGAATTTGCTTCCTGCCCCTAGCAATTTTTCACTGCTCTCCTTATACATAGGGCTTCCTGTTTCCAAACTTGATGTGATCTCTCTATTGGAGAGAGGAGAAGCCCCATGGAGAACCAAAGGAGGAGACCCAATATGCTCCTGTCCAGGTGAGTGAGTAAAAAGCAGGTACTATTTAACTCTCTGCTCCTTTCAAAGACTTTAGGACCTGGGACAAAGACCCTGGGCTGAATAGCATGAGATACATCTTTCACTTGAGCACAGGACTTGGCTGTTTCAGAAAAGAGACGTATGTTCCTTTGTTTTTGTTGTTTTTAACAGACATTTAAAATCGAATAACCATCATTTAAAACATTTTTCCCAACTCTTTATGCCTACAAAAGTGCTCTTATATTTTGACCTATATGTGATATTTTTTCCTATCTTTGGCCTCTTTGAGGTATATGCTTAAAGGGTATGGACATTTTAGTTATTTTGTAAACATAATTCTAAACTGCTTTCCAGAATTACTGGGCCAATTCATAGCTCCATCCACAGGCAGCCAAGAAACTTTTCCAATTGTCCATATTGTCTTGAACCTAGAAAACTCACTTCTTAGCCTATACCTCAAAAAGACAGAAACAACCATATGTCCTTGGTAATGTAATTTGATTGAAATAGTTCCAAATCTATATATTTGTTTAAATAGTACCATCATTTTCATTATATTGGCTCAGCCCAACAATGAATGATGATCCCTCCAATTAGCTAAGAGACATTTGTTATTGTTTAAAATTTTTTTAAACATTTAAAAAATGTTTTAAAATTTTCACTTGAATCTCTAATATGCCCTGGTAAATTGATTTTCAGAAATTTTTACCCATTTGTGCTTATCTTGATTGGTACTTCCTTTCAGTTATTTCCTTTTGGATTTTGTGCACTGAGTTCCAAATATTTTATGCACTTTGTAATTATTTTGAGTGTCAGTTCCCTATCTATTGTTGCTTCTTGGATTATGTTCATATCACACAGAAATGCTGTTGATTTTTGTGGATTTATTAAGTAGTTAAAATTGTTAACTGCTTCAGTTTGTTTCTTTGCTGATTCCCTAGAGTTTACTATAAATAAATCATTGTGTCATAAGCAAGTAGGAATAGTGTTGTCTATTCTTTGCAATCTTTACAACTTTTCTTTTGATTAATAAAGTTAATTGATTCCTTCCTCAGTGACTTTCCTCTGTTCTGTAGAGGACAACTTTTTTTTCCCCATTGGTATATTTTTAATGATGTCTATAGGTTCTTAATTCATTGAATTTCGGGCACCTAAATACTTCATTATCACATCTTTATCTGTCTTTGACTTCATTTCCTCTAAATAGTGTATGTTTTGCCTAGTCCAGTTTGAACATTTTTCTCCTTGATGAAAGGGACAGAAACGAAAGCTTTCTATCAAAGTTCTTTACCTGTAACAAACATCTTAGTGACTTCTCTCTTTTCCTTTTGTTTCAGATCCCTTTACTGAGGACAGCAGAATTACAAGCAACAACTCCCTTCTGAAACAAGCTATTTGTATGCAAGAATCATCCAAGAAAAGATTGTCAAAGGATCCTATTCATTATTCAAAGATTCGAGAAGCTAGAGAAAATATTAATTTAAAGAAATCAAAGGGTAGCCAGGAGAGACAGTTCAAACAAGTAGCAATCACTCCTAGAACAACTTTTAATAAAGGGAGTGTGCCTCAGGGTAATACACTAGGGAGAAGTTTTAGTCCAGGGTCAGTCTTAGGTGTATTGTGGAAGGGAGGTGTGGAGAAACGTTTCCACAAGTACAAGAAACTTGGAAAGAGCTTCAAGGATTTTTCAGACCTGAATATGTGTAATAGACCCTCCTTAGAGAAAAACTTGGTTAAGTGTAGCTTGTGCAGGAAGCCCTTCAGTTATCGCTCAAATCTAATTAAATTTCATAAAATTAATACAAGAGAAAGGCTATATGAACACAATGAATGTGGAAAAGCCTTTGGTAGAAGACAAAATGTCACTGGACATCAGAGAATTGATACTGGAGAAAAACGTGAATGTAATCAATATGGGAAAGGCTTTAGGCACAAGGAAATCTTGACTAAACATAAGAAATATCATACTGCAGTGAAACCCTTTGAATGTAATGAATGTGGAAAGTCCTTCAGAGAAACTAAAGTACTCAAAAGCCATCAAAGAATTCACACTGGAGAGAAACCTTTTGAATGTAATGAGTGTGGGAAAGGGTTTAGCCAGAGAGCCAATCTTGTTAGACATCAGAGAACTCATACTGGAGTGAAACCCTTTGAATGCAATCAGTGTGGGAAAGCTTTTAGCCAGAGAGGGCAGCTCATATATCATCAAAGAATTCATACTGGTGAAAAACCATTTGAGTGCAGTGCATGTGGGAAATGCTTCAGCCGAAGGGCAATCCTTATTACCCATCAGAGAACTCACACAGGAGAGAAACCCTTTGCATGTAATGAATGTGGGAAAGCCTTCAGTGAGAGTAAAGTACTCAAAAGCCACCAGAGAATTCATACTGGAGAGAAACCTTTTGAATGTAATGAGTGTGGGAAAGCATTCAGCCAGAGGGGGCTGCTTATTTATCACCAGAGAATCCACACTGGAGTGAAACCCTTTGAATGTAAAGAATGTGGAAAAGCCTTCATTGAGAGTCAAGTATTGAAAAGCCATCAGAGAATCCATACTGGAGAGAAACCTTTTGAATGCAATGAATGCGGTAAAAGCTTCAGTCAGAGAGGACACCTCATTAGACATCAGAGAACTCATACTGGAGTGAAACCTTTTGAATGTAATGAATGCCAAAAAGCTTTCAGTCAGAGAGGAAACCTAATTTATCATCAGAGAATTCACACTGGAGAGAAGCCTTTTGAATGTAGTGAGTGTGGGAAAGGATTCAGACAGAGAGCAGTTCTTATCACCCATCAGAGAACTCACACAGGAGTGAAACCCTTTGAATGTAATGAATGTGGGAAAGGCTTCAGCCAGAGAGGACATCTCATTAGACACCAGAGAACCCATACGGGAGTGAGACCCTTTAAATGTGGTGAATGTGGGAAAGGATTTAGCCAGAGCGGACACCTCATTAAACATCAGAAAACCCATACTGGATCACAACATTTTGAATGCAATAAATTCCTTCATCAAGAACAAGTTATTCCAAAGTAGCTGTCCGTCAATTGGGGAATGGCTACGTATATCATGTGATATAAATAATGAAATATCACTGTGCTGTAAGAAATGGTAAAAGAATTCAAAGAAGCAAGAGACAACATGAACTGATGTAGGATTAAGTACAGAGGACCAGAAATGTAGTATGCACCAAGAATATAACAATGTAAGCAAAACAAAAAACTTCAATGCAGCCTAATTTAATGACCCAGCTTGACCTCAGGAAATGTGAAATGCACTTGCCTCCCTTTTTTCAAAAAGATGGGACCAAGGATAGATAACCTTGTGTTTGCTGTCAGGATTGCGGGATTGTGGTGTTTAGTTTTGCTAAATTGTTTCTTACTCTCCCCACCTTCATTCTTTGTTACAAGAGATGGCTCTTTGGGTAGAAAGGGGTGAAGGCCCATATCAAAATATATCAAAATTATTTTTTTAAAAATTATTTTAAAAGGACATATGCTAGCTCATTTCCTTTACTGGTTGTAAACGAACATATGCCTTGTTGATGCAGGGTTGTTGACATGCTGTTTCCCCTCATTAGACTGTGAGCTCCTTGAGAACAAGGACTGTTCATTTTTTTAATCTTTCTTTGTCTCCCCAGTGCTTAGCACATGCCTGGAACATAACAGTCACTAAAGGAATGCTTATTGATTGAGGTTAAAGAAATGTTGTAGACATAATTTAACCTAAACCAAAGGCAGCTAATTAAATCTTTTGTGGAAAAAATAGAGCAATATAGGCTACATTGTCATAAAATTAAATGGGTCCAAAACTGATTGAATTATCAACTCCAAGATGTGATCATTAATAATTTGATTCAGATTGAAAGGCTTGCCAAGCAAGTGCTTCAGGCTCCCAAACTGCTTGAAAATTTTTGTCAGTGACTTACTTATGTGATGCTGCATTTGCCAAAATTCCCACTCCCTTCTGTATGTTTAAAAAAAAAATCTGTTGATGGTCTTTTTTTTTTTGCTCAGCCTCATTGTCACTAATCTTTCTCTGCTTCTTTCTAAGTCTCTTCCCTCATCCCTCAAAAGCCTTCTATTTTATCATATCTTTGTAGTTTAGCAAGGCAGTTCAGCACTTTGGTCACATCTGAAATGGGCATTTCATCTGCACCTCTACTCAAGATGTGGAAGACATGTTATCCTCTGTCTTTGGCAATTGCCATTCATTGCACTGAAGAAGGTACAGAAAGGGCTATAGTCAAATGACAGTTTGGGAATTTCTACATGTAAGATTGTTGTGTAATTAAAAACCAAGCTGTACTTAATCAAAATACAGTTCCTTGTATTATTTTTCAAGAGTTTTTGTATATGGAAATGATGTAAAATTGGTATTCAAAGACTATATGAAGCTCCCCCTCCTTAGCCAGACACAGGGCTCTCAGTAAGGAGGTTGGACAGTAAGAGTATTCAAAATTAAGAACTGTGGTCTATAGGTTTATAATCCTGTTTATTTTTGTCAAGTTCATAATAATAAACACTTTTAAAAAACCTAAGCTGACATTAATCTGGGTCATATCAAATATCAGGATCTAGGAGTATCTTGATAGTCTAGAACATGGGCCTGAATTAATTTGAAAGGATGAAAATTAAACATAACTGTTAGATCTTACATGTAGATTAAAAACAAAAATTCAAGATGAGAGAGATGATTTGATGGCAATATGAAAAGTTTTAGTTTTTTTTTTTTGTTTTGTTATTATTAGATTATGAACTCAGTATACATGAGTACTGTTTTGCAGCCAAACTATCTTTGAATTAAGAAAGATAAAGTTTTCAGGAATGAGAAAGTTATAATACCACTGTAATTTTCCTTTGACCATACCTGGAAGAGTGTGTTCAATTCGGGCCAGCACAATTTAAGGACATTGGCAAGCTGAATTTATTCCAGGATTGCGGACAAACTCAGAGTAATGCCATAAAGGGATCCATTCAAGGGCTGAAGATCATTTGGCCTGGAGAGAAAAAGCCTTGGAGAGAGCATGATAAATATCTTTTAGTAAGTAAGTAAGTAAGTAAAGGTAGTCCTCTGGAAAAGAAGTATTTATTAGGTCCAGATGAACAAAGGGTGGGAGTTTCAAAGGTCAGTTTCTGACTGGTTGTCACAAAAACTTCCCAACAAAGCTATCCAAATGTAGAAGGGGGTGCATCAGGAGGTGGTGGGAGTTTCTCTAACTGAAGTCAGGGCTAAGGAAGCACTTTTGGAGGGACATTGAGTAACTTTCCAAGAAAAAAAAGGAAAAAATCTATTACTTAGCATTTCTCAAGGGCCAAACAAACAGGGTTCTAAGTGCTGGAAATCAATTCAGAGAAAGCAGCCTTCCTGCCCACTGGGGACTGGTGGTGTCATTTCCCTTACTACAGTGCCTAGCACATAGTAGGCACTTTAAAAAGAATTGCACAGGTCATAAGTGAGCCTAAATTCATTCTTTCATATATCACTTCTCATATCCAAACAAAAGAATGTTTCCCTATTGAAAAACCATGGGAAAATAAGAGGACCCAGTGGATGAAAAGACATGAAGAATAGAACATGCAGTAAGGTTTGCAACCCAATGATATCGATTCCATAAAACATTTACAAACATGAATAGGGCACAGACATTTGGGGATGCCATGTATCCTAGAATATGGGAATTCAAATCCTGCCTCTAATACATCCTGGGTGTAAAAAGATGGGGAAATCATTTGATTTCATAGTCAAAACTGTAGAAAGGACAACTCTCTGCATTGTTGAGATTTTCCATACTGGGCAGGCCCTAAACTGAAAATATGTAAATGTAAACATATACAAAATACTAATTTACAGATTCCAGATGAAAAATCCCTGCCCCAGACCTGACATTGCAGGGAAACCCCTGAATCTCTCAGACTCTCCTTCAGTCTTCCTTCATCCTCACTGTGTGACACACCCATCCTTTTTCTTTATTTTTAAAATTTAATTTCTTTAATTTTTAAATTCTGAACTTAAACACCAAATAAGAGAATTTTTATTTAGAAAGTAGAAAGGAAAAAGATATTGTACATGATTTGTTTTTTCCTTTTAAACACACTATAAATTCAACATCTGACTCCTCTTTCTGACTCATCTCTCCCACCCAAATAAAACAAAAAGGAAAGAAAATTATTGTAGCAAATATGGATACATTGAAATAATTCTTATGTTCTCTATGTCCAAAAATACATCTCATTCTGTATCTCTCAAGTGCTGGATCATCAGTCTTCTGGACTCATGATTGGTCCCTGATCAGTTATTGTTTCAAAGTTGTTCTTTACAATGTTGTTATTGCATAAAAGATTCTCCTCTTCCTTCACTCTTAATCAATTCATATACATATTCTTGGGTTTTTCTGAGACTGTCCTTTTCATTATTTCTCATGGTGTAATCCTATTATTGAATCACACTATAACTCGGCTCTAACATAGTGATGCTATTTTGATCTTCTTTGAGAATTAAGTGGCAGAAATTAGGCATGGACCCACATACCAAGATAATATCAAAATGGGTCCACGATTTAAGTATAAAGAACGAAATCATAAATAAATTAGAGAAACATAGGATTGTTTACCTCTCAGACTTGAGGAGGAGGAAGGAATTTGTGACCAAAGGAGAACTAGAGACCATTATTGATCACAAAATAGAATTTTTTTTTTTAGGAGAAAATATTTTTTATTGAAGCTTTTTATTTTCAAAACATATGCATGGATAATTTTTTTTTAAATTTTTATTATATATTTTTTATAATATTATCCCTTGTATTCATTTTTCCAAATTATCCCCCCCCTCCCTCTACTCCCTACCCCCGATGACAGGCAATCCCATACATTTTACATGTGTTACAATATAACCTAGATACAATACCATTATCTTGTTGCACAATAAGCATTAGATTCCGAAGGTACATGTAACCTGGGCAGACAGATATTCGTGCTAACAATTTACATTCACTTCCCAGTGTTTCTTCTCTGGGTGTAGCTACCTCTGTCCATCATTGATCAACTGGAAGTGAGTTGGCTCTTCTTTATGTTGAAGATTTCCACTTCCATCAGAATACATCCTCATACAGTATTGTTGTTGAAGTGTATAGTGATCTTCTGGTTCTGCTCATTTCACTCAGCATCAGTTGATGAAAGTCTCTCCAAGCCTCTCTGTATCCATCCTGCTGGTCATTTCTTACAGAACAATAATATTCCATAACCTTCATATACCACAATTTACCCAATCAGTCTCCAATTGATGGACATCCATTCATCTTCCAGTTTCTAGCCACTACAAAAAGAGCTGCCACAAACATTTTGGCACATATAGGTCTCTTTCCGCTCTTTAGTATTTCTTTGGGATAGAAGCCCAGTAGTAGTACTGCTGGGTCAAAGGGTAGGCACAGTATGATAACTACAAAATAGAAAATTTTGATTGCATCAAATTAAAAAGCTTTTGTACAAACAAAACTAATGCAAACAAGATTAGAAGGGAAGTAACAAATTGGGAAAATATTTTTACAGTTAAAGGTTCTGATAAAGGCCTCATTTCCAAAATATATAGAGAATTCACTCTATAAGAAATCAAGCCATTCTACAATTGATAAATGGTAAAAGGATTTGAACAGACAATTCTCAGATGATGAAATTGAAACTATATACACTCACATGAAAGAGTGTTCCAAATCACTACTGATCAGAGAAATGCAAATTAAGACAACTCTGAGATATCACTACACACCTGTCAGATTGGCTAAGATGACAGGAACAAATAACGATGAATGTTGGAGGGGATGTGGGAAAACTGGGACACTAATACATTGTTGGTGGAGTTGTGAAAGAATCCGGCCCTTCTGGAGAGCAATCTGGAATTATGCCCCAAAAGTTATCAAACTGTGCATACCCTTTGACCCAGAATTGCTGCTATTGGGATTATATCCCAAAGAAATACTAAAGAGCGGAAAGGGACCTGTATGTGCCAAAATGTTTGTGGCAGCTCTTTTTGTAGTGGCTAGAAACTGGAAGATGAATGGATGTCCATCAATTGGAGAATGGTTGGGTAAATTATGGTATATGAATGTTATGGAATATTATTGCTCTGTAAGAAATGACCAGCAGGAGGAATATAGAGAGGCTTGGAGACACTTAAATCAACTGATGCTGAGTGAAACGAGCAGAACCAGAAGATCGCTGTACACTTCAACAACAATACTGTATGAGGATGTATTCTGATGGAAGTGAATATCTTCAACATAGAGAAGACCCAACTCACTTCTAGCTGATCAATGATGGACAGAAACAATTACACCCAGAGAAGGAACACTGGGAAGTGAATGTAAAATACTAGCACTACTGTCTATCTACCCAGGTTACTTACACCTTCAGAATCCAATACTTAACGTGCAACAAGAAAATTGGATTTACACACATATATCGTATCTAGGTTATATTGTAACACATGTAAAATGTATGAGATTGCCTGTCATCTAGGGGAGGGAGTAGAGGGAGGGAGGGGAAAATCTAGAAAAATGAATACAAGGGATAATGTTATAAAAAAAATTAATCATGCATATATGCTGTCAAAAAATGTATAATTATAAAATTAATAATAAAAAAAGAAAGAAAAAGAAATGACCAACTCTCCATGACCCAATTTGGGATTTTCTTAGCAAGGATACCAAAGTGCTTTGCCTTTTCTTTCTCCAGCTTATTTTACAGATGAGAAAATTGAGGCAAAAAAAAGGTTAAGTCACTTACTCAGGGACCTGAGCAGGCCAATGCTTTTAAAACCTTGAAGGCTAAGTTAACCTCTGCCCCTGCTCTTGCCCTGCCTGACTTATAGAAACCTTTCTCTCTGCATGTAAATGAAAGGCGCAGGCAGGGTTTGGGAGTCCTTACTCAGTCTCTGGGTGTCAAGGTCCGGTCGGTCGTCTCTTCAATTATAATCCTTCTCTGGGAGGAGATCTCTTTTCTGTAAAATCTTTTCCTTTGTGAGCAGGTTTCTTGGGAAGCTTTTGGAGCCTCCAGCCAGACTCTCTCCTTCCAGAAAGCCGTCCCAACTCAGTCCCAGACTCGATTCTCCAGACCCAATGCTACCCTCTTTTTATCCTCCTAGAGAATGGGCATGTGAGAACTCAGGGGCTTGTGGAACAATACTTCAACCAATGAACTTGCTCCTTTTAAAGGTGAAAAACTCTTTTAAACATGTAAACTCTCCTTCAGAATTCCAAAGGTGTAAACTCCCTTTAAAGGGCCGAACCAAAGGTGTGAATTCTGAGCCAGAGAATTGTTTAGACTACCTGAGTTCTCACCTTGTAATCCTAACATCTCCCCCTTTCTTTTGATTTAGAACATAGGGTGGTCATGACCTTGAAGCCCCTGAGTTCTCACATTGTAATCCTAACATCTGGGACCTGATCCCAGGTCAGTAGGCTATTTCTCAAAGAAGCTGGACCCAGTTTCTCTAGGATGGCCTTCCTGTCTCAAAGCAGTAGCTGTGATGGCCCTCTTGATAGAGGAAGCCTCTAAACTGACCTTGGGGCAGCCATTACAGGTTTTAACCCCCCACAGGGTCCAAAGCATTCTAGAAGCCAAAGGCCATCAGTGGCTGTCAAGCGGGAGACTTACTAAATACCAGGCTCTCCTGCTAGATACCCCTGACCTGACTTTTCGAACCTGCCACACCTTAAATCCTGCCACCCTCCTCCCCGATGGCTCTCAATCTGGAGAGATTGTCCATAATTTCGATGAAATTATAGACTGTATACTCTAGCAGAGCTGACTTAAAGGAAACCCCCCTTGAGAACCCAGACAGGGAATGGTTCACAGATGGGTCTAGCTTCCTCAAGGATGGAGAGAGAAGGGCGAGTTATGCAGTGGTCTCTCTTTATAGCACCCTGGAAGCTAAGCCATTGCCCCCTGGCACCTTGGCACCGAATCTGAACTCATAGCATTAACCAGGGCTTTAGAACTGAGGAAGGGGATGTGAGTCAATATTTAATAATAAATACTTTAATAATAATTTAATTTAATAATAAATAAATTCACGCACTGATTCCAAATATGCTTTTCGTGTTTTGCATGCTCATGGAACGATTTGGAAAGAAAGGGGCTTGTTGACAGCAAGAAACTCTCCCATTAAACATGCAGGAGAAATTCTATGTCTATTATAAGCTGTCCATCAATCTAAGGAGGTCATATTTTGCAGAGGGCACCAGAATGGAGAGTCACTTCGGAATTAGGCTGGCAGATGCAGCTGCTAAAACAGCTGCCCTTACGCCTCTATTGCCACCTTTAATTCCCCAACTGGCTGAGTCTTTTACTCCTTCCTATAGCACACAGGAGAAAGCTTTCGCAGATCAGAGGGGATACACCCTTTCTCCCTCTGGTTGGTTTCAAACGCCCTCCGTCCACCTCTTAGTCTCAGAGGCAAATCAGTGGAAACTGATCTCTGGTCTGCACCAGGCCACGCATCTGGGGAGGAATGCCCTCCAATCTTGGTTGAACGCATTTTCACTGGCCATAAGCTGGGGGAAACAATCAGGCAGGTCTGCCAGGCCTGCCCAATTTGTGTCCAGGTGAATCCTGAGGCCCCACCTCTCCTAAAGCCAATTCTGAGGAGACGCACTTACCCTGGTGAGGATTGGCAAGTAGATTTCACGCATATGCCTCCCTGTAGAGGTTTCAGGTTGCTTCTAGTGTTCGTGGACACATTCACTAACCGGGTAGAAGCTTTTCCCTGAAGGACTGAGAAGGCTCAAGAAGCACCTAAATGCCTGTGGAACGAAATTTTACCTCGCTTTGGTTTGCCTAGCTCTTTACAAAGCAATAACGGGGCCTGCCTTTATCTCTCAGGTGACTCAAATTGTAGCAAAAACCCTTAAAATTACTTATCATTTCCACTCCGCTTGAGGTTCTCAGGCCTCAGGGAAAGTGGAGAAAATGAACCACACCCTCAAGCGAGTCCTCACTAAATTATGCCTTGAGACTCCGGAGGACTGGATAAAAAATCACCCATTAGGACTCCTCAGGGTTAGAATTGCCCCTCGAGAGGCCATTAAGCTCAGTCCATTTGAGCTCTTGTATGGAAGGCCTTTTCTAACAACTGATATCCTTGTTGACCCAGCACAGCATCTGGTCACTCGATTTGCTTCACAACTTGGTGCAGTTCCAAAGGCCCTTTCTGAATATGCAAAGGAGCATCTCCTTAAACCCACAGATGCTCCTGCCCAGACTAACTCCCCTGTAAACCCGGAAGATATGGTGTATTTAAAAAGCTGGAAACCCCAAGGGGTTGATCCCCTAGGAGTAAAGTGGAAAGACCAGTACAAGGTCATCTTAACCACTCCAACTGCAGTTAAACTGGAAGGGTCCCCCAGCTGGACTCATATTTCTAGGATTAAAAATGCTGCTTGTTTCAGATATCCCAGTCTATTCCTGAGAGCCCATAGAGGACATGAAGTTTCTCTTTCCAAAGACTCCTGGAAAAACACTGCAGAAAGAAGCCTCTCGTGCTAATCTCCTTTCTTCCTCATTATGAAAACCCTACTCTTGATACATTCTCTTAGTCTGTGGGCCCGTGGCAATGGGGTGACAACTTCCTAGTCAGAGTAGGGAACTTTGCGGGGAATGGGGGTGTCCAGGATTGCTGGGTGTGCCATCACCACCCCCAGGGTGGGCCACAGATGCGGCCTAATGCGTTCTTTGCAAAGGCTCCATTCCCACAGGCCACCAGCTCCTCAGTAGATGCCAGCCTTTTGTACTAGCCAGCCCCCAGGGGAACTACTCTGACCCAACTGTTCCCTGCTTTCTGGCTGGGAAGGATCTCATATTTACACCACACCACAGAGAAATGGTTGTCACCGTGGCCCCTAATGGCCATTTCAAATCCCTGACCTGTACCACCAATACTGTGGGTGCCATCGAGTGTGACTTCTCTCAAAACTGCCGCGATTTCACCTCAGCAACTTCCACAAGCTGCATAGGTGGGATACAGGCCAGGTACATTTATGATTATGCAACCCCCCAAAAAAAAGTGAATTGTAGGGAACCCATTCAGGGATTATCCTGGCAAGCTCAGCCACAGTGCTAATACAGCACCTTCCTTGAAACTTCTACATAACCTCCTCAAAATTAATGTTCCAATTGATAGGATGTTATGCGATTATAATCATCCGTGGGGACAAGCAACCAGGAGACTGCTGCAAAATAGAACTTCGGGGACCATCTGTGCACCTAAGGGATATGCTTTCCTTTGCAAAGTAAGTCCTCCACTCCACCTTAATGTTTCTAAGGGGCCTGTTAGGAGAAATGTCTCTGATTGGGACCCTCCCTCACCTGTGATTCTTTCCACTCGCTGCCTTACACCTTTTAAACATTATGGGTTCTGCACCCTGGGTTACCTAAACACCCCTTTCACTGTATATAATGCCAGCACCTCTGATCCCACCTCTTCAAGGAGACCAAAGAGGGGGTTTTGGGAAAATGTTCTATGGTACTTATGGAAGGGTACTTATGTCCTGGGTGGGGTATTTGGAACATGAAAATGTTCTTTCCAACCTAACCAGCTGGCAAATGAGACTGCACATTCTCTCCGGGAGATTCAAGAATCCCTGGACTCCCTTGTCAAGAATCCCTTGGTTCTGGATAATCGTCTGGCCTTAAGATTTATCTCCTAGCTTGTAGTGGAGGCGTCTGTGCTTTGACCAATATCTCTTGCTGTATATATATTAATAATTCCAGGGAAGTCGAATTTAGCACTGAAAAGATTTCAGAGAAAGTTGGCTGGCTGAAAGATATTCTCCTCCCAACTCCTCCTCTGGGTGGGGCTCCTGGATATGGTCTCTCTTAACCCCCATACTGACTCCACCTCTAATAATTGTCTTTTTACTCATATTTGGTCCTTGCATTTTCAGACTGCTTGTGACAATTGTTTCTTCTAGGCTTCGAGCTTCAAACCTTCAACTGCTTCTACAGCCTGGAGACTCTAGAACGGATGGAGACACCCTCTGGACTCTGCTGCCGCTGTCTTCAGATCCCGTGTTTCCCCTCCTGACATGAACCCCCAAATGAATTAGGGACATCTCTACGACCCTTGGCAGCTTAAAGAAGCTACAGAGATGAGACCTTTGTTCCTTTTCCCTAAAAGCATTTGGGGTGCTGGTTTGAGGGGGGAAATGACACAGGGAAATCCCTAGTTTCTAGAAGTCAGTCACCTAGAACACCCAGATTCCTTAATTCTCTCATTCTAGAAACCAACCCCCACTTCTGTTAACTACCACTAATTAAATTTTCTATAGAGTTCAGCTGACACTAACTAAATTTTCTATAGAGCTGAACTAAAGTTAAGTACCACTCATTAAATTTTCTATAGGTTTGAACTACCATCAATTATTAAACTTTCTATAGAGTTGAACTGAAGCCTAGTCAAACTTCCCTATTGTTTCAAAAGCCCCCAAGAGCTGAATTCCCATCATAAAATTCTGGTTGCAAAACTCCTAATCTCATTTTGGGAGCTTTTGTCCGCTAAGAGATTAGCTCTCTTAGTGATCTAAAAATAAACTTTTCTTTTTCTTTGCCTCAGAATTGATTGAGAGTAAATTCTTTTACCAGACTCTCACCTTGCCTTACACACCATTAGCCTGGATCCCCAACAAGTCCATTACCGAATGACTCACTGAATACTAACTGATAATGGATTCTTTCTGAGATTTAGCAATTAAACAGATCAGCAATGAAGTTGCCCCTCTGGCTGAAGCCTTTTCCATAATAATTACATAGAAAATTACATACTCCAGGATGATCGTGTTCTATAATCTGTAATCAAGTTTTACCTCCTACTAAAGGATGTCCTACATTCATTGCATTCAAAAGGTTTTTCTCCAGTGTACTTTTTGATGGATAATAAGATTTGATCTCAGGTGAGAGCCTTTCCTATATTCATCACATTTAATGAGTTTCAGTTTAGCAGGATTTATCTTAAGTTCAATCAAGCTTCCTTTGTGGAAATAGCCTTTTCCATATTTATTATATTTATAATGTTTGTCTCCTATGGGAATTCTCTGATTTCCATTAAGATTTGATCTTCTAATACTTTTCCACATTCACTCTGTTTATGTAGATTTTTTTCTACCATCTATTCTATGAAACTTAAACAATCCTAAGTGATACCCAAAAGGTTTCTTGCCTTTGCTATATTTAGAAAAGTTCTTCCCTAAAGAGAGTATATCATATGTAATTAGGGTTTGAAAACCTCTCAAGCTCTTTCCACTTGTCATATTTATCCAGACTTTTCTCCATAGTTCCAACAAAGACTGGCCCAAGGCTGAAGCTCTTCCCAGTTGCCTTACACTGAGGCACATTCCCATTACTCAAAGTCATTCTGGGAATGGTCCCTTCTCTGGATGGGCTCTTCTGTTTCTCTAGATTCATATCACATTCCCTGCTTCCTTCATGTTGTAATGCCATGCCATGCCCTTTGGGAGCCTCTTCTCAGAGGTGTTCCCAGGCAAATGCTCTGCACTAGGCTTTAAGTTCTTGGCTTCAAATCCAGTGTCTTTGCTAAAGCAATTTGAAACAAACAAAAAAGTAGTATTCCTTCCTTCCTATATTGAGACAAAATAATCTTCCATAGAAGAAGTTCTCATTTCCATCTCTCCCAACAAGAGTAATGCTCAATTTAGACCAGGTATAATAGGAGTGTTTTCAGGAACTGAGAACAAAGACTTGTAAGAAATATTAATGGAGAACCTAGCTGCCCTGAACAAATATGTGACATTCCAGAGCACTCAATGTACTTACGGATGCCTGAAAAGCAATATTAAATTAAAAGCAAATATCTTCTGTGGAAGAGAATATTGGAAAGCCATGGGGAAAGGACAAAGTCCAGCTTAGAGAATTACTCAAATGCAAATTCAATTTTCAATCAACTTGGAATCTGTGCAAATAAAAGTTATATACCTGAAGACTGAGAACTGGGAAAATTGATTGCTCAGTTGTACACATTTATGAAAAAAAATGATCACATTATTCACGGCAACAAGACTATATGATGATCAATTCTGATGGACATGGCTCTCTTCAACAACTCAAATTCAAACCAATTCCAATTGTTCAGTGATGAAAAGAGCCATCCACACCCAGAGAGAGGATTGTGAGAACTGAATAGGGATCACAACATGGCATTTTCATGCTTTCTGTGGATGTTTGTTTGCATTTTGTTTGCCTTCCCAGGTTATTTTTGCCTTCTTTCTAAAACAAAATTTTCTTGTGCAGCAAGAGAACTGTATAAATATGTATACATATATTGGATTTAACCTATATGTTAACATATTTAACACATATTGGTCTAACTGCCATCTAGGGGAGGGAGGAGGGGGGAGAGGATAATTTGGAACAGAAGGCTTTGCAAGGGTCAGTGTTGAAAAATTACCCATGCATATGTTTTATAAATATTTTTAAATAAATTTTTTTTAAAAGGAAAAAAAATGATTACTAGATTTTTAGGAATTTGTATTTGTAACAGTTTACTGATTATCAGGGGGAGAGGAGGTGGTCAACATGAAATTCTCAGAGTAATACTATCAGAGTATAATGAGATTTTGTAGTTTCAGTGTTTTCAGTTATGTCCTACTCTTCAATCACTCTTTTTGTGGGGTTTCTGTGCAAAGATATTAAAATGGCTTATTATTTCCTTCTCCAGCTCATTTTATAGATAAGGAAACTGAGGAGAGTTCAATGGCCTGTCCAGGGTCACAGAGCTATTCCGAACTCAGGAGGGTGACACTTCCTCACTTTACGCCTGGCCTCTTACCCTAAATGCACCACAGTTACCTCTATAATAATATTTGCAAGACTATTTTAAAAGTATTCACAGAGAGAGACATAGCAGAAAATCCATTTGGTTTGGACAAAGATTTCTTAAAAAGAAAAAGGTTTTTTAAATGGCAAAATACTAAATATATTAACCTGGAAGTGAAGAAACTAAGGAAATCCTTGTGAAATAAATGTTCCTTTATCAACATATTAAATTAAGGCAAATATAGCAATGTAATGAAAACTGTATATGATATGACAGAAAGCTGGGAGGGTTGACTAACAATATAAGTAAGAGTCCAAATTTAAACCAAGCCAATAAAACTAAAAGTAATATGCTACATTGGGTTCTGAAACTCAAATTCCCAATTACCGAATTGAGGAGACGTGGCCAGACATCAGTTCCCTGGAAAAAGGCAGACCGGTTTTAATTCCCTGGAAGCTCAATCTAAGTGAGCCATTTGACATGGCAGCCACTACAGCCAATAGATGATGTCAGGCTGCATCAAGGCCAATGTCCAGAACAGATCGTTCCTACTGTGCTTGGTTCTGGGAAGCCCATGAGTGGAGACTGCAACTCCTTCTCCCTTTTGCAGTTTTCATGGCCCTCATTTACATCCCAGAAAATCCTCCCCAGGGGCTCCAGACAACACACAGGTGGCCTCCTCTTGAGCCCTTCTCAGAGGAAGGAACAAAGCAACACAGCAAAGGGGCCGCCCCTGTTTCAACCCTCGTTCCCTTTCTGGGCCAGCCCACCTCACAGTCTGGTCAGACTCTAGAAATATTTCTGGAACCATAACCCATAATTACTGGTTGAAAACTACCATATGCCTTGTTGATACAGGATTGTTGTTTCCCCTCATTAGACTGTGAGCTCCTTAAGGACAAGAACTGTTCATTTTTTAAATCTTTGTCTCCCCAGTGCTTAGCACATGCCTGGAACATAGCAATCACTTAAGAAATGCTTATTGATTGAGGCTAAAGAAATATTGTAGACATAATTTAGGTTAATTTAACCTAAAACAAAAGTTGCTAATTAAGTCTTTTTGTGGAAAAAGTAGAGCAATATTGGCTATCTTGTCATAAAATTAAATGGGTCCAAAACTGATTGAATTATCAACTCCAAAATGTGATCATTAATAATTTGATTCAGATTGAAAGGCTTGCCAAGGAAGTGCTTCAGGCTTCCAAACTGCTTGAAAATTTTTGTCAGTGACTTACTTATGTGATGCTGCATTTGCCAAAATTCCCACTCCCTTCTGTATGTTTAAAAAAAAAAATCTGTTGGTCTTTTTTTTGCTCAGCCTCATTGTCACTAGTCTTTCTCTGCTTTTTCTAAGTCTCTTCCCTCATCCCTCAAAAGCCTTCTATTTAATCATATCTTTGTAGTTTAGCAAGGTAGTTCAGCACTTTGGTCACATCTGAAATGGGCGTTTCATCTGCACCTCTGCTCAAGATGTGGAAGACATGTTATCCTCTGTCTTTGGCAATTGTCATTCTTTGCACTGAAGAAGGTACAAAAATTTCAAATGACAGTTTGGGAATTACTACATGTAAGTTTGTTGTGTAAATTAAAAAAAAACAAGCTGTATTTAATCAGAATCCAGTTCCTTATTTTCCAGTTTTTGTACATAGAAATGATGTAAAATTGGTATTCAAAGCCTATAAGTTTACTTAGCCAGACATGGCGCTCTCTGTAAGGGGGTTGGCCAGTAAGAGTCTTCAAGATCAAGGACAGTGGTCTATAGGTTTATAATTCTTTGTTTATTTTTGTCAAGTTCATCATAATAAACACTTTTAAAAAACCTAAGCTGACATTAATCTGGGTCATATCAAATATCAGGATCTAGGAGTATCTTGATAGTCTAGAACATGGGCCTGAATTAATTTCAAAGGATGAAAATTAAACATAACTGTTAGATCTTACATGTAGATTAAAAACAAAAATTCGAGAGAGATTTGATAGCAATATGTAAAGTTTTAGTTTAGTTTTTATTATTATTATTATGATGATGAACTCAGTATGCATGAGTACTGTTTTGCAGCCAAACTATCTGAGGCAATTTTGGAGTGTGTTAAGAAAGATAAAGTTTTCAGGAATGAGCAAGTTATAATACCACTGTAATTTTCCTTTGATCATATTTGGAAGAGTGTGTTTAATTCGGGCCAGCACAATTTAAGGACATTGGCAAGCTGAATTTATTCCAGGATTGCGGACAAACTCGGAGTAATGCCATAAAGGGATCCATTCAAGTTTGAAGATCATTTGGCCTGGAGAGAGCATGATAAATATCTTATAGTAAGTAAAGGTGGTCCTCTGGAAAAGAGATATTTTTTAGATCCAGATGAACAAAGAGTGGGAATTTCAAAGGGTCAGTTTCTGACTGGTTGTCACAAAAACTTCCCAACAAAGCTATCCAAATGTAGAAGGGGGAGCTTCAGGAGGTGGTGGGAGTTTCTCTAATTGAAGTCAGGGCTAAGTGAGTACTTTTGGAGGGACATTGAGTGACTTTTCAACAACAATCACAAAAAACCCTGTTACTTAGCACTTCTCAAGGGCAAGCAAACAGGGTTCTAAGTGCTGGAAGTAGGTACAGAGAAAGACAAAAGGAAGGCCCCTGTCCTCAAGGAGCTAATATTTCAGTAGAGTAGATAATTTATCCCCATCCCTCTATCCACACAGTGTCAATGGAAGACATTGTAGAAGTGAGAATATTATATAAGTTCATATGAAGTGTAACCTTTATTTATAGTATTTAAAAATAACACAAGTTCTTTTTCTTTCCCAAGATGCTAACAAAAGGCTCTGCTTCTTTCCTTGTTGCCTCTGGGGCTCTCTCTTCTATGGGGATTTTCAAAATTGTTCAAGCTACATGAAAAAAAAAAACAAAAACAAAAAAACCCACAGAGACAGAGCTTGGAGCCAATGGCACTTTATTAAAGGGCCCAAGGCCTCCTCTAAAGAAATGGACCTTAGATCTTCCTCAGATCTGAGATGTGTTGAGACCCTGGATATCTTAGAATCAGCCACAGTCAGGATAAGCAAAAGTCTTTATTCTTGCTTGGTCTTTTGGGGTCGCTGTCAGGGTATCAGATCTAGCAATCGTCACACCTCCTTCCTCTCTCTCCACAGCCAAAAGAATGAATCTCCTCCTCCTACTCCACCCGCTGATCTCTCCTCCCTTCTCTCACCACACCCACAGATCAAACCAGCAGAGAAATGAGTAGGGTCATCCTCCAAGCATGTCAATAGAGAACTGTCCAATTGGTGATTAGCCCTAAGTGCTAAGTTACCTTGCATCTACGTTAAATATATCTGCTCAGTTCTAGCCCTTTATATCTCCTGCTTTTTTTTGTTTTAGAATACAGGTGGTCACACCTTCCCTGACTTCTCAGGAATGGAGGTGAAAACACCGAAAAGGAGGTTGATCACGCTCTCCCGACTTCTCAGGAAGGGAGATGAAAGCACTAAAAAGGAGATAATCACCCCCTCCCTGACATCTCAGGAAGGGAGATGAAAAGCACCAAAGGGAAGTGAGGATTGCTAGTGGGTTTCTGGGCTGAAGGGTCTTATTAGAGACAGGTATGCACAAACCCATCAGCATGGGAGATGTTACACTCTAAGTTGCTTACAGTACAAAAACTCTCCGTAAGAACAGAGAAACTAAACATCTTAAATGACTTCCAGAAATTGATAGGAGATATCCAATGGATGCATACAGTGTTAGGCCTGACTACCTGTCAATTGCAACCATTATATGACATTTTAAGGGGAGACAGTGCTTTAAACACACCACACCAGCTTACAAAAGAAGCTCAAGAGGCTTTGAGACAAGTTGAACTGGCTTTATCCAATGTGGTTGAAAGAGTCTACACAAGAGGCACCCACAGCAGTCCTTCATCAAGGAGACAGTGTGATAGAGTGGGTAAACCTCCCAGCACAACCAGAACAAAGTCTTACTTCTTACCCAGTGCCTGTGGCTAGAATTTTATTAAAGGCCATTAAGTGAGCAGTACAATTATCTGGGATAAGACCTTTTACACTAGTGCACAAGTTAATGTGTGCTGTGAAACCATCCCAGAGTGGCAAATTTTATTAGCCATGGCTCCAAATTTTACACATGGGTCTCCATTAAAGATAACCAGACTATTACAGAGATGCCTCCTTCCTTCAGGGCCTTAGATTTATAGATGGAGCGGGTCAAAAGTACAGAGTCTGATTGGTGGATAAACCTTACCCATTCCCTTCCAGGAGAATCCACACAAAATAGAGAATCCCATTGGTTGCCAAGGAGGCTAGTGAGCAGACAGGGGTAGTGATTCCTGATCTCAGACCAAGCAAAAACAAAAATAGATCTAATTAAAAAAATAAAGTAAGAAATTACATCTTGCTAAAGGGTACCATAGATAATGAAGAAATATCAATACTAAATATATATGCGTCAAGTGGTACAGCATTCAAATTCGTAGTGGAGAAGTTGAGAGTTGTAAGAAGAAATAGACAGCAAAACTATACTACTGAAGATCTCAACCACCCTCTTTCAAAGCTAGATAATTTAACCACAAAATAAATAATATAATGAATAGAATTTTAGAAAAGTTATATGATAAACCTTTGGAGAAAATTGAATGGGTATAGAAAAGAATATACCTTTTTCTCAAAGGTACATGGCACTTCCACAAATTTTAATCACATACCAGGGCATAAAAACCTCACATTCAAATGCGGAAAGGCATTCTTTTTAGATCATGAAGCAATAAAAATTATGCGTAATAAAGGGCCAAGGAAAAATAGACCCCAAAGTACTGGAAACTAAATAATCTAATCCTAAAGAATGAGTGGATCAAACAACAAGTCATAGAAACAATCAATAATTTCATCAAAGATAATGATAATGAGGCGCCATTAGGTGCAGCCAAAAAAGTTCTTTGGGAACATTTTATATCACTAGATGCTTATGTGAATAAAATACCGAAAGAGAAAATCAATGAATTGGGCATGTAACTAAAAAAACTACAAAAAGAATAAATTAAAACCTTCCAATTAAATATCAAATTCTAAATTCTAAAAATCAAAGAAGAGATAAGGACATTGAGAGTAAGAAAACTATTGAACTAATAAACAAAACTAAGATTTTTTTTTAAAGAAAGAAAAAAAATCTCAACTAAAAGATAAATCTTCGATTAATTTGAGTAGCAAAAGGAAAAAAGAAAATCAAATTATCAGTATCAAAAATGAAAAGGATGAACTTACCACCAATGAAGAAGAAACTGAAGCAATAATTGGGAGCTATTTTGCCCAATTGTGTGACAATAAATCTGATAATCTAAGTGAAATGGATATTTACACAGAACCACTAAAAACTATTCTTTGAATTTATTATAATTAAAATTCTTCATGCTCCATATGAATTTTTTGATGGTTAATAAAATGCTTCCTTTCTCTGAAAGTTTTCTTACATTCATTACAAGCAAAGGATTTCTGTACAGTTTTAATTCTCTGGCAATTTGGGGGTATGTCCTTCTTAATGAAAGCTTTCCCATGTTCTCTCTGCTCAATGGGTTGTTCAACAGTATGAATTCTCTGATGGGCAATAAAGTTTGCCTTTCTATTGAAAGCTATGTCACATTCATTACATGTAAAGGGTTTTTCTCCAGTATGACTTCTCTGATGTCTAACGAGATTTGCTCTCCCACTGAAGGCTCTCCCACATTCTTTACATGCAAAGGATTTCTCTCCAGTATGAATTCTCTGATGTCTATTTAGACTTCTCTTCTCATTGAAAGCTTTCCCACAATCATTGCATTCAAAGGGTTTATCTCCAGTATGACTTCTCTGATGTATAGTAAGGTTTCTCCTCCGCCGGAAAGCTTTTCCACAATCATTACATGGAAAAATTTTGTCTTCAGTATGAGATTTCTGATGGGTTATAAGCTTGGTTCTTTGGGTAAAGGTTTTTCCACATTCATTACATGAAAAGGGTTTCTCTCCAGTATGAGTTCTCTGATGTCTAACGAGATTTGCTCTCCCACTGAAGGCTCTCCCACATTCTTTACATGCAAAGGATTTCTCTCCAGTATGAATTCTCTGATGTCTATTTAGACTTCTCTTCTCATTGAAAGCTTTCCCACAATCATTGCATTCAAAGGGTTTATCTCCAGTATGACTTCTCTGATGTATAGTAAGGTTTCTCCTCCGCCGGAAAGCTTTTCCACAATCATTACATGGAAAAATTTTGTCTTCAGTATGAGATTTCTGATGGGTTATAAGCTTGGTTCTTTGGGTAAAGGTTTTTCCACATTCATTACATGAAAAGGGTTTCTCTCCAGTATGAGTTCTCTGATGTCTATTAAGGGTTCCTTTCTCACTGAAAGCTTTCCCACAGTCATTACATGGAAAGGGTTTTTCTCCAGTATGAGTTCTCTGATGTGAAATAAAGTTCCCTTTCTTACTGAAGGCTTTCCCACATTCATTACAAACAAAGGGTTTATCCCCAGTATGCTTTCTCTGATGTGTAATAAGGTTTATCTTCAACCTGAAAGCCTTCCCACAATTATTACATGGAAAAGGTTTCTCTCCAGTATGAGTACTCTGATGGGTCATAAGGCTGGCTCTTTGGCTAAATGCTTTGCCACACTGATCACATGCAAAGGTTTTGTCTCCAGTATGAAGTCTTTGATGTTTATTGAGGCTTCCCCGCTCAGTGAAAGCTTTCCCACAATCATTACATGGAAAGGGTTTCTCTCCAGTATGAGTTCTTTGATGTCTATTGAGGCTTCCCCGCTCACTAAAGGATTTCCCACAATCATTACATGTAAAGGGTTTTTCTCCAGTATGAATTCTCTGATGTGCAATAAGGTTTCCCCTCACACTAAAGGCCTTCCCACATTCATTACAGGCAAAGGGTTTCTTTCCAGTATGAATCCTCTGATGGGTAATCAAGCTTCCCTTTTGTGTAAAAGCTTTCCCACATTCATTACATTCAAAAGGTTTCTCTCCAGTATGAATTCTCTGATGATTCATAAGTACTTCCTTCCGGCTAAAGTCTTTTCCACATTCACCACATTCAAAGGGTTTCTTGCCAGTATGAGTTCTATGATGTGCAATGAGGTTTCCCCTATAATTGAAAGCCTTCCCACATTCATTACAGTGAAAGCGTTTTTCTCCAGTATGAGTCCTCTTATGATAAATGAGACGTGACCTGTGACTACAGGTTTGTCCACATTCATTACAGGCAAAGGGTTTCTCTCCAGTATGAGTTCTCTGATGGATAAGAAGGTTTCCCCTCTGACTGAAGGTTTTCCCACACTCAATACAATCAAAAGGTTTCTCTCCAGTATGAATTCTCTGATGTCTATTAAGGAGATCCTTTTCACTGAAGGCTTCCCCACATTCATTACATTTAAAAGCTTTCTCTTCAGTATGAATGCCTTGGTGACTTTTGAGTATTTGACTATCATTGAAGGCTTTTCCACACACGTTACATGCAAAGAGTTTCTCTCTAGTATGAGTTTTCTGATTATTAATAAGGCTTTCCCTATGGTTGAAGTCTTTTCCATATTCACTATATTCAAAAGGTTTCTCTCCAGTATGAATTCTCTGATGTTTATTAAGGTATGTCCTCTTACTGAAGGCTTTTTCACATTTGTTACATTGGAAGATTTTGTCTTTAATATGAATTCCCTGATGTGCAACATGTCCCTTTTCACTGAAGGCTTTCCCAAATTCATTACATTCAAAAAGTTTCTCTGTAATATGCATTCTCTTAGGTTTAGTCAAGCTTTCCTTGTAGCTAAAGGCTTTCTCATATTGCTTACACTCATGTTTGCTTCTGTTTTGAGAGTCAACATAATTAGCCCTTGGGCCAACAGCTTTGCCACATTTCTTGTGTTTACATTGCTTCTCTCCAGCATGTATTCTGTGAAATGTAATTAGGTCTGAGTGGTATTTAAAGGGCTTCTTCCATTTGATATCCTTAGAAAAATTCTTCTCTAAGAAGAATGCATTGTAAGAAAGTAGACTAGGAAAATCTTTGATGTCCTTTCCAAGTGTCTTATATTTATAGGCACTTTTTCCCATTGTTTCTCTCCACAGTGAAAAGACTGGTCCAAAACGAAATCTTTTCCCGAATAGATTGCTCTGAGATCTACTTCCTTGATTAAAAGTTGTTCTGGGAATAACTGTTATTTGTTTGGGTCGTCTCTCCAGGATGCCCTTTGGTTTTTCTAAATCAACATCATATTTTCTGGATTTCTCCACCTTGCAGTGCCTGGCTGTACCCTTTGGAAGTATCTTCTTGGATGATGCTTCAGAAATGTTCTGTATCAGACTTGAGCTCCTTGCTTTAAATTTGATTTTGTTGCTAAGGGAATCTGAAAAAAAAATTTAAAAGTCACTAGTCACAAATTTCGTACTGAGAGCAAAGGAACCTTCTTTACAGCAAGTTCTAGCTTTTGTCTCTTCCAAAAAGGACAATGATGCTCACTTTGAACCAGGCAGAACAAGGACCGTTTGACTGAAGTGAAGCCAAAGACAGATTATAAAAAAGCAATAGAGTCTGTAGCTGCCTAGGACTAAGTGAGTTACACTCCAGTTCATTCAAACAATTACAGATGTCAATAAAAACATTTAATGAAAAGCTAAATTATCTTCTCTATCCTTAAAGAGTGGAAAGCCACACTAGAGGGGGGGAATTAGCAAAAAAAAAAAAAAAAAATCACTCAAATGAAACTATATTCAACTTTGAATCTAGATAGACAAAAGTGACAAATTTAGAAGACCCCCAAGCAATTGAGGAAATCTTATGAATTACTAGGGGGCAGCTAGATGTTGAAGTACATAAAGTACTGGCCCTGAGGTCAGGAGACCCTGAGGAGAAAAGGTCAAATATGATCAAGACACTTAAGACTTACAAGCTGTGTGACCCTGGGCAAGTCATTTAACCAAATTTGCCTCACAAACAAACAAACAAACAAAAGAATTACTAAGCTTTCCCCAAATTGGGAAAATAAAAAAAAATTTGATCCAATATACCTTATCAAAGTATATAATTTCACAAATATACATATGTGCATATATAAGTTATCAAAAATGTTGAAAAAAAAAAAGAGGTTAAACACAGAATTTATTGATTGCCAAACTAAAATTGCAAATTTACAAAGATCCATGGTTGTCAATCTATCACAATTAACTGACAGTTTTTTTTAAAAAATTCAAGAAGCTTTCAACAAAAACATTCAAATAAGTTCGATTTGACTTGTTATGAAAAGAAAAAAAGTTATAAAGCCCTGAATGTCTTATACTAGATGATAAGAGATTGACTTTATTTCTTAAAGAAATAGGGAATTATATTTTTACTTCAGCTTTCATTTTTTAAAATTTAGTTTTATTTTCAGCTCTGAATTTTATCACTCTGTCTCCATTCTTTTGAGAAGTCAAAAAAACAAAAAAAGCCAGATCCATTACAAAAATGTCCTGTCATGGCAAACAAGGCATGACTTCTTACAAATCCAATCACTTGTTTTAATAAATGACTTGAATAAAGGCATACATGATAATCTAATGAAATATAGAAATTAAATAAACATTGGGAAAATAACTAAAAATATACCTGAGAATTTGGCTTAAAAGAGATCTCAACAGCCTAAACAAGTTGAAATTCATAAGTAATGTAAGAGATAATTATCAAGTCCTACATTTTAGTACAAAAACTTATTCCACAATTACAAAAGGGTTGAGGAGGTAAGGCACCATGGCTAGAGAACAGTTCATCTTTAAAAAATGCAGGGATTTTAGGATGTTCAATCTAGGTAAAGGAAAGAATATGGAAATATATCTGGACAATAAAAACACTTCCTCTGAAGGAAGGCCTAGAGACTGGAAGACAAAAAGGTCAGTGAATTTCCTTAATAAGACTGTACCTGCAGGACTGTGTGCTACATTCCAGCATGGCAGAGAGCCTCAGATCCCATAAAAGGAACAAGGGGTCTTTAGCTGAGAAAAATCTTTTATACCCTGGACCTAGGGCTTAATAATCTATAGAGGGAGTTCCTGGAAAGGAATTTCCTTTACTGACATGGAGACAACGAGTGCTCAGAAAGGTTAAATATGAGCCAGAGGCTCCAAAGACAATTTTCTACCCATCATGCTACCTCTCAAAAAAGACTGATAGGAGACAGAGCCAAAGGGAAGAATGAGCATCAGTCAGTACAAGTTGCCAAGAGAGAAATTTGGGTCTGATTGAAGGAGAAATTTCTTAATGATTAGAGCTGCCATTAGGAGCAGTGATTTTCTTCTCTCTGGATCTCTTGGAGCACAAGCTATATGGTTATTTCTCAATTTTTAAGTAGAGGTTGGATTCGATGTCTACTAAAGGTTCATCCAATGCTTAACTTCTATGATTCTCTGATACATCTATAGTGAAACATTTATCTTAATTATGGAAAACTGGTGTTATTTTTTCTATTATGATTTTTTCATAATAGATGACAATAAGATGACAATGAAAAATAAATAAACATAAAAGAAAAAAACAATTAAAATCATATACAAAGAGTACCAAATATCTTAGTGCAGCTTTAAGCATTAGTAGCTTAAATTGTTCCAAACTGTATTCCTGAAGAGATAATAAAAGAATCATCAGGTGAGAACAGTGACAAGAACAATAATAAAAACTAAGAATAATTTACTATCTTGGGAAGCTGAATAAAATCTAACGGGAAAAAAATAATGAAAAACAGACTTTTTAAGTATTCCTGATGAAAAGATCAGAACTGAATTGATATTATGAAATGTAATTACAGGAGACAAGAGAAATCGAGAACAGTAATTACATTTGAGCTAAAGGACTAGATGAAAATTATATGATTATATTCTACTAGACAAATAAAGATTCCAAGGCCTCTTTAGAGCCTTAATGTCTTCAAGTGTCATAGAGGGAGTTATATATGATATAGCGATCTTAGAGTGAGAAAACCTGGTTTTTGTTTGTTTGTTTGTTTGTTTGTTTTTTGGAGGCTGGGGTTAAGTGACTTGCCCAGGATCACACAGCCAGGAAGTATCAAATGTCTGAAACCAGATTTGAACTCAGGTCCTTCTGAATTCAAGGCTGGTGCTCTATCCACTGCACCACCTAGCTGCCCCCCACCTGTGTTTTTTATGATAAGAGAGGAAAGAAAAGGGAGGCAAAAGGGGATTTAATAAGTAGCTATAAGCAAGAAAACAAATTATTAATAAAATCAAAAGGAAAAAATTACAACAAATAGAAAAAATAAAGGCAACAATTAATTAGAAATGATAAGCTATTCATTGGAAGATCAAATCTTGGAACTGAAGCTGAAATACTTTGATGAGAAGACACTGATGTTGGCAAAGATTAAAGGCAGAAGGAGAAGGGGATAGCAGAAGATGAGATCACTAGACCATGTCATGGAAACTTGGACAGACTTGAGAGATAATGGAGGAAAGAAAGGCATGGTTCCCTGTGGTCCGTGAGGTCATAAGGAATTAGGTACAATTGAATAACTGAACAAACAACAAGAAAGTTTTGATTGATTATGTGCCAACATAATGGATGTTTAAATGAAACAGATAATAGTAAAAAAACTAAAGAATTTAACAGAAGAAAAAAGAATTTACATAATTCATTCTCAGAAAAAAAAAAAAAACTGAATTATTTGTAACTGAATTTCCAAAGAAAAAACTCCAGTTCAGATAAATCTACAAATGACCTCTATGAAACATTCAAAGAATAAATGGTTCCATTATATAATATAGGAACACACTTCTATAATCCAAATATGCTTTTGATAACTAAGAAGACAAAAAGTACACATTATAGATTAGTGTCCCTAATGAATATTAACATAAAAATGCTAAATATTCACAAAGAACTAGAGTAACATATGAAAGAGTACTATGGCTAAGTGGAATTTATAACAGAAATACATACATATATATCTATAGCCATATCTACATCTATCTATATGTATATATAGACTAATTCAGCATTTTTGAAAACTTATTAACATTAGTGGCCAAATTAAAACAAAACAGTTTTTAAAATAAATAATAAAAGACTATGACTAAAGAACACCCATTTTGCTAAAAATATATATAGAGAAAAATAAATGAATTTTTCCTTAAAATGGTAAATAGTATCTACCTAAAACAAAGAAATAGCATAATATTTAGTAGAGAAAAACTGGATAGCTGTCCGTGAAGATTGGGGGTAAAGCAAAGACTATCATTATTTCCACTATTTATTATTAGGCATACTGATTGTAGCAATAAGATAAGAAAAAGAAATTGAGGGAATAAAGAGAGGCAAAGAGGAAACAAAATTATTGAGTTTTGCAGATATGTGATTTAGAGATGCCTAAAGAATAAACTAAAAAGCCAACTGAAACAATAACTTTAGTAAAATAGCAAAATATAAAATAAATCCACATACTCTGGATTTATTTTATATTCTGCTATTTTACTAAAGTTATTGTTAATAAATACATAAATAAATAAATAACCACATACTCTGGTTATTTAAAGAAATTATATTCAAAATAACCAGAAAATGCGTAAATACTTGGGAGTCTACCCAACAAGACATAAATAAGAAATATATGAACATGTTTATAAATATGGAAAAATAATTTTAAATAAATTAATAATTCATGTTTAGATAATACCAATGTTTAAAATAATAGGATAATACTGCCTATACAAATTTACTTTTATAGTGCCATATTATTTAAACTACCAAAGGACTACATTATAGAGCTAAAATATAAATGACAAAATTATATCTAGAGGAACAAAGAGTCAAGAATCTTAAGGGAAACAAGTGAAAAGGAGATGGGTATATGGGTGCCAGGTGGATATTACAAGGCAGTAATGATCAAAATTATTTGCTACATTGGGGGAAAAAAAACCAAAAATGTCAATCAGTGGAACAGATCAGGTATACAACATAGAGAAACAAATACAGCAACACTGTTCAATAAACACCAACTAATGGAGTAAGGCGTCGCTATTCCACAATAATTCTGGGAACACTGAAAAGCAGTCTGCCAGAAATTAGCTCTAGATTGGCAACTATCTCACACTCATAACAAACAAATTAGAGAAATAAATAAAGAGATACTTTTAAAGATATGGGTAGATTTTGAAGAGTTCATGACCAGATAAGGAACAGTAAGGAAAAACAAAAATAAAATGGACAATTTTAACTGAATAAAAGTGAAAAGATGTTGTACAAATAAAAGCAATGCAATTAAATTTATAAGAGAAAGAGTAGGGGAAAAATATTTGCATCATTTCTTCTGATATAAGTTACATAAGGAATGTATAAGAACAAATGAGAACAAGAACTATTCTTCCAAAATAAATGGTCAAGTGATAAAAACAAAAACAGGCCATTCTCAAAGAAATACAAACTATCAACAACCACGTGAAAAAATAATTCTAAATTATTAAGTCAGAAAATTAAAATAACCCCAAGGTTTAAGAGGAAACTTCAAGTATTTACTCATGGTTCTTTGTTGAAAATAACTGCAATTACATTGTCAAGGTCACTAGACTACATGTGCTTTTTGATTCAAGAATGCCACATCATTAGATATCTCAAAGAGATGCAAAAACAGAGAGGATAAAAATCAATGGAGGATAGTGAAACAAATTGTGATATATTACTTTCACAAATTACAGAGATATAAGAAATCATGAAAGGTTGAATTCAGAGAAACTAAGAAGACCCATGTGGGACTAATGTAGCATGAAAAAGTAGAACCAAAATAACTTCTACAATAACTATAATATTATAAAGAACTTGAAGAACTACAGAGTTGACATAATTCTATAATGATGGAGCCATCCACAACTTGACAGGGAGGGGGCAAGTCAGAGAGCTTTGAGCCTTACATCTTCTTCAGACATGGCCAATGTGTGGGAATGCTTCAGGCCGTGCTTATTTGTTATGAAAGAATTTTTCTATTATTGGGGTTATTTGGAAAAAGTGTGATATGAGTGGTAACCCTCAAAAAAGAAACAATGAACCACTAGCATTTTTTCAATGGCTTGAAAAGAAGGAGGAGCAGGAAGGGATACAGACAGGAAAATTTCATAAACAATGACTTAAATTTATTATATAATTAAAAAAATATATTTGGAGATGTAGGATAGCATAATTCTCTTGTTCAAGTCTTTGTATATAAAAATATTCATGTTTGCAAATCTGTGCCAATTTCAGAAAAATTTAAATATATATATACACATATACATATATTTTAAAATGAGACAGAAGTTTCCACATGCACCAAAATTATCATAATGGAAATTTCTATAATACTGAAAAACTCATTACAAAGAAGGCTACTGAGCGTAGACTGACTAGAAAAACCACAGCACATGAATGATGACTGAAATTGGACACAGAAAACGATATACTCAAGGCCGAGTATTTTAATAAAATAACATTTCCATAAATTGAAGGCTCCATAATTAGAATAATCAAGCTCAGAGCAGATGCTGTGAGAAAATGAACATGGCTTCTTTACCTTTATATGATCAGACTCAAAAAGTTATTGGAAATTATTTTTTCTCATTTATTTTCATTCATTGTAATAAGGGATTCCTCATTAGGAGAAATGTGCATTTCAAACATGGCCAAAGACCGAATCTAATTTGTTTCACTACCTCTCCACTTTTCTTGTTCCTAATAGCATGTGGATATGTTACTATTTGTCTGTGATTGTCAAGTTCCAAATGACAAAAAAAATAAAATTCTGAAACTAAATTAAATTTAAAAAGGTAATAAAAAAGTATAAGATATAAATTTAGGAAAAAGAAAATCTTTTAAAAAAAAGAAACACAAATCAGCAAGAAGCATTAGGAAAAGTCTTTTAACTTTTCAAATTTCTAAAAAAGGTAAATAAATGATAGTTTCTCCAAAATAGAATATCAAATGCATAAAAATAACAAAAGTATAAAACCAAATACAGGAGAGCTATGACCAGCCGGCTACCACAATGCAGGCATAGCAGCCAAGCCCTCCTGCATCGGATCCAGGGACGGCACCGCCATACTGGACAGGACAGAGAACGAGGCAGAGGGGCCGCCTCCCAGCATCTGCCTGCTCTTCACCCACCTTGATGAGACCCACTGCAGTCTCTGCTCTCGGGACTCCAGGCTCCTTCTGGCTTCTCCAACAGAGAGATCACATCCAGTCTGGAAACAGGAATCCCTGCACACAGGGACAGAACATCCGGAACTTAATTACTCGGGGACAAGGTGGGGGGGAGAATGCCCAGAGGGCCCTGAAGCTCCCAGCTCTGTCTCCCCCTGCAGCAGGGCCCCGACCCTGGGTCCACTTTCCCTCCACCTGCACCATCTGTCCCAGACCCGCTCACTGGGAGCCAAGCTCTTCATTCAAGGGCATCTTCAATCCAGGCAAGAGCATTTCCTTCCCCACTGGGACTCCCTGCTCAGATCACTCCCAGATCCTTTGCAGAAAACCCTCAAGTTGTCAAGGGTTTGGGCTCCGCTCTGTGCTTGGAGAGGGAGGCGGGTCCCTGGCTCTCCATCACTCCGGGTCAGGCTGCAGAGGAGACACTGGGCCGCCACAAAATGGGCCTCCACTGAGCGAACCTCGGGGGCACAGAAGGGAGAACCAGGACACAAAATAGGAAACAGGACATTTGGGGGATGGGGCACAAAAGCTGGGGGACCACTGGGGGGGGCACTTCTAGGTGCACAAAGCTGCAGAGTCACAACGTGCCGTATGTAGGAGGAACCCCAGGGACATTCCCCCCCCCAGGGAAGACAGACTGAAATGTGTGGGAAAAGCCCGGAAGGGCAGGGGGAGCCCCCGTGGGTGGGGGGACAGCCGCTTACCCACAGAGAGCAGGTTCTGGAAGGTCTCCAGCATCACGTCCCTGTGCAGGGCCCTCTGGGCCGGCTCCAGGACCCTCCACTCCTCCCGGGTGAAGTCCACGGCCACGTCCCGGAAGGTCACCGGGCCCTGAATAGACACAAGCCTGCTGAGCCACAGACCCAGCCCGCCTCGGGTTCCTGCTCCCCTACTTGTGGGGGCCACGGGAGCCTGCACACACCGGGGTCCCCCCGCCCCCCTCACATCCTCTCCAAGAACCCCCAGGGCCCAGGGCCCTTTGCTCCCGAAGCCCCAAACCTCCCGTGAGAATGCGCCGGCGTGTGACCCCGAACACAGCACTGATACTAGCGATCACGGCCCAAATATGGACTCCCCGCAGGTGCCCTGATTGACCCCGCTCCATTACTGACCAGGAGGGAGGCCCCAGGGCCAGGGCCAGCCTCCCGCGGCCTTTGTGGCCCCGCTGACCCGAGCCGGAGGAGAAAAGGCGGGGAGGAGCTGGGACTCACCTGAAAGGGGGCCATGAGGAAGCCAGGAGTCGGGCCCTGCTCGGCCTCCATCCTGGGGAAGAGCAGGGTCTTTGCAGGGCTGAGCTGGAGGAGAAAGAAGCTGTGAGGGGCCCAGACCCGCTCCGCGGCTCCTATTGAGAAAGACTGAAGATCAGTTCCCATGATGCACGTGGCTTGGAAGCAATATTCAAGGTAAAGTCCCAGCCCCACGTGCACAGGCGTCCTCCGCAATGCATTTTGGGGAGTAGAGTGCGGAAAAGGAAGGCCCCGTTCTGTACTCGCGTTAAACTCGTTGACCTAGACTACATCTCCCAGGAGGCATTGCAGCCCGCCTAAGCTTTGAGTCTGCGCACTGGACAAAAGCTTGTGGAGACTCCGTTCTTTTCCTGGAGTTTGATTTCACCTGTACTAACCCGGTTCTGTCCTCCCTCAGGTCTCCCCTCCACCGCGACCGCTTTGTCTGGCCCCTATGTAACAGGTCATGGATGATTCAGGGCCCCGCCCCTTCCGCACAAGGCCCCTGTCACCTCAGGCTCAGTTTTGGGGATCACGTGTAGCGGGAGCCGGATGGAAAGAGCAGGCCCCGCCCCCCCCTTGAGGGGCCTGGTCTCCCTTGTGCCTCCAGTAAAACGCCCGATCCGTTCCCCAAGACCTTTGTCTAAGGCCGCCGTATAAATATGTATACATATATTGGATTCAACATATATTTTAACATTTAACATGTATTGGACTGCCTCCCATCTAGGGGAGGACGGAGGGAAGGAGAGGGAAATTTGGAGCAGAAGGCTTTGCAAGGGTTAATGCTGAAAAATTACCCATTAATATATTTTGTAAATAAATATTTTTACATAAAAATTTAAAAAAAAGGAAAAAATGATCACTGGATTTTTAGGAATTTGTATTTGTTACAAAGTTTACTGATTATTGGGGGAAGAGGAGGTGGTCAACATGAAATGCTTCTCATTCAGACCCAATACTAACAGTCTATAATGAGATTTTGTAGTTTTTTAGTGTTTTCAGTTATGTCTATTCTTCATCACTCTTTTTGTGGGGATTCTGCGAAAAGATATTAAAATGGCTCATCATTTCCTTCTCCAGCTCATTTTATAGCTAAGGACTGAGGAGAGTTCAATGGCCTGTCCAGGGTCACAGAGCTATTTTGAACTCAGGAGAGCGACACTTCCTCACTTTAGGCCTGGCTAAATGCACCACATAGTTACCTCTATAATAATATTTGACAACACTATTTTAAAAGTATTCCCAGAGAGAGACATAGCAGAAAATCCATTTGGTTTGGACAAAGTTTTCTTAAAAAAAAAAAAAGTTTTTTTAAATGGCAAAATATTAAATATGTTAACCTGGAAGTGAAGAAACTAAGGAAATCCTTATACAGTGAAATAAATGTTCCTTTATCAACATATTAAATGAAGGCAAAAAAAGCTTTAATAAAGGAATAAAAAAGGGGAAAAAATATGACCCTGAAAAAAAAATTAAGGCAAATATAGCAGTGTAATGAAAACTGTATATGATATGACAGAAAGCTGGGAGGGTTGACTAACAATATAAATGAGAGTCCAAATTTAAACCAAGCCAATAAAACTAAAAGCAATAAGAAAAAATGTAAGCGTTACATTGGGTTCTGAAACTCAAATTCCCAATTACCGAATTGGGGAGACGTGGCCAGACATCAGTTCCCTGGAAAAAGGCAGACTGGTTTTAATTCCCTGGAAGCTCAATCTAAGTGAGCCATTTGACATGGCGCCCACTGCAGCCAATAGATGATATCAGGCTGCATCAGGGGCAACGTCCAGGATAGATCGTTCCTAGTGCTTGGTTCTGGGAGTCCCATTAAAGGATTGTGGGTTTGTGGGTAGAGGAGACCTTAGAGACCACCCATGAGAGTTCTCTGCCCAGGAGTGGAGACTGCAGCTCCTTCTCCCCTTTGCAGTTTTCATGGTCCTCATTTACCACATCCCAGAAAATCCTCCCCAGGGGCTCCAGCCAACACACAGGTGGCCTCCTCTTGGGCCCTTCTCAGAGGAGGAAACAAACCAATGCAGCAAAGGGGCCGCCCCTATTTCAGCCCTCGTTCCCCTTCTGGGACCAGCCCACCTCACAGTCTGGTTAGGCTCTAGAAATATTTCTGGGCCCATAATTGCCTGCCTCCCTCTTCCCTGTTCACAGCTTGAGCCACAGCTGCGTTGTGAGACAGTGGCGCCCATCATTCACTGCCAGAAAGGACCACCAGAAAGACAACTGGGTCATGGGCTTGTTTCAGGCTAAAGCTCGGGTCGTTCAAGATGGCGCCCAGCTTCCCAGACCCCATGTGGCCCATTTTCTTACCGTGCTGCATCCAGCTTGTTTCCCACTTGCACAGTCTGCCCAAGGGATCCAGGACTGAGGCAAACCCATGATGAATCCCCACAAGCATGGATTGTTCTTCAAAGCCTTGATTTTCCCTTCAGGGATAAGGAGGCCAAATTCTGCTGGTTCCTTACGTCCAATTTAGGAAGTTTGACAGTGTGATGGGCCTTGGGGAATCAGAGCACTGAGATACTTAGATGGGAACCCAGGAAAACTTCTAAAGGGAAACTTCTGCTGGGCACCTTCCATGATGGCGGTGACTTCAGTCTCTGTTTTAGGGCTTGCTTGATTAAAAAAAAAAAAAAAAATACAGTCCATAATCAATCAACCCAGGGGAGTCTTCTCTTCTCTGAACCTCTCCCTTAACTGTCTGGATTGTCAGGCAGAGGTGTGCTGTGGAATATTATTTGCAAAAGACTGCCTGTTTCCTGCTTTTACTCCATCACTTTGGTCTTGGAAAAGCAGAGATTGCAGGTAGCTGAGCTGAATAAAGAGAAAAAGGTCAGGATCAGCTGCAGTCTTCCCTGTAGTTGCCAGACCTAGTTCTGCATGATCTATCCCAAGCTAGCCCCATCTCCATCAACATTTATTGTTTCCCTGAGGTGCCAGTGACTGCTGGGAAAGTCATGAAACTCTGTTCTGACCAGGATACCGAACTACCTTTCATGGGGACTTGAATTGTATAAAGAAGCCAGATAAGTGACAGTGTCCTGAAGAGTTGGGTACAACTTTCACAACTCACAACAAAAGAGCTTATCCGCTGCTGACTGACTGACAATAAGAACCCCTTCTGAACGCTGAAGGGAAGGGGCAGAAATACCACGCGGTTGCATCTGGTTGTCCCTGGACTGTCCCAGGAAACCACCCCCCCCCCCCCGCTTCTGAGGAATCCTTTACACACAAGATTCCAAACCCCCAACCCTTCTGGAATTCTCACCTCTCTTCCCAGGCAGCAAGGCCACGTCCTCCATGGCAAAGGCCTGGCAGGAATCATTCTGCCACCAGTTTCTTGCAGGGTTTGCTCCTGTTCATCAAGTATTGCCTTCAAGCTGTGGTGGAAGGTCTCAGGAGTCTTCTCCTAGTTGGATCCGTCTTCCTGGGGATATTCTTCAAGACCTTCACCTTCTAAGAAAGCTGGGACCTAGGACCTCAAAAACAAGATCACTTTAAGTGGGACCTTTTACTCCTGGGCCCAGATCAATGCAACTATCCAACTGGTACTAAAGGCTCAGCCTCCAAAGGGCCCTCACTGGCACCCTGAACCATTCTTACCAGGCCCAAGAGCTACTTATACCAAAGGAAAGATGGCGGCAGCAGGGCAGGTCAAGAAATCATAATTACCCATCATTGCAGGATTTTTTGTATAATATGAAATTAAATCATTAGTTACTACTCTTAAGAGCTGACCTTAAATTCATTTTGAGATTTATGTGATTGTACTATTGCCTGGCTCATTTCTATGAGCATCATCATGAGACTTTATCAACTGTTTTGCCAGAACCTATGTTAAGTTTGATTGCTCACCATATTCTCCTGATCTTAGACAGAAGAAAAATCGATTTGGGCCAATGAAATTTGAAGGTGTCATGGGATTCCCCCCCTCCTTTAATGCCTTCAGTTTTATAACTCAATTGAAATTGCTTTCTCCAAAGTAACCCATGATCTTAGTTGTTGAATCTTTTCTTCATCTCTATCCTTCTTAACCGCTTTGTAACAAAGGAAACTCTTATCTACTTTCTCTTCCTGGATACTCTGGGTATTTCTAACACTAATCTCTCCTGGTTCATTATTTCTGTCTCCTTTACTGACTCATCATTCATGTCACATTCTCTGTGGTGCTCACCAAGGTTCTATCCTAGGCCTTCTCTTGTTTTCTCTGTACTGTCTTTCTTAGTAACCTCTGGAGCCTCCATGGGTCTCTTAGCTATCATATCCAAGCAGGTGTTTTTCCAGGTTCAGCTGTCTCTCCTTCAACTCCAGTACTGTATCTCCAATTGCCTACTCAGACATTTCAAACATTTTAGACTCAATGTGCTTAACACTGAACTTACCATTTTTAACTCTAAACCCTTCCTTCTTCAAACTTCCCTACTCCTCTCAAAGCACCAATATCCTCCAAAATAGATTTTTCAACTTGACATGATTCTTGACTCCTGACTCTTCCTTACTTAACATATCCAGTTGCTTAATCTTGTTGTACCTGCACAAATCTGCTTACATCTAAGTACTTCTCTTGACTCAGTTGCCATCTCAGTTGATGCCTTCATTCTTTGCAAGTCTTCTACATGGCTGTCTACTTCAAATCTTCCATACTCCAGCCCAGTCTACCCACTGTGACTCAAGTGATTTTCCTTAATCCCAGCTCTGCTCCTATCATTCCTGTATTGAAACAAATCCAGTGATTTCCTACTTCCTCTAGAATACAATCTCATCCTCTGGTTTTTAAAACCTAGACTTAGCCTCCTTAGACATTGTTCCCATTCTGAAATCTAGCCAAATTGGCCTTCTCCCAGTTCTTCATCCACAACACTGAATATCTTATCTTTGTACCACTTTACTGATTATCACTTCATGCTTGGAATGTTTTTCCTCCTTATCTCTGCCTAGCAGTCAGGCTTTCCCTTTAGGATGTAGCTTGGGTACCATCTCCTGTAAGAATTTTCATCCTTGAATGACTAATGCCTTTGCAAACTATGTTAAATTTCTGTATTTTTATATATGTGTATATAGTGAACTGTTATATATATATATATATTTATATACACACACTTATTCATGTATATATACTTGTCTCACACATAAGAATGTGTTTTTAGTTTTTAATAGGTAGTTTCATCCTTACTACTCGTATCTCTGACATTTAGCATAGTGTTTGGTAAAAAAAAAAATATCAGGGACAGAAATAACTATACCCAGAGAAGGAACACTGGGAAGCGAATGTAAATTGTTAGCACTACTGTCTATCTACCCAGGTTACTTATACCTTCGGAAGCTAATAATTAATGTGCAACAAGAAAATGGTATTTACACACATATATTGTATCTAGGTTATATTGTAACACATGTAAAATGTATGGGATTACCTGCCATCGGGGGGAGGGAGTGGAGGGAGGGAGGGGATAATTTGGAAAAATGAATAAATAAATAAATAAATAAATAAATAAATAAATCTTTAATTTTATAAAACAGTAAAAAAAATATCAGTATTTAAAATATAATTGAATTGATTTCATGTTTTTCTGGATATTTAATTTCATAGTACCTTTCCCATACCTAAAATAGAAAGCCATTCTTTGTAACAAAGAGGAAAAATCTACAATTTAATTATTTTTTACTATGAACTTAATATCAACAACACACACTAACATTTAAAATGCAAAACAAAAACAAAAAATAACCAGAAAGAGGATCACATATGAAATCAGGGATCTTTATTATGTACAGCTTTTTAAAAAAATGTATATATTAAATTTAGTTAGATAATACTACCACTGCCATGTGTATCATTGTTCCGTTTTCAGCGTCCTTTTGCTCTGTCCTGGTGTTGCTTATTTGTTTTGTTGGGGTTTTTTGGCTTCAAAACTTACCCAATCCCTCTTATACCTATCAATTCCAAGAAAAAGCCCCCTTGGGATAGGTATGGCTAAGCAAAACAAATTGCACAATGCTATTATGCACTTTTAGGCCATTGCCATATCTAACAAATTTTCTGATATGTGCAATGCAAGGCAATGCAAAACCCATTTATTAACTGCTTCTCACTTGCCAGGCACAGTATTAAGCATTAGAGATGAAGATACAAAAAGACCATGACTTCCTTAATGATGGTGGCTAGGGAGGCAAGATTTGGTCTGATGGGTCATACATATAGCAGACCCAAAAGGCTACTCATAGACTTGTATTTCCTGGTCCTAAGATGAAAAGTGTTAAGATGGAGCAAAGAACTATGGAAGGAACAGGTAGGTGGCACAGTGGATACAGCACCAGCCCTGAAGTCAGGAGGAACTGAATTTAAATCTGGCCTCAGATACTTCCTGGCTTTGTGACCCTGGGCAAGTCATTCAACCCCAATTACCTCAGAAAAAAAAAAATAGAAAAAAAAATAAATAAAAAGCAAAGAAGAAACATGGCAGAAAGATAGTCAAAGACTCATGCTATACTAATCATCCATATTCCTTTCTTGCTAGGGGAGAACTTTCATTCTCTCAGGATTAAACTATTCATTATAATTGTACAGCACTGGGTTGTTTTGTTGTTGTTTGTATTTACATTGCTGTAGCTATTATGTACATTTTTTTTCTTAGTTCTTTTTCAGATTTTTCCATGTTTATTACTTTGTATCACATCTTGCAGCATGGAATATCCATCCTATCCACATGATACAATATTTAACCATCCACTGATCAAATGGCATTGCTTTTAATATAACCTACTTTAATATATCATTCAATAGTTTTTCTCTAGCATCACTTTTCTCATAAGCTTTCTCCAATCACTGAAAGCACTTTTCTATTTCATTCATTCTCTTTATCTATTGGTTCTTTCCTTGTTGTCTACATTCATAGCCAAGTCCCACTAAGTACTATTCATTTTTCCAAGATATTGGCATTTCTGCTACTGTCATATAGCCCCCTTTTTGCTTGGCAAAACTTGGAAAGTTGTTTGTTTTCAGTGTCTTCATGTCTTTCCTCTCCTCTCCTCTTCTCAACGCCCTGTAAAAAGGCTTCTGACTTCATTACAGGTTGAAAATGCCCTCTCCAAAGTTCTCATTGATTGCTTAATTGGCAAGGTCAATGACCTGTTCATTTTCTTTGATTTTTCATTTATTTATTTATTTATTTTTAGCATTTAATACTACCACTTTCTTCTTCTATCAACTCAGAGTTTTCATAACACTGTTCTCCCCTGGACAATGTTTCTTCTCAGTTTCCCTTGCTGATGATTTTCCCTGTCATGACCATTAATTGTATGTACACCCAAGACTTTATCCTGGCTTTCTCTTTTTCTCAACACTGTATTACATAGTGATCTCAATAGTTCTCATTGATTCAAGTGTTATTTGTATTCAGATAAATCTGCAATCTATAGGACCTATTCACTTTTTCTCCTCAGTTTCAATCCTATATTTTGATTCAGATACTGGACATTTCCACATGAATGTCCTACAAGCATCTCAAACTCAACATGTCTAACATGTTTTATTATACACCCAAGTGCCATGTAAATGCTAGCTATGGTATAAATTCCTTGGTTTAGCATTTAAACCTTTTACATAATGATTGCTTCCTACCTTTCCAATCTCATTTTATATATATATATATCACTTGCCTTCTCAAACTTTGCAATGCTGCCACCTTGGGCTGTTGTTCTATTTCTTCAGGATAGCTCTTCTCCATATATGAAATTCATTCCCTCCTTCCCTCCATCCTAAGAATTCCTGTTTCCTTCAAGCATCAGCTCAAGTACAATGTTACACATGGATTTTTGGATCACTCAGTCAAGAGGACTCTCCCTAAACTAACTTGTATTAATTTAGCACATGCTACTTATATACACTTACAGTTTGTCTCCCTCATTCATTAGAATGTAAACTCTTTGAGGGAAAGGACTATTTGTCTTTTACCTTTAAATCCCCAGTACTTAGCACATTGTCTGATATTGATGTAAACTTAATGCTTGATTAATTCACTGTATCCCATTCTCTCCAACATGAAGTTTTTATGAACTCTTTTCCATTCATTATAATCAAAGGATTTCTCTCCTGAGTTTTCTATGTGTACCAAGACTTGCCTTACATTTGAAGCAGTACCTAGATTCACTACAAAAGTCTCTTCTAAAGTATAAATTCTTCGAGTTTTCTGATGGTTTTAAAATGTAATGTTGAAGACTTTTCTCACATTCATGCATGTTACAAGTTTCTCTCCAGTATGAATCTTCTGATGAATAAGGGTTGTTCTCCAATGAAAGGCTTTCCCACAATTATATGAAAAGTGTCTCTCTCCAGTATGATTCTCTGATGCATATTAAATGTTCCCATCTTGCTGAAAACTTTCCCACATTCATTATAATCAAAGGATTAGTCCACTGTGTTTTCTGATGGGTAAGATTTGTCCTCTTGCTAAATGTTTTCCCTCATTACATTTAAATGGTTTCTCTCCAGTGAATTCTCTGATGACTGATGAGAGAGTCCTTCCTGTTAAATGCTTTCCCACATTCTTTACATGAAAAGGGTTTCTCTCCAGTATGAATACTCTGATGGGTCATAAGTTTGACCTTTTGACTGAAGGCTTTCCCACAATCATTACATGAAAAGGGTTTCTCTCCAGTATGAACTCTTTGATGTCTTTTGAGATTTCCCCGTTTACTGAAAGCTTTCCCACATTCATTACAAGGAAAGGGTTTTTCTCCAGTATGAGTCATCTGATGTTCAATAAAGTATCCCCTTACACTGAAGGCTTTCCCACATTCATTACATGTAAAGGGTTTTTCTCCAATGTGAGTTCGCTGATGTGCAATAAGATTCTCTCTCACACTAAAGGCTTTCTCACATTTCTTACATGGAAACCGTTTTTCTCCAGTATGAAGTATCTGATGGGCAACAAAGTTTGCCCTGTAACTGAAGGCTTTTCCACATTCGTTACATACAAAGGGCTTTTCTACAATATGACTTCTCTGATGTGCAATAAATTGTCCTCTCCAAATGAAGGCTTTCCCACACTCACTACATGTAAATGGTTTCTCTCCAGTATGACTTCTCTGATGTGCAATAAAGTTTGCCCTGTAAATGAAGGCTTTCCCACATTCAGTACATGACAAGGATTTCTTTCCAGTATGAATTCTTTGATGTCTATTGAGGCTTCCCAGCTCAGTGAAAGCTTCCTCACATTGATTACATGAAAATGTTTTCTCTCCAGTATGAATTCTTTGGTGTCTATTATATTTTTTCCTTGTACTGAAAGCTTTCCCACATTCATTACATGGAAAGGGTTTCTCTCCACTATGAATTCTCTGATGGAGAATAAGGCTTCCCTTTTGGCTAAAAGCTTTCCCACATTCATTACAATGAAATGGTTTCTCTCCAGTGTGAATCCTCTGATGGAGAATAACACTTCCCTTACGGCTAAAAGCTTTCCCACATTCATTACAATGAAATGGTTTCTCCCCAGTGTGAATCTTCTGATGGAGAATAACACTTCCCTTCCAGCTAAAAGCTTTTCCACATCCATTATATTGAAAGGGTTTCTCCCAAGTATGAATCCTCTGATGGGGAATAAGGCTTCCCTTTTGGCTAAAAGCTTTCCCATATTCATTGCATGAAAAGAATTTCTCCCCGGTATGAATTCTTTGATGACTATTGAGGCTTTCCAGATCATTGAAAGCTTCCCGACATTCATTACATGAAAAAGGTTTCTGTCCAGTATGAACACTTTGATGGCTATTGAGGCTTCCCCTTGTACTAAAAGCTTTACCACATTCATTACAGGCAAAGGGTTTCTCTCCGGTATGAGTACTTTGATGTCTATTAAGGCTTCCTTTTGTACTGAAAGCCTCTCCACATTCATTGCATAGAAAAGGTTTCTCTCCAGTATGAGTTCTCTGATGCTCAACAAAATGTCCTCTACCTCGAAAGGTTTTCCCACATTCATTACACAGAAAGGGTTTCTCTCCAGTGTGAATTCTTTGATGTCTATGAAGGCCTTCCTGCCTACTGAAAGCTTTCCCACAGTCATTACATGGAAAGGGTTTCTCTCCTGTATGAATCCTCTGATGGAGAATAACACTTCCCTTCCGGCTAAAAGCTTTCCCACATTCATTACATTTAAAAGGTTTCTCCCCAGTATGAATCCTCTGATGGAGAATAAGGTTTCCCTTTCGTCTAAAAGCTTTTCCACATTCATTACATTCAAAAGGTTTCTCCCCAGTGTGAATTCTCTGGTGTACATTGAAGTTTCCTCTCTCACTGAAAGCCTTCCCACATTCATTACATTCAAATGGCTTCTCTCCAGTATGAATTCTCTGATGTTTATTAAAGCTTCCTCTTTCACTGAAGACTTTCCCACATTTGTTACATTCAAAGGGTTTCAAGCTGGTCTGAATTCCCAAATGAGCAATATGTTCCTTCTCCCTGAAGACTTTTCCCAATTCATTACATTCAAAAGGTTCCTCTCTAATATGGATACTTTTAGATTTAGTCAAATATCCTTTGTAGCGGAAGGCTTTTTCATATTGCTTACACTTATGGTTGCCTCTGTTATAACAATCAATAAGATTTGCCCTTGTGCCAACAACTTTGGCATATTTTCTCTGTTTATGCTGCTTTTCTCCAGCATGTAGTCTATGAAATTTAATTAGGTCTGAGTGGTACCTAAAGGGCTTCTTGCATTTGATATATTTTAAAAACTTCTTCCCTAAGGAAAATGTATTAGAAGTAATTAGGGCAGAAAAATCTTTGACATGCTTTCTAAGTGTCTTACATTTATAGAGACTACTCCCTATTATTCCTCTCCACAGTGAAACAAGGACAGGTCCAAAGCTAAATCTTCTCCCAAAAATATCATTCTGAGATCCACTTCCTTTATTAAAAGTTTTTCTAAGAGTGACTGCTATTTGTCTGAATCTTCTCTCCAGAATGCCCTTTGACTTTTCTAAATCAACATCCTCAGATTTCTCTATCTTGCAGTTCCAGGTTGTGTTCCTCGGTAGTATCTTCTTGGACGATGCTTCTACAGAAATGTTCTGCATCAGACTTGAACTCCTTGTTTCCAATTTGATCTCATTGCTAAGAGAATCTGAAAAAAATAAAAAATAAACTACTACTCACTGATTCTGTACTGAGAGCAAGGAACCTTCTTTACAGCAAGTTCTAGTCTTTGTGTCTGCTGATCGTTTCTTATAGAACAATAATGTTCCATAACATTCATACACCATAATTTATTCAGCTATTCCCCAACTGATGTGCATCCCCTCTGTTTCTAGTTCTTTGCCACCACAAAAAGTCAATGAACTTCCCTGATTAAACTGTACCTATAGGACTGTGTGCCACACTCCAGTAAGGCAGACAGTCTCAGATCCCATAAAAAGAAAAAAAGAGCCTTTAGCTGGGAAAAATCTTTTACCCACTGGCCCTGGGACTTACTCTACAGAGGAGTTCCTAGTGAGGAATTTCCTCCACTGTCATGGAGACAACTGTTGCTAAGAAAGATTAAACATGAGTCAGAAGCTACAAAGACAATTCTCTACCCATCATGCTACCTCTAAAAAAAGATGATGGGAGACAGACCCAAAGAGAAGAATGAGCATCAATGGGTACAAGTTGCAAAAAGAGAAACTTAGGCCTGATAGAAGAGGAAATTTCTTAATTATTAGAGCTTCACAAAAGTGGAATGGGCTGCCTCTGGGAGCAGTGATAAAGGGAGCTGAGAGTTTTCTCCTCCCTGGATCCCTTGGAGCACAAGCTATATGCTTATTTTCCAGCTATCAAGTATGGTTTGTATTCTATGACCACGCAAATGGACATCAAACTGTTTTAACTTTTATGATTCTCCGATACATCTAAAGCGAGACATTTATCTTAATTATGGAAGAACTTAGAGGAGGCAATATAACACTGAAAAATAAGTAAACATAAAAGAAAAAAATAATTAATATCATATGTAAAGTGTACTAAACACCTTAGTGCATAGGAGATAATAAAAGAACCATCAGATTACTAAAAATCAGGACCAAAAAAAACCAAACTAAAACAAAACAAAACTGGATAATATATTTTAAGAAATTACAAATGAAGGCAAAGTAAAAGTACAAAAAATTGACTCATCACTGCTTGAAAGGAACTGCAAAATAAAACAATTAAGAAACATTCAGGCCACAGTTCAGAGCTTTATCAAAGGAAAAATACCATTACATAACGAAAGGTAAGAGTTCAAGGAACAATGAACAATACTTAGTACCACATAAGGATGTATTACATTAGCAGCTATCATTAGGATGAGGAGGAAATTTAAAATTCCTCCAATTTGGAATTGGATTCCAAAATCCAAAAGGCATTAGTTTACAACTAAGAATAATTTATTACCATGCACAGTTGAATAAAATCCCACAGGGGATTAAAAGGACTTTTAATGAAATAGAGGATTTTTAAGTATTCCTGATGAAAAGATCAGAACTGAATTAACATGATGAAAAGCAAAGGAGACAAAAGAAATCTAGAACAGTAAATATATTTGAGCTAAAGTAAGGGACTAAGACGATAATGACATAATTATATTCTACTAGAGAGAAAAGATTTCAAGGTCTCTTTAGAGCTTTAATGTCTTCAAGTATAATAGGGAAGGTTATATATCACACGGATGAGTCAGAGTGTTTTTGTGTTCAAAAGAGAGGAAAGAAAAAGGGAATTCAGTAGGTAGATATAAAGAAGAAAATATATCACTAAGTAAATTTTTTAAAAATCACAAATGAAAAGAAAAAAAGGTAATGATTAATTAGAAATAATGTTATACACTGGGAGATCAAATCTTGAAGCTGAAACTGAAATACTCTGGCCACACGAAGAGAAGGAGAAATCACTAGATCATGTTATGGAAGGAAAAACATGAACTTAGAAAGACTTGTAGAGGATAGTGGAGGATAGAAGGGCCTGGTTTTATGTGGTCCATGGGGTCACAAGGAATAAGATATGACAATGAATGAACAAAAAGGTTTTGATCAATTATTTGTCAACAAAATGGATGATGACTTCACTGAATAAAGGAATAAAGAATTTAATAAAGAGCAATAGAGAATTGAAATAACTCATTCTCAGAAAAATAAATCAAGTAAGTTATGATTGAACTTCCAATGAAAAAACTCTAGGAAAGATAAACCTATGAGTGATTTCTACCAAACATTCAAAAAATAACGGCTTCTATTACATAAGGTGGGAAAACACTTCTATGACCTAAATCTACTTTTAATAACCAAGCAGACAAAAAGAGCTCATGATGTACTGGAGTCCCTAATGAATACTGGCACAAAGATGTTACGTATTAGCAAATGCGCTAGAGCAACCTATTAAAGACAGCATACACGACAACTAAGTGAAATTTAGGCTACAAACAACGGGCAAGATTAATGTTTTAGGGAAAGTATGAATATGACTGGCCAAATTGACATCAAAAGATATAAAAATGAAATAAATAAGCACAAATGAGCAAGAGGCATTAAGAACTGTTTAAACTCTCCAAATTTCTAAAAAAGGCAAATGACAGTTTCTCTGAAATAGAATATCAAATGCATAAAAGTAACAAAAGTATAAAACCAAATACAGGAGAGCTATGACCAGCCAGCTACCACAATGCAGACACAGCAGCCAAGCCCTCCTGCATCGGATCCAGGGACGGCACCGCCATACTGGACAGGACAGAGAACGAGGCAGAGGAGCCGCCTCCCAGCATCTGCCTGCTCTTCACCCACCTTGATGAGACCCACTGCAGTCTCTGCTCTCGGGACTCCAGGCTCCTTCTGGCTTCTCCAAAAGAGAGATCACATCCAGTCTGGAAACAGGAATCCCTGCACACAGGGACAGAACATCCGAAATGTAATTACTCAGGGACAAGCAGGTGGGGAGGATGTCCAGAGGGCTCTGAAGCTGTCTCCCCCTGCAGCAGGGCCCCGACCCTGGGTCCACTTTCCCTCCACCTGTGCCGTCTGTCCCAGACCCGCTCACTGGGAGCCAAGCTCTTCATCCAAGGGCATCTTCAATCCCAGCAAGAGCATTTCCTTCCCCACTGGGACTCTCCTGCTCAGATCACTCCCAGATCCTTCACAGAAGACTCAAAAGTTGTCAAGACTGAGACAAGCCCAACAGTGCTGCCCTCAAGGAGGAGGCCCAGAAGCCCTGACTGTGCTCAGACTCTGGCCTCCATTTGGACTCAGGGCTGGATCTCCTCAGTCCCTGGGCTGAGCTCCACTGAGGGCAGATGTGGAGAGTGGGCGGGCCGGGCTGCCTGGAGGAAGCTGCAAAGCCCCTAGAAGGCCCAGCTCCCCCCGGCTGTGCCCTGACTCCGGCATCCAGCCACAACTGCACTAGGGGGGAGTTATACAAAGCCCTCAGGGACTGGTCAGGGTCTGAGTTAGGCTTGGAAGGACAACCAGGTCAGCAGCTCCACTCTGTGCTCGGAGAAGAAGGCTGGTCCCTGGCTCTCCATCACTACGAGTCAGGCTGGAAAGGAGACACTGGGGCCCCTTTGGTCCAACTCGGCTCTGCCCTCCCCAAGGGGACAGCGGCGCTTACCCACAGAGAGCAGGTTCTGGAAGGTCTCCAGCATCACGTCCCTGTGCAGGGCCCTCTGGGCCGGCTCCAGGACCCTCCACTCCTCCCGGGTGAAGTCCACGGCCACGTCCCGGAAGGTCACTGGCTCCTGAATAGACACAAACCTGCTGAGCCACAGACCCAGCCCGCCTCGGGGTCCTGCTCCCCTACTTGTGGGGGCCACGGGAGCCTGCACACACCGGGGTCCCCCCCGCCCCACCCACATCCTCTCCAAGAACCCCCGGGGCCCTTTCCTCCCGAAGCCCCAAACCTCCCAGGAGAATGAGCCGGGGTGTGACCCCCGAACACAGCACTGACACTGGCGATCACAGCCCAAATATGGATGCCCCGCAGGTGCCCTGACTGACCCCTCTCCATTACTGACCAGGAGGGAGGCCCCAGGGCCAGGGCCAGCCTCCCGCGGCCTTTGTGGCCCCGCTGACCCGAGCCGGAGGAGAAAAGGCGGGGAGGAGCTGGGACTCACCTGAAAGGGGGCCATGAGGAAGCCAGGAGTCGGGCCCTGCTCGGCCTCCATCCTGGGAAGAGCAGGGTCTTTGCAGGGCTGAGCTGGAGGAGAAAGAAGCTGTGAGGGGCCCAGACCCGCTCTGCTGGGGCTCCTGGACAAGTGCCCCTCCCCAGCACCTCTGGGAGCTCAAGAGCGCTGGAGCCTCTCACAGAGGGCGGGGCTGCTGAAGAAGGTCCTGGGGCCTCCCCTGCCCCAGCCCCGCCCCAGGGGCCTCCCCTGTCCTAGCCCCGCCCCAGAGGCCTCCCCTGTCCTAGCCCCGCCCCAGGGGCCTGCCCTGCTATAGCCCCGCCCAAGAGGCATGCCCTGCCCTGTCCTAGCCCTGCCCCAGGGGCTTTCCCACCTAGGAAGGGAGCCTGGCAGAAGGGGAGGAGGAGGAGGGGGAACAGGCTCCTGGAGCTGGCACGGGGGAGACCCTGGCAGAGGGGGAGGAAGCAGGAGCCCCGAGGGCAGGCCGTCCTTCTGAGGGCAGGTGAGAGCTAAGGGCGCTGGATGGAAAAGAGGCAGGAGTTTGAGGGCCGGCACCTGCTGTGTTCTGTGCAGGCTGTGGAGACACCGAGGGGGAAAGGAATCCTGGCCTGGGGAAATGAGGCAGGTGGGACCAAGACGGGAAAAACTGCTACACACACACACACACACTCTGTGCTTTTCTAACAAACCAACGTCTGGAAGTCACCATTTGCACCATTTTGTGCGTGACTTCCTGCGATTCCTTCCCTAAAATCCATCATCTCTGGAACTGTTCTCTCACACTGGCGCCCCCTCGTGGTCGGAGACCCAGTTCCCGGCCCAGGCCGGAAGCGCAGTGGCCCCGGGCCCTCAGAACGCTCCTGCTCTGGGCAGCATCTCAGCCTGACCGTGACTTCCCTGATGCCGCCTGGGCCCCTTGTCCCCTCCATGGCGGCCCCCAGCCCTCCCCCCCAGGGGCTCGCCACAGGCCCGATGGGCTTCAGCCCTGAGTGACCCCAGTGCCTCAACCTCCCCAGGAGCTCCAGGCTCGGGCAAGTTTTTCACCAAACATTTCAGGGCAAATTGAAGAAAATCATCACAGACACAAGTGGCTGGGATGAATGTCCGTCAGCCTCGGGCCGAGCGCTGCTCCTGCACGGGGAACCTTCCTCCTAGGGTCAGGCAAGGTTGAAGACCCCAAGGGCTGTGAGGGAACAGACCCTTCTCTTTCACAGTGACCAGTAACAAGCAGCTCCCAGGGAGCCCGAAAGTCAAAGCCCCGCCCCGAGCCTGGGCCCAAGTCATCCCGGGAGTGTCCTGGGGGAGGGGTCCTCAGAGAGCTGCCAGGGCTACCCCCACCTGCCAACGACCTGACCTCCCCCTGGGACACTCCGAGCCCAGGAAGAACAGCAGCCCCTGGGCCCTGACTCCTCTCAGCCCAAACCTCCAGTGACCAGCAGGGCAGGGACCCGTGGGGGAGGGGAGGTCATCGAAGACGCAGCGGGGGGCCTCACAACATGGCTCTGCACCATCCACTAAGAAAGGCTGACGTCACCTTGGCCTCTGGCCCTGTTTTCTGCTGGGACCCCCTGAGGCGCGGGGTCTCCCCCTTTTCACCAAGCCCAGCTACGAGCCTAGAAGAGGCTCCACAGATGCTCCTTGGAGGGAGGAAGGCCGGGCTGGGCCCGACCAGAAAAGAGGATGCAGAAGTGACCCAAAGATGAGGCAGGGGGCAGGTAGGAGACAGAAACTGGAGCAATAAGAGTATGTATGCCCCATGGGGGACGGGCCAGGGGACAAGGAGAGGAGGCAGCTTGGGTCCAGCCGCAAAGAAAGGGGGTCTAAAAAGGGGGGTGGCAAGGCCCGAGGGGGGTTGATTGCCGGAGATGAGGGGGCTGCACACGCATACTCACAGGCACCCTAACAAACGCTCGCACTGGCGCACACTCAGGAGCTTATACACATCCCCTGCGTGCACACACGTGTACAACAACTCAGAACCACTGACAAAGTCCCAGGGCTCAGCGCGCACACAGCCAGGAGTAATGCTGGCCTGTCCTCATTCTGCCTGAGGCTCTTACAACTGGAGCCGGAGTTGCGCCTGCGCACTGTCAGGACTGAAGCTAGGTGACACTTTCTGCCTGCAGCTCACACAACAGGAGCCGAAGCCGCGCGTGCGCAATGACAAAAACCGCATGGCCCGCACCAGGAACTGTGATAAGGGGGCGGGGTTGAAGGAGCGCGTGCGCCGGAGCGCGTGCGCCGTATCCCGTTCTCACAATCGAGACAGCTAGGTACGCATACCTAAGGTGGGGAAAAGGAGGGCGGGGACACCAGGAGTTGGTGCCGCAGGAGCTCACGCAAACTATCCTCCCCCGTTCACTTTGGTCCCTCCGATAGAACAGGAAGCATGAAACCGGAAGCGAGGACCCAGTTCGACGCCGGCGCTCTTGCTCCTTTACTCTCTCCCGGTCAGCGAATCAGAGGTGCATTCAAAAAAAGGGAAGCAGCATTCCCATGATGCATTTTACTGGGCGGCAAGCTTGATAGCCTATGGAGCCACAGACTAACCATCCCCAAACGCTTCTGGGAAACAGAGTGCGGAAAAGGAAGGTCCCGTCTTGCGCGTGCCTAAGAGTCGTTTAGTTAGACTACAGATCCCAGGAAGCATTGCGACCTAATTTTTTTTTTTTTTTTAACTCCCGAAAGTTTTGAGTCTGCACACTGGACAAAAGCTTGTGGAGGTTCCTGGTGTTTGATTTCACCGGGTACTAACCCCGTTCTATCGTCCCTTAGGTCTCTCCTCCATAGTGACCGCTTTATCTGGTCCTTATGTAACAGATAACTGAATGATTCAGTGTCCCGCCCTCGCGCCCAATGCCCCTGCAACCTCAGGTTCAGTTTTGGGGGATCATTTCTGCCGGGAGCAGGATCGAGAAGAATCCCTGCACCCCCAACCCTTTAAGTGGCACTGGGCCTCCCTTGTTGCCGCCACCAAGGTCCCCTGATCCTTTTCCTTAGAGCTTTGGCTAGGGCCGCTTAGTCTGGGTTTTCAGACTGAGAGGATGTGGCGCTGTCCATGGTAGACTTAGGAAAAAGGTTGGGCTTGCTCAAGAGACCCTTGGGGACTTATTCCAGGGAAGCGAATCCCACCGGCAGTCAGGAATAACTTCCACTGGAACCTTGTGGCACAAGGGTTCCCTCTCTCCGGCCCCTGGTCCGGGGCAAGGAGGGCCAGTGGGGCGCAGCAGGGGAGATGCAACAGCCTCGTCTACCCCTGCCCTTCCTGCGGCTGCTGGACACTGTGGGGCTCGTGATTCCTTTCTTTATGTCCGGTTTCGGTCCACGAGACCGGGGAGTCTGCGAGGGGGCGTCCCCCGAGGTCTGGGGACAAAGAGCACAAATGTAAACCCTTCCCGTGTTTGAACACGGAGACATGCTCCCCTTCCCCAAACGTCTCTGCCTCTTTCCAGTTCTTACAGTCTTTCGGGACACCAGGGGCGCGAAGTTTCCCCACCCCCCGAAGTCCTCTGGCCCCTCTGCAGTTTGTAAGTCTGCTCCACGCGGGGGGACAGTAATTTACTGTTGATAAAGCTTTCAATTGATCCAGCTATTTCGTAAAGCAATTTGTCACTATATCGTAAAAGTCACTAGACAACACTTATCCTTGATGTACCACTCACTACTTACTATATTCCAGAAAGATCAGAGCAGAAGGGGAAGGGCACGTGTACAAAAATCTTTATACTCCCTAGTTGATAGCATTAGTGAAATCTGCATTAAGGGTGCACACTTCTATTGGGGAACAGGCAAGCATATTATGAGGTGTGAATCCAATGGAATAGGTATTACCAATGGAAGGCCTCAAAGAAACTTGTGTAATACCTATGAGTAAATTAGAAAAATTGATACAGTTAATAACATTGTAAAGGAAAAAAAAAAACTTTGTATGTTATATGAGTGTCACGGAATATTATTGTTCAGCAGGATGCTTTCAGAAAGGCCTTGAGAGACTTACATGAACTGAGTGAAATGAACACAACCAGATCACTGTACACAGCAACAGCAAAATTATAGGATCAATTCTGATGGACGTGGCTCTCTTCAACAATGAGATGATTCAGGCCAATTCCAATGGTCTTGTGATGAGAGCCATCTATACCCAGAGAGAGAACTGTGGGAACTGAATGCTGACCACAACATAGTATTTTTTGTTATTGTTTGCTTGAATTTTGTTTTCTTTCTCATTTCCCCCCCTTTTTGATCTGATTCTTCTTATGCAGCAAGGAAATTGTATAAATACCAATGTCTATATTGGATTTACATATATTTTTTACGAAGTTTAACATATATTGGATTACTTGTCATCTAGGAGGGGGTAAGGGCAAGGGAGAGAAATTGGAACACAAGGTTTCTCAAGGGTCAATGGCAACAAATTATCTTTGCATATGCTTTGAAAATAAAAAGGTACAATAAACAACTTTGAAAGACTTTAGAACTCTGATCAATGCAATGTCCTACCATGATTCTAGGAGAGTGATGAAATACTCTACCTATCTCTTGGGAGATGTGATGTACTCAAATTGTGAACAGGACTTGTTCCTTTGGATCAATGAAGGAATCTGCGTTAACAAAAGATCTTTATCACAAGGGTATTTTCCCCTCCTCCAGTGAGGTGGGAGTAGGAGGGCCAAAGGGAGGGATAAGTAAGGGAAAAGGAAGAAAAGAGGATTTTAAAAATTCTGTTTTACAAGAGAAAAAAGCTTAAGCCTAGACAAGCAAGACAGCATTGAGAACTGAGTGGATTGGGGCAGCTAGGGGGCCCGGTGGATAGAGCACCAGCCTTGAATTCAGGAAGAGCAGAGTTCAAATCTGGTCTCAGACACTAAACACTTCCTAGCTGTGTGACCCTGGGCAAGTCACTTAACCCCAGCCTGGGGGGGTGGGAAGAGAACTGAGTGGATTTCTTAATACTTTTAAAAAGCAAGTTTTTATAGAGCTATAATGCATAATGTTGTTTTTCTGTTCCATATATAATGTCCATTTTATTTGATATTTAAATTAAGAATGAAAAAAAATCTAAGGGGCACATAGGTGGCACAATGGATAGAACACCAGCCCCAAAGTCAGGAGGACCTGAATTCAAATCTGGTCTCAGACACTTAATACTAACTAGCTGTGTGACCCTGGGTAAGTTACTTAACCCCAATTGCCTTAGTAAAAAAAAAAAAAAAAAAAAAAGAGTATTTCAAATGACTATTAAATGTAAATAAAAATAAGTTGGCTAAAGGTTCATCAAAACTGTTAAGATTTATTAGTTTTGATATTTTTGGTTTCTGATATATTTGTCTCTAATTTTCAAGACTTATCTAGTTTTGTCCTTACATAAAGCTTTTATTTGTCTTAAATTTAAAAACTTTTTCATTGAATTTATTAATCCTTTTTCTATTTTGTTAATTTGTTTTTAAGATTGTGATTTTTCCTCTTGTGAACTTTCCTACTTTAGCTATGTCCCAGAAGTTTTAGCATGTTGTCTTAGGATCTTATCATATTAATACTGTTTTCGTTTTTTTCTGTAAACCATTCATCCTACATTCCAGTCTATTATTTCTTCTATTCTCCTATACTGATTTGGTACATTCTAGAAAAACATTATTTCTGCATTTTAAATTTATTTGCAATTTTTCTGCATCCTAATACATAGTCCATTTTATGTTCTACATATTATGTTCTGTCATGTTTCCATTTAGAAAGAACCAAAAATAGATAGAAGGGGGACACAGCAGAAAGAGGCAAAGGGAATATTCCCATTGAACAGTACTTCCACTCAGGAAGAGGTATGTATTTTCAAGAGAAAAAATAAATGCCATGAGAGGTTTAATTTGGAAATGAGGTACAACAGAGAAAAGGGATAATGGAGATATATCCACAAGGGCAATAATAACAGAATCACTTTTAAAAGGCCTAAGTTTCAGAAATTAACTTTAAGAGACCACTGGTTTTTAAAAGTATGTGTGTATGTATACATGTCTATGCATACATACATACATATATGTACTTATAAGCAAATGTACAAAAGTAAGTAGGTATACCATATAACCAGTCTATCACACAATAAGTTTTCAAAACAGCCCAGAAGGAAAGAAAATTAAGAGATCAAAGCAAAGAAAAATTTATGTTAATAAGCAAACAAGTTGGGGACATGGGGAAGAGAGGAGGTATTTAACTAGTCAAGTTGAGATAGGAAAGAGAGGGGGGGAAAAGGGAGAAAAAATAAGTATCTGAATAAAAAAAGGAAGGAAAAAACTGTAGTAAAATAACTAAACCCACAAGTGAACAGAAGGATTGATCAAGGGGAATAAGGAAAATGGAAAGAAAGAATACAATTTCATCAATGGCTTAAAAAAAAAAATTCATCTTCAGCATAAAATATTGACTTAAAACAGGATGATTTTTAAAACCTAACACAAATTTTTATGTCAGTGGACTAAACCAGAGGTATCAGACAACCAAACTATAATACTCCATCGCACAGCCCAAACTAGTTTAAAACATAATTGGGAAAAAATGTAGCAATATAAATAAAAAACATAACAGAGATAACATTTCATTATAGAACTAAATCAGTATGTATTCTACATGGATCCTTATGTATAGATGAGCAGCCCTGTTTGCAGGTGAGTAGGACATGATTGAACTAAATACAACAAAATGAAAATATCAGAACAGATAAGAAAACAAAACCACATAATCCAGCAGGTGTGTTCCCCACAGAGAGAAAATAAAGAGTCTAGACCAAAAGCTATTCTGCATTAAGTGAATTCAAAAAGCAATCATGCTGCTATATTAAGTAAAAATATAAATTCACAGTTGCAACAGATAAAGAAATTTCAATATGTTTACAAGAAGTATAAACAAAAAATCAATGTCCTTATGCACCAAAGAAAAAAATTAACTATAGGGCAAGACACAGATAGGAACACAATAGGTATTAATCAATGTCCTTATGCACCAAAGAAAGAAATTAACTATAGGGCAAGACACAGATAGGAACACAATAGGTATGAGATTAATCTTCCTCTCAGCACTGAACAAATTGACAGAAAGATTAAAAAAATAAACTACAGAACAAAATAAATCTAGAGCTAAGAATTTAGAGCTAAAAGATTTATAGCTTCTATATGTATATCAAATGGATACATGTCTATTAAAATGTACAATGAATGTGTAATATTTCCAAGCATCAAATAGTACATTTACAAAAAAAGACCAAGTCTTAAAAGACAGAGATAGTATGAGGAAATTAAAAATATATACATATATCAGAAATGCTAATCTCATCCTTCACAGATGATAATATAAGTTTAATAATCAATTTGGAGAGCACCACAAAAATTAGTTTTAAAAGGAAACAAAAAGTGAAATGCCAAATATGTCAGTCAAAGAATAGATTGTAGAAACAGGAACAGCTTCAAAGACAATGGTAAAACTGAGTCAGTGTTCAAAAATTTCTGGCATACAACTAAAGCAGGCATCAAAAGGACATTTTTGAGCAATAATTTGTCCTAATTGTAATTGTACTAATAAAATGTAAAAAAAAGAATGAATAGAATATTGGTTTTTTAAAAACTAGAAATTAAGAAAACAAGAACAATGGAGAAAAAATTGAAAATCAGAGCAATCAATACATTAGAAATCAGACTAAAGAAATTGTAAAAACCAAAATCACATTCTGAGAAAACACCATGGTTCTCCATTGCCATTTCTTTACAAGTATGGTGGGCTCTCGAGTGTGCAATAGTGCATACAGTGACAGTTTTTTCATGTGTTGGATTTGGAGGGGATGAAAAAGGCACAGGTTGAGAAATGCAGGTGACATGTTAACCAAAAAGAAGTACAATGAATTACTTTAGAAAGGACAGATGTTTCTCCTATTGAGTTGCCAGAATCATATGAATTCTCCGGTGGCAGTGAAGGGGTAGTTCCTGTGTGAAGTCTATTTCAACACATTCTGTTTCTTTTCAGTATGAATTTTCTGATGAATAATAAGGTTGGAACTACTACTAAAGCCTTTCCCACATTCATTACATGCAAAAGACTTCTCTTTTATATGGGTTTTCTGGTGGAAAACGAGGTTTGCTTTGCGCCTAAAAGTTTTCCCACACTCCTGACATTCAAAAGGTTTTTCTCCATTATGAATTCTTTGATGATAACTGAGTGCTACTTGGTAGCTGAAAGCTTTCCCACATTCATTACATATAAAGGGTTTCTCTCCAGTGTGAGTTCTTTGATGAGTAATAAGGTTTGTCCTCCGGGTGAAGGCTTTTCCACATTCATTACATTCAAAGAGTTTTTCTCCAGTGTGAGTCCTTTGATGGTAAGTGAGGGAGTCCCTGTGGCTAAAAGATTTCCCACATTCACTGCAAACAAAGGGTTTCTCTCCTGTATGAATTCGCTGATGTTTAAAAAGACTTGCTCTCTGGGTAAAAGCTTTCCCACACTCATTACATATAAAGGGTTTCTCTCCAGTATGAACTCTCTGATGACAAGTGAGATGGTCCCTCCGGCTAAAGCCTTTCCCACATTCCTTACACACAAATGGTTTCTCTCCAGTGTGAGTTCTCTGATGTGCAATAAGGTGTCCTCTCCGACTGAAGGCTTTCCCACATTCATTACATTCAAAGGGTTTCTCTCCAGTATGAATTCCTTGATGACAAATGAGGTATCCTCTCTGACTGAAGTCTTTCCCACATTCATTACATTTAAAGGGTTTCTCTCCAGTATGAATTCTCTGATGATCAAAGAGATATCTCATGCTGGTGAAGGCTTTCCCACATACATTACATGCAAAAGGTTTCTCTCCAGTGTGAGTTCTCTGGTGTCCAATAAGGCTTCTGCTAAAGCTGAAGGCTTTCCCACACTCATTACATTTAAAGGGTTTCTCTCTGGTATGAGTTCGGAGATGGGTAATAAGGTTTCCCCTATGACTAAAGCTTTTCATACATTCATGGCACGCAAATGGTTTCTCTCCTGTATGAGTTCTCTGATGAGTAATAAGATTTGCCCTATGAATGAAGCTTTTGCCACATTCATTACATGTAAAAGATTTCTCCCCTGTATGAATTTTATGATGAGCAATCAGATTTCCTCTATGGCGGAAGTTTTTTCCACATTCTTTACAAATAAAAGGTTTCTCTCCAGTATGAGTTCTCTGATGTGCAATCAGGTTTTCCCTCCTACTGAAGGGTTTCCCACATTCATTGCACTCAAAGGGTTTTTTCCCAGTGTGTGTTTTTTGATGGATAATAAGGTTTGCTCTTAGGCTAAAGCCTTTCCCACATTCATCACATTTAAAGGATTTCAGTTCACCATAATTTCTCTTAAGTTCAGTCAAGCTCCCTTTGTGGAAAAAGCCTTTTCCATATTTATTATATTTATAATGTTTGTCTCCTATGCTACTTATTGGATTTTCTGTAAGATTAGATCTTCTAAATACTTTTCCACATTCACTCTCTTCATGTAGATTTTCTCTAGCATCTGTTTTACGAAATTTAAATAATCCCGAGTGATACCTGAAAGGTTTCTTGCCTTTGCCATACTTAGAAAAGTTCTTTTCTAAAGAAATTGCATTATAAGTAATTAGACTAGGGAAACCCCTCAAGTTCTTTCCAACTGTCTTATATATATCCAGACTTTTCTCCACAGTTCCAACAAAGATTGGCCCAAGGCTGAAGCTCTTCCCAATTGGCATACACTGAGGCACATTCCCATTACTCAAAGTCATTCTGGGAATGGTCCCTTCTCTGGATGGGCTCTTCTGTTTCTCTAAATTCATATCATATTCCCTGGCTTCGTTCATGTTGCAGTGCCAGGCCATGCCCTTTGGGAGCCTCTTCTCAGAGGATGTCTCCAGACAAATGCTCTGCACCATGTTCAAGTTCTTAGCTTGAAATCCAGTGTCTTCGCTAAAGGAATCTGAAAGAAACCAATAAAAGCATCAGCAGCCATCCTTTGCTGTGTTGAGACAAAACAGTCTTCCCTATAAGAAATGTTCATTTCCATCTCTCCAGACAAGAATAATGCTCGCTCTGCATCACGGATAACAGGACTGCTTTCAGGAACAAGTCTAAGGAAAGACTTGTAAGAAATATTACAGAACTAAGGGGCCTGAACAAAATACGTGACATTCCAAGGCAGTGAAGGTACTTACATGATGACATCACATACTAAATTAAAAACAAATCTCTTCTATGACAGAAGAGTGGAAAGCCATAGGGAAAGGACAAGGTCCAGCTCAGAGAATTATCCAACCACAAAGTCAATCCACATGGATTTCAGGGAAAAAAAAAAGGTATACACCTGAAGAGTCAGCAGCTGGTTTTCTAAAAACTTATGAAAAAACATGTGACTACTAGATTTTTAAGAAACTGTATTTTTAACAGAGTTTACTGATTACCAAGTTGTGGAGGAAGGTGGTCAAAATAAAATTCAATTTATTCATACTTTGTACCGTCAATCTACAATGAGATTTTGTTGTCATTCAGACTTTCCACTTATGTCCAACTATTCATGACCCCTTTTGAGGGTTTTCCATTTCTATCTCCAACTCATTTTATAGGTAATACACTGAGGCAAACAGGACTAAGTGACTTGCCCAGTTTCACACAGCTAGTGTGAGGCCAGATTTGAACTCAGGAACATGAGTCTTCCTGATTTCAAGCCTGGCACTCTATCCTCTGTGCCACCTAGTTACCTTAAAATAAGATTTTTAAAGCAGTCAAGGACACATAACATAGCAGGAAATGAATTTGGTTTCGATAAGATTTTTCTGGAAAAAGAAAACAAACATTTTTAAATGAAAAAATAGAAATATGATATAGTGAAAATTAAGAAACTCCATAAGGACATCACTAGACAGTGAATAATATTTCTTTTTCATTAAGGCTTTGTGAATAAATCAAATTAAGATATATATGGCAGTCTATTGAAAATTGTATATGGCACAAAGCAGGGAGAGATGACTAATTATATAAAGGTCAGAGTTGAAAGAGAGTTCAGCAGGACAGTGGAGCAAAGATGGTCAACAGAAGCCAGGACATTGCCTGAGCTCTCCCATTTCCCTCGGAATCAATGGTACATCAAGACTTGGAACAGAATTTGGAGTGACAGAACCCACAAACATTCAGAGGGAAACAATTTTAAGATATTTTGGAATAACTACAGGAAAGAACTGTGTCATTTGGGGAGGAAGGGAGGATGCAGCCCAGCACAGGCACTGTGTGGAGAACCTAGAGGGAGGCTCTTAGTCAAAGCACAACATTGGTCCCTCCCTCCTGGCTCAGAGGGCCAGAGGCTTGGCATGCCAAATGTGAGACCTAACCAAACCACAAAGGTAAGTTGTGAGCCTGGGAATCCTGGGAAAAGAGGCAGCACTTAGCTACATCAACCAAGCACAGAAGGAAAGCCTGCAGCACCGCAGGAAAGTCAGTGAGAGGCCCTTGTCCCCTTAAATAGGAAACTTGGGATCATCTCCCCTGGGCTGGAGGAGAACAACTCAACTTTAAAAAAAAAAAAAAAAAAAGAGTAAAAAAGCACAAAAAAGCCCTGACCAAAGAAAAGTACTCTGGTGACAGAGAAGACCAGAACACAAATCCAGAAGAGGATTACAATGGCAAAGGGCCTACATGGGAAGCTTCCAAGGTTCTCTCAAGCTCAAAAGGTTCTCTTGGAATATCTCAAAAAAGATTTTAAACTTCACTAAGAAAGATAGAAGAAAAACTGGGAAAAGAAATGAAAGCTATGCAGGAGAATTGTGGAAAAAAAAAAAAAACTCAAGAGCTGACGAGTGACAATTCCTCAAGTGATGGCCAACTGATTCTTTTATTTTTTTTTTTGAGCCAATAATCGTGCCCTCAAAACAAATTAGCAAAAGCTACATGAAAATGTAAAAGACTGAAATGAAATAGAAGCTCTCAGACACAAGCTCCAATTAATGAAATCTACTGAGAGGTATTCAGTGACAGAAGCTCCAATGAAAAAACTTAAAGTAAGATAAATCTACAAGAGAACTCTACAAAAAACTCAAAGAATACCTGCTTCCATTATATAAGGTGGGAAAACAGTTCTGTGGCCTAAATGTGCTTGTAATAACCAAGACAAAAAAAAGCTCATTATAGAATGAAGTCCCTAATAAATACTGGCACAAAGATTTTAAATAAACTACAGCAATACATTAAGGAGAGCATACATGATGACTAAGTGAAATTTATATTAGGAAGAACAGACAAATTCAATCTTTTAGGAAAATTGTTAATATACTGGCCAAATTAATAGCAAAATATGAAATTTTATAAGAAACACTAAAAAAACCATATGCATTAGGAAAACTGTTTAAACTCTCCAAATTTCTAAAGAAGACAAATGACAGTTTCTCTGAAATAGAATATCAAATGAACCAAAGTAACAAAAGTATAAAACCAGCGGGCTACCACAATGCAGACAGAAGCAGCCAAGCCCTCCTGCATCGGATCCAGGGACGGCACCGCCATACTGGACAGAACAGAGAACGAGGCAGAGGGGCCGCCTCCCAGCATCTGCCTGCTCTTCACCCACCTTGATGAGACCCACTGCAGTCTCTGCTCTCGGGACTCCAGGCTCCTTCTGGCTTCTCCAACAGAGAGATCACATCCAGTCTGGAAACAGGAATCCCTGCACACAGGGACAGAACATCCGGAATTTAATTACTCAGGGACAAGCAGGGGGGGAGGATGCCCAGAGGGCTCTGAAGCTGCCAGCTCTGTCTCCCCCTGCAGCAGGGCCCCGACCCTGGGTCCACTTTCCCTCCACCTGCGCCGTCCCAGACCCGCTCACTGGGAGCCAAGCTCTTCATCCAAGGGCATCTTCAATCCAGGCAAGAGCATTTCCTTCCCCACTGGGACTCCCTGCTCAGATCACTCCCAGATCCTTTGCAGAAGACTCACAAGCTGTCAAGACTGAGACAACCACAACAGTGCTGCCCTCAAGGAGGAGGCCCAGAAGCCCTGACTGTGCTCAGATTGTGGCCTCCACCTGGACTCTTGTGTTTCCCAGAACAAGCCGCCCCATCTGCCCATCAGAGACGGCCCTTTCAGGGGCTCTCCCTCACCCCTGGACTTCTCAGCTCCCTCATGGTCTCGTGGCTTTCTTCCCTGCTAAAATCCCACCTCCTGCCAAAGCCAGCCCCACTCCCCCGTGACTCCAGGACCTTTCCTCTGGATTATCCCCAGTTCTCTCTGGCACGTCTTGTTTGTCCCTAAGCAGTTTGCATGTTGTCCCTCCCATGTGAGAGCAGGAAGGCTCTGGGCCTTTCCTTGGGGGCCCAGTTCCCAGAAGAGTGCCCAAGCCGCAGGAGGACCTTAAGGTTTCCTTAGTGTACCGAGCAGGCGCCATAACATAAATGAGGAGGATTCCCAAAGATCAGGAACAGGGGAGGAAGCTGGGCAGGAGGGCTGCCCAGTGACACCCTGGACCCCCCACTTCTAGGGGAACAATGGCAAGAGCCACAAGGACAGTGGGGCCTTAGAGACTTTCCCCTGCAGCACTGGGGGGAACTTCCAAATCCCACATCTGTGTGAGACGGGTCAGGGTCTGACTTAGGACAACCAGGGCAGCAGCTCCGCTCTGTGCTCAGGGAGGCTGGTCCCTGGCTCTCCATCACTACGGGTCAGGCTGGAGAGGAGACACTGGGACCCCTCCCAAAGGGGACAGCGGCGCTTACCCACAGAGAGCAGGTTCTGGAAGGTCTCCAGCATCACGTCCCTGTGCAGGGCCCTCTGGGCCGGCTCCAGGACCCTCCACTCCTCCCATGTGAAGTCCACAGCCACGTCCCAGAAGGTCACTGGCCCCTGAATAGACACAAGCCTGCTGAGCCACAGACCCAGCCCACCTTGGGTTCCTGCTCCCCTACTTGTGGGGGCCACGGGAGCCTGCACACACCGGGGTCCCTGCGGTCCCCCCGAAATCCTCTCCAAGAACCCCCAGGGCCCGGGGCCCTTTCCTCCCGAAGCCCCAAACCTCCCGTGAGAATGCGCCAGCGTGTGACCCCGAACACAACACTGACACTGGCGATCACAGCCCAAATATGGACCTCCTGTAGGGGCCCTGACTGACCCCGCTCCATTACTGACCAGGGGGAGGCCCCAGGGCCAGGGCCAGCCTCCCGCGGCCTTTGTGGCCCCGCTGACCGGAGCCGGAGGAGAGAAGGGGCGGGAGGAGCTGGGACTCACCTGAAAGGGGGCCATGAGGAAGCCAGGAGTCGGGCCCTGCTCGGCCTCCATCTGGGGAAGAGCAGGGTCTTTGCAGGGCTGAGCTGGAGGAAAAAGAAGCTGTGAGGGGCCCAGATCCGCTCTGCGGGGGCTGCTGGACAAGTGCCCCCCCCCCCCAGCCCCTCTGGGAGCTCAAGAGTGCTGGAGCCTCTCACAGAGGGCGGGGCTGCTGAAGAAGGTCCAGGAGCCTCCCCTGCCCTAGCCCCGCCCCAGGGGCCTCCCCTGCCCTAGCCCCGCCCCAGGGGCCTCGCCCCTGCCCTAGCCCCGCCCCAGGGACTTCCCTTGCCCTAGCCCCGCCCCAGAGGCCTCCCCTGCCCTAGCCCCGCCCCAGGGGCTTTCCCACTTGGGAAGGGAGCCTGGCAGAAGGGGAGCAGGGGGGGGGGAGGCCTTGGCAGAGGGGGAGGAAGCAGGAGCCCCGAGGGCAGGCCGTCCTTCTGAGGAGCTCAGTCACTAAGGGCAGGTGAGAGCTAAGGGCGCTGGATGGAAAAGGGGTGGGAGCTTGAGGGTCGGCATCTGCTGTTCTGTGCAGGCTGTGGAGACACCAAGGGGGAAAGGAAGCGATCCCGGCCTGGGGAAATGAGGCAGGAGGGACCTGGACGGGAAAACTGCTACACATGAGGCACACCCACACACACTAGACACTGGCTGCCAAAGATCTTTAGTGCTTTATACATTCCAGGACATTTTAACTTTTTCAAAGCTTTTCTAACAAACCAACGTCTGGAAGTCACCATTTTGTGTGTGATTTCCTAAGATTCCTTCTGTAAAATCCACCATCTCTGGAACTGTTCTCTCACACTGGCGCCCCCTTGTGGTGGGAGACCCAGTTCCCGGCCCAGGCCGGAAGCACAGTGGCCCCGGGCCCTCAGCCCGCTCCTACTCTGGGCAGCATCTCACTCAGCCTGACCGTGACTTCCCTGATGCCGCCTGGGCCCCTTGTCCCCTCCATGGCGGCCCCCAGCCCTCCCCCCCAGGGGTCGCCACAGGTGAGTGACCCCAGTGCCTCAACCTCCCCAGGAGCTCCAGGCTCGGGCAAGTTTTTCACCAAACATTTCGGGGCAAATTGAAGAAAATCACAGACACAAGTGGCTGGGATGAATGTCCGTCAGCCTCGGGCCGAGCGCTGCTCCTGCACGGGGAACCTTCCTCCTAGAGTCAGTCAAGGTTGAAGACCCCAAGGGCTGTGAGGGAACAGACCCTTCTCTTTCACAGTGACCAGTAACAAGCAGCTCCCAGGGAGCCCGAAAGTCAAAGCCCCGCCCCCAGCCTGGGCCCAAGTCATCCCGGGAGTGTGTGGGGGGGTGTCCTCAGAGAGCTGCCAGGGCTACCCCCACCTGCCAACGACCTGACCTCCCCTGGGACACTCCGAGCCCAGGAAGAACAGCAGCCCCTGCGCCCCTGACTCCTCTCAGCCCAAACCTCCAGTGACCAGCAGGGCAGGGACCCCTGGGGGAGGGGAGGTCATCGAAGACGCAGGGTGGGGGGGCCTCACAACATGGCTCCGCACCATCCACTAAGAAAGGCTGACGCCACCTTGGCCTCTGGCCCTGTTTTCTGCTGGGACCCCCTGAGGCGCGGGGTCTCCCCCTTTTCACCAAGCCCAGCTACGAGCCTAGAAGATGCTCCACAGATGCTCCTTGGAGGGAGGAAGGCCGGGCTGGGCCCAGCCAGTAAAAGGCTTCCGATGCTGCACAGAGGATGCAGAAGGAAGGGAAGGGAGGAGCCGGGCTAGGAAACAAAAGTTAGAGCAACAAAGGGATGCCCTGTGGAGGAGGGGACAGGGGTAAGGAGAGGGGGCTTTCTGAAAGGGGTGAAGGTAAGAGACAAGGGGGGGAAGGGAGGCTGCTGGAGATGAGGGGGCTGCACACGCACACTCACAGGCCCCCTAACAAACGCTCGCACTGGCGCACTCTCAGGAGCTTATACACATCCCCTGCGTGCACACACGTGTACAGCCACTCAGCCACAGGCACCGTCCCAGGACTAGGGCTCAGCAGCGGACACATTCCAGGGCTTAGTTAGGTCTGAGGATTGCCTGCTCTCACTCTACCTATGGCTGCAAGAGGTGGAGCTGGCATTGCGCGTGCGCACCGTTACAACTGAAGCCAGGACACTCTCCTGGCTGTGGCTCACAGAGCCAGCCGAATATGCGCGTGCGCAATTACGCAAATACTATGGGGGCACCAGGAGCTGGGTGATAAGTGGGCGGATGGAAGAAGCGCGTGCGCGGTATCCGGTCCTCACAGACCTAAACAGCTAGGTAAGCGAACCTAAGGTGGGGATAAGGAGGGCGGGGAGAGCAGGAGCAGGCGCCCCACGAGCTCACTCAAATTGTCCCCCCAAGCTCACCTTGGTGCCTCCGGCGGAACAGGAAGCAGGAAACCCCGAGCGAGGAGCCGGTTCGAAGCTGGCTTTACCTTCTCCGGGTCAGGGAGTCAGAGGTGCTTTCAGAAAGGCGGAAGTAGCATTACCATGATACCTTAAACTAGGCGGCAAGCGGGATAGCCTATGGAACCGCAGACCGGCCATCCCCAAAGCCTTCTGGGAAGTAGAGTGCGGAAAAGGAAGGTCTTGTCCTGCGCGCGCAGGAGAGTTGTTGACTTAGACTACAAGTTCCAGGAGACATTGCGCCCCCCCTTTTTTTTTTTTAACGCCCCAAAGCTTTGAGTCTGCACCCTGACAGAGGCTTGTGGAGATTCCATTCTTTTCCTGGAGTTTGATTTCACCTGGTACTGACCCTTCTGTTGTCCCTCAGGTCTCTCCTCCACAGTGACCGCTTTGTCTGGTCCTCGTGTAACAGATGATTGGATGATTCAGTGTCCCGCCCCTCCCGCACAATGTCCCTGCATCCCCAGGTTTATTTGGGGGATCATTTGTAGCGGGAGCAGGACCGAGAAGAGCCCCCGCACCCCAACTCTAAATGGCACTGGGTCTCCCTTGCTGCCGCCATCAAACCCCCGATCCTTTTCCTTGAGCTTTTTCTAGGGCCGCTGCCCCCGCCCCCGCTGGATTTGGTGACTTGGAGGAGAGGATGGGGCGCTGTCCATGGTAAACATAGGAAAAGAGGTGGGGCTTGCTGAAGGGCCCCTGGGGACTTATTCCAGGGCAGTCAGGAGGAGACCCCCCCGGGATTCAGGAAGAACTCCCACTTGAACCCTGTGGTACAATGGTTCCCCTTCTCCGTCCCCTAGTCCCCAACGAGGGAGGTTCAGTGGGGTGGGCCTCCTTGGACAGGGTGCAAGAGCTGAGTCTTCCCCTGGTTTCTAATGTCCACCTTTCCTGCCCTTTCCTGGGACCTCCTGCGCACTGCCAGGCTCGTTGCCCTTCTGTATTTCAGGGTTCAGTCCACACAAGCAGGGAGTCTGCGAGGTGGGGTACCCCGGGTCCTGGGGACAAAGAGCACAAATGTAAACCTTTCCCCTGTTTGAACACGGAGACATACTCCCCCCTCCCCAAATATCTCTGACTCTCCCCAGTTCTTGCAGTCTCTTCTGACACCCGGGGCTTGAGTTTTCCCCCACCCAGATATTGGAGCTGCTCACACTGGACACTCCCCTTCCTGCGGGTTGTCTGCCAGAGCCAGTGCATGCCCATCAAAAAATCAAAAAACTAATAGTATAAAGGGTTAAATTTAGAAGTTCTCTAGGATTACCTGTGGCTCCCCCTTTCTTTTGTTTTTGGAGGAGCATCTTAATGTCTCTGTTTCTCTTCTCTACTATTGCCTGTCCTTGAGAATTAAAGGGCATGCCAGTGGTGTGTAAAATCTGGTACTGTGCACAAAAGTGTGCAAAAGTATATGCAGGTCCATTGTCGGTTTTTACAGCTTGTGGCACATTCATAATTGCAAATGCTTGTATAAGGAATTCCATGTCCACTCGGGCTGTCTCTTTTGCTGCTGGTATTGCAAAAGTGAATCCTGAAAAGGTGTCTACCACAACGTGGATAAAAGACAGACGACCAAAAGATTTATAATGGGTCACATCCATTTGCCAAATTTCCTTATGTCTCAAATCATGAGGGTTCTTCCCCCGAGGCAGTGTAGGAGCATGGAAAGGAAGGCAAGCTGTACAGGCTTTTACTATGCTCCTAGCTTCCTCTCTTATTATTTCAAATTGTAAACGTAAAGCTTGAGCAGCCTGATGATATTTAGAATGAGATTCTTGGGCTTCTTGAAATAAAGGAGTATTGGCCAACATGGTTAGAAGGCTATCTGCCTTTGAATTTCCATCAAAAATAGGACCTGGAAATCCACTATGAGAGTGGACATGCAAGATATAAATTTTACCTGGATGTTTTGTCACTTGCTCTTGAAGTTCCTTAAAGAGCTGATATATATTGGAAGCTACAAATTTTATTTGGGCTGTGGCAATTCTTTGTACCACACCTACTGAATACACCAAATCAGATATTATATTTACATCTCCTGGATAATAAGTAAGAGTTAGCATGATAGCATACAATTCATTCTGCTGAGTGGACTGAAAAGGAGTTCTGACTACTTTGTTTATAATTAAGTCATGAGAGTATACAGCACAAATGATATGTTTGGATGCATCTATAAAGATAGTTCATCCTTTAAGAAGAACCTTGGAAATCTTTTCTTCAAAAATCTATTGCCAATTATGTAGTACATGGATTATTTTTAATGGAGACCCATGTGTAAATTGGGAGCTGTGACCAATACAATTTGCCATTCTGGGATGGTTTCACAGCATACATTAATTTGGGCATTGGTATAAAAGGTGTATATCTTGTCAGGTCTTATCAGAGATAATTGTACCACTAGCTTAATGGCCTTTAATAAGATTCTAGCCACAAGTATTGGGTAAGGAGTAAGGTTTTGGTCTGGTTATGCTGGGAGGGTCACCCACTCTATTACACTATCTCCTTGATGAAGGACTGCTGTGGTGATATTTCCAAGGATTTCTGAATAACTCAACCACATTGGATAAAGCCAGTTCAACCTCTCTCAAAGCTTCTTGAGCTTCTTTTGTAAGCTGGTGTGGTGTTTAAAGCACTGTCTCCCCTTAAAATGTCATATAATGGTTGTAATTGACAGGTAGTTAAACCTAATTCTGGAAGCATCCGTTGGATATCTTCTATCAGTTTCTGAAAGTCATTTAAGGTGTCCAATTTCTCTGTTCTTTAAGCACTTTATGATATACTTCGTATGCTAAATATTGAAAAGGAATGTGCCATTGAATTTCTTCTGGGGCTATGTACAATTGGTAGTTCCTTAATGTTTCTATGGTCTTTTGTAGACATGCTTCTAACATTTGCTTCTCAGGTGCACACTGAAGATATCACCCAGATAATGTAACAACATAGCTTTTGGAAATGCTTTTCTGCAGTAAGAGCAGCACCCACATGTATTTGACACATAGGTCTATTTTTCATTCCCTGTGGCAAAACTGTCCATTAAAATCTTTTATAACACTCAGCTAAATTAACTTTGGGCACTGAAAAGGCAAGAAGGATAGAATAGAAACAATCCTTAATGTCTATAACCTAAAGAGGCCATTCTCTAAGCAATCAAATAGGAGATGGAAGTTCAAGCTGAAGAGTTCCCATACTTTCCATCTGTTCATTTACTTTCCTCAAATCAGTCAACATCCTCTAGTTTTCAGATTTATTTTTTATAGCAAATACTGGAGAATTCCAAGGACTTAGAGAAGGTTGTAAGTGTCCTTGGTCAAGTTGCTCCTGTACTTTATCTAATAAGGCCTGAATTTTATCACTCAGTAAGGGCCACTGTTCTACCCACACTGGTATATCAGTTTTCCATTGAATGGGAACAGATGAGAATTCTAGGATGCCTTCAACACAGCCGTGCCTAAAAAACTGAACTACTCATTTGTAATCCTAACTGTTGTAAAATGTCTCTTCCCCATGGGTTGATGGGGAGTTGTTTTAACTGCAAAAGGAGTAATAACTCCTGTTTCACCTTCAAATATCCATTTCAAAGGAGTAGCACTAACTTCAGCTGCTATTGATCCTCCTACACCAGACTTATAGGTGTCTGCCTTAATCTTTGGCTAGTGTCTGGGCTGGCACCTCTAATGACTGTAAGATCTGCACCCATGTCTACTAACCCTTTCAATGGTATACCACTTACATAGATAATGAACAGAGGACGATCAGCTCTAACAGACTCAGGGTAAAATATTCCTGAATTCTGTTGTTGGGAGTCAAAATCTAGGTGAATATCACCAAATTGTGTATCAGGAGGCCTGCTGCTACTACTTCTCCTGGGTGATAAGTCATATATATATTGTCTATCTGTATTAGTGACTGGAATATTAGTTACACATTCCCCAGTTTCCCACATCAGTGTATGAATGCACTTTTTGTAAGCACTCTCAGGAGGTTAAATGGTCAAGCCAACTGTGTACAGAGGCAAGAGATCTATGGGCTGGACAGGGATAAATTTCAGCTCTCCAGGGGATATCTCAGTAGTTCCAGCAGCATATAGCTCTATCCTCCCTAACTGCAATCCCCTTCCCCCATCATGTTGCTTCTTGGCTGACTGATGATGTTGGGGTACTGAACTTTTAAAGACTCTGCATCATGCCCCCAATATGGAAGATACTAGGAAAACAACTAATTGGATATTACAAAGATATGGGCCCTGATTCAGGTCCCGAGGAAACATGTATGATATAATAAAATTGGTTTTAAGGAATCCCACAAGTTCTAAAGCAAGGAAAAATTTTAATGTAGACAGCCAGACAAGGAAGTGTGAGGAAAAAGAGCAGTAAGGGGATGGTACTGACAAAGAAGCTGGAAGGCATATTAAGTTGGGCAGAAAAAGAGTTAAGTACCTTAAGGACTATGTTGATGAGCCTAAGAGGTGTGGTACTTCTCACTTTCACAGCTCAGTTCAGCATACACCCTGAGCAAGGACCTTTAGGGCATTTCCCATCTCTAGACCTTCTCCCTCAATTTCGCCTTTGAAGGTGGAGGGAGGAGGAAAAGTGGAAGGAGCAGTGATACTATCATCTCTCCTCTTCCTTCTTGCCTATAATTTATTTCATTCCCAATCTACAAGCAACATCTGCAATGTTTGCAATTTCTTCAGATGTATTATGATTCACATCTTTAGCAGCTTCTGGAAAATTGACACGTAGGCATGGTCCTTAACAAATAACATAAAAGTCACTTTGAAAAGGTCTAATTTTCAGAAAATAAGACCACAGGTTTTACAAAGTATGTGTGTATGTATATATGTGTATGGATAATACATATAAGTACTTATAAGCAAATATACAAAAGTATGTATACCATATAACCTGTATATCACACAATAAGTTTTTAAAACAAATTGGAAGGGAAGACAATTAATGAAGTAATCAAAGCAAAGAAAAATTTATTTTTAAAAAGTGCACAAAAAGCAGACTTCAGTTGAGGACCTGGGGAAGAGAGGAGGTTTTTATCTAGTCAACTTCAGATAAGAAAGAGAGGGAACAAAAAAGGGGAAGAAATAGGTATCTGAATGAAAAAAGGAAGGAAAACCCCCCAGTAAAATAACTAAATCCACAAGTCTATAGAAGGATAGATCAATGGGAATAAGAAGAATGGAAAGAAAGAATACAATAGCATCTAAATGGTTTAATAAAAATTAATCCTTGGCATAAAATACTGACTTAAAAGGGGAGGATTTAAAAAACCTAACACATAAATTTGTATGTCAATGGACTAAACCGGAGGTATTAGACAACCAATCTATAACACTCCATCATGCAGCTCAAATCACATTAAAACATAATTGGAAAAATATAGCAATACAAATAAAAAACAACATAGATAATACATTTTAAAATTAGGTCAGTAGGCATTCCACATGGATCCTTATGTGTAGATTAGTGGCCCCTATTTGTATGTGGGTAGGATAGGACTAAACTAAATCCAACAAAATGAAAAAGTCAGAACAGTTAAGAAAACAAAGTTCCATAATTCAGCAGGTGTGTTCGATATACAAATAAAATGAGAGGTTAGACTAAAAGCTAGTTTACATTAAGTGAATTCAAAAAGCAATCATACTGCTACATTAAGTAAAAATACAAATTCATAATCCCAAGACATTAATAAGGAAATGTCAATATGCTTAAAAGAACTATAAACAAAAAAAATCAATGTTTTTATTAAAAATATGCACCAAAGAGAAAAATTAAAGGAATGGCAAGACACAGATAGGAACACAATAAGTGTTGATATTAATCTTCCTCTAAGAATTGAACAAATTGACAGGAAGATTGAAAAAAATAAACTACAGAATTAAGCAAACAGTTGGAGAATTTAGAACTAAAAGAATTGTACCTTCTATATGTATATCAAATGTATATGTGTATTGTATTCATGAATACATGAATGTGCAATATTTCTAAGCACTAAATAGTATCTTTACAACAGAATATGACTTAAAACAGAGATATTGAAAAGGAAAGTTATATCAGAAATACTAATCCCTTCCTTCACAGATGATAATATAAGTTAAATAATAATCAATTCAGAGAGCACTCCAAAAGTTAAGTTTTAAATGGAAACTGAAATAGCTAAATGCTAAATATGTCAGTCAAGGGGCAGATTGTTGAAACAGGAACAGCTTCAAAAACAATAGTAAAACTGAATCAATATTCCAAAATTTCTGGCATACACACTAAAGCAGGCATCAAAAGGATAATTTCTCAAAAACTGTATACTAATAAAATATAAAAAAATTAATCAATAGAATATCATATTTTAAAGCTGAAAACTAAGAAAACAAGCACAATGGAGAAAATATTGAAAATCATATAAATCAATACATTAGAAATTAGATTAAAGAGGTTATAAAAACCAAAATCAACTTCCAAGGAAAGACCCTGGTACTCCATCACCATTTCTTTACAAATATGGTGGACTTTCCAGTGTGCAAAAGTGCAAACAATGTCAGTTTTTTTCACGTGTTGGATTTAGAGGGGATGAAAAAGGCACAGGTTGAGAAATGTAGGTGGCATGTTAATCAAAAAGAAGTACAATGAATGACTTTAGAAAGGACAGATGTTTCTCCTACTGAGTTGTCAGAATCATATGAATTATCTGGTGGCAGTGAAGGGAAGCACCTGTGTGAAGTCTATTTCAACACATTCTGTTCCTTTCCAGTATGAATTTTCTGGTGAGTAATAAGGTTAGACCTCCAACTAAAGCCTTCCTCATATTCAGTACATGCAAAGGGTTTTGCTTTTATACGAGTTCTCTAGTGGATAATGAGGTTTGCTTTCTGGTTACAAGCTTTCCCACACTCCTGATATTCAAAGAGTTTCTCTCCATTATGAGTTCTTTGATGACAAGTGAGTGTTACTTGGTAGCTAAAGGCTTCCCTATACTTATTACATATAAAGAGTTTCTCTCCAGTGAGTTATCTGATGAGTAATAAGGTTTGTCCTCCAGGTGAAGACTTTTCTTTTTTTTTTTTTATTTTAATAGTTTTTATTTACCAGATGTATGCATGGGCAATTTTACAATATTGACAATTGCCAAACATTTTGTTCTAATTTTTCCCCTCCTCCCCCCCACCAGATGGCAGGTTGACCAATATATGTTAAATATGTTAACGTATAAATTAAATACAACACATGTCTACATGTCCAAACAGTTGTTTTGCTGTACAAAAAGAATCGGACTTTGAAGTAGTGTATATTTAGCCTGTGAAGGAAATCCAAAATGCAGGCGGACAAAATTAGAGGGATTGGGAATTCTATGTAGTGGTTCATAGTCGTCTCCCAGAGTTCTTTCGCTGGGTGTCGCTGGTTCTGTTCATTACTGCTCTGTTGGAACTGATTTGGTTCATCTCATTGTTGAAAATGGCCACATTCATCAGAATTGATCATCATATAGTATTATTGTTGAAGTATACAAGGATCTCCTGGTCCTGCTCATTTCATTCAGCATCAGTTCATGTAAGTCTCTCCAGGCCTTTCTGAAATCATCCAGTTGTCATTTCTTACAGAACAATAGTATTCCATAATATTCATATACCAGAATTTATTCAGCCATTCTCCAATTGATGGGCATCCACATTTCTGGCCACCACAAACATTCTTGCACATACAGGTCCCTTTCCCTTCTTTAAGATCTCTTTGGGATATAAGCCCAGTAGTAGCACTGCTGCTGGATCAAAGGATATGCACACTTTGATAACTCTCTGAGCATAGTTCCAAATTGCTCTCCAGAATGGCTGGATGTATTCACAATTTGGGTAAAGACTTTTCCACATTCATTATATTCATTCAAAATTTTTCTGCTGTATGACTTTGCTGATGTTTAATAAGACTTGCTCTCTGGGAAAAGCCTTTCCCACACTCATTACATATAAAGGGTTTCTCTCCAGTATGAACTCTCTGATGACAAGTAAGATGGTCCCTCCGGCTAAAACCTTTCCCACATTCCTTACATACAAATGGCTTCTCTCCAGTGTGAGTTCTCTGATGTACAATAAGGTATACCCTCCGACTGAAGGCTTTCCCACATTCATTACATTCAAAGGGTTTCTCTCCCGTATGAACTCCTTGATGACAAATGAGGTATCCTTTCTGGCTGAAGGCTTTCCCACATTCATTACAAACAAAGCGTTTCTCTCCGATATGAATTCTCTGATGATCAATGAGGTATTTCATGGTGATGAAGGTTTGCCCACATATGTTACATTCAAAAAGCTTCTCTCCAGTGTGAGTGCTCTGATGAGTAATAAGGTTTGCCATCCGGGTGAAGACTTTTCCACATTCATTACATTCAAAGAGTTTTTCTCCTGTATGACTTTGCTGATGTTTAATAAGACTTGCTCTCTTGGAAAAGTCTTTCCCACACTCATTACATATAAAGGGTTTCTCTCCAGTATGAACTCTCTGATGACAAGTGAGATGGTCACTCCGGCTAAAGCATTTCCCACATTCCTTACATACAAATGGCTTCTCTCCAGTATGAGTTCTCTGGTGTCCAATAAGGGTTCCCCTAAAGCGAAATGCTTTCCCACACTCATTACATTCAAATGGTTTCTCTCTGGTATGAGTTCGGAGATGGATAACAAGGGTTCCCCTGTGACTAAAGCATTTCATACATTCATGGCAAGCAAAGGGCTTCTCTCCTGTATGAGTTCTCTGATGAGAAATAAGATTTGCCCTATTAATGAAGCTTTTTCCACATTCATTACATGTAAAAGATTTCTCCCCTGTATGAATTTTATGATGAGCAATCAGGTTTCCTTTATGGCCGAAGCTTTTTCCACATTCATTACAAATAAAAGGTTTCTCTCCAGTATGAGTTCTCTTATGTGCAATCAGGTTTTCCCTCCTACCAAAAGGCTTATCACATTCATCACATTTAAAGGGTTTCAATTCAGCATGATTTATCTTAAGTTCAGTCAAGCTTCCTTTTTTGAAATTGTCTTTTCTATACTTACTATGTTTATAATGATCGTATTCTATGGGACTTCTCTGATTCTCAATAAGATCTGATCTTTTAAATACTGTTCCACATTCCCTCTCTTCATGTAGATTTTCTCTAGCATCTATTCTATGAAACTTAAATAATTCTGAGTGATACCTGAAAAGTTTCTTGCCTTTCCCATACTTAGAAAAGTTCTTCTCTGAAGAAAATGTGTTATAAGTAATTAGGCTGGAAAAACCCCTCAAGCTCTTTCCAACTGTCTTATATATATCCAGACTTTTCTCCACAGTTCCAGCAAAGACTGGCCCAAGGCTGAAGCTCTTCCCAATTGGCATACACTGAGGCACATTCCCATTACTCAAAGTCATTCTGGGAATGGTCCCTTCTCTGGATGGGCTCTTCTGTTTCTCTAAATTCATATCATATTCCCTGGCTTCGTTCATGTTGCAGTGCCAGGCCATGCCCTTTGGGAGCCTCTTCTCAGAGGATGTCTCCAGACAAATGCTCTGCACCATGTTCAAGTTCTTAGCTTGAAATCCAGTGTCTTCGCTAAAGGAATCTGAAAGAAACCAATAAAAGTGTCAGCAGCCATCCTTTGCTGTTTTGAGACAAAACAGTCTTCCCTATAAGAAATATTCATTTCCATCTCTCCAGATAAGAATAATGCTCGCTCTGCATCGCGGATAACAGGACTGCTTTCAGGAACAAGTCTAAGGAAAGACTTGTAAGAAATATTACAGAACTAAGGGGCCTGAACAAAATACGTGACATTCCAAGGCAGTGAAGGTACTAACTTGATGACATCACATACTAAATTAAAACAAATCTCTTCTATGACTGTGAAGACCGCGTTAGCATCCTGGATACCTTAGAATCAGCTGGAGTCAGGATAAGCAAAAGGCTTTATTCTTGGTCTTCAGACGTCAAGGGGATGGAAGCAGAATCTCTACCACCTCAGCTATTCATCTCTTGCCCAGTGTTGAGTCTGGCTACTCTCACTTCACCTCCTAGTTCCTTCCACAATTCTCTGTCTACACCAACAACTGGGCCAGCACAGGATAGTGGGAAGGGCCATTTTCCAAGCATATTCTTATATTGTCCAATCAATAATTAGCCTCAAGTGCTCGATTATCTGACCTCAGTGCATTGACTCAAGAATTTCAGCCCTTTACATATGACAGAAGAGTCGCAAGCCATAGGGAAAGGACAAAATCCAGCTCAGAGAATTACCCAACCACAAAGTCAATCCACTTGGAATTCATGCAAACAAAAGATATACATCTTTAGACTGAGCAGGTGGTTTTCTAAAAACTTATGAAAAAACATGTGACCACTAGATTTTTAGGAAATTATTTTTAACAGAGTTTGCTGATTACCAATTTGTGAAGAGAGGTAGTCAATATAAAATTCAATTCATTCAGACTTTGTATCATCAATCTACAATGAGATTTTGTTTTCATTCAGGCTTTTCACTTATGTCCAATGATCCCTTTTGAGGGTTTTCTATTTCCTTCTTCAACACATTTTACTGATAATAAATCGAGGCAAACAGAACTAAGTGACTTGCCCAGGATCACACAGCTGGTGTGAGGCCAGATTTGAACTCAGGAACATGAGTCTTCCTGATTTTAAGCCTGGCTAAGATTTTGACAGAATTATTTTTAAAGCAGTCAAGGAGAGAGACATAACATAGCAGGAAATGAATTTGGTTTCCATAATATTTTTCTGGGGAAAAAAAAAACAACAAACATTTTTTAAATGAAAAAATAGAAATATAATGAAAAGTAAGAAACTCCTTAAGGACATCACTATATAGTGAATAATATTTCTTTTTCATAAAGACTTTATCAATAAACCAAATTAAAATACATATGGCAGTCTAATAAAAATTGTATATGGCACAAAGCAGGGGGAAGTGACTATATAAATAAAAGTCAAAGTTGAAAGAGAGCCCAGCAGGACAGTGAAGCAAAGATGGTTAACAGAAGCCAGGACATTTCCTCAGCTCTCCCGTTTCCCTCGGAATCAATGGTACATCAAGACTTAGAACAGATTTTGAAGTGATAGGATTCACAAACACTTAGAGGGTAACAATATTCCAGCTTAAGATATTTTGGGACAACTACAGAAAAGAACTGTCTCATTTGGGGAGCAGGCAAGGGGTGGGGAAGGGATGCACCCCTTCACAGGCACTATGTGTAAATCTAGTGGGAGGCTTTAGCCAAAGCACAGCATTGGTCCCTCCCTCATGGCTCAGGGGGCCAGGAGTTCAGCATGCCAAATATGAGACCTAAGCCAACCACAGAAGGTAAGTTGCGAGCCTGAGAACCCTGGGAAAAGAGGCGGCGCTTGGCTTTGTCAACCAAGCATGGAAGAAAAGCCTGCAACACTGCAGGCTCCAGAATGGAAATCAGTGAGAGGCCCTTGTCCCCTTAAACAGAAAACTTGGGATCATCTCCCCTGTGCCCGAGGAGAACAACTCAACTTTTAAAAAAAATTATCAAAAAAGCACAAAAACACCTTTTTCATAGAAAGGTACTCTGGTGACAGAAGACCAGAACACAAATCCAGAAAAGGATTGCAATGGCAAAGGGCCTACATGGGAAGCTTCCAAGGGAAAGATGAGCTGCTCTCAAGCTCAAAAGGTTCTCTTGGAATATCTCAAAAAAGATTTTAAACTTCACTAAGAAAGATAGAAAAAAACCTGGGAAAAGTAATAAGAGCTGTGCAGGAGAATTGTGAAAAAAAAAAAAAAAGTCAAGAGCTGACGACTGACAATTCCTCAAGTGATGGCCAACTGATTCTTTTTTTTTTTTTTTTTTTTTTTTTTTGAGCCAATAATCGTGCCCTCAAAACAAATTAGCAAAAGCTACATGAAAACCGTTTGAACTCTCCATAACTCTAATGACTGAAATAAAAAAGAAACTGTCAGACACAAACTCCAACCGATGAAATCCACTGAGAGGTATTGAGTAAGTGCTGCTGGTGGGTCTGTGGAGAAGCAGACACTGTGGTCTACAACTGCCAGAATGAAGCAATAGTGTAATTCTTCTGTAAAAGAGCAGAGATAAATCATAAAATCTGTACATCAGTTCATCCCTATGAAGGTAGAGATGCTGTGACAAAGGATCCGGGACCACTGAGGCAACCCCACATTTGGTGCTTCTGCCTCTCTCTGACCCTATCTGAACTTTTCTTGTCAAAGACACTGGAATGGTTTGACAATTCCTTCAGCCCATTTAATAGATGAAGAAACTAAGACCTGGAGAGGTTAACGGACTCACTGAAAGTCATGAAGGTAACAATGATCAGCAGTGGAATCTGGACTCTCTCTGACCCAGGGAAGACTGAATGTGGATCATGATGTAGTATTTTCACCTTTTTGGTTGTTGTTTGCTTGCTTGTTTTTCTATCACTTTTTTTCCTTTTAATCTGATTATTTTTGTGCAGCATGATAAATGCTGAAATATGTTTAGAAGAATTACATGTTTAAGACATTGAATTACTTGCTGTATATGGCAGGGGGGTGGATTGAAGGGAGGGAAAATAATTTGGAACACAGGGTTTTGCAAGGGTGAATGTTGAAAACTATATTTGCATTTATTTTGAAAATAAAAACTGAGTATTAGAAAAAAAAAAAGAGGTCTCAACATATTAAATCCATAGGTTGAAATGCATAAGAAATGTAAGAGACAATTGTCAAGTTCTCCATTTAGGTAAAGAAACTTATAAAATGGGAGATGAAAGGTTCTAGGGCTAGAGAACAGCTCATCCTTAAAAGATGCAGGGATTTTAGGACGTTCAACCTAAGTAAAGGAAAGAATACAGCAGAACATCTGGACAATGAAAAGCACTCTGAAGCCATCCTTAGGAAGGCCTAGAGTCTAGGTGACTTAGTACCACACAAGACTCAGCAGCTATCACTATGATGAGAAGGAAATTTAAAATTCCTCCAATTTGGAACTGGATTCCCAAATCCAAAAGGCATTAGCTTACAATTAAGAATAACATTACTTTGCAAAGTTAAATAAAATCCAACAGGGAAAAAAAGGACCTCTAATGAAACAAAGGATTTTTAAGTACTCCTGATTAAAATCAGAATCGAATTAACATTATGAAATGTAATCACAAGGGACAAGAGAAATTGAGAACAGTAAATACATCTGACCCTAAAGTAAGGGACTAGATAATAATTACATGATTATATTCTACTAGAGAAAAAAGATTTTAAGGCTTCTTTACAGCCTTAATGTCTTCAAGTATACTAGGGAAGGTTATATATGATATAGAGAAGTTAGAGGAAGAGAGTTTTTTGTGTTTGGGAAGGAGGAAAGAAAAGGGAGGAAAAGGGAATAAAGTAGGTAGATATAAGGAAGAAAATATGTCCCTAAGGAAATTTTTTAAAAACTACAAAGGAAAGAAATAAAGGTAATGATTAATTAGAAATAATAAGTTATCTACTGGAAGAGCAAATCCTGAAGATGAAGCTGAAATACTCTGGCCACATGAAGAGAAGATGAAATCACTAGATCGGGTCATGGAAAGAAAAACATGAACTTAGAAAGACTTGTAGAGGATAGTGGAGGATAGAAGGGCGTAGTTTTATGTGGTCCACGGGGTCACAAGGAATCAGACATAACAATGAATGAACAAAAAGCTTTTGATCAATTATATGCCAACAAAATGGATGATGACTTCAGTGAAATAGATAATAGTCAACCAAGGAATAAAGAACTTAATAAAGAGCAATAGAGAATTGAAATAACTCATTTTCAGAAAAATAGATCAAATCAGTTATGACGGAATTTCAAATGAAAAAACTCTAGAGAAGATAAACCTATGAGTGATTTCTACCAACCATTCAAAGAATAACGGCTTCCATTACATAAGGTGGGAAAACACCTCTGTGACCTAAATCCACTTTTAAAAACCAAGCAGACAAAAAGAGCTCATGATATACCGGAGTCTCTAATGAATAGTGGCACAAAGATTTAAATTAGGCAAGTGAGCTACAGCAACAGTATATTAAGGAAAGCATACACAACGACTAAGTGAAATTTATGCTATGAACAACGGGCAAGATTAATGTTTTAGGGAAAGTATGAATATGGCCAAATTAACATCAAAAAATATTTAAAAAAAATAAATAAATAAGCACAAATGAGCAAGAGCCATTAAGAACTGTTTAAACTCTCCAATTTCTAAAACAAATGATAGTTTCTCTGAAATAGAATATCAAATGCACAAAAGTAACAAAAGTATAAAACCAAATACAGGAGAGCTATGATCAGCAGGCTACCACAATGCAGACACAGCAGCCAAGCCCTCCTGCCTTGGATCCAAGGCACCGCCATACTGGACAGAACAGAGAACGAGGCAGAGGGGGCCGCCTCCCAGCATCTGCCTGCTCTTCACCCACCTTGATGAGACCCACTGCAGTCTCTGCTCTCGGGACTCCAGGCTCCTTCTGGCTTCTCCAACAGAGAGATCACATCCAGTCTGGAAACAGGAATCCCTGGAACAGAACATCTGGAACTTAATGGGGGACAAGCAGGGGGGGAGGATGCCCAGAGGGCTCTGAAGCTCCCAGCTCTGTCTCCCCCTGCAGCAGGGCCCCGACCCTGGGTCCACTTTCCCTCCATCTGTGCCGTCTGTCCCAGACCCGCTCACTGGAATTCAAGCTCTTTATCCAAGGGCATCTTCAGTCTAGCCAGGCCTCCACCTGGACTCGGAGCTAGATCTCCTCAGTCCCAGGGCTGAGCTCCCCTGAGGACAGATGTGGAGAGTGGGCCGGGCTGGGCTGCCTGGAGGAAGCTGCAAAGCCCCTAGAAGGCCCAGCTCCCCCTGGCTGTGTCCTGACTCCAGCATCCAGCCACAACTGCTGGGGGGGGGGGGGGGGAATATACAAGGTCCTCAGGGATCGAAGAGACAGTGAAAAATAGGAACAGGCCCATCGTGGGAGCTTTGGACACCGACCTCCGTGTGCTTCCCAGAATAAGACGCCCCATCTGCCCATCAGAGACGGCCCTTTCAGGGGCTCTCCCTCACCCCTGGACTTCTCAGCTCCCTCAGTGTCTTGTGGTTTCCTTCCCTGCTAAAACTGACTGGGGGACCACTGGGCTCTCCATGTAGGGGGGACACTTCTAGGTTCACAAAGCTGCAGACAGGAGTCAGAAAGTGTTGTATGTATCATGAACCCCAAGGAGTCACCCCTTCGGACCCATGGAAGGCAGACTGAAACGTGTGGGAAAAGCCTAGAAGGGCAGGGGGAGCTCACGTTGGGAGGGGGGCCCTTTGGCTGCTGAAGAGAGGCCCGGAGGACAGTCACTGCAGAAGCCCCCTTCCTCTTGGGCACAAAGGGGCGGGGCTTGCACAAGGACTGGCAGCCGGGAAGCTCTTCCTCCAACTCAGCTCTGCCCTCCCCAAGGGGACAGTGGTGCTTACCCACAGAGAGCAGGTTCTGGAAGGTCTCCAGCATCACGTCCCTGTGCAGGGCCCTCTGGGCCGGCTCCAGGACCCTCCACTCCTCCCATGTGAAGTCCACAGCCACGTCCCAGAAGGTCACCAGGCCCTGAATAGACACAAACCTGCTGAGCCACAGACCCAGCCCGCCTCGGGGTCCTGCTCCCCTACTTGTGGGGGCCACGGGAGCCTGCACACACCGGGGTCCCTGCGGTCCCCCCGAAATCCTCTCCAAGAACCCCCAAAGCCCGGGGCCCTTTCTTCCCGAAGCCCCAAACCTCCCATGAGAATGAGCCGGCGTGTGACCCCGAACACAACACTGACGATCACAGCCCAAATATGAACCTCCTGTAGGGGCCCTGACTGACCCCTCTCCATTGCTGACCAGGAGGGAGGCCCCAGGGCCAGGGCCAGCCTCCCGCGGCCTTTGTGGCCCCGCTGACCCGAGCCGGAGGAGAAAAGGGGCGGGAGGAGCTGGGACTCACCTGAAAGGGGGCCATGAGGAAGCCAGAAGCCGGGCCCTGCTCGGCCTCCATCCTGGGAAGAGCAGGGTCTTTGCAGGGCTGAGCTGGAGGAGAAAGAAGCTGTGAGGGGCCCAGAACCGCTCTGCAGGGGCTCCTGGACAAGTGCCCCTCCCCAGCACCTCTGGGAGCTCAAGAGTGCTGGAGCCTCTCACAGAGGGCGGGGCTGCTGAAGAAGGTCCAGGGGCCTCCCCTGCCCTAGCCCCGCCCCAGGGGCCTGCCCTATCCTCACCCCACCCCAGGGACCTCCCCAGCCCTAGCCCCGCCCCAAGGGCCTCCCCTGTCCTAGCCCCGCCCCAGAGGCCTCCCCTGCCCTAGCCCCGCCCCAGAGGCCTCCCCTGCCCTAGCCCCGCCCCAAAGGCCTCCCCTGCCCTAGCCCCGCCCCAGGGACCTCCCCTGCCCTAGCCCCGCCCCAGAGGCCTCCCCTGCCCTAGCCCCGCCCCAGAGGCCTCCCCTGTCCTAGCCCCACCTCAGAAGCCTCCCTTGTCCTCGCCCCACCCCAGGGACCTCCCCTGCCCTAGCCCCGCCCCAGGGACCTCCCCTGTCCTAGCCCCGCCCCAGGGACCTCCCCTGCCCTAGCCCCGCCCCAGGGACCTCCCCTGCCCTAGCTCCGCCCCAGGGGCCTCCCCTGCCCTAGCCCCGCCCCAGGGGCTTTCCCACTTGGGAAGGGAGCCTGGCAGAGGAGGAGGAAGCAGGAGCCCCGAGGGCAGGCCGTCCTTCTGAGGAGCTCAGTCACTAAGGGCAGGTGAGAGCTAAGGGCGCTGGACAGAAAAGCGGCGGGAGTTTGAGGGTCGGGCACCTGCTGTGTTCTGTGCAGGCTGTGGAGACACCTAGGGGGAAAGGAAGCGATCCCGGCCTGGGGAAATGAGGCAGGAGGGATGGGGACGGGAAAAAAATGCTACACACCCACACCCACACACACACTCAGTACACACCGGCTGCCAAAGATCTTTAGTGCTTTGTACACACCAGGACATTTTAATACCAGCTTCACCTTGTGTTTCTTGGAGGGAGGAAGGCCGGGCTGGGCCCGGCCAGTAAAGGGCTTCCAATGCTGCACAGAGGATGCAGAGGTGACCAGAGAACGATTGGGGAAGGAGGGGGAGGGGGGAGGGACGGGGGTAAGCAGAGGGGGCTTCCTGAAAGGGGTGAAGGTAAGAGACAAGGGGGGAAGGGCGGCTGCGGGAGATGAGGGGGCTGCACACGCACACTCACAGGCCCCCTAACAAACGCTCGCACTGGCGCACTCTCAGGAGCTTATACACATCCCCTGCGTGCACACACATGTACAGCAACTCAGTCATACGCACGGTCCCAGGACTAGGACTCAGCAGTGGACACAATTCCAGCTATAGTTAGGTCTGGGGCTTGTTTGTCTGCCTTCAGTCTACCTATGACTACAATAGGTGGAGCTGGTGTTGCGCGTGCGCACTGCCACGACTGAAGCCGGGAGACCCTTCTGTCTACTGTTCACACAGAGACAGCCGAATCTGCGCATGAGCAATCATGCAACTACTATGAGGGCACCAGGAGCTGGGTGACGAGTGGGCATCCTCACTGACCTAAACAGCTAGGTAAGCGAACCTAAGGTGGGGATAAGGAGGGCGGGGAGAGCAGGAGCAGGCGCCCCACGAGCTCACTCAAATTGTCCCCCCAAGCTCACCTTGGTGCCTCCGGCGGAACAGGAAGCAGGAAAGCCCGAGCGAGGAGCCGGTTCGAAGCTGGCTTTACCTTCTCCGGGTCAGGGAGTCAGAGGTGCTTTCAGAAAGGCGGAAGTAGCATTACCATGATACCTTAAACTAGGCGGCAAGCGGGATAGCCTATGGAACCGCAGGCCGGCCATCCCCAAAGCCTTCTGGGAAGTAGAGTGCGGAAAAGGAAGGTCTCGTCCTGCGCGCGCAGGAGAGTTGTTGACTTAGACTACAAGTTCCAGGAGACATTGCGGCCCTCCCCCCTCTTTTTTTTAAAACGCCCCAAAGCTTTGAGTCTGCACCCTGACAGAGGCTTGTGGAGATTCCATTCTTTTCCTGGAGTTTGATTTCACCTGGTACTGACCCTTCTGTTGTCCCTCAGGTCTCTCCTCCACGGTGACGGCTTTGTCTGGTCCTCCTGTAACAGATGATTGGATGATTCAGTGTCCCGCCCCTCCCGCACAATGTCCCTGCATCCCCAGGTTTATTTGGGGGGATCATTTGTAGCGGGAGCAGGACCGAGAAGAGCCCCCGCACCCCAACTCTAAATGGCACTGGGTCTCCCTTGCTGCCGCCATCAAACCCCCGATCCTTTTCCTTGAGCTTTTTCTAGGGCCGCTGCCCCCGCCCCCGCTGGATTTGGTGACTTAGAGGAGAGGATGGGGCGCTGTCCATGGTAGAGGTAGGCAAAGAGGTGCGGCTTGCTGAAGGGCCCCTGGGGACTTATTCCAGGGCAGTCAGGAGGAGACCCCCCCGGGATTCAGGAAGAACTCCCACTTGAACCCTGTGGCACAAGAGTTTCCCCTGGCCGTCCCCGGGTCCGGGCCGCGGGAGTGGGGTGCTCCTCCATAGACAGGGTGAAAGAGCCGAGTCTTCCCCTGGTTTCTAATGCCCAGCTTTCCTGTCCTTTCTGGGCCCTCCTGCGCACTGCGGGGCTTGTGGTTCCCTTCTTTATGTCTGGGTTCGGTCCACGTGACCGGGGAGTCTGCGAGGTGGGTACCCCCGATCCTGGGGACAACCATAAGCCCTTCCTTCCCGAGTTTGAACACGGAGACATGCACCCCCCCCAGACATCTCTGACCTCCGAGTCTTGCAGTCTCTTGTGACACCCAGGGCTCCAGGCTTCTACAACCCCCAAAGTCCTGTGCCCGTCTGCACTTGTATGCTTGCTCCACGTGTGGGCCCCGAGTTTGAGGTGGTGGCCCAAGGTGGGAGCACGCCCCTATGGTGCAGCACCACAGGCCAGCCCAAGCCTGCTCACTTATCCTTTTTTGTATGGCCTGCAAGCTGAGAATAGTCTACATTTTAAAATGCCGAGTTTATTCAAACTTGGAAGAACCCATTTTGGGTTCCTACCATAGTGTTCTCTTAGTCAGAAGGAACCTTGTTGTAGTGAAAAGGTCAAAGACTAATCCAAAAATGATTTCTAGACTAGTTTGATTATTTTTTTAAAAAAAGGTTCAGAAATAGGGCTAGGGAAGACCTGGGGAGGAACTGGGGAGAAGGTAGAGCCGGGCCAAGTTGGAGAACAACCTGGCTTGTGCGTTGTGTCTAAGTGAGTAGTTGCTGGTGCATAATGTCTCTCTTGGCTATGATACAAGACAGACCCAAGAAACTGGCCTCCCCTTTTCTGTGATTACGGCAGGTAACGGGAACCCGATGGGCTGCCTTCGGCATTGGCTTTATTCCTGATAATAGGACAAAGTAAGCTCTTGTAGACTCACTGTCATGGTGTTAATTACCCCTTCCACTTTTGTCATCTGCAAACACCATGACGTCCCCTATCCGAGTCACCGACAAAATCTTAAAGATACAGAGGCAAACACCGGGACACTTCTGGGCGCACTAATAAATCACTAACAATTACTCTTTGTAATGTTTCACTACAATGGAAGTTACACATTCAATGCTGTAAGACCAAAGAGCTCTGGATTTAGAATGAGAAGAGAAGGGTGACAAGGTGGTGCAGTGGATAGGGGTATCAGGGTGCTCAGAGGCCACTTAGTCCAAATACTCCACTTTCCAGGAGTCAACTCAAGGCCAGAGAAACTGAGCTGCCCAGGGTCACAGCAGGGATTTGGAACCTTGTTCTCTAGCCCCAAACCCAACTCTTGGCACTGGGCTGTGCTCCCTTCCCTCCCTCCTTGAGGTATTTTCACATTCATTACATGCAAAGTATTAGAACTGATGGCTTTTGACCATCTCATTCTAATTGATGGCTTTCTCATACTCATTAAATTCAAATGATTTTAGAGGAGAAGTTCTCTGAGAATATACACAAATCCAAAAAGCATTTTCTATGTCACTTGGCAGGAAAGAGCCAACAAAGGAGTAGCCCACTCCTCTCACTCCCACTCTAGACTGTGGATTTTATGTGATGTAGAGTTCAAACCAAAGACCAAGGAAACTACAACTGACTGGCCAAAATGATTCAAAGGTTCAGTCATCAGATTGTTGAAGATGAAAAAAAAAAAAGCAAATCTCAGGTGCTAGGGATAATGGACATATATCCACAGAGGCAATTCTATCAGATTCACTTTAAAAAGGTCTGACTTTCAGAAACTAATAGACCACAGGTCTTAAAAAGCATGTGTGTATGTACACATGTGCATGCATACATACATATATGTACTCATAAGCAGATATAAAGTAAATATGTATACCATATAACCTGTGTATCATACAATATGTTTTCAAAACAGACTGGAAGGGAAGAAAGTAAATGAAGTGATCAAGGGAAAGAAAAAAATTACTTTAAAAAGGTGCGTGAAAAGAAAACTTAAGTTGAAGGGGGGAAGAGAGGAGATTTATAACTAGTCAAATCAAGATAGGAGAGGGGACAAAAAAAGAGAATAAATAGGTATTTGAATAAAAAAGGGAAGGAAAAACCCCCAGTAAAATAACTAAACCCACCAGTCTACAGAAAGGATTGCTCAATGGGAATAAGAAAAATGGAAAGAAAGAGTACAATTGCATCAAAATGGTTTAATAAAAATTAATCCTCAGGTTAAAGTACTGACTTAAAAGAGGAGGATTTTGAAAACCTAACATATACATTTGCATGTCAATGGACTAAACTGGAGGCTTCAGACAAGCAACACTCCATAACACTCCATCATATAGCCCAAACCAGATTAAAACATAATTGGAGGGAAATGTAGCAATATAAATAAAAAACATAACATAGATAACCTTACATTTTAAAACTAAGTATGCATTCAACATGATCCTTATGTGTTGAGGGCCAGAACTCTGGAGAAGTGTACTAGAAATAAGGTGTTAACTCAAAGGAATTGATGAGACAATGGTTCTCTAGTTCACACATACTCAGTGTGTGTATTTAAGGTATTTAAAGGCTGAGAGGACCGGAAATGAGTTATTCCATCTTTGACCTCCTGCCTACCTCTCCTACCTCCTGCACTCCTCCACTAAGACCAAGACTGGGTCAGAGTATAACAGACACAGACTGTGAGAATAAAGACTTTAGACTCTGTTTCTGACTATCCTTGTGGTGACTATCCTGCTGAGACCAAGACCCATCCCAAGGGCCTCCAGAAAGGTAGCCCAGACATTATATTTATATCTAGATTAGTGGCTCCTGTTTGTATGTAGGTAGGACAGGACTAAACTAAAGCCAACAAAATGAAAATATCAGAACAGATAAGAAAACAAAGCCCCATAATCCAGTAGGTGTGTTCCACACAGAATCAAAATGAGAGGCTAGACCAAAAGCTATTCTGTATTAAGTGAATTCAGAAACAACCATGCTGATATATTAAGCAAAAATACAAAGTCACAATCCCAAGATATAAATAAGGAAATGTCAGTATGTTTAAATATGCTTAAACAAAAAAATCAATGTCCTTATTAAATATATGCACTAAAGAGAAAAATTAACTGAATGGCAAGACACAGATAGGAACACAATAAATGGTAGGATATTAATATTTCTCTCAGAATTGAACAAATTGACAGGAAGATTAAAAGTTACAAAACTAAGAGAATTTAGAACAAAAATGTTGACAGCTTTCATATGTATATTTAATGTATACATGTATATTAAAATATAAAATGAATATACAATATTTCTAAGCGCCAAATAATACCTTTACAAAAACAGACTATGCCTTAAAATACAGAGAAAATGTAAGGAAATTAAATACATATATATATATATATATATATATATATATCACACACATACATACATATATATATATCAGAAATGCTAATAACATCTTTCATAGATGATAAGTTAAATAATAATCAATTTGAGGAGCACTACAAGAGTTAGTTTTAGGTGGAAAATGAAATAAATACTGAAATGTTAAATAATATGTGGGCAAACAGCAGATTGTAGAAACAGGAATAGCTTCAAAGACAACTGTAAACATGAGACAATGTTCCAAAATTTCTGGGATACAACTAAAGCAAGCGTCAAGAGGATAAATTGTTTCTCAAAAACTATATACGAATAAAATGTAAAAAAGATAATTAATAGAATGTGATTAAAAAAAACTGAAAACAAAGAAAACAAGCACAATGGAGAAAATATTAAAAATTAGAAAAATCAATATATTAAAAATTTGTATCATCCGGACTAGCTCTCTAGGGATCTTGGTACCAGCCTGAGTCCTTGGTCTTAGAAGAGGAGTGATAAGGCAGGGATGCATGTGGATGGGCAAAAATGGAGTCCCTTTATTTCAAGTTCTCTCAGCCTTAAACACCTTAAAACAGCACAGTGAGCAGAAGATGAGCTTCTCTCATGCTCAAAAGGTTCTCTTGGAAGACCTTAAAAAAAAGATTTTAAACATCACTAAGAAAGATAAAAGAAAAATTGGGAAAAGAAATGAGAGTATGCAGGAGAATTATGGATAAAAATGTCAATAACTGACTACCAACAATTCCTGAAGTGATGGACAACTGTTTTGTTTTGTTTGTTTGTTTTTTTTGTTTGTTTGTTTGTTTTTGGCTGACAATCATGCCCTCAAAACACATTAGCAAAAGCTACGTGAAAACTGTTCAAACTCTCCATAACTGTAATGACTGAAATGAAATGGAGGCTCTCAGACACAAGCTCCAACTGATGAAATCCACTAAGAGGTATTCAGTGAGCGCTGCTGGTGGGTCTGTGGAGAAGCAGACACTGTGGTCTACAACTGCCAGGGTGAAGCAACAGTGTAAGTCTTCTGTAAAGTTGCAGAGATAAGCCATAAAATCTGTACATCGGTTCATCCTCTTGAGCTTAGAGATGCTCTGACAAAGGATCCAGGACCACGGAGGCAACCCTACCTTTTGGTGGTTATTCACTTGTTTCTCAGGTGCTTCTGGCTCTCTTTGACCCCATCTGAAGTTTTCTTGGCAAAGACACTGGAATGGTTTGCCATTTCATTCAGCCCATTTTATAGATGAGGAAATTAAGGCCTGTAGAGGTTAATGGGCCCACTGGAAGTCATGAAGGTAACAATGATCAGCAGTGGAATCTGGACCCTTCCTGTCCTAATTGTTGATCACTCAATCACCACGTGCCTTAGTTTGCACCATTCTGGCTGCTTGAAGACTGCCTTCTTTGAAGTTTGTTATTCACACCAACAAATCCTGTAAATGAAACCGAAGAAAGTCGTGTCCTACGCTCCTAGAGCCAGCACCCCTTCACTTTGATCCACAGCACTTACACCAACCATCTTGCTCCAAAGTGTGACCGACTCCATTGTAGAACTGAGTCTCTGCAGCCACTCACCAGTCACTCAGAAGGCAGAATCCCACCTGGGAGGAGAGCGGGTCCTCCACTGCCCATTGTCCCACTCTATCTGATTCTCACACACACACACACACACACACACACCCTCTGTTCAACTACTCCCTTTGTACAAGGGAATCCTGGAATTAATTTCTACCTGCCATGCAGAGAATTGTGCCCAGTTCCACACTAGCTTTTATTCCCAGTGCTTTCATGGACTGTGACCTTTCCCATGAGAGTTCTCTGCCCAGGAGTGGAGACTGCAGCTCCTTTGCAGTTTTCATGGTCCTCATTTACCACATCCCAGAAGATCCTCCCCAGGGGCTCCAGCCAACACACAGGTGGCCTCCTCTTGGGTCCTTCTCAGAGGAGGGAACAAACCAACGCAGTAAAGGGGCCGCCCCTGTTTCAGCCCTCGTTCTTCTTCCGGGACCGCCCACCTCACAGTCTGGTCAGACTCTAAAACTATTTCTGGATCCATAACTACCTGCCTCCCTCTTCCCTGTCCACAGCTTGAGGCACAGCCTGAGTTCTGAGACGGCGGCTCCCATCATTCACTGCCAGAAAGGACCAGGAAAGATCAGGAAGACCAAAGTCCAGCCTAGGTGAAGTTGGACAATTAACTTCTGTGTGCATCTCCTTCCTCAGCTGCAATAGCTCCCGCCGGGCTTGAATGAGATAACATTTGTAATTTGCTTAGCAGTTTTTCACACAGTGCACATCTGACAGACGCTTAGTTATTTCCTTGTTAGCAATCATGAAAAAACTGCTCAGAATCACTTATGAGGAGAGAGACGCAAAAGGACAAGGGAGGGGAGGCCTCGGGAATGCCTTCGTTGTTGGACGTACCCAGGGGTCCAGCGCCTCGGGGGCAATGTGGAAGCAGGCCCAGGAACTTAGGGTTCCCTTGGCCCCAGCTGTGCCCCCAACGGGCCTTAGCCCCAAGAAGTCAGTGGGAAAGGACCCGTAGGGACAGAAGCGTATAGGGCGGGACTTTCAGAAGGGGCGTGGTCCTGACGAAATGGTCCATTTCCCAGGAAACTGCCGAGATTTTCCTGACCCCAGGCACGGGATGCCCGGCAGAGGCTTTGGAGCTCTGGCCCTGCGCTGACCACGCGTCCTCACGCACTTCCCCAGGGCTGACCTCCCAGTCTGCACACGCAAACGGGGGGTTGCCTCTGCTGCACTGGGGGCGAGGAGGAGGGTTTGGGGGGGTTAGAATGCTTTAACGGGGGAGGTTGCTAGGGGGCCGATGAATCATAAAAACCGTGTTACTTGAGACTAGTCAAGCTCCGTTAAAACGAGCGTGAGGTTCTTCGAGGGGTGAGAGGGAGCAGAGGCCACAGAATCGAAGAAATGGCCCACGGAGGCCCAAGGGGGAAGCGAAACGCAGAGACGGAGGGGCGGGGCTCCCCGTCCAGAGCAGGCTGCCGCCCGGAGCAGGGAGTGAGAAGGGGGGAGGGGCTGGGAGAGTGCTGCCGCTATAAAGGGAGGCTGCGGGAGGGGGCACGGAGACGGGCACTCGTGGGTCTGAGGCCACGTGCATACACGAACGCGCCTCGCCAAACGCCACCTTAAAACACGGCAGTTATCTTCTCCCACCCACTCCCATACATCGCATTCCCACTTTCACTCAGGGACCCCCCCCCCAATGCCCGGACCAGGGAGTCGGAGGGCGCATGCGCCGCCTCCGTTCCCTAGGGGGAGCGCTCCCGATCTTCACACAGGCTCAGCCACTCGCAGCTGAAGCCCCCAGGCCGAGCGGAAGTCATTCCTCCGGCGCCAGGACCAGGCCCCCGGTCCTTCATAGTTTTTTTGTCAGTGCCGTTCCCTTAATGCTCAGTGCATCAATCCACACACAAAGAGGTCATGGTAGTAGGAACTGTGCATTCTGGGAAATAAAATCCCAACTAGGGAAAGCCATGGGGATCGTACTGCGCACGCGCCTCTCAGTATTCCAGTCCCCGTAAGGCGCCGCAGTTCGCACCAGGCCGACATTTGCACTGCAGCTGGAGAGGGGCGGGGTTCGGAGCGCCAGCTGAAGGGTGATTCTAAGGGCGCCCTGCCAGAACAGGGCTGACTACGGGGAACTAGGGGCAAGTGGTTAGAGCTCCGAGAAGCCGACCATAGCCCCCCCAAATGGCCTCTTAGAGTGCTGTAAAGGGAGGGCGGGGATGGGGGTCGATCCCAAAGGAGGGTTCAGTGGCCCGGGCGAGGTGGAGAAACCCTTTCCCCAAGAACCCCCTTCTCCAGTGGGCCCAGCCTGTGTTCGGGCTTGAAATCCTCCAATGAAGGGGACCCCACTGCTCCCTGAAACAGCCCACGGCACATCTGGATGCCTTCGTTAGCATAACTGGCATTTACGGGGCGGGGGGGGGGGGAGGGGGTAAGAGAAGAACACAGCTCTATGGTATGTTCCAAAGGCCCCTCGAATTCAATGAAGTAAGTGAGGGGCACGTGAGCGGTCTGGGATCCACACGCCCCCCTCGGACCACGCCACTCTACAGCCGGCTTCTACTCTTGGGGTGCCCTCGGCTGTTGGAGGGAAACACACGTCCCCACTCACCATGGGTTTTCTATCGATCACGATTCACCCCTCCCGATGACGACACTTGGATTTTAATCATAACCATTTTTGTAAGGAGGAGGGAGGCTCGGTTGGTGCAGGGGAAAGAGCCCAGACCTTTAGTCAAGCTTCATCTTGAGTTCAAATCGGGCCTCAGACACTCCCTGTGCATTTGCCTCAGTTTCCTCATCTGTTACAATGAGCTAGAATCTCTGGTATCTTAGCCAAGAAAACCTCAAATGGAGATACAAGGAGTCAGACAACAAAGGAATACACACCCGTATTATTATTATATAAACAATAACGTACAGATAGATATAAGTCCAGATCACCTCTTCCAGCAGTAGGTGCAATAGCTCCGGTGAAGAACAGACACATGCTTGGAGGACCACCTGCAGCCGCAGAGTGAGCCGCCCCATCTCTGATCTCCCGGACCCTCTGCTGGGGACATCTCTCTGCAGGAACCCGGTCTTTAAAACTCTTTCCATGAACCACCCTCTGAGAGAGAGTGTTTAGAAAGGTTTTCTTTCTCTTTTCAGTCCTTTTTAAGCCGGAGAATCAGCAAACAAAACACTGGTTTTCTCTGAAGCCCGGAGACCAGACCAGCCAGTTGCCTGGACACCGTGTTGTCCAACCAGCACCCTGACTCTTTGGGCTCCCACAGCCTTAGTAAGACTTCTGCTTTTCTTTCCAGGGCAAACCATTCATAATGAAACGCACTGCCTGGAAGGTGGCTTTCTCAGGGCCAAGGACATCATTCCCTCCAATCCACCACCAATCACTCAGCTGGCTTTTCTCAGCTGCTTCCCTTCTGAAGGGCCACAGCCCCCGTCCAGCATCTGTTCAGCGTCACAGCTGTGCTGCTTTCTTCGCTTGGATGGTTCTAGTCAAAGGCTTAAATAAGAGCCTCAAAGATTTGCCTTTTACGTCAAAAGGCTACCAAAGAAACTACCAAATTTTCCCATCAAACCCAGAGCCATTTTTCAATCAATCATACCTCCATCTACAAATGTTTCTAGGATGTTTCATTTTTCCTCTGTACACATTATATACATATATGTACATTGGGGAAGGTGTCGACCAAACCAGCTCTGAAATCTCCAGCAAGTCAGTTGATTTCTTTGGTGTCTTAAGATAATTCTTCACATTTCTCTAGTTTTTAATAAATAAAAAATTATAATTAAAAAGGCATTTTCTACCTCTTCATTATTGTTAACTGTTTCCACATAAATAAGGCCTCACTCCACTTTGTTGGCACCAAGATCCAATTCCTCAGGTCTTAGACCATAGATAATTTTTCTCTCCACATTTATCCATGATTGCACCTGCAAGCTGTTTCTTCGTGCACAGAATTTAGATTAAAAGTCTTTATCCACAAGAGGGGCAATGTCCCACATTCTCAAAGAATACAAATCACTTCATTTACACCACAGCACTTCCCCCCCCCATTAATTTCTTCATATAAAAAGGGCTTTAAAGAAATGATTTTCTGATTTTTTTTTTAAATATAAAGTTCCCCTTAGGGAACTTACACCCACAATTCCTAATTCCATTTTGGGGGGTCAAGAAGGATCATTCTAATCCCTCCTTCAAATGACAGCCATTCAGATACTTAAAAGATGGCTAGGAGTCCCTCTAGGTCTTTTCTCCAGGCTAAAAACACTAGACTGCCCTCCTTAAGGGAAAAAAAAAAAAAAAAAAAAAAAAAAAAAAAAAAAAAAGGCCCAGAAATACCTTGCTCTTGTCTTGCACTGAACACATGACTTCATATGTGGTTAAGGGTAGGGCAGAGGATAATGAAACTTGACCATTTCTGGAAATTCTTAAAGCACCACAACAATGTCATAATGTATTTTTGTCTGTTGTTACTGTTGCTATATTAAGCTACTATCTTACCAAAATATTTAAAGTAACAAAACCTCCTAAATCTGGTTCCAATTGCTGTTAAATCAAACTTTGATGCTCCCCCCTAAACCTCATCTTGGATTTTTGAAAATTTGCTTAAAATCCAAATATAAGGCCTAACAGTTAAACTTATTTGATTTGATTCTTTGAAATTTAACCTGCTGTTCTGGACTCTTAACAACCATGTTCACTCTCCGTACCAGATTTGTATCATCTGAAAATTGTTCATTTATGTTTTCATCCAAGTCACTTATACAAATATTCTAATAGTCAAATGTCCAGAACTTTCCTACTGCAAATTTTTTTTAACATTATATTAAATCACTAATGACTCTTAAGGAATGATCTTAAACCCATTTGGGGATCTATTTAATTGAACTAGTGTCTAGCTCAGTTTTATGCGCAACATCAACTGTTTTGCCAGACTGTTTTTATGGGTCACCATATTTTTTCCTGATCTTCCATTTTAGTGACTCTGAAAGAAAAAAAGGAAAAAGCAAACAATGAAATCAATTAAGGCCAGTGAAATCTGTTATTTTTGAAGTTGTTATGGATTTTTTTCCCTATAATGCCTTCAACTTTATAACAACTGAAATTGTTTTCTCCAAAGTAACCCATGACCTTAGTTGTTGAATCTTTTCTTAATCTCTATCCTCTTTGTAACAAAGGAAACTCTTATCCACTTTCTCTTCCTGGACACTCTGGGTTTTTCTTACACTAATCTCTCCTGGTTCATCACCTGCCTTTCTGATTATTTCTGTCTCCTCATTCATGTCACATCCTCTAACTGGGATGCTCTCACCAAGGTTCCATCCTAGGCCTTCTCTTGTTTTCTCTGTACTGTCTTTCTCAGTAACCTCTCGAGACTCCATGGCTCCATTAGCTATCATATCCACTCAGGTGTTTTTCCAGCTTCAGCTGTCTCTCCTCCAACCTCCAGTACTGTATCCAAATGGCTGTTAAGACATTTCAAACATATTAGACTCAACGTGCTTAACAAGGAACTTACCATTTTTTAACTCTTAACTTTTTAAATCCCCTCATCTAGACTGCAAGTCTTCTACATGGCTGTCTACTTCAATTCTCTTATACTCCAGCTCATTTTACACACCGATTACAAAATCAAGTGATTTTCCTAATTCTGACTTTATCACTCCTCTACTCAAACAAATCCACTGGTTTCCTACTGCCTCCAGAATACAATCTCTACCTTTAGCTTTTAAAACCTGGGTTTATCCTACCTTTCCAGCGTTGTTAAACATCGTTCCCACTCTGAAATCTTGATAAATTGGCCTTCTTCCTATTCTTTGACCACAACACTATACAACTTATCTCTGTAGCTATTCACTGATCATCACCCCATGCTTGGAAAGCTCTTCCTCCTTACCTCTATTTAGCAGTCAGTCTCTCCCTTTAGGATATAGCTTGGGTACCATCTTCTGCAGGAAGATTTTCCTCATCCCTGAATGACTAATGGCCTTCCACATCATGTTAAAATTTAATAACTTTGTATGTGTATAGTCAACTTTACATGCATTTTGTTACATATATATGTATATACACACACACACATAAATGTCTCCCATATTAGAATGTAATTTCTAATAGGGAATTTCATCCTTAGTACTTGTATTTCTAACATTTAGCACAGTGCTTGGTAAAATAAACAAAAAAAGGTACTTAAAATATGACTGAATTGATTTCACATTTTTATGGATATTTAATTTCATAGGACCTTTTCTATAATTAATATAGAAAGTTGTCCTTTGTAACATTTAAGAGGAAAAATTAGTTCATTTTTTTATTATAAACTTCACATTAATAACAAACACTGACATTTCAATATAGAAAAAAACAGAAAGAACACATATGAAACTAGTGATGTTTATTATACATAGGTTTAAAAAATGTATATATTAAATTTAATTGGTTAATACCATCACTACTATGTATATCGCTATCCCCTTTTCGATGTTCTTTTGCTCTTTCCTGGCATTACTTATTTTTTTTGCATGAAAACTCACCCAATCCTTTTTACACCTATTGCTGCCAAGGAAAGCCCTCAGAATAAAGCAAAATCAATTCCGTAATGTTATTAGTGGAAACGAATGTCTCATTCTGCACTTCTAAGCCATCACCACATCTAGCAAGTTTTAAAATACATGCAATGAATACATGAAAAACCCATTTATTAAATGTTTCTTTCTTGCCAGGCACTGTGTTAAGCATTAGGGGTAAAAATACAAAAAGCAATATCATACCTTCCTTAAGGAGCTTTTATTCTAATATGCAAATATGCATATGAAGAATGGCGGCTATAGAGGCAAGATTTGTTCTAAAAAATGATAGATACAGAAGATCATAGGGCTACTGATGGACTTGTATTTCCTGGCCCTAAAATGGAAAGTGTGAAGATGGAACAAAGAAACATGGCAGGAAAATGGTCAGAGTCATGCAATGTGTTTAACTATCCATTCTCCTCCTTTCCTGCTAGGGGAGGAAGGTACATTCTTTCATGTTCTTAGGATTTAACTAGTCCTCATAATTATATAGGACTGGGTTGTTTTGTTGTTATTTCTATTTATGTTCCTGTAGCTATTATGTAAATTATTTCTTATTCCTTCTTTCTCATATTTCATATATTTAATTTTTTGTATTACTTCTTACGGCACAGGATATTGCAACATATCCACATGCCATAATTTGTTTCATCATCCCATAATCAAATAGCACTGATTTTAATGTAATTTGTTTTAATGCATTATTCTTTTTTTCCCCTGAGGCTGGGGTTAAGTGACTTGCCCAGGGTCACACAGCTAGGAAGTGTTAAGTGTCTGACACCAGATTTGAACTTGGGTCCTCCTGAATTCAGGGCTGGTGCTCTATCCACTGCACCACCTAGCTGCCCCTTAATGCATTATTCAAAGGAGTTTTTCTCCAGTATCAGTTCTCTAACAAGCTTTCTCATCACTGACCACTTTCCTACATTCACTCCTTCCTCCTGCCTTTGCACATGGCCAAGTCCCACTGAGCACCATTACCTTCCTCAAGATATTGGCACCTCTGCTATTCTCACAGAGTTCTTTTCATTCTTGGCAAAACAACTTGGAGAAAGCTCTCTGTTCTCAGAGGCTTTATGCGCTCTCCTCTCCCAGTGATTGCTTAATTGGCAAGATCAATGTCCTGTGTAATTTCTTTGATCTTGTTTTAGCATTTGACACTACTACCAAACTCCTCTTGAATACTCTAATCATCTCTGGGTTTTCCTAACACTGGTTTTCTTCTTACCTGGACAATACTTCTCCTCAGTTTCCCTTGCTGATGATTTTCCCTGTCATGACCATTAAGTTTATGTGCACCTAAAACTCTATCCTGGTCTTCGCTCTTTCTCAATACTATATTATTTAGTGATTTCAACACCTCTCATTGATTCAAATGTCATTTTGTTCAGATAAATCCACAATTTATAGGTCCTGCCCACTCTTTCTCCTTAGTTCCACCTCATGTCCTGATCCAGGTAATGGACATATCTAAATGAATGTCTTACAGGCATCTCAAACACAACATGTCCAAAACGTTTTATTACACGCCTCCAGATCCTAATTTCTCCCTAATATTTCTATAAGTGATTAGGATCTTACTATTCTCCTACTCACCCAGGTTCAAAAACTTGGTGTTTTCCTTTGCTCTGCACTCATACTCAAACCACAAAAGAAATCTATTGTCAAGCTGCCATCTTTATCTTTGCAATGGTCTCAGAAACATCTGCTTCTATCCACTCACAAAGGCGCCATCCTAGTGCATTTCTTCATCATCTTGTACCTGTACTACAGTAACTTCATAGCGTGTCTCCCTGCATTCTCTCTCCACGTGACAATGCTTCCTCTTTAGAGCCTTAAAAGTTACCCAGTTCGATTATGAAAGCACTTTTCCTCTCTCCCAAAACCCTCTCACACTCCAGTAGCTCCGTAATGACTCAAGCAAGTACACAGTGGATAGAGCACTGAAGGTAAAAGTCAGGATAACCTGAATTTCAAGTCTAATTTCACTAGAAGACATCACCTCAGACCGACTTGGCTTCCTCATGTATAAAACCTATCTCCCACGGCAGTAGACAAAATGAGAGATTCATAAAGCACTTCAAGGGTCATGTAAATGCTAGCTATGGTTTCCAAATAAATTCTTCAATTTGATATTTAAACCTTTTACAACTGATCCCTTCCTATCTTTCCGATCTCTTTAGATATCACTTGCTTTCTCAAACTTTGCAAGACTAACATATTGGGCTATTGTATTTCTTACTTTTGAGTTTTCAGGATGATTCTTCTCCATATTTCAAGGTCATTCCCTCCTTCCTTTCACCCCCAGAATTCCTGTTTCCTTCAAGTGTCAGTTCAAGCCCAACCTTATATTTGGATTCTTGATCTCCTAGTCATTAGTAACCTCCCTAAACTAACTTGTATTAATTTAGCACATGCCATATATATACTTATATATCCACGGGTTGTCTCCTTCATTAGAATGTAAACTCTTAAGAGGGAAAGGACTATTTCTCTTTTACCTTTGTATCCCCAGGATTTAGCACACTGTCTGATATTGCTGTAAGCACTTAATAAACATTTGATTGATTCGTTGTATTCCATTCTATCCAATATGAGGTTTTGATGAACCCTTTTCCATTCATAATAATCAAAGGATTTCTCTCCTGTACAAGTTTTCGATGTGTAATAAGACTTGCCTTCCAGCCAAAGGCATTCCTAGTTTCACAACAAAAGCCTCTTCTCCAGGATGAATACTCTGAGTTCTTTAATGGTTTTGAAATCTAACTGCTAAAGACTTTTCCTGCATTCATGCATATGAGAGTTTTTCTCCAGTATGAATCCTCTGATAAATAACGCTTGTCCTCCAAAGGAAAACTTTCCCATAATCACTATATGAAAAGGGTCTCTGTAGTATGAGTTCTCTGATGATAAAATATACACTCTGGTTATAAGCTTTCCCAAATTCATTGCATTCAAATGGTTTCTCCCCAGTGTGTAATCTCTGATGCATTTTTAGCTTTTCCATGTTGCTGAAAGTTTTCCTACATCTATTACAAGCAAAGGATTTTAGTACACTGTTTTTTTCTGATATAAAATAAGGTTTCTCCTCTAATACTTTTCCACATTTGTTACATTCAGATGGTTTCTCTTGAACGTGAATTCTCAGATGTTCGATAAGATATTCCTTCCTGCTAAAGGCTTTCCCTCATTCATTACATTGAAATGGTTTCTCTCCAGTGGATTCTCTGATGACTAATGAGACATTCCTTTCTGTTAAATGTTTTCCCACATTCATTACATGAAAAGGGCCTCTTTCCAGTATGAGTACTCTGATGGGTGATAAGTTTGGCCTTTTGGCTAAAGGCTTTCCCACATTCATTACATGAAAAGGGTTTCTCTCCTGTATGAACTCTTTGATGTGTACTGAGGTTACCCCCAGCAGTAAAGGCTTTTCCACATTTATTACAGTTAAAGGGTTTTTCTCCGGTATGAATCCTCTGATGGGTAATAAGATTTCCCTTTTCTCTAAAAGCTTTCCCACATTCATTACATTCAAAAGGTTTCTCTCCAGTATGAGTTCTCTGATGATTCATAAGTCCTTCCCTCCGGCTAAAGTCTTTTCCACATTTACCACATTCAAAGGGTTTCAGTCCAGTATGAGTCATCATATGTGCAATGAGGTTTCCCCTCACACCAAAGGCTTTCCCACATTGATTACACGCAAAGGGTCTCTCTCCAGTATGTGTTCTTTGGTGTCTATTGAGGTTTCCACTCGTATTGAAAGCTTCCCCACATTCATTACATGGAAAGGGTTTCTCTCCAGTATGAATTCTTTCATGTCTTTTGTAGCTTCCCCTTGTACTGAAAGCTTTCCCACATTCATTACATGGAAAGGGTCTCTCTCCAGTATGACTTCTCTGATGTGCACTAAAGGTTGCCCTGCCAATGAAAGCTTTCCCGCATTCGTTACACGTAAAGGGTTTCTCTCCAGTATGAATTCTCTGATGGGGAATAAGATTTTCCTTTCGACTAAAAGCTTTTCCACATTCATTACATTCAAAAGGTTTCTCTCCAGTATGAATTCTCTGATGCACATTGAGGTTTCCCTTCTCACTGAAAGCCTTCCCACATTCATTACATTCAAATGGCTTCTCTCCAGTATGAATTCTCTGATGTTTATTAAAGTTTCCCTTCTTACTGAAGATTTTCCCACATTTGTTACATTCAAAGGGTTTCTCTCTACTCTCAATTTCTTGATGTACAATATATTCTTTTTCACTGAAGATTTTTTCAAATTCATCATATTCAAAAAGTTTCTCTCTAATATGAATTCTTTTAGATTTAGTCAAACTTTCTTTATAGCTGAAGGCTTTCTCATATTGCTTACACTCATTTGTGTCTCTGCTCTGACAGTCAATAAGATTTGACCTTCTGCCAATGGCTTTGCCATCTTTCTTCTGTTTATACTGTTTCTCTCCAGCATGTATTCTATGAAATTTAATGAGATCTGAGTGGTACCTAAAGGGCTTCTTACATTTGGTATACATAGAAAAATTCTTCCCTAAGGAGGATGGATTATGAGTAATTAGACCAGGAAAATGTTTGATGCCTCTTCCAAGTGTCTTATAATTATAGAGATGATTCCCCATTGTTCCTCTCCACAGTGAAAAGACTGGTCCAAAGCTAAATCTTCTCCCAAATAGATTACTCTGAGCTCCACTTCCTTTATTAAGAGTTGTTCTAGGAGTGACTATTATTTGTCTGTATCGTCTCTCCAGGATGTCCTTTGGTTTTTCTAAATCAACATCATATTCTCCAGATTTCTCCACCTTGCAGTGCCAAGCTATGTCCTTTGGAAGTATCTTCCTGCATGATGCTTCTAAAGAAATGTTCTGCATCAGACTTGAGCTCCTTGTTTCAAATTTGATTTCGTTGCTAAGGGAATCTGAAAAATGTTTTTAAAAAAATTACTAGTCACTGATTCGGTACTAAGAGCAAGGAACTTTCTTTAGAGCAAGTTCTAGTTTATGTCTCTGCCAATAAGGATAATGATGTTCACTGTGAACCAAAGTTCAATTTTCGGCTTTGAATTTTCTCATTCTGTTTCCTAATCCTTTAGAAGGCAAGAAAAACCAGATCTATTGCCAAAAATGTCTGCTCTGGCAAAATAAAAGGGAATGATTTTTGAAGGATCAAATGATCTATTTTAATAGATGACTTCAATAAAGGCATATATGATAATACAATGAAATATAAAAATGATAAACTTTGAAAAAGTAACTAACAATATGTGTGAGAATTGAGCTTCAAAGGGATCTCAACAGGCTAAATCAATATGATGAAATTTATAAGAAAAATAAGAGCAGGAACCTTAGAGAAGTATACTTGAAACAAGGATACTTACAACAAGGTATTAACTTAGTAGAATTGATGAGATGATGATTCTCTAGTTCACATATATACTTAGTACATTGATTTAATGGTTTTCTAGTTCATACATACTCAGTATGCTGTAATGATGTAATTACAATAAGGTATACAAAGGCTAAGAAGGACTGGAAGAGAGATATTCTATCTTCCACTCACCCTGAGATACCTAGTGCTCAGAGAGGTTAATCCATTTGTTCTGAGACACCCAAGCAGCATGAGTCAGAGACTCGAAAGAATCTCTACCCACCATGCTGCCGCTGAGAGAGAATTGATGGTGGACAGACCAAAAGGCAAGAATGAGCAGCAGAGTTGCTAAGAAAGTTGCAAAGAGAGAAATTTAGACTTGATAGAAGTGGAAATTTCTTAATCATTCGAGCTTCAGAAAAGTGGAGAGGACTGCTTCTGGGAGCAGTGATTTTCTTTGGAAAATAAGCTACAATTATTTGACAGTTATTGGTTATGGAAAGGATTAGACATTCATGAAAGTTCATGCAACTATTAACTTCTATAATTCTCTGACAAAGCTAAAATGAGACATTTATCTCAATTATGGAGAACTGTACATTTTCTATTAAAATTTTTCCAAGGGAAGAAATTAAGGGAGGAAATATAATAATGAAAATTAAATAGGACTGGGGTTAGAGTTGGGAAAAAAAATTAAAATCATAAACAGAGTGTATTGAACATCCACGTGCAGTTTAACATTTAGTAGCTTGAACTGTTCCAAATATATTCCTGAAGAGAAAATTAAGGTATCATTAATTAGGCTATCTAAAAGCAGTGATAAAAAACAAAAAACAAAACAGATATTATATTTTAAGAAATTAAAAACGAGGATCAGCTAGGTGGCGCAGTGGATAGAGCACCAGCCCTGAATTCAGGAGGACCCTAGTTCAAATCTGGTTTCAGACACTTAACACTTCTTAGCTGTGTGACCCTGGGCAAGTCACTTACCCCCAGCCTCAGAAAAAAAAAAAAAGAAAAGAAAAGAAATTAAAAACAATAACTGGCCAGAAGTAAAAACGAAAGCAGAAAACATCGAGAAACTGCAAAATGAAAAGACCAAGGAATATCCTGGCCACAGTCCAGAGCTCTGTCAAAGAAAAAAGTACAACTAAGTAGCCAGAAGTAAGAGTTCACACAAGTATCACACAAGAATTAGCAGCTATTACTATAATGAGGAGGAAATTTTGGAATATAAGGTCCCCAAACCCAAAAGATATTGGCTTACAAGTAACAATAAATGGTTACCTTGCAAAAAATGGGGAAAATGAAAGAGGTTTTAAAAATATTTTAAGTATTTCTGATGAAAAGATAAGAAATGAATTGATATTATGAAATGCAAACACAGGAGACAAGAGAAACCAGAAGGGTAAATGCATTTGACCTAAAGTAAGGGACTAGCCATAAAAATGATTATATTCTACTAGAAAGAAAAGATTCCCATGGCTATTTAGGACCTTAATGTCCCCAAGTGTCATAAACAGAATTATATAGAATACAAAGGGCTTAGATGGAGAGCTCCTATGCTTTCATGTTCATAAGAGAAGAAAGAGGGAGGCAAAAAGGAACTATGTAGGTAGATACAGAGAAGAAAATAAATCATTAATGAAATCAAAAAGAAAAAAAGGGGGAAATTTAAGGGAAAAAAAAAAAAGGGAAGGCAATAATTAATTAGAACCAATAAGCAATTCACTGGAAAATCAAATCCTGAAGCTAAAATACTTTGGCCACATGATGAGAAAGCGCTGATGTTGGCAAAGATTCAAGGCAGAAAGAGAAGGGACTGGAAGAGAAGGAGATCATTAGATCATGTCAGGGAAACAAGATAAACGTGAAAGACTGTGAGATAGGGGAGCATAGAATAGCTTGGTAGTTCATGGAGTCAAAAGGAGTCAGATACAACTGATGACTAAACAACATTGTTTTGATAATCATATACCAACAAAATGGATGACTTCAATTAAACAGATACTAGTCAACAAAAAATGAAGAATTTGATAGACAAAAAAGAATCTAAATAAATTATTCTCAGAAAAATAAATGGAATGAATCATAATTGGAGTTCCAAATAAAAAACTCTGGGTCAGATAATTCTACAACGGAGCTCTATGAAATATTCAAAAGCAACTGGTTCCATTCTATAACGAGGGAATACTTTTGATGGGGGCAGCTAGGTGGCGCAGTGGATAGAGCCCCAGCCCTAAAGTCAGGAGGACCCGAGTTCAAATCTGGTCTCAGACACTTAACCCTTCCTAGCTGTGTGACCCTGGGCAAGTCACTTAACCCCAGCCTCAGGGGAAAAAAAAAGAAATATGCTTTTGATAACCAAGCAGACAAAAAGAGCACATTATGGACTAATGTCCCTATGGAATACTGATGCAAGAATGTTAAATATTAGAAAAGGAATATTGAAAAAGATGATGACTAATTGGAATTTATACTATGAAAGTTCAAGATTTTAGTAAAATTATTAATGTAAATGGCCAAAGGAATAGAAAAAGACAAAAAGAAGGAAAAAGAAATTTTAAAAGAAACACAAATTAACTAGAAGCATTAGGAAAAATCATTTACCTTTTCAAATTTCTAAAAAAGGCAAATGACAGTTTCTCTGAAATAGAATATCAAATCACAAAAATAATAAAAGTATAAAACCAAATACAGGAGAGCTATGACCAGTGGGCTACCACAATGTAGACACAGCAGCCAAGCTCTCCTGCATTGGATCCAGGGACGGCACTGCCATACTGGACAGGACAGAGAACGAGGCAGAGGAGCCGCCTCCCAGCATCTGCCTGCTCTTCACCCACCTTGATGAGACCCACTGCAGTCTCTGCTCTCGGGACTCCAGGCTCCTTCTGGCTTCTCCAAAAGAGAGATCGCATCCAGTCTGGAAACAGGAATCCCTGCACACAGGGACAGAACATCCGGAACTTAATTACTCAGGGACAAGCAGGGGGGGAGGATGCCCAGAGGGCTCTGAAGCTGCCAGCTCTGTCTCCCCCTGCAGCAGGGCCCCGACCCTGGGTCCACTTTCCCTCCACCTGTGCTGTCTGTCCCAGACACGCTCACTGGGAGCCAAGCTCTTCATCCAAGGGCATCTTCAATCCAGGCAAGAGCATTTCCTTCCCCACTGGGACTCTCCTGCTCAGATCACTCCCAGATCCTTTGCAGAAGACTCAAAACTTGTCAAGACTCTGAGACAAGCCCAACAGTGCTGCCCTCAAGGAGGAGGCCCAGAAACCCTGACTGTGCTCAGATTGTGGCCTCCATTTGGACTCAGGGCTGGATCTCCTCAGTCCCTGGGCTGAGCTCCACTGAGGGCAGATGTGGAGAGTGGGCGGGCCGGGCTGCCTGGAGGAAGCTACAAAGCCCCTAGAAGGCCCAGCTCCCCCCGGCTGTGCCCTGACTCCGGCATCCAGCCACAACTGCACTAGGGGGGAGTTATACAAAGCCCTCAGGGATTGAAGAGAGGGTGAAAAATAGGAACAGGCCCATAGGGGGAGCTTTGGACACCGGCCTCCGTGTGCTTCCCAGAACAAGCCGCCCCATCTGCCCATCAGAGACGGCCCTCTCAGGGGCTCTCCCTCACCCCTGGACTTCTCAGCTCCCTCATGGTCTCGTGGCTTTCTTCCCTGCTAAAATCCTTCCTGCCAAAGCCAGCCCCACTCCCCCGTGACTCCAGGACCTTTCCTCTGGATTATCCCCAGTTCTCTCTGGCACGTCTTGTTTGCCCCTAAGCAGTTTGTTGTCCCTCCCATGTGACCGGGAGCTCCCTGAGAGCAGGAAGGCTCCGGGCCTTTCCTTGGGGGCCCAGTTCCCAGAAGAGTGCCCAAGCCACAGGAGGACCTTAAGGTTTCCCTAGTGCACTGAGCAGGCGCCATAACATAAATGAGGAGGATTCCCAAAGATCAGGAACAGGGGAGGAAGCTGGGCAGGAGGGCTGCCCAGTGACACCCTGGACCCCCCACTTCTAGGGGAACAATGGCAAGAGCCACAAGGACAGTGGGGCCTTAGAGACTTCCCCTGCAGCACTGGGGGGAACTTCCAAATCCCACACCTGTGTGAGACCGGTCAGGGTCTAGTTAGACTTGGAAGGACAAGGTCAGCAGCTCTGCTCTGTGCTTGGAGAGGGAGGCTGGTCCCTGGCTCTCCATCACTAGGGGTCAGGCTGGAGAGGAGATACTGAGCGGGCCACAAAATGGGCCTCCACTGAGAGAACCTCAGGGGCATAAGGGAGAGAACCAGGACACAAAATAGGAAACAGGACATTTGGGGGATGGAGCAAAACCATCTGGGGGACCACTGGGGGGGGGCACTTCTAGGTGCACAAAGCTGCAGAGTCAGAAGGTGCTGTATGGAGGAACCCAAGGGAGGCAACCCATGGAAGGCAGACTGAAATGTGTGGGAAAGGCCCAGAAGGGCAGGGGGAGCCCACGTTGGGAGGGAGTCTTTTGGCTGCTGAAGAGAGGCCCGGAGACAATCACCCCAGAGGTCTTCTCCCTCACGGGCACAAAGGGGCGGGGCTTGCACAAGGACTGGCAGCCAGGAAGCTCTTCCTCCAACTCGGCTCTGCCCTCCCCAAGGGGACAGCGGCGCTTACCCACAGAGAGCAGGTTCTGGAAGGTCTCCAGCATCACGTCCCTGTGCAGGGCCCTCTGGGCCGGCTCTAGGACCCTCCACTCCTCCCGGGTGAAGTCCACGGCCACGTCCCAGAAGGTCACCGGCTCCTGAACCAGACACAAGCCTGCTGAGCCACAGACCCAGCCCGCCTCGGGGTCCTGCTCCCCTACTTATGGGGGCCTCAGGAGCCTGCACACACCGGGGTCCCCCCCGCCCCCCCCCACATCCTCTCCAAGAACCCCCAGGGCCCGGGGCCCTTTCCTTCCGAAGCCCCAAACCTCCCGTGAAAATGCGCCGGCGTGTGACCCCGAACCCAACACTGACACTGGCGATCACGGCCCAAATATGGACCTCCTGTAGGGGCCCTGACTGACCCCTCTCTGTTGTTTTATTTTCCACTTTTAATAGTATTTTATTTTTCAAAATATAAGTAAGGATAGTTTTCAACATTTGTTTTTTAAACTTTGTATTCCAAATTTTTCTGCCTTCTTTATTTCTTCCCCAAGAAAGCGAGCACAGGTGTAAGACTTCTAAAGATATTTCCATATTTGCAATTTTTGTGTCAGAAAAATCAAATCAAAAGAAAAACAAACACCAACAAAAAAGGTACAAATGCTGTGCTGTGATCCATGCTCAGTTCCCACAGTCCTCTCTGGGGGAGTCTCTCTCCATCACCAGACCATGGGAACTGGCCTCGGTCATCGTCGGAGAGAGTCCCGTGCATCAGAACCCATCATCGCTGTTGCCGTAGGTAATGCTCTCCTGGTGCTGCTAACTTAGTCAGAGCCAGTTCCCGTCAGTCTCTCCGGCTTCTCTGAAATCCTCCTGCTGGGCTTTTCTTACAGAACAATAATATTCCATAACGCTCACACACCACAACTTCCTCAGCCAGTCCCCCTGACGGGCGGCCCCTCAGTTTCCAGTTCTTTCCCACTTCAAAAAGGGCCGCCCCAAACGTTCTGCACATTTTCCCTCTAGAAGGAACACGGCGTCCGCGTCAGAATGTGGCGGCTGCTCCCCTGCACCCGGCTGCTTCACCTCCTCCCTCTCTCCTTCTGTCCCTTTCTGACCCTGACTGATCACCTCCTCCCTGTGCATCCATGTCCCGAGAGAGGAAGGCCCCAGGCCCACCCTGACAGCCTTTGCATCCCTTCTGACCCGAGGGGGAGGAGGAGGAGAGAAGGGGGGGGTGGAGCTGGGACTCACCTGAAAGGGGGCCATGAGGAAGCCAGAAGCCGGGCCCTGCTCGGCCTCCATCCTGGGAAGAGCAGGGTCTTTGCAGGGCTGAGCTGGAGGAGAAAGAAGCTGTGAGGGGCCCAGACCCGCTCTGCAGGGGCTCCTGGACAAGTGCCCCCCCCCAGCACCTCTGGGAGCTCAAGAGTGCTGGAGCCTCTCACAGAGGGCGGGGCTGCTGAAGAAGAAGGCCCAGGCCCCCCCAGCCCCGCCCTGCCCCAGGGGCTTTCCCACGTGGGAAGGGAGCCTGGCAGAAAGGGAGGAAGCAGGAGCCCTGAGGGCAGGCCGTCCTTCTGAGGGCAGGTGAGAGCTAAGGGCGCTGGATGGAAAAGCGGCGGGAGTTTGAGGGCCGGCACCTGCTGTGTTCTGTGCAGGCTGTGGAGACACCGAGGGGGAAAGGAAGCGATCCCGGCCTGGGGAAATGAGGCAGGTGGGACCGAGACGGGAAAAAATGCTACACATCCACACACACACACACACACACACACACACACACACACACACACACACACACTGTACACACTGGCTCGCCACAGGCCCGATGGGCTTCAGCCCTGAGTGACCCCAGTGCCTCAACCTCCCCAGGAGCTCCAGGCTCGGGCAAGTTTTTCACCAAACATTTCGGGGCAAATTGAAGAAAATCATCACAGACACAAGTGGCTGGGATGAATGTCCGTCAGCCTCGGGCCGAGCGCTGCTCCCGCACGGGGAACCTTCCTCCTAGAGTCAGGCAAGGTTGAAGACCTTCTCTTTCACAGTGACCAGTAACAAGCAGCTCCCAGGGAGCCCGAAAGTCAAAGCCCCGTCCCCAGCCTGGGCCCAAGTCATCCCGGGAGTGTGTGGGGGGAGGGGTCCTCAGAGAGCTGCCAGGGCAACCCCCACCTGCCAACGACCTGACCTCCCCCTGGGACACTCCGAGCCCAGGAAGAACAGCAGCCCCTGCGCCCCTGACTCCTCTCAGCCCAAACCTCCAGTGACCAGCAGGGCAGGGACCCGTGGGGGAGGGGTCATCGAAGACGCAGGGGGGGGTGGGGGGGAAGGGGAGGGGGGGGTCTCACAACATGGCTCCGCACCATCCACTAAGAAAGGCTGACGTCACCTTGGCCTCTGGCCCTGTTTTCTGCTGGGACCCCCTGAGGCGCGGAGTCTCCCCCTTTTCACCAAGCCCAGCTACGAGCCTAGAAGAGGCTCCACAGATGCTCCTTGGAGGGAGGAAGGCCGGTAAAGGGCTTCCAATGCTGCACAGAGGATGCAGAAGTGACCCAAGGATGAGGCAGGGGGCAGGTAAGAGACAAAGCTGGCAAAGGAGCATTAAGGGGACGCCCCGTGGAGGAGGGGACCAGGGGCAAGGAGAGGAGGCGGCTTCAGTCCAGCCGCAAGGAGCGGAGGGTCCCAAAGGACATGAAAGGGGCGGGGGCAAGCGCAGAGGGGAAAGGGGAGGCTGAGGGAGATTGGGGGTGCTGCCCATACAGACACCTTTCAGGTACCCTAACAAGCACTTGCACTGGCACACACTCACTGCGTGCACAGGGACACAGAACCATAGACTGGCTTCCCAAGTCAGGGGGCTCGGCAGAGGCCTCGCGCGTGCTCACTGCCGAGACTGATGCTTGCCTGCCCTCATTACCTATGGCTAGTACAGTGAAAGCCGGAGCTGCGCGTGCGCACGAGCGGGACTGATGCCAAGCCACCCTCCTTCTATGAGCGGTTCACACTGCAGAAGTCAGAATCGCGCGTGCGTACAGTCGCGACTGACGTCCTCCAGCCCTTATTCTTCCCGGGACTCACACAAGCGGACTCGTTCGGGAGAAGGAACGCTGACTGCACAGCTGGCGCTGCTAACATGGTGGTTAGGGGGCGGGGTAGAGGAAGCACGTGCACAGTGCCCCGCCCTCGCTGCCAGGGATAGCTAGTCCCGCAAATCTAAGGGGGGCGGTGGGAGGAGGAGGGGAGGGGAGGGGAGGGGAAGGGAGAGCAAGGGAAGTAGGAGCAGGTACCTCGAGGGCTCAATCACCCCGTCCTCCCGTGCTTACCTCGGTGCCTCCGACAGAGCAGGAAGCGGGGAACGGAGAGCGAGGATGCGATGCAACGCTGACGCTCTTACTCCTTTACCCTCTCCGGGTCAGCGAATCAGAGGGGCATTCAGAGAAGCGGAAGCTTTCCCAGGATACATTTCACTGGGTGACAAGATGGACAGTCTATAGTGCTGCAGACCGGATACCCCAAAACCTTCTGGGAAGTAGAGTGCGGAAGGGGAAGGCCCCGTCGTGCGCGCGCTCGAGAGTCGTTGCCATAGACTACAGATCCCAGGAAGCATTGCGACTTTTTTTTTTTTTTTAAACATCTCCCCCTCTCCCTGCCCTGGAAGCTTTGAGTTTGTGCAATGAATGAAGGTTTGTGTAGATTCCATTCTTTTCCTGGTGTTTGAATTCACCGGGTACTAGCCCCGTTCTGTCCTCCCTTAGGTCTCTCCTCCACAATGACCGCTTTATGTAACACAGTGATTCAGTGTCCCGCCCCTCCCGCACCACGCCCCTGTAACCTCAGGTTCCATTTCGGCGGGTCATTTGTAGTGGGACCAGGACCGAGAAGGGCAGTCCCCACACCCCCAACCCTTAGGGGGCACTGGTTCGGCCTTATGCCTCCATCAGGGCCCCCGGATCCTTTTCCCTCGAGCTTTTCTAGGGCCGCTGCCGGCGCCCCCTAGTGTATATTAGGTTTTGGGGACTAAGAAGAGAGGACTAGTCGCTGTCCATGGTAGACCTAGGAAAAGGAGGTGGGGCTTGCTCTGGGGCCCCCGGAGGCCGTATTCCAGGGCAGTCAGGAGGGAAATCCCTTTGGGATCCGGGAAAAACAGTCCTGAACTCTGTGGCATGAGGTTTCCCCATAGTCCGCCCCGGGTCCAGGCCGAGTGGGGCGATCCCCCGGGAATGGGGTGCAAAAGGGGCGTCCACCCTCGGTTTCTGCTGCGCAGCTTTCCTGCCCTTCCTTGGCTCCTGGCCACTGCGGGGCTCGGGGTTCCCTTCTCTATGTCCGGGACCACGAGACGGGGGAATCTGTAAGGTGGGGTCTTTCTGTGAGGGAGCTGGTGTGGGTGTTTGATATCTGTGTGTTTTGCAGTTTTTAATAAGTAACTTCTATTTCTGTGTTTCTACTTTAGCAAATTCTGTTTCTTTTCAATATAACTTCTAATAAGTAGTAAAATTAGACCCCCTGCTAAAGGCTTCCTCCATTCCTTACATACAAGAAGTTTCTCTCTTATAAGGGTTCTTTGATGGGTAATAAGATTTGCTGCAAGCTTTCCCACACTCCTGAAATTCAAATGATGTTTCTCTTTAGTTCTTTGAGGACAAGCTACAGTACTCGGTGCCTGCAGACTTCCCCCACGTTCATTACAAATAAAGAGTTTTTCGAAGATAAGTGAAGTCCTGGGGGCTGAAAGATTTTCCACATTCATTACATCACACTTCCAATATAAATTTTCTGGTGGGTATTAAAACTTGTTCTCTGGATAAAGGATTGTCCTCATTATATACAAAGGGTTTCTCTCCCGTGGGAACTCTGAAATAGCCCTCAGACTAAAGCCTTTTCTTCATTCCTTACATGCAAAGTATTTCTCTCCCATGTGAATTCTCTGGTGTGCAGTAAGAATTATTCTCTGGCTGAAGGCTTTTCCACATTTATAATGTTGAGGTGTGAGAAATGAGGGTGGAGAAATCCCTTAGTTGTTGCCGCAGATTCTTTGTGTGCAAGCCTAGATGGCAACATTTGTGGCAAAAAGTGGGTTTATTACATTAAGAAAATGGTTTTCTTAGTGGGGAAAAGCCTATTAGGACATTTTTCCCCCAAAGATTTGGGTGCAGAGGCTTTGATTATGTTGTTTCTTTGTCTCAGAGCTGGGGACCCATCTCCAGATGAATTTGAAGGCTTAATTTTCAACTCAATAGAGGATAAGGATTATGCTCCAAGCCAAGATCTCTAATTGAATTGAATGAAATTAGTTATCTGGGAGTTTCCCCTATGAACAGGAGAGTGGGGCCCCTCTTAGAGGGGTTTGAGATTTCTAACCCAGAACCACCCTTCCTCCCCCAAGATTTACATCATTTCCCCCTCAAGCATTCACCTCAAACTCATTTGGTGCAAAGGGATGAAGGCCTCATCTTCTGGAGATGCTTCAAGCTGACAAGGATTGTAGAGTTATCCCTATGTTCAATAGGGGTTCAGGCCAGAAGGGGAAGTGGGAGATATGAAGATGGCAGCAATAGCCTCTACAGGATAAGTGTCCAAGTTGGTTGTCCCATGAATGAGTAGTTGGAAATTCAGAGCGTGGAGCCTGGAGGAAACAAATCTCATAAGCAGATTAAAAAGGCAGGGGCCAATTATGAGTAAAAAATAATGACTAGAAGTGGAGTTAATATAGTGTTAGAGACCACAGCCAGAAATCCCACCCAGAGGAAGACTGTGTGTGTGTTTTCCATAAATATCTTGCATCCAGACAGCTTTCTCTAAGTAGGATGCTCAACCTTCCCCAAGTTGTTGATGTTCATATAGCAGGAGGTATTGACCAGAGCACAAACACCTCCGCTTGAAGCAAGAAGATAATCCAAGGCCATTCAATTATCTAAAACCATGTTAGCAAGAGAATCCAAAGATTCTTGGATCTCTCAGAGATTGTGTGCAATTTTGTTGGCCAGCTGGTTGATTGTGGCAGTCAGGTTGGAAAGGATGTTTTCATGTTCTAAGTATCCCACCTAGGGAGCTAGCATTGCTGTGCCTTTCTTTAACTACCAAAGAACATTTTCCCAAAATCCCCACCTTTGTCTCCTCAAAGGGGTGGGGGCAGTGTTTGAAATGCTAGTATATATATTAAAAGGAGCACTTAGGTAACCTAGGGTACAAGACACAGTGTTTAAAAGGGGTTAAAAATTGGGAGAAAGAATTATGGGGTGAGGAGGGTTCCAGTCAAAGGCATTCCTCCTAACAGGTCCCTCAGAAACATTGAAGTAGAATGGAGAACTTACTGTCCAGAGAAAAGCATATCTCTTAGGTGTACAGATAATACCTTAGGTCAGGTTTTGCAGCGTTTCCTGGTTAATTGTCCCCAAAGTGATTGTAGTTACATAACATTCTATCAGTTGGAATGTCAGTTTTCAGAAAGTTATGACGAAGCTTCATGGAAGGTGCTGTAGAAGCATTAGGAGTGAGTTTGCTAGCATAATCTTGGAATGGATGCCCTACAGTTTTTTCTCAGGGGAGTCCATAGATAGGTACAGCTAGCTTGACCCACTTGTGCAGCTGGTACAGGTTGCCAAGGTGAAATTGCAGCAGCCTTGAGAAGAGTCACACTCACTTGCACCAACAACGTTGGTGGTACAAGTCAGCGTCCCAACATCAGGGGTGTAAATAAGGCCATTATGGGCCATGGTAACATCTACTGTCCCTGTGATATGAGTGTGGTAATATGTAGGTATGAGATCTTTTCCAGCAAGAAAATGGGATAGCCAGGTCAGAGTAGTCCTTCTGGAGGATAGCTAGTACAAATGGGGTGGTGTCCAGGGTAGAGATGATGACATATGGGAATGGGACCTTTGCAAAAAAATTGCATTAGGTCGCATCTGTGGGCTGGCTTGGGGGTGTTGATGGCACACCCAACAATCCTGAATGTCCCCATTACCCGCAGAGTTCTCTAGTCTGACTAGGAAGTTATCTCCCACTGATGGGGGCTCACAGACTAAGACCAGGAAAACTGGAGAGTATTGGGAGTAAAGTTCTCATGGTGAGAAAGTAAAGGAGATTAATGAGAGAAAGGACACAAACAATTTCACCCTTCTTCCTCCAGAATGTTTTCAGGAGTCCTGTGGAAGAGAAACTTCCATTTCTCTATGGGCTCACAGGAATATTCTGAGGTATCTGAAGGAGAGGTAACGGCAGCAGCATTTTTAATTCTTGAAACATGAGTCATAGTGGGGGGGGGGGAATGGGCAGCAGCTGGAACAGATGAGCCTGCAAATTCTTCTTGGCTGAAGTGAATCTCCCTTTACAAAATATGACCGGAACCTCTCTAGGTTTATAAACAACTTGTAGTGGCTGCAGAATATTTAATAGGAGAAGTTTTTGCTGTCAAAAGCCCCATGAGCACATGAAAAGCAGACCTGGAGTCCATATGATGTTCACTCTCGTTCCCTTCCCCAGGGTCAAAGCTCTGGTCAGGGCAAGGAGCTCAGCCTTCTGGGAAGAAGTTCCAGGGGGCTGTGGCCCAGCTTCCAGGTGCCACTGAGAGTCACTACAGAGCTACTACTGGGCTTATATCCCAAAGAAATACTAAAGAAGGGAAAGGGACCTGTATGTGCCAAAATGTTTGTGGCAGCCCTTTTTGTAGTGGCCAGAAACTGGAAAAATGAATGGATGCCCATCAACTGGAGAATGGTTGGGTAAATTGTGGTATATGAATGTAATGGAATATTATTGTTCTGTAAGAAATGACCAGCAGGATGAAACATGAACTGCTGCTAAGTGAAATAAGCAGCACCGGGAGATCATTGTACACTTCAACAAGATACTGTAGGAGGATGTATTCTGATGGAAGTGGATATCTTCAACATAGAGAAGATCTAATTCAGTTCCAATTGATCAATGATGGACAGAATCAGCTACACCCAGAGAAGGAACAATAGGAAATGAGTGTAAACTGTTAGCATTTTTGTTTTTCTTCCCAGGTTATTTTTATTTCTGAATCCAATTCTCCCTGTGCAATAAGAGAACTGTTTGGTTCTGCACACATATATTGTATCTAGGATATACTATAACATATCTAACATGTATAAGACTGCCTGCCATCTAGGGGAGAGTGTGGAGGGATGGAAGGAAAAAGTCGGGACAGAAGTGTATGCAAGGGATAATGTTGTAAAAAATTACCCATGCATATATACTGTCAAAAAAGTTATAATTATAAAATAAAAAAAAAAATAAAAAAGAGAGTCACCACAAAATATCCCGCCTTTCTCTCCCCATTTTCAAGACAGCTCTACCATCTATAAGCCATGCACCATCCAGGTTGTCAAGGGGGAACATCCCTTAAATTGGAGCAGAGAGAACCTAAAGCTTCCTCACAATTATGAATGATGCAAAGGTTCTGATAAAGGCCTCAGACAGAAGGCGTGGGTATAAGTAGAACTTCATATGATGATATAGAAATGTCATCAGCCTTACTCTCTCCTCCAAAGTCATCACTATCCAGTGGCAAGACAGAGCGAGGACGCAATGGGTGACCTTGGTATCGCTCAAATCTAACTAAGCTCTAAGCACTCCCCAGCCCCTGCTTTATGTGCCTTCATGGCTACTAGAAGAAATAGTTCTCATCTCCCCATTCCACCAGGGGAGGTCTGCATATGCTTGGGATAGATGCCCCCTAACTCACTGTAAGGCTGGAGAACCCTTGGTTACCCTCGGCCTAGTTTAGCCAGTTCTGCTGAAATGCTCTACTAGGGTGGGTCAACTGTACATACAACAGCTTCTAGGAAACAGAGGCGAGTTCGATGAATCAGATGGACACTCAAGATGGAAAGCAGCCCTGAAAAGACCTCAGGAGCCCTCACTCCAGAAGAACGGGCCTTCCCTGACCACGAGGAAGCCATTGACCATTTACCTCAGGATGAAATCAATCCCTCCCTAGCTGAAGTTCCAAGGTTTTGAATGCCATTAGACTAATTCTGCAGGGCAAGGCACCTGTGCTGATTCTATTCCAGCAGAGATGCTCACTGCTCATACAAAAGCTAATTGAATTTTCCAGATTATATGGAAGGCTATACCCCAAGAGTTTAAGGATGCCTCCAATGTTCATCTCTACAAAGACTGTCCTGTGACAAGCATACTAATACAATGATACCATTTTGATTCTCTTTGAGGAAAAAGGACAACAACTGGTAAAAAAAAAAAAAAAAAAAAAAAAAAAAAAAAAAAAAAAAAAAAGAAGAAATTAAGTGGTGGAAAAAGGATTTTACTGGGAGAAGAGGATAGGAGAGGTAAAAATAAGGTAAATCATATCACATATAGAACCACAAAAGACCTATCACAGTAGTAGAGGGAAAGGAGATGATGAGCATTGTTTGAATCTTAATCTCATCAGATTTAGCTCACAGAGAGAATAACATATGTACTTAGTTTGGGAAAGAAATCTGTTCCATCCTATAGGGAAGTAGAAAAGGAAAGAGGAACGAAAAGAGGAAGGATAATAAAAAGGAGGGCAGACAAAGGGAGGTGGGATCAGAAGCAAAACACTGGTGAGGAAGGAAGGGAGAAAGGAGGAAAAAATATAAATGGAAAAAACTGGATGGACGAAATACAGAGTTAGTAACATTACTGTGTACTGTGAATGAGATGAACTCTTCCATAAAATGGAATCAGAAAATAGACTGGATTAAAAAGCCAGAACCTTACAACACCTTATTTACAAGAAACACATTTGAAGCAAAGAGATACACAGAGACTGAAGGTAAAAGGCTGGAACAGAATATATTATGCTTCAGCAGGAGTTAAAAAAAAAAAAAAAAAAAGCTGGGGTAGTGATTCCTGATCTCAGACCAAGCAAAAACAGTTCTAATTACAGAAGAAAAGTAAAGAAACTACATCTTGCTAAAGGATACCATAGATAATGAAGTAATACCGATACTAAACATTTATTCACCAAGTAGTATAGCATCCAAATTCTTAAAGAAGTTAAATAAGTTGCAGGATGAAATAGCAAAAGTAGACCAGTGGGGGATCTCCATCTCCCTCTCTCAGAATTAGATAACTAACCACGAAACAAGAAAGATGTTAAGGAGATGAACAGAATTTTATAAAAGTTAGGTATGATAGACTTCTAGAGAAAATTGAATGGGGATGGAAAGGAATTTACCCTTTTCTCAGCAGTATATACATGGCACTTACACAAAAAGTGTATATACATATACTAGGGCATAAAAACCTCACAATAAAATGCAAAAAGGTAGAAATATTAAATGTTTCAGATCATGATGCAATAAAAATTATATGGAATATGGAGCCAAGGAAAAAACAGACAAATCATTAATTGGAAACTAAATAATCTAATCTTAAGGTATGGGTGGGTCAAATAACAAATTATAGAAACAATCAACAATTTCATCCAAGAGAATGATAATAATGAGACAATATACCAAAACATATGGGATGTGGCCAAGAAGTTCTTAGGGGAAATTTTATATCTTCAGATGAGAAATTGGACATGTAACTAAAAAAGCTAGAAAAAGGACAAATTAAAATCCCCAACTAAATACCAAATATGAAAACCAGAGGACAGATTAATAAAACCGAAATCAAGAAAATTATTGAACTAATAAATAAAACTAAGTAGGTTTAATAAAAAACCCACAAAATAGATCTTTAATTTGCTTAGAAAAAGGAAAAAAGGAACTCAAATTACCAGTACCAAAAATGAAAGGGGTGAACTTACCAGCAATGAAGAGGAAATTAAGCAAAAATTAAGAACTATTTTGCCCAACTCTTTACCAATAAATCTGACAATCTAATGAAATGGTTGAATACTTACAAAAATAGAAATTGCCCCGATTAGCAGAAGAGTGAATAAAATACTTAAATAGCCCCATTTTGGAAAAAGAAATTGAATAAGTCATCAATGATCTCCCTAAGAAAAAATCTCTAGGGCCAGATGGATTTACCAGTGAATTCTACCAAACATTTAAAAAAATTAATTTCAATAGTATATAAACTATTTGGGAAAATAGGCAAAGAAATCCTACAAGATTCCTTTTATGCCACAAATATGGTGATGATAACTAAACCAGGAAGAGCCAAAATAGAGAAATAAAAGTACAGACCAATTTCCCTAAAGAATATTGATGTAGAGCCAAGATGTCAGAGAGCAGACACCACTTTCTGTAATCTCCTCTAACCTTCTCTCAAACCAACAGCAGATTAAAACTCTAAACTGGTTTTGAAATCACAAATATTTGGAACCTAACCCATTTTTAGAAGACGATACCTTGGAAGAAGGTCAGAACAGGTCTATTTCAATTGGGCAGGGGGACAGCCTGGCAAACCCAGACTGCAGTATAGGGAGACTAGAGCAAGAAGCTGGAGCAGAGAGTCAGAATGTTGTAGCTTCCACAAACCTGGGAATCTTCTGTGAGCCTCTTAGACTACTCTGTCCTAATTGCAAACCGGTGGTCTGGCAGATTTGCCTTTTGTAAAAGACAAATTGTAAAACACCGAGTCCTGGGCCTAACTGCCATTACCTAACACTGGAAATCAATGAGCAGAACTGCCCCAAGGCAAATTAAAGCAGCTGTTGCTCCTTTGCATTGAACAGATCTCAAGCCTTAAAAATAAATAAATAAATAAATAAAAAACTCTCACCATAGACAACTTTTATGGAGAGGGAGAACAAAATCTCAAATCCTGAGGTTCCTAATGGCAAAGCAACTCCAGAAGTCACAAAGACAGACATGAGCTAATCCTCACTTCACAAGGTTTTCTTCAAAGATTGCATAAAGGATCTAAAAAGAGAGCTAGAAGAAAAATGGGAAAATGAAATGAGATCATTGCAAGAAGGAATGGAAAAAGAATGCAATGAACAACAAAAAAAAAATTAATTGGCCAATTGCAAAAGGAGCTAAAAAAGGTAACTGAAGAAAATAATACACTAAAAATTAGAATTGAACAAATGGAAATGAACGACTTAATAAGACTTCTTAGTTTACACACTGTCAGCTCAGTTATCTGCTGGTTTGTGGTCTCCTAAAAAGCAGATAATTTCAGGGAAACGGAAACATTCCATTCCCACCTTTTTTTTCTTTTTTGGCAGCTATATCCAATTAGGAGGCCCCACGATTCTTAATGCTTTCTAATTTGTGGTGTAATCGCTTATAACAAAAACTCTATAAAATTGGTGTGTATTCACTGAGTCTTGGGCCCTCCTGCTGTTAGTCTCTTTATCTCAAAGGAGAACTGCCCCGCTACTCGTGGGTTGCTATAATAAACAATCTTTTCTGCTTTTTACTTTGAGTGAACTCTGAATAGTCATTTTGGGTAGGGGTCTTTTGCATCCTACACACCACCTAGCTACCCTCAATTATTTTATTATGAACTTAATAAACATGACATACCAACATGTCAATAAACAACAATAAACATGACATACCAAAAAACAAAACAAAACAAAAACAAAACAAAAAACCCACATACAAAGCGGATCATATATAAAACAGAGAATCTTTATTATGTACATTTTTTTTCAATAAAGTGCATACATTTAATTTAACTCGATAGCATTATCATTGATGTATGTCTCTATCCCCTTTTCAATGTTCTTTTGCTCTTTCTTGGCATTACTTATGTTTTTGGGCATGAAAACTTAACTCGGCAAAACCAATAGACGAATTCCACAATGTCACAATGTTGAGGGCGGTAGCCCTTTGGTATTCTTTGTTTGATCTCCAACTTCTTTTGGGACTTGGACCTTTGATACAAGATGTGGTCAAACTAGTTTGGGCTATCTGAGCTGGCTGGGGTTTTGCAGCCCCCATTCTAATCTGCTCAGATAGACCAAATGGCATCAAGAAATTCCTTTTGGGAAGAGACTTCTGTCTGTCCCCAAAAGATAACAAGAGAATCCTTATCTTAATTTACATCACTCTCAGGAACCTCCCTACATCACTGCATAAAAAGAGAGAACGGGAATCTTCTCTTTGCAAATGGCCTTGTACCATGCAGCCATTTTGCCCACCGGCTCTCCGGTGTTTCCATTCTAATCAATAAAGACTATGTTTCCATACAGCATTAAGTAGCAAATTCCTTTGCTGCCGAACCCGCCATTGGTTACTTTGGGGAAGGAAGGAGAGAGAGAAAAGGAACAGAACCATCTCTGTTTAGACCACAATTTACTCATCATTTACTCCTCAATTTACTACTCATCATTTAATACTCATCAACAACTGAAAAAGAACGTCTCGTTCTGCACTTCTAGTCCATCACCACATCTAGCAAGCTGTATAACATATGCAACAAATGAAGGAAAAACCCATTTATTAAATGCTTCTTATTTTCTGGGCACTGTGTTAAGCATTTAGGGTAAAAATACAAAAAGCAATACCATACCTTCCTTAAGGAGCTTTCATTCTAATATGCAAATATGCATATGAAGAATGGCGGCTATGGAAGCAAGATTTGTTCTAAAAAATGATACAGAATACCATAGGGCTACTGATGGACTTGTATTTCCTGACCCTAAAATGGAAAGTGTGAAGATGGAACAAAGAAACATGGCAGGAAGAGGGCCAGAGCCATGCAATGTGTTTAACCATCCATTCTCCTCCTTTCCTGCTAGGGGGATTCTCTTGGGATTAACTTGGTCATTATAATTATACAGCACTGGGTTGTTTTGTTGTTGTTTCTATTTATGTTCCTGTAGCTATTATGTAAATTTGTTCTTATTTCTTCTTTTTTCATATTTTGTATATTTAAATTCTTTGTATTCTTTCTTACCACATAGGATATTACATTATATCCATATCATAATTTGTTTCATCATCCCATAATCAAATTGATTATTAATTGATTTTAATATAACCTGTTTTAATGCATTATTCAAAGGAGTTTTTCTCCAGTATCAGTTCTCTAATAAGCTTTCTCCAATCACTGACGACTTTCCCACATTCTCTTATTTTCCTTATCTACTAGTTCCTTCCTTTTGCCTACACACATAGCCAAGTCCCACTAAGCACCATTACCTTCCCCAAGATATTGGCACCTCTGCTGTTCTCACAGAGTTCTTTTCATTCTTGGCAAAACAACTTGGAAAAAGCTCTCCGTTCTCAGAGGCTTCATGTGCTCTTCTCTCCCTTTCTTCTCAATCTTCTGTAAAAAGCTTTCTGACTTCATTACTCAGTTGAAAGTGCTCTCTCCAAAGTTGCCAGTGCTTGCTTAATTGGAAAGATCAATGTCCTGTTTATCTTCTTTGATCTTTTTTTAGCATTTGATACTACTACCAAACTTCTCTTGAATACACTATAACACTGGTTCTCTTCTCTCGTGGACAATGCTTCTCCTCAGTCTCTCTTGCTGATGATTTTTCCTGTCATGACCATTGTGTACCTAAAACTCTCTTTTTGCTCTACATTATATTATTTAGTGATCTCAAAAGTGCTCCTTGATTCAAATGTCATTTGTATTCAGATAAATCTGCAAAGTTGCCTTCTCAAACTTTGCAAGGCCGTCACATTGAGCTATTCTATTTCTTGTCTTTGGCTTCGAGATGGTTCTTCTCCATATCTGAAAGTCATTCCCTTCACCCCTAGAATTCCTGTTTCCTTCAAGTATCAGTTTAAATGCAGTTTTATACATGGATTCTTGATCTCCCAGCCATTAGGACCCTCTCTAAACTGACTTCTATTTTATACATGAGTTTGTCTATCTCATTAGAATGTAAATTATTTGAGGGAAGGAACTATTTCTCTTTTACCTTTGTATCCCCAAGCTTAGCACATTACCAGCACTTAATGCTTGATTTATTGTATTTCATTCTCTCTAGCATGATGTTTTGATGAAGCCTTTTCCAATTATAATCAAATGATTTCTTTCCTGTATGAGTTTCCTATGTGTAGTAAGACTTGCCTTCCAGCAGGTTTTCTATATTCACTACAAAAATCTCTTCTCTAGTATAACTTTGAAATCTCTGATGGTTTTTTTTAATATAATTGCTGAAGACTTTTCCCACATTCATACATTATAAGGGTTTTCTCCAGTATGAGTCCTCTGATGAATAATAAGGCTTGTTCTCCAACTGAAAGCTTTTCCACAATCATTACAAGCAAAGGGTCTCTCTCCAGTATGAGTTCTCTGATGATAAATAAGGTATGCATTCTGGCCAAAGGTTTTTCCACATTCACTGCACACAAAAGGTTTCTCCCCAGAATGTGTTCTCTGATGGATATGCAGCTTTCCTATTTTGCTAAAAGTTTTCCCACATTCATTACATTCAAATGGTTTATCTCCAATGTGAGTCCTCTGATGACTGATGAGCGAGTCCTTCCTGCTAAAAGTTTTTCCACAGTCATTACATTCAAATGGTTTCTCTCCAGTATGAATACTCTGATGGGTAATAAGCTTGACCTTTTGGCTAAAGGCTTTTCCACAATCATTACATGAAAAGGGTTTCTCTCCTGTATGAACTCTTTGATGTCTATTGAGGTTTCCCTGCTTACTGAAAGCTTTTCCACATTCTTTACATGGAAAGGGTTTTTCTCCAGTATGAGTAATTTGATGTTCAATAAAGTATCCCCTCCCACTGAAGGCTTTCCCACATTCATTACATGTAAAGGGTTTCTCTCCAGTATGAATTCTTTGATGTCTATTGAGGCTTCCCCTTGTGCTAAAAGCTTCCCCACATTCATTACACGGAAAGAGTTTTTCTCTAGTATGAGTTCTTTGTTTAGGGAAATCTCCCTTCCCACTAGAGGCTTCCCCATATTCATTACATGCAGAGAGTTTCTCTTGAGTATGAATTCTTTGATGTCTATTGAGTCTTCCCCTTGTCCTGAAAGCTTCTCCACATTCATTACATGGAAAGGGTTTTTCTCCAGTGTGAGTTCTCTGATGTTTAACAAAGTTTCCCCTCTCATTGAAGGCTCTCCCACATTCATTACATATAAATGGTTTCTCTCCAGTATGAATTCTTTGATGTCTATTGAGGCTTCCCCTCACACTGAAGGCTTTCCTGCATTCTTTACATTCAAAAGGTTTCTCTCCAGTATGAATCCTCTGATGGTGAATAAGGTTTTCCTTTTGTCTAAAAGCTTTCCCACATTCATTACATTCAAAAGGTTTCTCTCCAGTATGAATTCTCTGATGCACATTGAGGTTTCCCCTCTCACTGAAGGCCTTTCCACATTCATTACATTCAAATGGCTTCTCTCCAGTATGAATTCTCTGATGTTTATTAAAGCTTCCCTTCTCGCGGAAGGATTTCCCACATTTGTTACATTCAAAGGGTTTCTCTTTAGTCTGAATTCCTTGATGAGCAATATGTTCCTTCTCACTGAAGACTTTTCCAAATTCATTAAATTTAAAAGATTTCTCTTGAATATGAATTTCTTTAGGATTAGTCAAGCTTTTCTTATAGGTGAAGGCTTTCTCATCTTGCTTATACTCATTTTTGTCTCTATTTTGACAGTCAGTAAGATTTGGCCTTCTGCCAATATCTTTACCACCTATCTTGTACTTATGTTGTTTCTCTCCAGCATGTATTCTATGATATTTAATTAGATCTGAGTGGTACCTAAAGGGTGGCTTGCATTTGATATACATAGAAAACTCCTTCCCTAAGGAGAATGTATTACCATTAATTAGGGCAGGAAAATCTTTGACATCCTTTCCATAGAGACGATTCCTCATTATTTCTCTCCATAGTGAAACAAGGACAGGTCCAAAGCTAAATCTTCTCCCAAATAGATTACTCTGAGCTCCACTTTCTTTATTAAACATTGTTCTGGGAGTGACTGTTATTTGTCTGGATCTTCTCTCCAAGTTGCCCTTAGGTTTTCCTAAGTCAATATCATGTTCCTCAAATTTCTCCATCTTGCGGTGCCAGGCTGTGCCCTTCAATTGTATATTCCTGGATGATGCTTCTACAGAAATGTTCTGCATCAGATCTGAGCTCCTTGTTTTAAATTTGATTTCATTGCTAAAGGAATCTAAGGAAAAAAATTTAAAAATATTACTAGTCACTGATTCTGTACTGAGAGCAAGGAACTTTCTTTAGAGCAAGTTCTAGTTTATGTCCCTGGCCATAAAGACAATTATACTCACTTTGAACCAAGCAGAAAAAGCACTGTTTGTATGAACTGAAGCCAACGAGAGATAAAGGGAAAGCAAAAGAGCCCTTTGTTGCCTAGGACTAAGTGCATTTCAGTGCATTCAAATAATTATAGATGTCAATAAAAACAACGTTTGATGGAAAGCTAAATTATTTTTTGAAATCTTAAAGAGTAGGGAGCCACACAAGAGAGGGGAAATTAGCAGAGAAAAATCACTCAAGTGAAAATATATGCAACTTAGAATCTATATAGGGAAAAGTGACCGATTTAGACGACAATAAGCAATTGGAGAAATCTTAAGAATTACTAAGCTTTTCCCAAATTGGAAAATAAAAAGAATTGAACTAATACAATTCAGGAAAATGTACATATTTGTATATATGTGTATAAATATTTTAAGTTACCAAAAATCTTGAAGAAAAAAAGATATTTAAACACAAAATTTATATACTCCCAAATTAAAATGACAAATTCACAAAGATCCATAAATGTCAATCTATAACAATTAACTTATAGTTTTAAAAGATAACCAAGAAGAAAGGCATGGCATACCAAATAAGAGCAACCTGACTTTCTATGAAAAGAAAAAAGGACTAAAAAAGGACTAAATGTTAAGAGATTAACTTTTTTTCCTCAATGAAATAGGGAATTACATTTTTAAATTTTCATTTTTAAAAATTTCATTTTATTTTCAGCTCTGAATTTTCTCACCCTGTTTCCTATCCCTTCAGAAGACAAAAAAAATCAGATATTTTTGCAAATATATATAGCCATACAAAACAATAAGGAAAGATTTTTCTTTAAAATTCAACCTATTTTAATAAGTGACTTGAATAAAGGCACATAAGATAATTTAGTGAAATAGGGAAATAACAAACTTCGGATAAGTTGCTAACAATATTTATGAGAATTAGGATTCAAAGAGATCTCAACAGACTAAATCAATACATTGAAATTTATAAGAAATGTAGGAGATAATTACAAAGTCCTACATTTTCGTACAGAAACTCATTTATGAGATACAAAATTGGGGAGATGGGAGGGTGTTATAGGGCTAGAAAACAGGTCATCTTTAAAAGATGCCAGGATTTTAGGAAGTTCAATATAAATAAAGGAAAGGATATAGATGCATATCTGGATACTTGGAAAATATCCTTAGGAAGGCCTAGCATGCAGAAGACAAAACTCAATGAACTTCCTCATAAGAGAATAAAATGGACTGAATGCATCATTCCAGCATGGCAGACAGCCTCCGATGCCATTAAAAAAAGAAATAGCCTTTAGCTGGGAAAAATCTTTTACGTGCTAGACCTAGACTTAATTTCCAGATGGATTTCCTGGTGAGGAATTTCCTCCACTGACCCTGAGACACCTGGTGCCCAGAGAGGTTAAATATGACTTAGAGGCTGGAAATACAATTCTCTATTCATCATGCTGCCTCTCAAAGAATTATGGGAAAATGGTCAAAAGGGAAGAATGAGCCTCAATGGGTACAAATTGCAAAGGGAAAAACTTAGGCCTGATGGAAGGGGAAGTTTCTGAATAATGAGAATGAGCTTCCTCTGGGAGCAGTGATTTTCATTTCACTGGAGCCCTCAGAGAACAAATTACAAGGTCATTTGTCAGCCATTGGGTATAGGTTAGATAAGTCCATTAAGGTTTATTCAACTATTAACATTGAAGATTCTCTGACAGATCTCAAGTGAGACATTTATCTTAACTATTTTTCTATTTTTTCTATTTTCTATTAAAATTTTTTTAATTAGGAAGAAATTAGGAGGAAAATCACACTGAAAATAAGTAAGCATAAAAGGCAATAAATATCAAATATAAAGCTTACCAAACTACTCAGTGCAGTTTTAAGCTTTAATAGTTTGAAGTTACCTAAAAGCAGTGACAAAAAACCCCCAACAAAACAGAAGATGAATGTTCTATTTTAAGAAATTACAAATGATAACTGGCCCAGAAAGCAAGGTAAAAAAAAAAAAAATACAATCATCCCTGCCTGAAATAAACTGCAAATGCAAACACCAAAGAACATCCTGCCCACAATCCAGAGCTTTGTCAAAGAAAAAATACCATTAAGCAGCCCAAAGTGAGAGCTCAGTACCACACAAGTAGCAGCTACCACTATAATGAGGAGGAAAGTTTGGTGTTGGCTTACAACTAAGAATAAACTCTTAGATTGCAAAATTCAATAAAATGGAAAAATAGATCTTTAATGAAATAGAGGATTTTTCAGTATTCCTGATAAAAAGATCAAAATGGAATTAATATTATGAAATGCAATCACAAGAGACAAGGGAAATCTAGAATGGTAACTACATTTGGCCTAAAGGAAGGGACTAGATGATAAATGAAATGGTTTTCTTCTACTAGACGGAGAAGAGTCCAAAATCTGTGGAGACCCTTAAGGTCTTCAAGTGTCATAAGGGGAGTTACACATGATATAAAAAATGCCACAATATTAGGAAGCTCAACAAAAGTAAAGAAAAAAATGTGACGGTGTATCTAGACAATAAAGTCACTCTGAAATCATAACTGGACTTCCAAAGAAAAAACTTGGGTCAGATAAATCTACAAGAGAGCTCTCTGAAACATTCAAAGAGTAACTGGTTCCATTCTATAATGAGAGAATACAGTTCTATGATTGAAATATGCTTTTGACAACCAAGCAGACAAAAAGAGCACATTATGGACTAACGTCCCTATTGAATACTGACGCAAAAATGTTAAAAATTAGGAAAGAAATTATAGCAACATATTGAAAAAGAGTCTATATGATGACTAAATGGAATTTATACTATGAATGAAAGTTCAAAAATTTAGCAAAATTATTAATGTAAATGGCCAAATTAATAGAAAAAGATAAAAAGAAAGAAAAAGAAATTTAAAAAGAAACACAAATTAGCAAGAAGCATTAGGAAATTTTTTTTTGCCTTTTCAAATTTCAAAAAAAGGCAGTTTCTCTGAAGTAGAATATCAAATGCACAAAAGTATAAAACCAAATACAGGAGAGCTATGACCAGTGAGCTACCACAATGCAAACAGAAGTAGTCAAGCTCTCCTGCATCAGATCCAGGGGCGGCACCGCCATACTGGACAGGACAGAGAACAAGGCAAAGGGCCCGCCTCCCAGCATCTGCCTGCTCTTCACCCACCTTGATGAGACCCACTGCAGTCTCTGCTCTCGGGACTCCAGGCTCCTTCTGGCTTCTCCAACAGAGAGATCACATCCAGTCTGGAAACAGGAATCCCTGCACACAGGGACAGAACATCCGGAACTTAATTACTCAGGGACAAGCAGGGGGGGAGGATGCCCAGAGGGCTCTGAAGCTGCCAGCTCTGTCTCCCCCTGCAGCAGGGCCCCGACCCTGGGTCCACTTTCCCTCCACCTGTGCTGTCTGTCCCAGACACGCTCACTGGGAGCCAAGCTCTTCATCCAAGGGCATCTTCAATCCAGGCAAGAGCATTTCCTTCCCCACTGGGACTCTCCTGCTCAGATCACTCCCAGATCCTTCACAGAAGACTCAAAAGTTGTCAAGACTGAGACAACCACAACAGTGCTGCCCTCAAGGAGGAGGCCCAGAAGCCCTGACTGTGCTCAGACTGTGGCTTCCACCTGGACTCGTGTGCTTCCCAGAACAAGCCGCCCCATCTGCCCATCAGAGACGGCCCTTTCAGGGGCTCTCCCTCACCCCTGGACTTCTCAGCTCCCTCAGTGTCTTGTGGCTTCCTTCCCTGCTAAAACCGGCTGGGGGACCACTGGGCTCTCCATGGGGGGGGGGGGCGGCAATTCTAGGTGCACAAAGCCGCAGACAGGAGTCAGAAAGTGTTGTATGTATGATGAAGGAGTCACCCCTTCAGACCCAAGGAAGGCAGACTGAAACGTGTGGGAAAAGCCCAGAAGGGCAGGGGGAGCCCACGTTGGGAGGGGGGCCCTTTGGCTGCTGAAGAGAGGCCCGGAGGACAGTCACTGCAGAAGCCCCCTCCCTCTTGGGCACAAAGGGGCGGGGCTTGCACAAGGACTGGCAGCCGGGAAGCTCTTCCTCCAACTCGGCCCTGCCCTCCCCAAGGGGACAGCAGCGCTTACCCACAGAGAGCAGGTTCTGGAAGGTCTCCAGCATCACGTCCCTGTGCAGGGCCCTCTGGGCCGGCTCCAGGACCCTCCACTCCTCCCGGGTGAAGTCCACAGCCACGTCCCGGAAAGTCACTGGCTCCTGAATAGACACAAGCCTGCTGAGCCACAGACCCAGCCCGCCTCGGGGTCCTGCTCCCCTACTTGTGGGGGCCACGGGAGCCTGCACACACCGGGTTCCCCCCCGCCCCTCAACATCCTCTCCAAGAACCCCCGGGGCGTGTGACCCCCAAACACAACACTGACCCTGGCGATCGCAGTGCAAATATGGAGGCCTGCAGGGGCCCTGACTGACCCCTCTCCATTACTGACCAGGAGGGAGGCCCCAGGGCCAGGGCCAGCCTCCCGCGGCCTTTGTGGCCCCGCTGACCCGAGCCAGAGGAGAAAAGGGGCGGGAGGAGCTGGGACTCACCTGAAAGGGGGCCATGAGGAAGCCAGGAGTCGGGCCCTGCTCGGCCTCCATCCTGGGAAGAGCAGGGTCTTTGCAGGGCTGAGCTGGAGGAGAAAGAAGCTGTGAGGGGCCCAGACTCGCTCTGCTGGGGCTCCTGGACAAGTGGCCCCCCCCCCAGCACCTCTGGGAGTTCAAGAGTGCTGGAGCCTCTCACAGAGGGCGGGGCTGATGAAGAAGGTCCTTAGGTCTGCCCTGCCCTAGCCCCGCCCCAGAGACCTCCCCTGCCCTAGCCCCGCCCCAGGGGCCTGCCCTGCCCTAGCCCCGCCCCAGGGGCCTGCCCTGCCCTAGCCCCGCCCCAGGGGCCCCCCTGCCCTAGCCCCGCCCCAGGGACCTCCCCTGCCCTAACCCCGCCCCAGGGACCTCCCCTGCCCTAGCCCCGCCCCAGGGACCTCCCCTGCCCTAGCCCCGCCCCAGGGGCTTTCCCACCTGGGAAGGGAGTCTGGCAGAGGACACCTGTACATATGCACACAGACACACACATATTCCCAGTCCCACACTCACACACATACACAAACACTCACAGGAACACACTCACAATTCACTCACACATACACACACTCACAAATATATACATACATTTGATGGAAACTGTGTCCCCTTTTAACCTTTGAGGGGCCCTGAACCTGTGTCCCCTTTAATGATGGGAGGAGGGTGATTTGGGGTCTCAAACCCTCCTCTAGAAGGGGCCACACCCAGATCTCACTCAATTTTGAATTGAATTGAAAATCGGTCTCCCAGATTCATTGGGTGACAGGCCCCGGCTCGGGGCCAAAGATCAAAGCAGCCCCAATGTATCTAGCACTTTCTGCCCAGAACTCTTAGCACAAGTCCTAACAGGGTTTTTCCCACTGGTGAAGATATTTTCTCCTCAGTGCAAATCCATCTTTGCAACACTCCTGACAGGACCTTGCCCGCTAACAAAGCTGGTTCTTAGTTAAACGCAATCCCCTTTTGCCCCACAGACTTGGATTTGCCAACTCTTTCCCAAGGGACCTTCGACATGGACCAGAGGGGTCTCTTACCCCCAATTCTCGCACTTCATCCCATTCACACACACTCACTCACACCCACTCACATTTATACACACACATATACACATTTATAATCGCACACACTCCCATATACACGGACACACTAACATACATGCACTGACATACACGTGCACTGACAAATGTTCACACACACACACGCGCGCGCCCACAAACTTACACACACACATTCACACACTTACACATATACCCTTTTCCTTCAGGGTGTTTGTCCTAGGGAAGTTTGGATGGTCACGATTTAATGAATAACTTCATTACAAAGGACATCATTTTTATCGGACTAAACAGAACAAACCCTAGCCCGCCTTAGGGTCTTTGGAATTAACATGTGAACTTTATTTTAAGAGACAACCTTTATAACGAGCTCGTTTTAATCACATCCAAAGTGATAGAAGTCATCCCAGTAATAGGGAAGCAATTGACGTCTTACGCATGCGCAGTGTCATGACGACTGTCATCCCGCCCTCTTTTTGACAGCACCTCAGCAAAAACTGGAGCCGCGCGTGCGCAATATCACAGTTGACGTCCTCCTACCCTTAATCGGACCCAGGCTCCCACAGCAGGAGCCGAGGTGACGCATGCGCTCGACACAGAAAGCCGGGCGGCAAAGATGGTGGGGGCGGAATTGAGGAAGCATGTGCACGATGCCCCGCTCTCACTCCCCGCTACAGCAGGAAGCGCATACCTAAGGGCAGGGAGGGTGACGGGCCGGAAGGGCCGGTGCCGCACGTACTCAGTCCAGCTGTGCTCTCCCGCTCATCTTGGTGGCTCTGAGGGAGCGAACAGCAGGGAACGAGGAGCGAAGCGCGCACGATGCTGGCGCTCTTACTGCTTTAACCTCTCCAGGTCAGCGATCAGAGGGGCATTCAGAGTGGCAGAAAAAAAATATCCCCATGATGCATTTCACTCGGCGGGAATATTGACAGCCTATAGTACGGCAAACCAGCCATCCCCACAGCCTTCTGGGAAGTAGAGTGCGGAAGCCGAAGGTTTCCTGCGCGCACTTCACAGTGGTTATAACCTAGACTTCATCTCCCACAAGGCATTGCGGCTTTCCTTTGGAAAGTGTTGAGTTTGCGCACTAGAAGAAAGCTGGAGGAGATTCCATTCTTTGCGGGGATTTCACCGGGTCCTAACTCCGTTCTCTGATCCCTTAGATCTCTCTTCCGTAATGATCGCTTTCTGTGGCCCTTATGTTGCAAATAATTGAATAGTTCAGTGCCCCGAACCCCCACGCAGTGGCCCTGGGATTCCACGTGCGTTTTGGGGGTTACCTGTAGTGGGATCAGGACCGAGAAGAGCAGATCCCGCACTCCCAGCCCTTCAGGGGGCATTGGGTCTCCCCTGATGACAGAGATAGAGAGAACAACAGAAATCTTATAAAACTACCAACACACACACAAGGACACACACAGGAACGCTCGCACACCTAGGCACGCAGATACGTGCACACGTACAGTACACGCACATACACGCGCGGGCCCAGGCAGAGACCCACGCACACAGACATGCACACGCTGGCTCCCACAAACATGCACACATACAGGCACACACACAAACACAGATATACACAGAGGCTCATCCAGGGACACACACCGAGGCAGGCTCCGAAACACAAATACACACATACACACACACCCGTCCTCCTCTCCCCTCCTGAGAACAGCCCGATCTCCATCCTAATCCCACCCCAGCTTCCCTCAGAACAGCCCCGATCCCTGCGGAGAAGCCAGTCTCTGCCCATCTGACCATGCCCCTGGGTAAGAGCTCAGTTCTAGGCCATGGACCCACTCAGGACCATGGCCAGCGCCCAGACTTGCAAGACCACTGTGGGGAGGAAAACAGGAATGGAACCAGAAGGAAAGGCCCCCCCAGTATTGTGCCCCGAACCTAGGGACCACGTGCCCCGCACTTTCCAGGAGCCCATGAAGGGCAGGAAAGCTGGGCAGCAGAAACCAGGGGTGAAGCTCCTCTTGCACCAGGGCCCGGAGGAGCGCCCATTGAACCTCCCTCGGCCCGGAACTGGGCGCGGACAGGAGGAAATCTTGTGCCACAGGGTTCAAGTGGGAGTTCTTCTTCCTGAATCCCAGAGAGATTCCCCTTCTGGCTGCCCCGGAATAAGTCCCCAAGGGGCCCTGAGCAAGCCCCACCTCTTTTCCCAAGTCTACCATGGACAGCATCCTTAGTCCCCAGATCTAACTGCATACTGTGTGAGGCGGAGGTAGCGGCCCTACACAAAGCTCAAGAGAAAAGGAGCAGGGGGTCTTGATGGCGGCCCAGGGAGACCCAGTGCCTCACAAAGGATTGAGAGTGCAGGGGACTGCTCTTCTCGGTTCTGGAACCAAAATTACCTCCACAACTGAACCTGGCATTGCAGGGGTCTTGTGCCGGAGGGCGGGACACAGAATCATGCAATTATGTGTTACATGAGGGCCAGACAAAGCGGTCACTGTGGAGGAGAGAACCGAGGGACGATAGAACGGGTGAAATTAACACCAGGAAAAGAATGTTCAGTGCGCAGACTCAACGCTTCCGAAGAAAGGGCCGCAGCGCTTCCTAGGAGATGTAGTCTAAGTCAACGGCTCTCATTCGCGTGCAGGACGGAGCCTCCCCTTCCGCACTCTACTTCCCATAAGGTTTTGCGGTTAGCTGGTCTGCGGCACTATAGGCTGTCAACATTCCCGCCGAGTAAAGTGCATCATGGGAATATTTCTTCCGCCTCTCTGAGTGCACCTCTGATTCGCTGAGCCGGAGAGTAAAGGAGCAAGAACGCCCCCTCCGCACTGACTCCTCGCTCCTCGTTCCCCGCGTCCAGCTCCGTCGGAGTCACCAAGGTGAGCGCGGAAGTTTGAGGGAGCACTCGCGGCACCTTTTCCTGCCTCCCTAGCCCTGCCCTCCTATTCTCTTCAGGTGCGCGTGCCTGGTTACGCCAGGCAATGAGGGCGGGTCATCGCCACGTGCTTCTTCAACTCCGCCCCTTCATCTCCGAGTTTCTGGTGCCCGCCCTGCGGTTTGTGTCATTGCGCACGCGCTGGCTCCGCTCCTGCTGTGGGAGCGGCTGGCAGAAGGGGGTCGGGCTGGCTTCAGTCCTGACTGTGCACTCTCAACCCTTTGCGGGGCACTGGGTTTCCCTGGGCCGCCATCAAGACCCCCTGCTCCTTTTCCCTTGAGCTTTGTGTAGGGCCGCTACCTCCGCCTCATAGTATGGAGTTAGGTCTGGGGACTAAGGAGAGGACGAATTGCTGTCCATGGTAGACTTAGGGGGAAGTAGAGTGCGGAAGGGAAGGCTCCGTCCTGAGAGGGGCGGGGGCAAGAGCCGAGGGGACGGGGGAGGCTGAGGGAGATTGGGAGGGTGCGCACCACACTCACAAGAACCCTAACCAGCACTCGCACTGGCACACTCGCAGGAGTTAACACACACCCCACTGCGTGCACAAGGACACACTCACAGGCTGGGTTCCAAGCAAAAAAAGTTAAAATGTCCTGGAATGTACAAAGCACTAAAGAGCTTATACTTGCGTCTCCTTTCCCAGCCAGTGTGTACAGTGTGTGTGTGTGTGTGTGTGTGTGTGTGTGTGTGTGTGTGTGTATGTGTAGCATTTTTTCCCGTCTCGGTCCCCCAGGCCGGGATCGCTTCCTGTCCCCCTCGGTGTCTCCACAGCCTGCACAGAACACAGCAGGTGCCCGACCCTCAAACTCCCGCCCCTTTTCCATCCAGCGCCCTTAGCTCTCACCTGCCCTCAGAAGGACGGCCTGCTCTCGGGACTCCTGCTTCCTCCCCCTCTGCCAGGGTCTCCCCCGTGCCAGCTCCAGGGGCCTGTTCCCCTCTGCCAGGCTCCCTTCCCACTTGGGAAAGCCCCTGGGGCAGGGCTAGGGCAGGGGAGGCCCCTGGGGGTGGGGCTAGGGCAGGGGAGGCCCCTGGGGCGGGGCTAGGGCAGGGGAGGCTTGGGTGGGACTAGTGCAGGGGAGGCCCTTGGGGCAGGGCTAGGGCAGGGGAGGCCCCTGGGGGTGGGGCTAGTGCAGGGGAGGCCCCTGGGGCGGGGCTGGGGCAGGGGAGGCCCTTGGGAGTGGGGCTAGTGCAGGGGAGGTCCCTGGGGCGGGGCTAGGGCAGGCCCTTGGGGCGGGGCTAGTGCAGGGGAGGCCCCTGGGGCGGGGCGAGGGCAGGGCAGGCCCCTGGGGCGGGGCTAGGGCAGGGGAGGCCCCTGGGGCGGGGCTAGGACAGGGGAGGCCTCTAGGGCGGGGCTAGGACAGGGGAGGCCCCTGGACCTTCTTCATCAGACCCGCCCTCTGTGAGAGGCTCCAGCACTCTTGAGCTCCCAGAGGGGTTGCAGTTGGCGGGCGCTTGTCCAGGAGCCCCAGCAGAACGGGTCTGGGCCCCTCACAGCTTCTTTCTCCTCCAGCTCACCCCTGCAAAGACCCTGCTCTTCCCAGGATGGAGGCCGACCAGGGCCCGACTCCTGGCTTCCTCATGGCCCCCTTTCAGGTGAGTCCCAGCTCCTCCCCGCCTTTTCTCCTCCGGCTCAGCAGCGGGGACACAAAGGCCACGGGAGGCTGGCCCTGGCCCTTGGGCCTCCCTCCTGGTCAGTAATGGAGAGGGGTCAGTCAGGGCACCCACGGGGCGTCTGTATTTGGGCCGTGATCCCCAGTGTCAGTGTTGGGTTCTGGGGTCACACGCCAGCTCATTCTCCTGGGAGGTTTGGGGCTTCGGGAGGAAAGGGCCCAGGATTTTGGGGGACTGTGGGGACCCCAGTGTGTGCAGCCTCCTGTGGCCCCCACAAGTAGGGGAGCAGGACCCCGAGGCGGGCTGGGTCTGGGGCTCAGCAGGTTTGTGTCTGATTCAGGGGCCGGTGACCTTCCGGGACGTGGCCGTGGACTTCACCTGGGAGGAGTGGAGGGTCCTGGAGCCGGCCCAGAGGGCCCTGCACAGGGACGTGATGCTGGAGACCTTCCAGAACCTGCTCTCTGTGGGTAAGCGCTGCTGTCCCCTCGGAAAGGGCAGGGCTTCCCTGCTGTCTGACCTTGTGCAACCCTGGCACCTTTGTGCCCGAGAGGGAGGGGGCCTCTGCAGTGACTGTCCCTCTGGGCCTCTCCAGCAGTGGATAAAGCACCAGCCCTCAAGTGAGGAGGACCTGAGTTCAAATCCAGCCTCAGACAACTAACACTTCTTAGCTTCATGACCTTGGTCAAGTCACTTAACCCTAATTGCCTTAGCAAAAACAGAAAAAAACCCAGAATGGTTAGATCACTTTACAACTTAGTGTCCCAGCTTACCTAGTTTACCTCCAGTATTGATTATCTTTTCTTGTCATCTTAGTCAGTATGAGAGGTATGAGATGGTATCTCAGAGGGTTCTTAATATGCATTTCTGTATTCAATAGTGATTTAGAGCATTTTTTCATATGACTAGAAATGACATTAATTTCTTCACTTGAAAATTTTGTGTTCATATCCTTTGTCCATTTGTCATTTGGGAAATGACATATCAGAACACTGGTTGTAACTCACTTCCAGTTGATCAATGATGGACAGAAATAACTACACCCAGAGAAGGAACACTGGGAAGTGAATGTAAATTGTTAGCACTACTGTCTGTCTACCCAGGTTACTTATACCTTTGGAAGCTAATAATTAATGTGCAACAAGAAAATGGTATTTACACACATATATTGTATCTAGGTTATATTGTAACACATGTAAAATGTATGGGATTGCCTGTCATCGGGGGGAGGGAGTGGAGGGAGGGAGGGGATAATTTGGAAAAATGAATAAAAAAAAAAAAAAGAAACACTGGTTGTACATTTTCCCCCCAACATTCTGCCTTTCTTCTAATCTTAGTTGCGTTGATTTTGTTTGTGCAAACCCTTTTTAATTTAATGTAATCCAAATGATAGATTTTGCATTTCATAATGTTCTCTAGGGTTTTTTTGGGCATAAATTTCTCCTTTCTCCACAGATTTGCGGCACAGACTGTGCTGCCTCTGATCCTCTGAAAGTCATCAATGCCCTTCATTTAATGGGACATCAGAGAACTAAATAGAGTATACAATATGATGAATAGAACCCATTCTAGATTCAGTTCCTGAAGACACTGTTCTCCCTGATCCAGGCTGAGCATCATTCTTTTTAACAAAAGACAAAGAAACTAGAACTTCCTGTAAAGAGGATTCCTTTCCCTCAGCCTAGCAAATAGTGGGGAATGACAATTTGTTGTTTCTTTCAGATTCCTTTATCGAAGAGATCCGGTATGAAAGAAAGAATTCCAGTCTGATACAAGGTATTTCCCCAGGAACAACATATAAAAAAAGCCTGCCAAAGGATAGACCTCCATGTTTTAAGAAAAGAGAAATGAGATTTAAAGTCATTTTAGAGAACCAGAAAGATAGCCAGAGGAGACAATCCAGACTAGTAACTAGTCATGGCAAAGGACCTAATAAAATGCACGTTCTTCATCATAATACATTGGGGAGAAGTTTTCCTTTGGGGTCAAGCTTTGTTGCACCAAGGAAAGGCACTATGGGGAAAAATCTCCATAAAGATAAGAAACTTGGAAAAAGCTTGAAGTTTTTTCCCAGCCACTTTATATGCAATATATTCTCCTTAGAGAAGAACCTCTCTAAATATACCAAGTATAAGAAGCCCTTCAGTTACCACTCAGATCTAATTACCTTTCATAAAATACATGCTGGAAAAAGACTACATGAAAACATTGAGGACGGGAGAACCTGTGGCAAAAGATCAAATCTGACTGAACATAGGATAATACATACTGGAAAGAAATGTTGTAATTGTAATAAACGTGGGAAAACTAGCTACACTGATATCCTGACTAAATATAAGAGAATTCATACCAGAGGAAAACACTTGGAATGTAATGAATATGGCAAAGGCTTTAGTTTGGTGTCAAACCTTATACATCAGAGAACTCACAATACGGAGAAACCCTTTAAATGTAATGAATGTGGAAAATCCTTCAGTATAAGGGGAAGACTTAACAGACATAAGAAAATTCATAGTGGAGAAAAACCTTTTGAATGTACTGAGTGTGGAAAAGCTTTCAGCCGCAAGGGACACCTTACCAGTCATCAAAGAATTCACAGTGGAGACAAAAGCTTTAAGTGTGGAGAATGTGGAAAAGGCTTCAATTGGAGGGCAAGCCTTATTACCCACCAAAGAACCCATACTGGAGAGAAACCTTTTGTGTGTAAGGAATGTGGGAAAGCTTTCAGTGAGCGGGGAAGCCTCATTAGCCATCAGAGAACTCACACTGGAGAGAAACCTTTTACATGTAATGAATGTGGAAAAGCTTTCAGTGAGAGGGCAACCCTCAATACCCATCAGAGAACTCACACTGGAGAGAAACCCTTTGAATGTAATGAATGTGAGAAAGCCTTCAGTAGCAGGGGAAGCCTCAACAGACATCTGAGAATTCACACTGGAGAGAAACCCTATCGATGTAATGAATGTGGCAAAGGCTTCAGCCAGAAGGGACACCTCATTTATCATGAAGCGATTCATGCTGGAGACAAGCCCTTTAAATGTAGTGACTGTGGGAAAAGATTTAGGGAGAGAGGAACCCTTACTACTCATCAGAGAACTCATACTGGAGAGAAATCCTTTAAATGTAATGAATGTGGGAAAGATTTTAGACGGAGAGGAAACCTTATTGCTCATCAAAGAACTCATACTGGAGAGAAACCCTTTTCATGTAAGGAATGTGGGAAAGGCTTTAGTCATAGGGGAAATCTTATTACCCATCAGAGAACTCATACTGGAGAGAAACCCTTTCAATGTAGTGAGTGTGGGAAAACCTTCAGCCAGAGGGGACACCTTATTAATCATCAAGGAATTCATAGTGGAGAGAAGAGCTTTAAACGTGATCAGTGTGGGAAGAGCTTCGGTCAGAGGGGACAAATCAGTAATCATCCAGGATTTTATACTGGAGAGAATTCTTTTAAACGCAATGAATGTAGGGAAGGTTTTGGAGAAAGTGGAAACCTTATTACTCATCAGAGAACTCATATTGGAGAGAACGCCCTTGAATGTAATGAGTGTGGCAAAGATTTTAGTCTAGTGTCAGATCTTATTATACACAAGAGAACTCATACTTCAGAGAAGTCCTTTAAATTTAATGAATATTATGTCAATAATCAGGGGAAGATTGAATAGACATAAGAGAATTCATACTGGAGAAGAAAAAAAAACCAACCTTTGAATATACTGAGTGTGGGAAGGCTTTCAGCCAGAGGGAACACTTTATTAATTATCAAGGAAAGGCTTTAAACTGTGGGAAGAACTTCAGCTAGAGGGGGCACCTCATTAATCATTAAAGAGTTCATAGGGAAGAGAAACCCTTTAAAAGTAATGAATATGAGGAAGACTATAACCAGAGGGGAAACCTTATTGCCTCTCAGAGAAACTTATACTGAAGAGAAACTCTTTGCATGTGGGAATGTGAGGAAATTTTCAGTGACGGGGAAAAAACCTCATCACCCATCAGAGAACTCTGGGAGAACCCAGAGAGCAAGTCTTCTCATTCATTAGAAAAGTCGTACTAGAGAGAAGAACTCTGAATATAATATAGGAAACAATTAAGGATAGTCCTTAACATTCCTAAGACTGTCAGAGTACATCCATGAATACATACTGGAGTAAAACTCTTCTCATGTGATGAATATAGGAAAGTTCCTCTCACCCTGCCATGCTCAGAAGACATATAAGCATTCATACTGGAGATGAGCCTTTTGGATCTTATGAATGTGGGAAAGGCTTCTACTGGAGGGGATACCTTATGCTGTATTGAGCATCAGAAATTCCATGTAATGAATGTGAAAAATATTTCAGCAAGATATCAAAAAATTATTACTTTCCAGAGAACTTATCCTGGGGAGGAACGCTTTGCATATGTATGTTAGTCCAAGGGGCAAAACTTATTACCTATCAGAGAACGCATACTGTGAAGAAGCTTATTTAATATAATGATTGAGAAAATCTTTAGGCAGAGGAATTATCTTATTACACATCGGAAACTTCATAATAAAATCATTTAAACATAATATGAGTAAGGTTTTAGCTGGAGGGGACATCTTTTAAAAACTTTATTGCTAGTTTTGTTTTTTTCTACATTTCCCAATATGTCACCTTCTCCTGGCCTCCTCCCAGAAAGCCATCCCTTATACCAAAGAAAAAAATTGATCCTGTAAAATAAAACAACACCCTGAAAAGTCTAACCATTGCGCACTCATAGTTCCCTACTACTGTAAAGAAGTCATTTCTTCAAGGCCAAGCTGGTCATAATTTTATATCAATTAGTCTAGATAGTGTTTTCTTTCCATTTCCATCCTTTTGGTGTCCCTGTATGCTGTTTTCCTGCTTTTACCTTGCTTCAATTCATGTAGATCTTCCTGTACTTCTGTTGACCATTTCTTATAGCACCTAAATATTTCCATTACATCCATGTACCATAACCCCTCAGTGGTTATCTACTTTGTTTCCAGTTGTTTGCCACCTCAAGAAGAAACACCTTCTACCAGCAACTTATATTAGACAGAAAATGGTGATTTTTTTTTTTTTAATGATCATGGGAAAGGCCTCAGCTGGAGAGGATCCTTATTATGTTACTTGTATGACATCAAAGCTTTACCAGCAATGAATGTGAGAGACTCTTCAGTGAAAGGTTACTCAGAATTCAGCAGGTAATTTATACCAGAGAAGTGGAAGGGAATAAGCATTATTATTAAGCACCTACTATGTGCCAGTCGACACTTGCTGTGCTAAATGATTTTACAAAGATCTCATTTAATTTCAAATAAAAGCCTTTAAATAGTGAATAAGAAAGGCTTCAGGGGCAGCCAGGTGGTACAATGAATAGAGCACCAGCCCTGAAGTCAGGAGGACCTGGGTTCAAATCTGGTCTTAGTCACTTTAACACTTCCTAGTTATGTGACCCTGGGCAAGTCACTTAACCCCAATTGTCTAAAAAAAAAAAAAAAAGAAAGAAAGGCTTCAGCCAGAGGACCGACCTTAGTGTTCATCAGATCACTCATCGGAAAGCTTTTGAATGTAAGAAATGTGGGAAAGTCTTCATTGAGAGGGGATACCCATGGGGTGTTTGAATGTACCAGAGAACTCATGCTGGAAAGAGATCTTTTGAAGCTGATGTGGACTTCAGGGATGTACATCAGAAAACATCTGCCTTGGCTCATTTTGAATACGTCAGCATCCACAACATCTGTTGGCAAGTGGATGCCTGTCAAATGGGAGTAACTGGGTACACGGGAATATAATGGAATGCTTCTGTGTTGTAATAACAAATCTGAGAATTCCCAGATATATAAAAAGTCTGATACAAAATTTTGCAAAGTAAGCTGAATTAGGAACCCAATGTATACAAGGGCTAGCAGGTAAATGTAAAAAAACAGAAAAAACAAACAATGCTTGGAATTATGATAACCCAGCATAACTGTGGGTTATATAACTCCTTTATTTGAGGAGGGCATGTATTGTGGAGGTTTAAGTTGGTGAATTTGTTTTGCCTGACTATACTACTTTGTTACAAGGGAGGACTTTTACTTGGGTAGGGAGGAGTTGGAGGGGGGAAAGGGATGGATAGAGATGGTAACAGAGGAGGGAAGAAGGATTGATCAAATGTTTTTAAATGTCTTGAAGAAGACAACTAAAAAAGAAAGAGACTGAATTAGGACAATGTCAATATGATTGAGTTTAATATATACTTTTTAAAAAGAACAGCTTAGTATTTAATAGAAATTCACAGTGTCGGGTATATTCTTGTTTTTTGTATGTAAAATGTTTCTGTTTATATTTTTAAAGTTAATAATAAAACAAGACATTTGAACTTTTTTTTTTCTCCTCTCTTAGCAAAGCATGAATTCTTGGGGAGTAAAGAGGGAGAGGATTTGGAAAGGAAAGTGATGAAAAAGTAAGATATATCAATGCTAACTTTTAAAAGGACAAGTCAAACTTCTTTCCTTATTTGAAAGGGTTAATGAGGTGGCAGACGAGATAATACTATACCTGTATAATATAAAAACCTGTAGTTTTTGTTTTTCTTAGTGACCCATGGATCATATTATCCATAGGATTTTCTCACACTAGTGTGATTTGCCATTTCCTCCTCCAGTGGACTGGATCCTTTTGTCAGGCAATAAGAGGTCAAGTGTCCTGCTCAAGTTCCCACAGCCAGGAAGTATCTGAGGCTGCATTCGAACTGGCCCCGTATTATATCCAGTGAGCCACAAGCTCCTCTGCCTCTACAGTCTCAAGAACTAGGCACTGACCCACACCTAACACCACTTACCAAGACACGGTCAGAATGGCTTCATGATTTAGACATAAAGAGTGATATTATAAGCAAATTAGAAGAACATAGGATAGTTTGCCTCTCAGATCTGTGGAGGAGGGAGGGATTTACCTCTCAGATCTGCATCTCAAGAAGAACTGAAACTCATAACTGAACAACAAATAGATGTATTTGATTACATTAAGTTAAAAGTTTTTGTAGAAACAAAACTAATGCAGAAAAGATTAGAAGGGAAACAAATGTGGGGCCGCTAGGGGGCGCAGTGGATAGAGCACCAGCCCTGAATTCAGGAGGACCCGAGTTCAAATGTGCCCTCAGACACTTAACACTTCCTAGCTGTGTGACCCTGGGCAAGTCACTTAACCCCAGCCTCAGGGGGGAAAAAAAGAAAAAGAAAAAGAAGGGAAACAAATTGGGAAAACATTTTTACATTTAAGGGTTCTGATAAAGGCCTCGTTTCTAAAATATGTAGAGAACTGACTCAAATTTACAAGTATTCAAGTCATTCTCCAATTGATAAATGGTCAAAGGATATGAACAGACAATTTTCAGATGAAGAAATTGAAACCATTTCTAATCATAATCATCACTACTGATCAGAGAAATGCAAATTAAGACAGCTCTGAGATACCACTACACACCTGTCAGATTGGCTAAGATGACAGGAACAAACAATGATGAATGTTGGAGGGGATGTGGGAAACCTGGGACACTAATACATTGCTGGTGGAGTTGTGAAAGAATCCAACCATTCTGGAGAGCAATTTGGAATTATGCCCAAAAAGTTATCAAACTGTGCATACCCTTTGACCCAGCAGCGCTACTACTGGGATTATATCCCAAGGAAATACTAAAGAGCGGAAAGGGATCCACATGTGCAGAAAGTTTGTGGGCAGAAACTGGAGACTGAGGGATGCCCATCAGTCGGGGGAGACCGGCTGAATAAGTGATGATAAATGAATGTTATGGGATGTAAGTATTGACCAGACCTGACCAGCAGGAGGGTTTCAGAAGGCCTGGGGAGACTTACAGGGACTGATGCTGAGAGAAGTGAGCAGAGCCAGAACATTGTACACGGCAACAAGACTAAACGATGAAAAATCATAATAAATGGGGTGCGATGGTTACCCTCGTCTTACGGTGGGGAAACTGAGGCATGCGGGGGCGAAGGGACTTGAGCAGGTCCCACGGTAGCGGGTGGTTGAGGCTGAGCGCGCTGTGATTTGATTCTGGGGTACTAGGGAGCAGCTACGGTTTCCAGAGTAAGGGAATGACACAGCCAGACTTACAGAATGAGAGGGAAAAGAAATCACATTCTGCGCGTGCGCACTCCCTCCCGCCTCCTCGCTCGGCCTACTCTAGGGAGGGGGGGAAGGCGCGTGCGCAGTCCCTTCCTCTCCCGCCCTTTCACTGGTCCACCCTCTGGGTCGCGCGCCTGAAGGGAGGTAGGAAGGAGCCGGCTGGAGGAGGCGCCTGCGCACTCTCTGCCCCTCCAGCCTACACTCACCCCGGGCTCCGCCACACCTCGATTTGGGATGATTCCTCTCCTCATCAAATCCTTCGGAGACCCGCTAGAAGAACTAAGGCTTCCGAAGGCCTTCTGGGAAATGGAGTCCGCCAGAAGGCTCGCAACCCTATCACATTGCGCAGACTCACTGCCGAAGGGACTCCATCTCCCAGAAGGCTCCAAGGCTTTTCTTTTGCAAGAGGGTGGATTTGCACCTGCGCACTGTGCAGGCGGTGTTTTTCCTGGATAGGCCGCTAGGTGGAGCAGTGAGAGCATTGTACCCGGAGTCAGGACAGGAGTTCAAATCCAACCTCAGACACTTAGAAACATCTTGACCACGTCCGTATTCTTTCGTCTCTCTCTGTTTACTCCTCCGTAAAATGAGGGTAACGAGATTAATGTTTAAAGCTATTTAAACGCCAGCTACTGTTCATTTTATGATGTGTGTTCTGGGAGGGGGGGGGTCCTTCATGGAGGCTCCCTCCACTGGAGCAGAGGCAGCCCCTCCGCACGTTCTCACCGAAGCCGAGCTCCCCCCCTTCCCTCCTGCCTCAGTTTCCCCTCGCCTGCCTCGGTGCGCCCAGCGCTGAGCACGAGGCGGTGGTTCCCTGGGATCCTCGAGCTTCATTGTTGCTCCTCCCCTTTCAAAGGCCTAGGTGCCGTCCCGGAGCGTGCTGGGCGTCTCCGAGGCTTCCTCTGCGGTCTCCTAAAGGCCGATTTAATTGCACAAGCACCGATTAAGCACCTACTGCTGGCTCTGTACTAGTGCTCAGGGCGGACCTCAGGGAGCTGCCCCCCCCGGGAATCTAAGACATGACAGACAGCTAGGAGGAGGATGAGATCACAGAGCCGGGGTGGGAGATCGCCAGACCCGGCCCCTTCCCCCACCTTCCTGTCGGGAGAGGCTGGACCAATCCCCCCCCCCCCCCCCGCACCCCAAGCTTGGCCCGAGCCTTGCTCTGGAGAGAGCATGGATTAGGAGGCATCACCAGGAGCCGGCTCCGGATCCTTCCCTGCATCTCCCCTTCTTCCTGCAGAAGATGAGGTGGCCCCAGTGGCCCCCAGGTTCATAGCTCCATGGATTCCAGCACTTTGGCCCACACGGATCAGGCAGACGGTGGCGCTGCAGTCACAGCAAGGAGAAGGCCTGGCCGTGGGGGTCTCAATGGGCATCCCTTCCCGCTGGGCGGCCGAGTCCCCCGGGTGGTGGCAGAGCGGGCACTACCAAACGCCCTGGTGTGCCTTCCCTGCAGAAATGGCCCTCTGTTCCTCCCTGCCTTTCTCTCCGCGAGAGTAGGGGGTGCCAGCTTCTCTCCCCCTGGCGTGGGAGCTCGGGCAGGGCAGGGGCCGTGTTTTTGCCTTGCTTTGTGTCGGAGGGCTTAGCACAGTGCCTGACACACAGTAGGAGCTTAATAAATACTCCACGACTGGGACTCCCGCTAAGGTCCTCCATCATAGGGAAGAAACAAGGGACTCACCCCTTCTCCTGCTTAATCCCATTAGGCTGTGCCCAGTGCCCGAGGTGCCCCCGGAGAGGCACAACGGGGCTCCTTGGGGGCACCCTCCTGCTGCCATCCATAACCGGGGGAGAAACTCAGCTGCTTAAGGGGGCCTCACCCTCCCCTGTGAGTTCTAGGGATACAGGCCCAAGGGGCCAGAGACAGGGAGCCAACCAAGAGGCTCGAGATGGCACGGGCTCTCCTCGGGCTGACGCAGGCCAGCTTCAGGGGCAGCGCAGAGCTCGGGGCGGGAGGGGGAGGCCGGGGACGGCCCGGGAGGGGGAGGCCGGGGACGGCCCGGGACGGGGAGGCCGGGGACGGCCCGGGAGGGGGAGGCCGGGGACGGCCCGGGAGGGGGAGGCCGGGGACGGCCCGGGAGGGGGAGGCCGGGGACGGCCCGGGAGGGGGAGGCCGGGGACGGGCCAGGAGGGGGAGGCCGGGGACGGCCCGGGAGGGGGAGGCCGGGGACGGGCCGGGACGGGGAGGCCGGGGACGAGCGCTTTGCTCAGAGCCTTTGCTTCACCCGGCTGGACTCTTGGGGATGGAGCTCTCTGAGAGCCAAGGGCTGAGGGCCCAGGAGCCGGGCCCGCCACGGAGCCAGCAGGGAAGCGGGCGGCCGTCCCGGAGCGCCCTGCACCTTCCGGGCAGGTTAGAGGAGGCGCCCGGACCACTCCCCCCGCCCCCCAGGGCCCTTCCGGCTCTCGCCCATCCCGCAAACAGCCTCCAATCTGCGCCGGGGCCGCCCCGAGCCTCCGCCCGGCCCGCGCCCCGGCCCCGACATTCCGGCCCGGCCAGCAGCAGCTTCGGTTCCGCGGGACTCGGCGGCCCCAGGCAGGCCCAAGGTATCGGCTCCGCGGCTCGGCCTCCCTCGGCTTTCCCGGCTCCCCCGGGGCCCGATCTCGAGGGGCGGCTCGGACGCGCTCCGGGCACCCGCACTGCTCCCAAGGGGGGGGGGGATTGCCCGCCAGGACGCCCACGAGAGCGCGAGAAGGGGCGCGTGAGCCGGCGTCCCCCCCCCCCCCAGCTCCGGGGTCCGGACGCCCTTCCCCTCGGTCCTTCTCCCCAGGTCCTCCCCCCCCCCCCCCGCGTGTTCCCCTCCTCCCTATCTCCTCCCTCTCTCCCTTCTCTCTGTTTCCCTCTCCCTTCATGCTTCTCTCTTTCTCTCCTTTCCTCTCTGTGGTTCTCCCTCCCTCTCTGTCTCTCTCCCTCCTTCCCTCCCTCTCTACGTCTCTGTCTCCCTCCCTCTCTGTCTCTCCTCTTTATCTCTGCTCCCTCCCTCCCTCCCTCTCTGTCTCTCCTCTTTATCTCTGCTCCCTCCCTCCCTCCCTCTCTGTCTCTCCTCTTTATCTCTGCTCCCTCCCTCCCTCTCTCTCTGTCTCTGCCCTCTCCCTCCATCCCCCTCTCTCTGTTCCTCTGTCTCTTTCTCTGCTTTCCTCTCTATTCCTGTCCCTGTGTCTCTCCCCCCTCCTCTTTCTCAAAAACCAAACTACCACCAAAACCCTCATTTCCTTTGTACTCCTGAATCTATTAGGACAGCGATGTGCTAGAGAAGACACAGAGAGCTGGGGCAAGTTTTAAGGGTGCTCAGAAAGAGAGAGGGAGATAGAGACAGAAATAGAGAGAGACAGAGACAGAGAGAGCTAGAGACAGAGAGATATAGAGACAGAGACAGAGAGAGCTAGAGACAGAGAGATATAGAGACAGAGACAGAGAGAGCTAGAGACAGAGAGATATAGAGACAGAGAGAAAAAGGGAGACAGAGTGAGAAAGGAAGAAGGCAGGGAAAGAGACAGAGAGAGGAAAAGAGAAAAGGGGGAGAAAGAAAGACAGAGAGGGGAAGGAAGGAAGGAAAAAAATAGCTGTAAAGTGCTTGTGGAGGAGAGAATGAGGAAAATAAAGGGCATGAACTATTAAAGAAGGTGGCGAGCCCTCAAGGATGACTGCTCCCCTGGATGAACCACTGACCCGACTTGTCTTCCGAGCTCTCGCACTTCTGATCGCTAAAGGTCACTTGCCGTTGCTCTTGTTCTGGCTTCTCCGGCTGCGCTGTGAGCAGGGCCCGGGCTTCCTGGGCTGGCGCTGAGGGGTGCCGTGGCGGAGCGGTCTCATGTACGGATAAAACGGGCAGAGGCCTGCCTGGGAAGCCAGTGACTAGAAAGTTCTCTACTCGACGCTGGGATGGGCAGGGGGATGGGGACTTGATCCTTTCTCTGCCAGAGCTTACACCTGAGATCTGAGATGAGATGGGAACGAATGAATGGAGGGAGGGGGGAGCATTTATTTAGCACTTACTGTATCAGGCACTGGGCTAAGCACTGGGCAATAGAAAGCCAAAGAGAGAGTGCTCCTGCCCTCAAGAAGCTTCCCCTGTGGGTGGTAGGGAGGAGGGCAGGGCGTTCAGGTGCCCACATGGCCACAAATAGTCTCAAGAGAAACTGCTGCTGGTCACCCAGAGGCCATGGAAGAGGCCCCGGGTGGGTGTGAGTCAGCTGGGACGCCCTCCATTCACAGGCAGTCACGGCGAAAGGCTCTGGGCCTGTCAGCTAGAGGAAGGCCTCCCTTGCCTAGCGGGTCCCACAGGAGGATTTGTGGGCGGGTCAGGACAGGAGCTCCATTGGATGGGAATTCTGCTGAGTTGGGAGGGAGGACCCGTGTCCCCGAGGGCACAGACCCGCCTGATTGTCAAAGTAAACAGGTTGGGAGTTTGGAGGCAAAGAATGCCAAAGAAGGGGGGCCACCGAGCCCTCGGACAAACCCCTTTCTGACGCAAAAGTGTATCGTGCCTGGCGTGTGTGGGCAAATATGTCACAATCAACTTCCCATCCCATGCAGGGTAGTGTTTCAAGTCTGAACTTCATCATTACATTTGCTCATCACTTCCTAAGTCTAGACAATCAGCCAGCCATGTTCTGATTTGGGGCACCTCCTCACGTCCAAAGTGAGGAAATTTAACAAGCGGCTCCAGAGTTACTATGAGCTGACGCTACAGCTTGTGACTGCTCATTATTTATACAGTGAAGGAGGCCTTTGACTCCACAAGCCTGGAAAGGCCAGGAACCCTGGGAACCAGGGTCTACCCACCAGCCCCTGCTGCCGCCTTCCTTCCTCCTGATGGGATATAGCTCCTAGGGGAGGTAACCTCGAGGCCCCGGGCCTTGGCAGTGCCATAGGGAGTGATGGCTGCCAGGGCCGATCTCCTGGGTTTCTGGGACCAATGCTGAACTGCCTGCCAGAGCACTCCTCCCTTCTCCCTCCTCGCCAGCAAATTAGCGGATCAGTTATGAGAAGAACCAGACCTTGTGTCTTTTCCCATAAACTTCTCTTCTTGCTCCCGGTTCTTCGCCAAATCCTTTTGGAACTTAGGCCATTTTAATTGGCATCACAATTACAATAAACTTTGCCCCTTGATTTGGCGATGGATTCAAGCCTGCAAGTTCTTTTGGGACTCCTTGGTGACCCCCAACCTTTTGGGGTCTCCTTTGAATCTCAACATTCTCACTTTGCCCTTAGCAGCTGTTGTCATATACTTGCCCTCCCGGGGCCCAGTCCCTCATGTCCCTGGGGCCCAGCCCCGCACGTCCTGGGCGTCCCCTGGGCGGAGGATACGGGTTACTGACCGGACTGTCCCTCTGATGTCAGACAATGCCGCAAGAACAAGGCCTGGCCATGGAGAGAAGAGAAAGCCCCAAGCCAGCCAAGCTGAGGGCGAGGAACCCTCCAAAGGCTGGGACCCAGGCCTGGCCAGGATGCTAAGGAACAGAAGGATGGAGCGCTGGGCTCCAGTTTTGTTTGTCTTTTTGCTTTCTAGGGGAATGACCTCTAGAGTGAGACTAGAGCCGAGGGCCTTCGAGGGAGGGGAAGCTTCAATAAGAGAGCTTCTACTCCCCTCAATGAGCACGCAGGAGCTGCGTCCCAAGGTCCTGAGAGCCGGCAGCCGGTGGTGTTGAGGTTGATGCTGTTAACAATTGGCACTTTAGGGTTTGCAAGATGAAAACACATTGTCTCCTCTTAGCCCCCCACAGCCTGGGAGGCTATTGGTGCTATTAGCCGCATTTTACAGATGAAGAAACTGAGGCAGACATGACAACTAGGGAGTGTCTGAGGTTTCCCGATTCTCTGGATCAGTGGCTGTCTCTGGCCACTTGGCTGCTTCTAATATGATTGGGGAGCTGAAGCGAGCAGCCTTCAAAGGACCAGGAGGGCCAGAGCGGTGCTGCAGGCCTGGAAAAGGGGCCAGGGTCCCCATCAGTGGCTGGAGCCTGGTCTGATTCTGGAACTCTTCCCCTTCTGGGCAGGCAGCTGATTCTGAAATCAATCGGGACCAGCTCACTCCCTTGCTCCGAAGCCCCCTAGCTGTGTGGCCTGGGGCAAACCACTTCACCTCTGCCTCAGTTTCCTCATCTGTAAAGTGGGGTGAGAGCAGCCCTTGCCTTCCAAGGGCCTTGTGAGGATCCCTTGAGGTCACAGTGAAATTCTAGGACTTCCTGGGTCTTTAGGTCTTTACCAGTTCTTAGTCCACAATTTATCTCCTCACCTTGGCTTACTCTGGCCCTGCCTCTGCCCCACCTGCCCAGCCTAGGGGTGGAATGTTCTCCTTTCTCTCTGGGGACACAGAGTCTCTAACTTCCTCCCTTCAAAGCTAGGTTCGGACCTTGCCTCCTCCAGGAAGCCTTTCTTGACCACACTCGTTCCCTGACCTCTCGGGAGTGCATGCATTTCTCTGTTCTATTCTGTGGGACTCTTGGTGACCTCATTAGAGATTTTCTTGGCAAATTACTGGAGAGTTGGCCATTTCCTTCTCCAGTTCATTTTATAGAGAAGGAAACTGAGGCAGACAGGGTGAAGTCACTTGTCCAGCTAGTACATGTCTGAGACTAGATTTGAACTTGAAATTTCCTGACTCTAGGGCCCAGAACTTTATCCACTATGCCATTTTTTCTTCCTTCCTCCCTTCCTCCTCCCCTCCCTTTCTTTTTTTTTTTCTTTCCTTTCTTTTCTTTCTTTCTTTCCTTTCTTTTTTCTTTCTTTCCTTCCTTCCTTTCTTTCTTTTTTTCTTTCTTCCTTCCTTTTTCTTTCTTTTTTTCTTTCTCTCTTCCTTCTTTCCTTCCTTCCTTCCTTCCTTTCTTCCTTCCTTCTTTTCTTTCTTTCTTTCTTTCTTTCTTTCTTTCTTTCTTTCTTTCTTTCTTTCTTTCTTTCTTTCTTTTTTCTTTCTTTCTTTCTTTCTTTCTTTCTTTCTTTCTTTCTTTCTCTTTCTCTCCTCCTTCCTTCCTTCCTTCCTTCCTTCCTTCCTTCCTTTCTTTCTTTCTTTCTTTCTTTCTTTCTTTCTTTCTTTCCTTTCTTTTTTCTTTCTTTCCTTCCTTCCTTTCTTTCTTTTTTTCTTTCTTCTTCCTTTTTCTTTCTTTCTTTCTCTCTTCCTTCTTTCCTTCCTTCCTTCCTTCCTTTCTTCCTTCCTTCTTTTCTTTCTTTCTTTCTTTCTTTCTTTCTTTCTTTCTTTCTTTCTTTCTTTCTTTCTTTCTTTCTTTCTTTCTTTCTTTCTTTCTTTCTTTCTTTCTCTTTCTCTCCTCCTTCCTTCCTTCCTTCCTTCCTTCCTTCCTTCCTTTCTTTCTTTCTTTCTTTCTTTCTTTCTTTCTTTCTTTCTTTCTTTCTTTCTTTCTTTCTTTCTTTCTTTCTTTCTTTCTCTTTCTCTCTTCCTTCCTTCCTTCCTTCCTTCCTTCCTTCCTTTCTTTCTTTCTTTCTTTCTTTCTTTCTTTCTTTCTTTCTTTCTTTCTTTCTTTCTTTCTTTCTTTCTTTCTTTCTTTCTTTCTTTCTTTCTTTCTTTCTTTCTCTCTTTTTCTTTCTTTCCTTCCTTCCTGCTTTCCTTCTTTCTTTTCTTTTTTTTTTCTATCTCCCTCCCTTTTATTATTTTATTAACTTTCTTTTGTACTTTGTCTTCCTTTTGAGTAAATATTCCTGAGATCAGGGATAGTCCTTTAGTAACTCTTAATAGATATTTATTAAGCAACCTAACTATTGAGCTCAGAATACCTACAATTCTTCCAAGTGGAGCTGTCCAGCAGCATCCCAAACTCAAGAAGTCAGTCAATACACACAAAATAGTGATCTGCTGAGCTCAGAAGAGGGAGAAGGGCTGAATGTGTACATCTGGGAATCATCTGCATAGAAATGATTGCTTGAAAGTCACCCCCAAAGTGTCATTGCCATCCTCGTGCCCATCGTTCTCCTGCAATTCATACAGGGATTCCCATGGTTTTCATTCACTAGTTTTTCATTCATTTCATTTTAGTACTTAAATACATAAGTCATAAATTGTTTGAAAATCTCCCTGCTGTGATTTGTTTTCCATTACGATAATTAGTGCTACAAATTATTTTGGAAACTTTCTGTCTTTGAACTTTGAACTTCATCAAACTTTGATGAAAAATAGAGAAAAACTGAGTATTTGTAGAAGAAGGTGTTCAGGATGGTACAAAGACTGGAGGAAGGGCTGAACAGGAAGTGAATTGGGAATGGGAGCCCAATTGCTGTTTTTTTTCCTAACACTTCCTATGGAAAAGGAAGTAGTCTTGTCTTTTTTGCCCCCAGAAGGCCAGATTCTACTGATGGGTAAGTCAGGTGTGAGAGAAGCTTTCAGAGAGGGAGGAGACTCCCCAGTGGAGTTCTTCCAAGTGGACCGGCTCTCTAACCTTCAGTGCTTCTGGGAGGACGGTGAATTGGATGGGAACGAGGTTGCTGCTGTTGTTCATTGGGATTGTTTTCTCCCCATGGCGAAGCACCAGATTCCATGCGTCCATCTCATTCCCCTCTGTGGGAGTTCTCTGGGCTGATATAAAACTCCTGACTTGTCAATAAGCAAAGACCAGTGAGGATCTTCGTCGAGGTGATCTGTGGCTAGAACCAACACTGTTTTCTCTCGCAGCCATGTCTACCCAGCTGTTCGAAGGTCAAGATCATGCAGCCATTTATCAGAAACACAGGTTCCCTCCCCCCAAGGAGCTCCTTAACATCATTTTCTCCTATTTAGAAGAAAAGGTAAGAAGCTTGAGGGCTTTGTTCCAACCAGCCACAGAACAGGCAAAGTGCTTCAGGGAACAGGGCCAAGCGAGGGGGAATGAGCTCCAAGAGGAAAGAATCTTCACTCCTTCCCTGTGAGGGGGTCATAGCTCAAGGTCCCTCCACCAATCCTGGCCCTCGATTTTCACACATAATCATGACAAATGGTACAATCCTCACAACGACCTTGGAAAGGAGATGTCCCATAGATCATAATCTGCATTTGGGGGATGTGAACCAGGATCCAAACTCGGTTCTCTCCTGGCAGCTG